>NC_030387.2:38219888-38932625 GCF_001625215.2 Daucus carota subsp. sativus | reverse complement strand
TTAAAACTGTGGCTGCGAATATTTATTATATTTTAGCTACTTATTTAGCTGGCTGGAGATGCTCTTATACACTACCAGCCATACTTATTCAGGTACTAGCCTTCGGCGGGTTACATTAATGAAAACTTGGAATGAACACACGAATTGTTTGAATAGCTTAGTTGAAGTATGCAGAATCGTCCAACTATTGTCTAGCAATCAGATATCAGCTAGAATTGAATTCTAAAGCATAGCTGCTACTTACGAACTCTCCCAAAATCTTATAGCTCTTTTAACTAACGTTTTCATTACATACTAAGAGTATGGGCAGTAAGGTTACTAAGTAACTTCAGAAAGATGGGCACCTAGTAATTCACCACTGAATCCCAAAATGGGCTTTCAAGTGACGAGACATATTCACACATAAATACCACAAATTTTAAGTCTACCTAACAACAGTTTGGGGAGAGTTGTTAAGTTAATAAAACGCTAACGCTAATATCATTAACTTCACCACAAATCTGCGAGCAAATGATTTACAAACTCAACAGAGTAATCCACCTTCTACGGGGCATAATTACACGTGCAAGCTAACTGCGGCATTTTGTATGATCAGCATAGTAATATATGCAGAAAGGAATGAACAAATGGAAATAGCATGCTTGAACAACAAAATTGAAGTATAAAAATCTTGTAATCATACCTCAAACAAGTGATCCAAGAAGAAATGTGACAAAGACCCAGCTGCAATCAACAAGAAACACTGTCTCTTCGTAAGAGGCGCCTACAAACAAACCAAAATTACCTCACATTACACACACACACACACACACATATAATCAAACAACTAAGCTACATACATAATCAACAATCAAATCAAAAAAAAATTAAAACAAACCCCAGAAATGGAATCAAGAAAGCCCTTGTGCAGCAAAAATCTAGAAACCCAACTATAAAACAGACAAAGTGGGTATCCAAGAAACACGAAATAATAAAAAGGGTGGTGAATGAAATCCTCAATTGCAGAGCCATAAGCGGCACCAAAGCCAAGAGTGGAAGTGAGCCAGAGTGAGAAAGAGCCCATGTCTGGCCCAAAAAAGGCGTTGATTGAGTAGATGATGCAGTGGTGTGGGCTGAATCGACCATTTGAGACTCTGGATAGAGCTTGGCCTGTGCCCAGAGTGTACATCATGTGCGGACCTGGTCCTGGCATCTTGTGTTTTTTCTTCCCTGGAGTGTTCTAAATCTGATGCAGCAGACAAAGTACTGGGAAGCTGTTGCAACAACAATTTGTACACAGAACATGTTGTAGACAATTAGACATAAGGAATTCTGTCGATTGGGAATTGATCGATTTTATGTAAAAATTAATTGAAATGCTTTTGAAAATTGAATATTTTAAATTTAATTAAAACATAATGGATAGGAAAAATAATTTTTAAAAATTAATCAGAAATGTTTAAAATACTGACAGGGAGTATGAATTTAATTAATTAAGTTTTCAAATATTAATATGTATACTTTTCTTTTCTTTTATGTTTTCTTACACTTTTTTGTAAGTAGAATATTTTTTTTGTTTACTACTCCCTCCGTCCCACATAGGGCTGTTAACGAAACGAATATTTAATGAAATATTCGGTATTCGAATTCGTTTAACATTATTCGTATTCGTTTGTTAACAAATACAAATACGAATTTAAATCTTAAAAAATATTCGGTTTGTTAACGAATACAAATTCGAATAGATAAATATTCGTATTCGCTATTCGCTTAATTATTCGAAAATTAAATTATATATATATATTATTTTATATTATATAGAAAAATATTATATTTTTATTTAATAAGATTATGTATTGGTGAGTGGAGCTCTTCTAGTTATAGCCACAGATCGACAAATCAGAAACAAAATGTCACACCTTCTGGTTTATCCAGGTTTGTTCAATCACTAATTTGAATTTTATATTATTTGAGTTGGATGACTGTAGTCCGTATTATTTGTACTTTTTATAGTTTGCTTGAATTGGTGAAGTATGAGAGTTTATAACTTTTGTCACGTGTCAGCAGTTTAGTTATTTTTTTATTTTCTTTTAAATGAGTGCCTTAAACGAATATGAATAGTTCGTGAACTTAACCGAATACGAATACAAATACAAATAACTATTCGGATAATAAACGAATACAAATCCGAATATGTATATTTAAACCGAATACAAATACAAAAACTATAGTATTCGTTTCGAATTCGTTTCGTTAACACCCCTAGTCCCACAATACATGTTTGTTTTGAAAAAAAAAATTGTTCCATAATACTTGTCCACTTTTAATTTCCAATGCAAACATATGGGCATTAGTTCGAAAGTACTCTTCTTAAAAGTTGTGTAACAACTAATAAGGGTACATTCATGCATTTATTAGGGGTACAAGTGAGAAAATATTATGTAATTAGTGTGCCCAAGTAACTTCTACTTCTGATTTATGCTTTTTTACCCGTTTGTGTAAAGAAATAGAAGAACTTTTAAGAAGCTGAGAATGTTAGCTTCTCTCTTACAGCTTCTGCTTCTTTTCCAAACACTTTATTAACTTATTTAATTCTCACTTCTACTCTACTTCTTTAATTTAAGCAAGAAGTCACTTCTTTTAAGTTAACACAAACAGTCCCAATATTTTTTTAATATGCGTAATTTATTCAAAAGAGACACTGTGAGTCCAATAGAAATTTTAGCCAGTAAAATGGAATTGTCTTCAACCCTGAAATTTAGGGGAAAAAGGAGTTGAGCACATAAAATTTGGAGATCAGAGTGACTAGACTGTGAAATTTAATTTCACATGAAAAATATATATTTTAATTAGAAAAAGTTAATTGATTATAGTGCAAGTTAAACCGGTCGGTTAAAAATTAGCATTTTTTTATAGGATATTAAGTTAATTACACATGAATAATTAATTTCTTATAACATAATCATAATTTTTAGAATTTATTTATAAAATTAATTTTTTTGTTACTGTCGTATGGACCCCTAAGCGGAATGTTGACCACCTAGGATCGATTTCGTCAAAAACGTTTAATTCACCGTCTAGGACCGAATCCGGGCTATCAGTACCGTCTAGACGGCCGTTTTGACCGATTTTGACCGGTATCACATTATTCTACTGATTTTTGATGCATTTTTCGATAAATAATATAGAACAATATCTAAACTATCAAGATAAAATATCTTATTATATTTATGATTGTATCTCAAAAATCATTACTCCCTCCTTCCCAAAATAATTGTCACATTTTTATTTTTGTTGGTCAAATTGATTAAGTTTTGACCAAAGATTATAAATTAATCACTTATTATTTTAAAAAACTGGAAATTACACATTAAAGTAGATTAAAAATTATTCTGATAACATATTTTTTTTATTTTATTAATTGATAAAATATTAATAAATTTCAGTCAAACTTTAGTCAATTTGACAGGCACAAAACCAAACGTATCAACTATTTTGAGATGGAGGGAGTAATCATTACTGAGTATAATTACATTTAGATTCGTTTAAACTCTCTTATATTTAATTACATTATACTCCTCGTTCTGACGATTTAATACAAGATAAAACATACCAATTTAATTATTACTACTCGTTATGTTTTTTCCCTAAACAACTCATTATTTATGTTCTAAATTGCTTGGGATTAGTAATATTATATTCAAGTTGTGAGGTTGTCAGTTGTCACACCTACCTAGCATAATTCATATGGTTGGATTAAAACAGTAGTAGTTTCAAATTTTGATTGGTGTTGTAGGGCTGTTTGTTAAGCATAAGCTGCTTCTGACTTCGGCTTTTTGTGAGCGTTTATGTAAATAAGCAGAAGTATTTTTAAAAAGTTGAGAATGCTATCTTCTTTCTCTCACAGTTTCTATTTTTTTTTCAAACATTTTATTAACTTATTTACTTCTCAATTCAACTTCATTTTTTTAGTTTAAGCAATAAATCATTTTTTTTAAATTAATCCAAACGCCCCGTAGTCTTATACCGCAGTAGAAAAATTATTGACCAAACATAAAGAATTTGTTAGAGTAGGCGCGCCCAACAGTTTACTTGGATCAACCCTGTGGGCCGCTATTCCTTTTATTGGTCCCCTGTTTCCTCCCCATTGTTTATACAAAATTATTGTAACTCTAGTAAGGTGTACCAAAGTCCAAACCAACATTCATAAAGAACTCAAGTCCAAACAATAAAAAACGACCCAAACTTTGGCAGTCATACAAATATCATAATCTAAGGAATAAAATAAAAAGAAAAATAAGTAGCATCTTATCTTGCTTTCTGATTAGCTGGTAGTTTCTGTTAGTAAAGGCAGTGTCATCCCATGTTGCCTTCAATGAAGATGACCCACTATGCTTTAGAATAATTAGCTCACCCAGTTTCCTTTATTCTTGAAATAATTTACAAGAATAAAAAACAAACGGCGTTGATATTAGCCGGAATCCCGGATGATCGGGCTGCAAAAAATCGAAAATATTAAATTCGAAATTAAATCATTTCTAATAAAGTAATCCACTTACTCGAACTTTTTTAATCATCGTTCTTGAATTTAAATTCCATTTCTTGTTTCTCATATTGTTAAATTTAAAATCGATTACTCTGTGTGAAATATCCATATAAAAAAATATAGATTTACGAATATCTTCTACATTTTTCTAGACAACTGAAATAAATAAATTTTATCAGCCTTACAAATATCTTAGAACAATATCCGCATAATCCGATAAATATCCGACTTCCAACCCATCTACCTCATACTTATCTCTGATTCATTACTTCACTATCTTCGGACGTTTCTCTGGGCTTTTCCCCGTGGGTCCCGTTTACAAGTAACCCCTCAACCACACCGGTATCTCCCGGTCGCGGTAACATGTACTCCGCATGTCTAGTTTCACGTATTAAACGTACTAGCCTTAAACTTACTTAGCCTTTAAAGTTTAACCCGTGCGACAGGATATATAGTTCGTAATTTATTATTTATAATTTAAATTTTAACATTTTATTAGTATTTTTGTATTAATGAATTGAATTTAAATTATATTATATTATTCAACTGATTATATATTAGTGCATTTAATCCGAATTTAGTACACGTAGATTTAAAAATAAAAAAAATCAGAAAATTCAAATCTTTTCCAAAAATAGCCGATCGTGTAATACTTTTGAAAGATTCAGTAGTCTAATCAATCGAATTTCAAACGTAATAATTGTATATTTATAATTTTATTTATAACATCATAATAATTTTTTTAATGAAATATTATATGATAATATATTGTTATGTGTGTTTTTAGTATTTGAAACTGTTTAACAATATAATACTAATAAACTCCACATTTATAGACTTGTAGTACCAAAAGGAGAGTATCAAACCAAAAAATATAACTAAAATCTTGGATAACAAATTATACCCATGTTCGCTTATTATAATATAGTATAGATTAAGAGCTTATCTTCGGTCGTCTCAAGTCCTATGTTCGACCATGGCTCACCCTGAGATTTCTTAGAACAGATACCCACTTGTAGCTATAAGCCATATTTGTCAAAAAAAATACTCCACTCTCATTTTCTTACCCGTATGCACATATTTTTAAACATACACACATATTTTAAATATAAAAATATTTAAAAATAACAAAAGGATGTCCAATTATTGTAACCACTCTTTGAGGAGTCAAAAAATAATAACAGTTCTGTATTATTTTCATTCTCGGTTAATCTTTTATTTAACAATTCTATTAATGTTCAATATTTTAGCCCAATAATCAAAACTTAATTATATTTATCGAAAGAATTAATGCATTTTTTACTCTCTTTTTTTGACAAATGTATTTTTCACCTAAAAAAATTAGTTTCAGTACAATTACTCTGATTATACCTGTGGGCCCAAAAAACAATAACCTATACATCACCTGCATTTACCGGTCACGGTTTCATTTACACAACGCCGTTATGTCTCCCAAACAACTCACGTATATATACACACATCTCACTTATACAATTTATAATTTCATAGAGCCTTCCAGAAATTAAATAAATAAATAAATATGAGCGTGAGCGTTAGGGTTTGAGTGAACAAATCACCTCTACACACACATACAAAATTAATCTACACACACAAATGTCCAGCCGTGAATTCTCTCCGATCATCGACGTCGAATCGAACGACGACGTCCCGGAGTCGCTGTTCGTGAAGCGCCGCTTCTGCTTCTGCATCCCCTACGGCTCCGACAATTCCGCGGCCGCGGGGCTCAAGTCGCTGTGGAGCAGCGGCGTCAGCTCGCTCAAGAAGCTTCGCGAGTGGTCGGAGATTGTCGCCGGGCCGCGGTGGAAGACGTTCATCCGGCGATTCAATCGGAACAAGAGCGGGGGCTCGAACAAGTACCAGTACGACCCGCTCAGCTACGCGCTCAACTTCGACGAGGGCCCCGCCGGAGACCCGGTCGAGGTGGACGAGTATTTGGCGCGCAATTTCTCGGCGAGATACGCCACCGTGTCGCCGGGTCTGGGGAGAGGATCCATGGATCTAGGCAAGGAAGGTCCGAGTTTCAGCTGATGGTGTGGTGACGTCATCGCGTTGGGAAGATTTATTTTTTTCTCTATTTTTTTAAGTTTTTTTGATTTTTGGTTTTTAAATTTAAAATGTATGTATATTTTTTGGAGTGTAGTGAATAATTAAATTGGTGATGGCGAATGATGCGATAATGCGTGCAAGAATTGTGTAGGCGGTGGGGTGTATATAGTCAATTTAATATACATAGCCGTGCTAGCTCTCATGACTCATCGTTATCTTGTTTATTATTATGCTTTATGGCCTAATTGAACTATTTGTTTATTATTGTAAGATTCTTGTAAATATTTGTATTAGATCTGCAAAATTGGAAAAATGTGTAGTAGAAATTATGCTGGTATGCTAATCATATCTTACTCCAAATGGTACGTTCTCGTCATGTTGATAGTTTAAATCTTTTCATACATTATTTTTCTTTGTTTATGATTACTAAGACCGTGTTCACTTGGATTAAATGAAACGAGGGGAGAACGAAATGAAACGAGGGGAGAATGAACTTCAATTCTTTGTTTATCTGTGTTTTTGGGACAGTGAAAATTTGAGTTCAATTTTTGTGGTAAACAGAATGTTGTTTGCTTCTTATTTGTTTTTGGGAGCAATTGTACAAAACATGGTACTCCCTCCGTCTCTAAATACTTTTCCTGTTTGTGTTTTTCACGTTTGCCAACACACATTTTTGATCATTACTAACTTTCATTTCGTATTAGCATTAAATATAAAAACTTCACTGTATTATAGTACTTGTGAATACGAAACTAACAAGATCACTCATGACTATATTTAGTCTTGTAGATTAGCCGTAAATTAGTAATTTATCTAATATTATGAACAGTACCGACATCTCAAACGAGAAACGTATAAAGAAACGGAGGGAGTAATGGTTTTACACAAACCAGAACTACTTGGAAAGTTGCTATGACTGCAACAACCACTAACGTTAAAAACTGGATCACTGGGATTATTGTTGGAAACATTGTACTCCACAAGGCCAGAGAAAAATTATCAGTAGGCAGCTTTTCTGGAAATTCATTAGTTCTGAAATCTCAGACTTTAACGGATATTTGGTCCCGGGAGGCGAGAGAGACTTCAGCTGTGTTTCTGAATGAAGGTAACTGTTAAGCGCAAAAGTGTCAAGTGACTCGAGTTCTGCAGCCTGAGATGTCTTTTGATAAGTCTCCAGTGACCAGCATTTTGTCTTGCAAAGCTAATCAGCATGAAAACTGGCAAGATTGGGCCTTAAAATGAACATTTTCTTGGCCGAGTGCATACTTCCTTCGCGTAATTTCTTCCTGTTTGTCAATGCAAGCATCTGAACTTGCGTTCCAACCCAGTTCACGCCTCTCTGCACATGTCTCGACGAGAGCTTTTTCATGAAGTCAAGTTCTGTACAAAAGTGATCTTCACATCTAGAGAACCTCGGTTCTGATATAGCCAATGAGAAGATCAGTGAAGGAACCAATACGAAGCAAAATAAGGTCAGAGTAGTGCATTTTCATTTCTGTTTCAAGTCCTTGGCCTCATTTTCTGCGTCCATAATGTACAAACAGAGAATTATTTTCATGCTTCACTGACAAATCTCTAAATTTAAGTTTGATAGTATTGTATTATCAACAGGCCTGCCAAAAAGTTTGGGCAACATACAAAGATGTTTCTAACACTTGCCCCTTACGTTGTGTTTGGTTGGGATGAATGATTCCGGAAGAAATATAATGAAAAATGAACTATATTAAGGACAATTGTTAAGAAATTTCATTCCTTCATCCATTCCATTCTTTGGAACTAGTTCATACTTGCACCAGTGTTTGATCGGGAGGCACATATCAAGTAGAGTACATGTAGACATAATTTATGTTATCCAGCTAATTTATCCTAGCTACATAAGTTTAAAACGAGTTCCAAGTTACATCCGCTCATCCCTACTTCTCTGTGAAAGTTTAAAGCGATTTGCTGCGAGCAAGGCCCTGCCGACGATCAGGAACTTCCTCCCTGATGGCACCTTGAATATGAGGATTATTACTCAGAAAGCCGGAGTAAAGACTAATGACTTCCTCAAGGTCTGCAACTTGGATTGTGTATGCTTGTACATTTGTTAAGCATCTTACCAACCTATTGCTTACCAGTCTGTGTGCTGGAATCGTAATTTTTTTCTCAGATTCCATTTGAAGCAATATGCTCAAGGCACAAAGTAATTAGTTCTTCACCACAAACTTCCCCTTCGTGCAAAGGAGCTACATTCTTATCTTTACCAATGATCTCAAGCTTTCCTTGAACAATGAAAAACATTTTATCAATTAGATCTCCACAAACCATAATTCTGTGTCCCCTGAGATATGTTTTTCGTTTCAGTCTTTCAAATATGGCATCTAAGATGGAATCATGCATCAGAGAAAAGATTGGGGATTTTCTGACAAATTCAAAGCGATGTCGACGTATATTTTTTTGGAGGACTTCAGGTAGATTCTCCATTAGCATCGATTCATTTAGGCCTCTCGTGACAGTCCATTCATATCGTTCTGAATCATAAACTTCCATTTTAAGTTTGTCTGGAAACTTCATATGGCTCATCCATTGCTCAACATCCAAACGCCTTACAAACATTTCTAAACTCCTGCGCCCCAGAGCTTGTACAAAGTTCTGCATATTTCCGATGAGAAGAGAGAAGAGCAGAAGACCCGTCGCAGTGATGAACATTGTGAAGAGCACTTCCAACACAGAGAAAGCTGGAGTTTGATTTCCAGCCAAAGTACTAATTTGCTGGAACCCCCAAAATAGCGAGTATATGTACCTCATTGGTAGAGATTTTGTTGTCAGACTAACAGCTTGAACATAGATTCCATAGTTGAAATTTTCTGGACCAAAACAAGCAGTAGCGTTGGTGTTATCCTTCCACTTTTTCCATAGTGCCGGATCTTCTCTGAATCTTCCATGGTCGTTTTGTTGACAATATATATACTTTAAACACCAAAAGTGGCTACAAACATTCCGGAGACATTGGTCTATTCTCTGTAATGCAAAGAGGTACCAGCATGAACCAACCATATGACTAAAAAGAACAAAGCCAACAAGACAGATAACAAACTTTGTTGACCATGAATCACGTAGGAAGCTGCTTTGAGACTGACCAACGAGCATAGGAACAACTCTACTTAGCATGGCCATGTATTGAAAAATCATCACTACTTGCAACACATTCACGACATCATTTGCCCCAGAATGCCCGTTTGATTTCTGGAGGACCAACCCCATAATCACTTGGGAAAGAGGTAACACTACAAAAAAATCAATAAGAAAATAACCAGAAAGATAGTTGAGAGCTATTTTCTTTGGATGGTCGACTAGATTATAAGAACCCGAGTCTCCAGGCGCAACATAAGCCAATCTAAACTTAACAAGTATACGCAATAAGTAAAAAAAATTAGTCACGCTTCGCAGAAATATAAGTGCTTTTGTGGTTGTCTGATTAACAGCTATGCAATTGTTCCCTTGCTTTGCGGATAGCAGAAAAAGAAACAGAGAGTCAAATAAACCAGAAAACAAATACGAGAAGATCAAGATATTGTTCCATTTTTGAACTATTTGAGCATAAGGATTCATTACCCCCGGAATGCATTGATTCAGTGAAGATAGAATTCTCCTTGCCCAGCCGTGTGTATTAGAAAATTTGTGGTCATCAGGTTCCAGGGAGTTCACTGCAATGGATAGTGATGATGGACTACGCATCCGGGAAATGGACCTTCTAAACACAGGATTGGCCTTATGTTTCTCCTGTTCATTCATTGCTCGGTTATAAACAAGCCCGTGTTTTGCAATCTTGATTCTTGAGTGATAGTAGAGTATCAAAGAGGAGGACTAACTGAATATTATTCTGCTAGACAAGTAGGAAAACCGACCAAGAAAAGAACGAAAGATCTCAACAACTTCAGAGTATGTTACTTTAGTAGAAGAAATTCTTGGGAAGGACAAAGTGAAAGATAATGCTAAATTTATGATTGGACTAGAGTCCAACAGCATCTCTAACGGTAATAATATACTCCCGCATCCCAAATTAGATGAACTTGTTGACTTTGGGCACGTAAATTAAGGTGCATTGATCGTCTAGTTCCAAAATTTATTTTTTTATTTTCTTTTTTGTAAACGAAAATTTCATATTTAAATTTTTTTTTGCAAAAAGAAAATCTTAAGAATAAGTAATGTAGCTATGCGATCAATAAACTTTAAAGTACGTGCCCGAAGTCAACGAACTCATCTAATTTGGGATGGAGGGAGTAATATGTGGCTCCTGGTAAGTTAATACATTAAATATCGTGACAACTTTAACCCTACTCTTTATACATGCTCTTTATTCATATTTTATTATTATTTGAAAGAAAAGTTGGAGAATTGGTCGTTTAACATGATATCAGAGCTTAATGCTGGTAAGCCCTCCTCTTAAGAACTTGAGGTTACGGAGAGAACCGGTCATTTAACATATATTAGAGCTGTAATACTGAAGGAGTAAAATATAGCAGTAAACAATCGTCATAATCTTTCGGCTGCCAAGATGAATATATAAGACTAACAAATTTCTTCTTTGAGCTGCTACTTTTCACTGTAAATTCTGTAATTCATATGATTACAATCAGCATCCTAGTACTACATGTTACACTGCATTAGCGACTAGATAACTTCCGTAGATGATACTATAATCTGGAACCTTAAACTGAATTAGATTTGAGGGTTTATATATATTTTTTGGTACTAATTTGACATTTACTACTGTGATATAGGGTGCCCTGATGGATCTGTGTATTCTTGTCAGCCCAAGATTGTTGTTTATGCATGTGAGAAATCATCTAAATGCTTAGATCACAGAAATAAATTATTTAATCACTAGTATCATCTTCTATATGGCCGTTTTGTTTTCAGATTGATATCCATGATCACTTTGTAGCTAAAACAAGCATCACAATTAAGACAGTAACAAATATGCCACAGTTTAGATGATATAGAGTCGATGATTTCTTTCTAGGACTGATTTTTCAAACATTAGACAGTGGTTTACACATAAACCAGGAGTACGCAAAAATTCTTCACTTAAAAACCAAGAACATTAGTAATCGGATCAGCAAGACTTAGGGTCTGGAGAAAAAATTATATGTAACTTTTCACTAATCTGACTGTTTTCAGCTAGAAATGTTAACAGTCTTCATACTTTGACATTTCAGGTAGCTTCCTGAGAATTTCATATCCGAAATGTCAAGACTCAAGCCTTTCTTAGATTATTTTATCCCGATAGAGACATCATGACCTTGTAGCCCAGTTGGTCTTGTTTAAGTTTGTAGGGTGCAGGAGGAGGAAGCTTGGAACAACAATGCATGGTGATTTAAGATTTTCTGCAGAATAATAGCGTCGTTTGAATAAACAACTTTCTCATAACTCTAGTACCTTGAACTGAAATTTCTCAATAGTATAATCCTTTGTTATAGGGAAATTCTGTTCTTATATAGAAGAATCCTTTTTTCTTGTAAATTAGGTTAAGTACTTATATTTGTGATTCAGTTTTCGATGTTATTCAGTACTATATTTGTGATGAATACAGATTTGATCAGTTCACCAGATAATTACATACAGACAACAAGAACCGGAGAACTGAAGATACAAAGATAAATTACTGAAGCATGGTAAAGAATTGTGATACTCTGCATCAATCTATAGATCATTTTGTAATAACAAAAGCGCCTTTTTTAAGACCATAAGTTGCAGCTTCATACTAACAATGTACTCTGCAGTGTGAAGAAGGATCTCCTCATCCGAATCCAATTTATCGCCTCCTGGTACAACCGTCTGCAGCCTTTTCATCTTCCTCTCAAGATTAATATTCTTCACCCCTCTTGTGCTATGTTTCTTCGCGACTACTTGTAATCTTGAAGGAGCCATTAATTGAATGAATTATATCGGTATGAACAGAATGCTCACTATTTAGCAGTTCCTTATATACGAAAACTGCACGGGGGCATGTCCATGTGAAAGAAAGTGGACTAAAGCTAGGACTTGTCACTTGTGGAGGGAATTTGGAGATGGTTGTTTGAGTCACTGTCTGCAAATCTTGAGCTCATTTGGATCCACTAGTTTCTTCAATCTGACCTGGCAATGTAGGTGGCATCCTAATCCTCGAAAAACTTATACCAGGATCTAATCTTCCACATCACTGTATTGCGGAAAATTAAAATTGGTGAGGATCATGCTGTTTATATCGGGAATTTTTTGTTAGAATATAATATGATCTTGACGTGGGAGTTTATTGACACCGTTTCATACTTTACGGACGGAAAGACTTATAAATTTCGTATCAGGTCTACATCAGGTCTGGGAACTTCGTGTGTTCTGTAGACACGAGATTATAGTTTCTTTCAAGTTTCGCTTGCTGAAAAAAGCAGAGTGAAAGGTAACATCACACACAGGCCACAGCTGTTTTGAACGGCTGGCTTGGACTGGCTGTTCAAACTTCAAACAATATTCTCTGCATAATATCTGGTCCAGACGTCCAGACATGATCGTAAAAATTGAAAAACAGAACTAATCGATTAGCTAGTCGGTTTATAATTTACTAAAAATATATCAAATATTTTTTTAGATAAATCATAAGTTTTTAATCAATTCGGAGTGCAATCGTTAAATTGATTAAAAATATTATCATATCAATTACTTATCCAAGACCGGGCCGAATGTATATTTCAGAAAATATATTTTTCCTGAACTCGTTTCTGCTAGATACGTAAAAATACACCTATCTTAACTAAACAACTAGTGAATCTTCTTTTTAATAATTTAACGTGCTGCTTAATCTTATTTACTTGGGCCACTGGCCGACCAATCAAACTCTACAATCATTTCTTTAATTTGCTTAATCTCTACTTTACTTGTTAACAAACCTTCTACTTTGGAGAAGACCTATAAATTACCAACCTATAGGCCTTTTGCATCACCATTACCAATTCACACCATTATCTTTGGATTTGTCTCTCGTTTCACTTTTTATGCTTCACAATTCAAAAAGTCAAGTTGATGCTTTGCGGACCACTTGCTTGAAACAGGTCGACGTATATTTCTTCTAAAATAAATTATTATAGCTAAAACATAAAGTATCAGATCGGATGAAATTCTAATTTTGAAAATTTCGTGTTGGTTTTAAGTTGATTATGTCATTTTTAGGCTGCTTTCAATTCAAATTGCAAATTGAATCGAATTACAAATTGTATATGATTTTAAGTTTTAATTGGGTTGCAAATTAAGTCAAACATCAAATTCTATAATAATACTGTGTTGTTATCATGACTGTGCATCCGTAATCGTATATCAGTTTAGAGATGCACAAAAAATCTAATCTAATCCCGTCTCGTCGCGGATTAAAGGGTCCCGGATTTTATATTTTTGTATAAAATTCGCTACGATTCAATAAAATCCGATCAAATTTTAACAAAATTCTAGTATGATAGATCATCGGCCGATTATTTTACGAAAATAAGATCTTGTCCGGTTAAAGTCAAGAAACCGATCGAAACCGACGCGATGTAGTTATTTTGCATCTCTACACCTATTTAATTCGGCAACAAGACAGCATCAAAGTTAAAAACAACCGATAAAAACAAAGTGTTCATACTGCAAATATAAAAATGATAACAAAACTACCAAAAATCAAAATATATAAAACATAATTGAAGAAGCAAGTGACCAGCACCAAGTCACGGGGTACACCATTCGGGCCCTCTTAGTTTTCTTCTCAGACCAAAGTGTCATGCAAGCTGTTAACTCTCTGGTCCCTCCAACAAGAATGTATTAATATCTTGCACTTATATCAATATTTTATCTAAAATATTAAAAATTATATATAAATATTAAAATAAAAAAAATTATTTCATCATAAATTTATCATTAAATTTCATTATTCGAACTCAACCTGACTTAAATTAAAATTTTCAAGTTCGACTTTATTAACAACCAGTTTTAAAAGTCCCAACTGGCCACTGGCCAGTATAGATAGATATGTACAGAGGGTGAGAACAAGGATCATGTGATATATTTTGTTCATCTAACCTCACAAACTCTACCTGCTCTTTTATCTTTAAAAAAAAGTCCTTTTTCACCTATATTTCACCTAAAGCTAACTACTTTTTTTTTTTGTTTTCAAAGCCTCTTTGAGTTTTCTTGAAATTCAAATGGCTTCAAGTGTTTCAAAGTTCATAAAATGTGTCACTGTTGGTGATGGAGCTGTGGGAAAGACTTGTATGCTCATTTGTTACACAAGTAACAAATTCCCCACTGTAAGTTGTTCTTTCTTCTCAATTCAGTTCCTCAAGTTTGGATTTTTTTTGCTTTGTTTATTCAAGATTTGTTGTGTGTGTGTCAGTGTGTGTGATTATGCATCTGGGTTTTGCAGATTTTTGTGTTTTCTTTGATTTTGTGTTGTAAAGCTGACAAATTTAATCATGGGTTTTGCTTTAATGCTTTAGCTTTGTGGTCTGTGCTTTTCTAGGGTTCTAGATGCTCAATTTCCTTGTTTCTTAATTTAATTGAATTTATTGGATATAATTAATTTGTTGACATTAATTGAGGAAATTGATTGTAGTATTATTGTTAATCAGGATTATATCCCAACAGTCTTTGATAACTTCAGTGCAAATGTGGTAGTTGAAGGCCTAACTGTCAACTTGGGACTGTGGGACACAGCTGGTAATATTATTGTCTTTAAATTGAAGCTTCTATGACCAAATTTATTCATGATTGTATCGTCAGCGTCAATTTTGAAGAGCACACTTTTGCTGATTTATGATGCATCGATGTGTATGTGTGGATTTCTTAACTTATTCGCAGGACAAGAAGATTACAATAGATTAAGGCCGTTGAGTTACCGCGGGGCTGATGTCTTTGTATTGGCTTTTTCATTAGTTAGCCGTGCAAGCTATGAGAACATACTTAAAAAGGTACATTGATTGCTATTTATTTTCCGATACTGTTTTTGGTGTGATTATTTCTATTCAAAACGTTATCTTCCAATTTACTGTTCTAGTGGGGTTGTTGCCAATAACTCTGATTTCTGATATATCAGTGGATCCCTGAACTTCAACACTTTGCCCCTGGAGTCCCTGTTGTATTGGCTGGTACCAAACTGGGTAAGTTAATTACCTCAAAGCTCTAATATGATCTTCTTATATTATTTAAATTATTTTAGTTTTAATAAATTGCTTTTGAGCAAAATTTGTGGGTGACATGCGTGCTCGCTCTCAAACTTAGGAAACACAATTTGAAAAGTATATATTAATAGTTGGAGACTTGGAGTAACATTATAATTGAATTCACTAGTTTTTAGTAGGCTTACAATTACGTAGCTATTTACTTAAACTTCAAATACTACTCAGAAGTGATAAGAAGACACCTAAAGAAAAAGTGCTATTTTCAGTGGGATCAGATTACATGAACCGTAATTTGGTAAGTATCTTAATTTACCATATCTGGTAAACAAACAAACAATTATAAGATGATTTGGAGAAGATGACCTTACAATACTCCATATAGCACAACAAAAAATGTGGCATGTTTCGACTTTACTATATATTATAATTTTTGTTAATGTTCAGGTTTTTTGTGATTTCCACAGCAACTACAGAATTGCAACTAAACTTTGTTATTTCATATTTTATTAATGAATGATAGACCTCCGCGAAGATAAGCACTATTTAGCTGATCATCCAGGTTTAGTGCCCGTGACCACTGCACAGGTTTAATTCTTGTCAGTGACTTCTTTGTATCATTACTTTAAGCATTTTTAGGCGTAACTTTCTAAGAGCAAACTATCATAATTAGGGAGAGGAGCTCCGGAAACAGATTGGTGCTGCATATTATGTTGAATGCAGCTCAAAAACTCAACAGGTACTACAAAATACTTCTTCTTCTTTTTTACAGCTCACAGAAAAACGAATAATTGAGCATCTCTTTGATTGGTAACAATTGACTAATTGTCCAGTTACTTTTTTCGTGAGACATTATGGCTATCTAGATTCTGCCGTTAGTTTTGAGAATATAATTCTTAAGGTTTTCTGGGTCTTGTTTCCCTTGTTGTTTACATATATATCTGGAAATGTATCTTCCAAATCCTGCATTTACATAGGGATCATGCACAAAATAATAATATTGGAGAAAGGGAGGGCGTGGAGAGCAGGGATGGTGGCAGACCCCGTGTCCCTGCCATCCTGCCATTTCAATTTAACCCGCAATATAATTACTATGCTTCATTCATAGTTAAAAGGTCATATGGTTTATTTGATCACGTGCGCCCATAAATCAGTACCTACTCTGCCCACATATTTGTTCTTATGCTTTCTTTTCTACACAATTAAATCTTGTTCTACCACCCAATTCAAACACATATTTCATTGTAGTCTACGCCACTGGTCTACTGCTATCTTATTGTTCTCCGCCCATCCAAAAATAAATAAAATTGACTTGCTCCCATGCAAATATATTTTGGCTTTGTCCCCGGTGGTGGGTCAGAAATTGTAGGCCTTGTTCATCGCTGCATATAGAAATTCATATATAATGGCTAATTGGCTACCTAGTTGTCGGTTATTATATGCCACATAAATCCCACAAAATTCGGAAAATGTTTGCAGGCGGCACATACATTTTGTTCCAGTAGAATTCAGGAATGTAGTGCAAGTGTCGTTATTTACAATTTTCTTATTTATACCGAAAACAATGACGTTGCAGTTTTCTATTTTCAGAGGGGAGACCTCTCATTCATATCTGATCAGCTATTCTGTATAATTTGTTAGCTTGTCTGATTGTACTAATATATGATATGATACTCCAGAACGTAAAAGCAGTTTTCGATGCTGCTATCAAAGTGGTGATCAAGCCACCGCAAAAACAAAAAGAGAAGAAGAAGCCACGCCAAGGATGTCTAGTGTTAGTAACATACTTTTCTGATAGTCTGATATGCTTTCTTAATGTTGTATTTACATATTAATGTGTCATGTTCAGCAGTCGTACATATTCTCTCTTTAAACCTATCCTCCGCCTTCTGACAAAATTGTTAGATTCAGTCCTCTTGTCTCCTTCATTCATATCCCCTTTGCTGACTCTGTGCTATACTTCAACTGCAGAAATGTCCGCAGGAAGATCACATGTCTCAAGTAACTGCTTGGCTATTGGCTACACAATTTTCTGTTCCTCCCCCTTTAGCAATATATACTAACATCTAGCTCGGATGCTCATCACCATTACATAATGTCAGATCTTTGAAGCTCACTTCTGTTAGCTAGACTCGAGGAGAATATAGCACATTTTGGTTCGTCCAATAGACGCTTACATTTTCTCCATATTTGGCTTGTTTTCTTAAACTCAATGTAAATTTTGACATCGCTTCTGTTTGGCGAGCTGTTTTTTCCGACTTATGGTTGAAATTTGTTGTAAGAACTATGTTTTAGCGACCTGTTCCAACCAGAGTCACAAAAAACACTTAGCCAGACGGATCTATAGTCCTTTTGTTGTGCTTTAATGTAAAGTTTGGGGTGATACTAGTGTAAAAACTGTAGTTATGAGCTTGTTTGATTAAGTTGTTCTGATAGTATTGTATGTAAACGCTTTAGTGATAAGCTTGTTTTCATTCAATATTAGGCAGGTTTGATGGCCAATTTTTATGCAATACCTGGTTAACAGGCTGTTGTAAGTAACTCCGGTTTTATTTTATGAACAGAAAGTCCAGTTAGTTAAGTCATTGAGTTCACAGATATAACTGAGTTACAAGCTGTAAAAATCTCGCTTGGCTGGGCTGAGTACTTGAAATCGGAGGTCAAGTTGGATTTAATGGAGTATTCAGTCAAATATTCGTGTTGAAAGTGTATGCTCACAAATTCAGCTGAATACTCCAAAATTTTTGAAATTTTTCGAGATGAAGTTGGATTGATTGAGTATTTGGTCAAATATATGTATTAAAAAATGTGTACTCGGAAATTTAAAAGTATCTGAAAATGTGTATTCACAGATTCAGTTAAGAACCCGAATTTCAAAAATAAAACTAAATTAAATCAATTTTTAACACTAAAATGATCTAAAAATTTTATTAGTCGAGCCGGGCGAGTATTCGAAATCGAAGGTCAACTAAATTGGATTTAGTCCGCTGCTCGAAAATAAACAAACATTTATGTTGGGTGAATTAAAATTTCATTGCTTTTAGAAAGAAGTGTGGGATGAAAACTTGTGAACTGCAATAACCAACTCAAGACCTGCGATCATATGACTACAAAACCTGGGAATTGTTTTAAGTGTTCGAAGGCCCAACTCAAGTGGTACGAGAAATGGCCTTTTTTGCCTTATTGGGCCTCTTGCAAAAAATGGTTCAACATTAACTTTTTTTCTGTGAGAAAGGCCTTCTTCAAGTGGGTTGACAGATTATAAAGTACCGGTATTAGGTATATGTTAAAATCGGGAATATAATAGTATCGCTGGCACGCATACATTCATCTGCATTAGGGGTGCCCATGGGTTATCAAAACCCGCCCAAACCGATCGAACCGACCCAACCCGACCTTAAACCAACCCGAAAATATTTAACTCGAATTTTGATTGGGTTGAAAATTATTAAAACCGATTTAAATGGGTTGGGTTAGGGTTTTGCTTATAACCCGCCCATTCTAACCCGACCCGCATATTTTATTCAATTTTCATATATTTTATTTGTTTTTACTAAAATAATTTTAGGTGTCTATCTAAACTAAAAATATATCACATATTACTTAAATTTATAATAAATGCGTGAAACAATTTCTATTTTGAACGAATCATGAGTTCCGCTTAATAAGAACTAAGCTATTGGCAAACAAACTCGATAATGAGTTCAGCTTGTCTCGAAAAAATTGTGAAATTACAAAACTAAGTGACCTTACCTCACACTTATTTTCTAGTAACCTATTCTACCCAACCCAAACCGAAATAAATCCTAACCGACCCAACCCGATGAAATTTAAACCGAACTTTAGTTGGGTTAAAAATTAAAAAAAACCGAACTAAATGGGTTGGGTTAGGGTTTAACCTATAATCCGCCCAACCCGACCCGCGGGCACCCCTAATCTGCATGCAAGGCAGGCTGAAATTATGCCAGCTCTCAAGTCTCAAGTAAGCCTCTTTTGTGAACTGTACACGTTAGGGGTGTTCGCGGTGCGGGTGGTGCGGTTTTTACCTAAAACCGCAGACCAACCCGCATATGCGGTTTGGTTAAAAACTTAAACCGCGACCGCACCGCGTAAATCAAAAACCACGTAAACCACACCGCATAAATGCGGTGCGGTGCAGTGCGGTTTGTGCGGTCTAACAATTTTACTTTTAAAATTATAAAAAAATTCAAAATTAAAAATTACAATAAAATTTAGAAGTGACTAAATAAATCGTCTCTTCATTGAGTGGCCAAATCAACATCCGAGTGTAAAATCACATTACAAATAGTCAATTACAAACTCAAAAACAGCTTCATATTTGGCATACTAGGCAGTGGCAGGAGCTATTACAGTGGTATATAAAAACAAGTACATGTCAAATGAACTGTGAAGAGATGAGAGTCGTAGGGTTAATATTAGGTTACACTATTGTTGGGCTGGGCTAATCTGAAATATGGGCCAAAATAAATATATGATATAAATATTATATATACATATATTATATTATAATATATATATATATATATATATATATATATATATATATATATATATATATATATATATATATTATATTATATGTGGTGCGGTGCGGTTTGAACTGCGATATCTAAATCTCAAACCACAACCCGCACCGCACCGCGCGGTTTGTAAAAAATTCAACCCGCAACCGCACCACAAAAATTTAAAACCGCATTTTGTGGTGCGGTTTGGTGCGGTGTGGGCGGTTTGTGCGGTGTGGGCGGTCGGTCCGGTGAACACCCCTAGTACACGTATCGTTACACAGTTTTATACTTTAATTCTTTTTTATTATTAGTGAAGTAAGATATTCTAGAAACGCGAATAGAACTATTCGCTAAGCCACAATCCATCGACTAATCGGATAATCTAGAATTTGAATAAATTTAAAATAATCAAATTTAAATTATCAACTGGACAAAATATTTTACAATAATAAACCAATTAAATTGATAATTTTGAAAATCACACATATTATATCCACACGCAATGCTGTATAAGGTGTAATAGCCACATCTGACATTACATTTTATCTGCTGTCGGTAGTCTAAATTCATAACACTTCAATGTTTATTTAATATAAGCGTTCTTGCCCAACCAAAGAGGTGTACTAAAATTCACATATTCGTATTATATTTAAAGTAGGATTAGATCCTAAAATAATTTCAAAATATATTTAATATATATTTTAATTAATAAAAATGATATACATAAATAATGGGTCAATATATTTATAAGAACCTGATCAATAACAATTTCCATAATATTTGTTTCTAGATCTCAATTTTTAGGTAAAAGTATTGAAATCTATCTACTTCTATATATTAAAGGAGAACCAGGGGCAAAATGAGCAAAGAAAATGCCTGTGAAATTACGTATATACCCTCAGTTTTCACATAATTTCTGCAGTGCCCTCAACTCTTCATTTTCTTTGTACTCTCGAACAGTTTCTTCTCTGTGTATATTACCCGGCTGCTTTTGATATACCTCAGCTATCCTCTTCGACCAACAATTTACACAACCTCCGCTGTGTATTACACAACCTCCTGGGTTATATTGCCGGCCACCGTCTATAGCATTATGGCTGAGAAGGCGGACGTGGAGACCGAAGCATACAGACACATAAACGCACTAACACAGTTGGTGATGAAATTGGATCTTGCGACTTAGGGTATCCATCATCGCTATTCGGAACTCCATTTAGTCGAGAAATATGGCATCATCTAATAGTGAACCGAGGATTTGTTTCATGATAAAAAGCTTGTGAAGTATGAAGTATCCCTTTTGGTTTCTCTTTCCCTCTTTATTCTTTTCTGCCCTTATTTGTATTTGTATGTTTCGATTACCCCGTTTATATATATACTGTGCCAATTATATTATTAGCTTTGCTACAATAATATAATCATCTTACAATGTTAGCTTCATTGTTGCCCAACTTCTGATGAAAATTGAGAAGCATGCCTGTTTGATATCTCTCAAAATCTCTATACTGCCATCTTTATACGCATGCTTTCTGGTTCTTTCTGCCCAAATAGTATCTAGATGGTGTAGAGCCTACAAACCGGCAACTATTATCTGGGTCATTGAGGCGATATAATCAGCCAGTTGAAAATAGTCTTTTGGAAGGTAATTTGATACTATTATAGTGCAGAATGAGTGACTGACCTTAAGTGGATCTCAGGTGTAATCTGACGTGGCTGCCACATGGAATAAAGGATTAGAGTGTGGGTGGCTTGTGTTGCAGTTATTTCTATCTACGATTCTCCGTAAGTAAGCATTCTCCTTTTATGTTGTATTGTTAAAGTGTTATTTGCATTTGCGAGTCTGGAGAATCTAATACTGATTGGGTGAAAGAAATTGAAAAGCTTCTTTTTACTATATGCTGGCTTATGTTATGATCCGTAATTTTGAACAACTGACTTTTATACAGATGCTTTCTATATCGGTGAACTATGTTCAATAGTTTGGTATGATAAAGAAATTCAGTTATGATTAGATGGTGTTTGATTAAATGCATATGAATAGAATTTGAGTTTTTGTTACACCTCGCCTTGCCACCCCGGTGCATATATAATCACCCGATCGATGAACACTCAAACCGAACTCGACCATCCTTTTGGGAACTGGGGCGCGAGAAGCAATCTGAGTAATTACCATTTTTTATCTCTCACCGAGGAGGTGAGAAAAGTTGACATCAGAAAAGCTTATAAACCGGAAGAAATACCAGTAGCAAGAATTTATTAGCTAGGAGTCTATGACAAACTAATTGATTTATTTTAAAAACCTTAATTAGGTGCAGGGGTGGAGGGATAGAGAACCGAGAGGGTTCTCTCAAGTATTCTGAGTTTTAAATTTCTTTTATATATTTTATACATTATAGCAAACAAAATAGTTGGTACAAGTAAAGAAAGTGGGTGTTACTTAGTGTGTGCCTAGCCCAAATTTTTTTAATAGTCTATAGACCTTAAACTCATTAGCCATTCTGAATTTTTGTTAACATATTTACATATTGTTACCGGAGTTTATGGTCGTCTCCTCTGCCCCTTGATTATGTCTGATGATATTTCATGTGTATATAGTCTCAAGAATAGCATAGCAACTTCTGAACTATGCAGGATAGCTGATTGTATGTTAATAAAAAAAATTATTGCTTATTTTAGTGCAACTCATATTTATTTCTGCCTCCACCACCGATTATGTCATTTCCTCACGCAAGTTCGACATGTAGAAAAGATTGGTAAATGTTCCTAATACAGCAATTTCCCGAGCAAATTATTTTTTTTCCTTTTACATGCCTTAAAGCTATTTAGTTATTTAATTGGATTATGTTTGTCTTCTTGTTTCTAGGTTGATTGATGCCATAATACATGTCGGCCTCTGTAGTGGTTATGACGGGTATGAAGTTATATATTAGGGTTTGATGGCAGTATTTGTTTTATCAGGAAGATGCAATGGTCATGATTTTGTCAACAGAAAAATCATTTTAGTCGTATGAATCTGGAAAGGAAGTGTTGTTTTCTTATAGTGACATTTTTCTGCTGTCCTCTTCCAGTTGTTCCCCATCAACTGACCACTGACCGGTGGTTATATTCTTTTGTTTACACTGTTCTATAAGGTACTTTAGTGTAATTTGTATTAATAAAATTAAACTTATTCCTCGGGATATATTTAACGTTTGTTTAGCTATCTTTACAATTGTAGAAAAATCAAGCTTTTCTACCATCTGGTATGAGAAAGTTGTAATACAATGATAGTTTACTAAATCTGCAAAAGGTTTTTGTCTAGACTTAATTTGCAGATATATATATATATATATATATATATATATATATATATATATATATATATATATATATATATGTATAAGTATTAATATATAAAGGGACGCTTATGCAAGGAAGATACTAATCTATCAAGAACAAATATGCAATTCTGGGAGAAACTAGGTTGTGGTGTTCATTGTGTTTTTTTGTATTCTAATGAAATATCTCTCTTTGATCTGCAACTGGTATATATAATTTTTGAGCTAAACACATTTTTGATCATTCACAGAGTAGTGTTTTAACTAAAACTTTAATATCATGCAGTTTACAGACTTGGATTGCTGGTCTCTAGGTCTTATTATGCTTTATGATCTGGAGAACCAATATTTAGCCATGATGAGGAATGGATTCATGTACAGCCCTCTGTCTCCATTGCCCTTGGCAATCATTCCCTTGAGGCCCCAGGGACTCTCTACATGACCTCCAAGAACTGTCTCTCTCCTTCTTTCTCTCTCACGAACACCCCGACTTACGTAACTATTTGTGAACAATGGTTTATATCAGGCAAGTGATTTGGTTGAGTGATTCGGACAGGACTAAAGGTTATGCAGTTGATATTTTATTCGGTGTCACTTCATGCTGTGTCCAGAGATCAAGAGGCTTACCCTTCCCCTTGTATTTATGCGCCCAGGTTTGAAGTTTTTATTTGCCTCTATTTTACAATCTTTACAAGTGTTTTGGGTTTAGGTCTTAGTTATCATGAATACCCAATGTAGGAAGTTGACGCGTGTATTGAGTTGACCTCTTGCATTTCAATAGAATTTTCATTTCAAAAAAGCAGATCTTATGTTCCAGTTAGAGGTTTGAGATTTGAGCAGAGTCTATGGTCCAGGAATCTGGATTATATGGTTCAGAATATTCTCCTTCATTTTTTCATGAATGCAGAGGGCTGATTTTATTTGTTAGAAATGTTGCATTTTTCAGTCTAATATATGACAAAGTCCCTGCAGTTTTGGTCACTTTTGGCTAAACGTATTTCTTAGTTCTTACAACACTTTTTTCCCTCTATAATATTTTTCTTGATAGACATTTGCCATTTGTAATATTCTTTGTCTGTTAGAAATGTTGCAATTTTACATCGTATATGACGAGTTCCAGCAGTATTAGACTATTAGCCAACTTTATTGTTTTCAACCCTTCTTTTTCCCATGTTATATTGCTTGGTAAACTTTTTCCATTTGCAATATCTTCTTGAAGATTGATACCGGAGGCGCCGATGAAGAATCTGACAGCTCGGACTCAGAATCTAATGATGTCTTAGACTTAAGTAAGATTCTGAGTTGAGGCTTGTGCCGGAAGATCATAGTCAATATATGTATGTACTCAATGTTTTCCCACTAGATTTCTTTTGTTTTCTTGCTAGATTAAATTTGATTGGTTATATTTATAAAATCATTTTTGGCTTCTGCTTCTCAGTGGACATACTTTTTGGTGTATTCTGCGAATGTGCTGAGTTGAATCCAGATCCTATTGAGAGTGAAGGTTTGATTTTACTCTTGCAGATTGGGAATCAGATGTTGTCATTGTGTTATGCTTATATTGTGTTGGCTATTTAAAGCATACTAGCCTTTAACCCGTGCAAAGCACGGACGCTTATATAACTCGTAATTTATTAATTATAATTTAAATTTTAACCCCATTTTATTAGTATTTTAGTATTAATAATTTGGATTTTAGTTAAATTATATTAACCAACTGATATATGATTCGTAATTTATTAATTATAATTTAATTCTTAACACCATTTTATTAGTATTTTAGTATTAATGAATTGGATTTTAGTTAAATTATATTAACCAACTCGTTATATCTCCTAACGGAAATTTAGCTTTCACAATTTATTATCTATCTATAAATATTTTTCTATATCTATATTAATATGTGACAGTTTATTATTCAATTTAAATCAAAATTTTCATATTTCATATATCTTCATATGTTACATAATGGCTGTTACATAATGGCTCGTGTTTGTAATGAAATAGAATACGTAAGTGTTAAATTTCGAGTAGAATATGTTATAATTAAAAAGTAGCGTCTTTAATTATTTATATGTATTTTAGACAAAAGATATTCAAAATTGTATATATATGATTAGTTATACGTTTATTTATAAGTAATTTTTAATATTAATATATGTTATTAACAGTAGTTTCACCTTTTTTTTTAACTAATTATAAATTATATTTAAAAATATATTAATATACATAAGGAGTGTTTTTAGTATATGAAACTGTTTAATAGATATCTATTTGTAGACTTTTAGTTTTAGAGGAGAGTACCGAACCAAAATTTTGTACGACTACAAATTATACCTATGTTGGCTTTTTATAGTATAGTGTATGTTTTCCCACTAGATTTCTTTTGTTTTCTTGCTAGATTAAATTTGATTGGTTATATTTATAAAATCATTTTTGGCTTCTGCTTCTCAGTGGACATACTTTTTGGTGTATTCTGCGAATGTGCTGAGTTGAATCCAGATCCTATTGAGAGTGAAGGTTTGATTTTACTCTTGCAGATTGGGAATCAGATGTTGTCATTGTGTTATGCTTATATTGTGTTGGCTATTTAAAGCATATACGTGTGTCTATTTTTTATTCAGAAGAAGAATAGCATAATTGGGTTTTTAGTGCTGATCAGGTGGTTACTGATGGCGCAGGTTCAATCATCTCATTTGGTCATCTTGTATAAGTTTCATTCTATTATCATGTTGTTACTAACAGTATTGTTTCTAACCTTCAGATATTAACAGAGGTGGATGACTCGGAATGGAATGGCGTCGTGGCTCCAACCAGCTCAATTGGCTATTCTAATGGAGATAACGACTTGGCCCGTACCGCGCTTCAGGTTATATTTCTGTCGCTATTTCTTTTTAATTGTCTTGTATAATTCTTAAACTACTGCTGGTTGCTCCTGTTATAATAATCTTTTTTATTCCTCCTTCCTATTAAGTCGCAATACTAAATTCTAGAGTCTTTTTAGGTTGACCTGTGCTGTTGGGGCCTGTCATTTAGGATTGATGTGATCATGTTAATAATAAATTGTATCGGGTTTGAATTTAGTATGACTGGAATGAGAAGAATCATTCGAGCTCATTTAGAAGCCAAAAGGTTCCGTTCTCCTGCTTTCACGGGAAGTAAACGCTAATAAAAATTACTTTTAGAAGTTACGAATAAAATTATACAAATAGAGAGAGTACAATCTACTTCTTTCTTATAACTATGGATGTAGATATTTATTCACTGGAAGTACTGAAAGTGACTTACTTGCTCATCTTGTATGTTACATATATAAACTTTTAATTTGAGATATGAATTTGATTGTTAGTTGATTTGTTTTGCTAGATATGATGTAACATGGAACTGCATTGTTATTTACATTGTGTACAGATTTTAGGACACTAACTATAACTAACATAGTGAATAGCAGACAATAGGATTTTCATGAGAAGAGCTCCTGACCACGAAGTTGGTATATGGTGAGTTGCAGATCGTTTGTTTCATAAATTGAAAGCACAGGTACAGGTAACGACTTGATTTAAGACTTGAATGAGTTGGATAAAAGTCAGGTGACTATTGTAATGTTTTCACAAGTTAGTTAATTATCGCGATATCATATTTTTGCTTAGCAAGTTTAATTTTTTTATCGTGTTTATTATGGTAAGGTCTTAAATTTCTTAAACATGGAGCTGTCACATTTTTGAAAAAATCTCAGAATTGGTATACCATGTTCCTTAATAATCATAAAGCCAAGCAAATGGACTTGAGAGATCTCTTTTAACTATAAATTGCCATTTTCTACTGAGATAGAAGGATTTAGCTTAGAGCCCCATGTTTAGATTTTATGAGACAAATTTTAGTGCGAGTAAATCTTGTCTTGCCATTAGTTGTATATTTTGGTATGTCCAACAAACGGTATATCTGAAAATTCTTATCGACTATAGGAACTTTCGAATTTATGAAGAGGGTTGTTAACAGCAACAAACTGAAGAGGTTAAGAAGGAGCTTAGAACTACAAATTTTAATATCTCACTTTCAAAGCATAGAGGCCAAGTATGTGTCCAACCTCTCCAATTACTTCCAAGCTCTCCAATTACTTACAGTCAATGCAAATATATTATGTATTATGGCTCATCAGTCACTACGCTTTTAAATAAATTAATTTTTTACTATTTTTTATTTTTATTCGTGACTCTAATAATAATTTTTTCTGGCCCACAGCATGCTCTCAGAAAATTGTACCATGAAAGTCGCGGTGCTTATATGTATTCTATACATATCACCGACCTGTGATCCCAGGAGGACCTTGAAGCCAATCCCCACCAAGTTACAAATTTTTTTTGACATTTCATATGTATTTCAGACTATTATAACATGTCAGATTTTAGTATGACTTAAGGACGAGAATTTTGTGGCTAATAAGTTTGTGTTTTATATGCTTACTCTTGAGATATGGGTCGTCTTATGTGGATTTCATTTTTTCTATACTTGGGTTCTGGCATTGTTTTAAGGTCAGTACATAAGGGTTTGGAACGAAGATCATCTAAAATCTAACTATCTTACTTGAACAATGCTTTAAAGAGACAAATCATGCAGAACACTTTCAAGACTTGGGTGGATGATATATATGTGTTATAGAAAGTATGAACGTATCTAATTTGATGCTAATCTTTTTATAGTTCTCTACAATTATCGAGAATGGGACCTCTACAAGGATCGGCATTATGGTCTCGCTCGATGCACCCTTCGCGGATAGAAATTCATACAAGAGGTCGGCATACGATTAATATACAACCCAAACCAGCAAAACCAGCGAAACACCTTTTTTAATCAGAAACATATTCAGTTATGTAACGATGCCCGTGCCTTGCACGGGCTTTTACGCTAGTTTTTATTTTAAAACTCAACAAATATTTTTTAAAACGAATCATAGATTTGTTTGCATCTAGGGTTATCTTGAATCTCTTGTGTTCAGGGCAATAATTATATAAACAGAGTTTATGAATTAAACTTATCTTACATCCTAGAAGATGAAAAAGACACCTAAAAAGTGATAATATTTTTAGAATCTACTACCACTCATATTAAATAACATAAGAGTACGTAAATGAAATGAATTTGGTCTCACACAAGTTAAAATACTAAAAAGAAAAGGAACAAAAAATGTGTGCGTCTTCGACAGGTTCTTTTGTTTTATACTATTCCTCTGTTCACTCACATTTTCAACAGTTACAAATTTAATATTCTGTTTGAGTACTTTTTAACAGCACATAGCAATTACAAAACCAAATAGTCAAACTAAAAATCAACTAAACCTTTACTCTAATCCGGTTTTATGTACTTTTAGACAAGTCCTAAACTACTTCATTTTTACTCCTACATGTAGGTACGCTTCCTGTCCGAAAGTATATCGTACCGTTCGTGTAAAAAATCGAGAAGCACTTATAAAAAACTACGATTTTTAGTTTTTGTTTCACGACTTCTACTTTTTTCCTAAACACTTTTATCACTTATAAGCCTTAACTAACTTCTAACTTCTACTTCATTTTTTTATTTTAAGCAAGAAGCACTTATTTTAAGCTCATCCAAACGGCCCCTATATATATCTCATGATATTGTTAAAATCCGGTATTTATTTTAAACCCGACTCGATTCAAATATTTATTACTTTTTGATATTGTTAAATTATTTATAAAATGTAATATATTATAAATGATAAAGTGATGATAGAAATTTTATAAATTATATATCTTAGTGACTTAAATTCACGAAAATTTATAATATAATTTGTTAACATATATTTATATAATTATCTTATATCTTTTGTTATTCGTATTTCAATTAAAACTCAAATCGAACCCATCTAATGTTCTAAGATTTTTCAATTTATTTAAAAAATTGATTAATTTCTAAAAATTATATCATTAATTATATTTCGAATTGACTATAAATTAATTAATAAAAAAATTCCGACAAATTTCTGATAATTCTGAATTGATATCAATAAATTAACCGTGCAAAAATAAATTAACAGTTTATTTTCGATTACCAATTTGTAATGCCATTTCCACGAAATCGATGGTTGGATAATATTTCGTCGGTCAAAAGTAATATAATTGTGCATGATGATAATGAGAGAAAGCAAAATGATATAGAGCCAAAAGTAATCGGTGGAGTTTGTCACCATTCTACGACATTGAAAAACAGTCAAACGGCGCCGTTTCTTTCCTTCCCTCTATACTTAATCATGTCTTATTGGCAACACCATTCATTTATCAATCTTGTAACTGAAAACACTCAAACACATAAATAAAGATAATGGGGGTGGTGAAATTATTGTGCAGAACAACATAAATGCACTGTTGGGTAAGTAAAAATTCAATCTTTGCGAATTTATTGCATTAAAGATTGAAGCTTTCACTTCTTTTCACTGCAAGATTGTTATTTCATGTTAAAAATTCAATCTTTGTGATTTAATGCATCAAAGATCGGAGCTTTAGCTTATTTTCACTATAATCTTGTTAACTTTTTTATTTTTATTTTTCACTTTTTGCTTCTTGGCCCCTCAAGAAATGTACTAGTTCTAAAGTTATTTCTTTCTAGAATTTAAAGTTTTGAAATTTTTTAGTTGAGGTGGGGCTGTTTGATTTTTTCTGACTTTCTTGCATTTTTGTTTCTCTGCCAGCTACAAAGGCCCATAAAGTTTCAACCTTTGTTGAATTTAGTGTTGCAGAGTGTATTTTCTGTCTTGCTTATCATTCTTTTCACAGTTTTGCATAAAAATAATAGTGGGTACTAGTAGTACAAGTAGTACAATTTTGGTAGTGTTGTCTGGTTGGTTTGGTCTTGCCAGTGATTGAGCTTTCTGGGTTTTCAGTGAAGTTTTTATTGTGGGCTTTTTTGTTGTTGAGAGATTGAGGATCTGGGTTGTTTGCAGGTTTGGATTATCTGTTAGTGCTGTTCAGAGAGCTACCTCAATTGTAGGGATATTTAGAGAGAAAAAATTATGGCAGGTGGAGGAGCTAAAGTTGAAGAGCCAGCACCACACCCTCCCAAAGACCAGCTTCCTAATGTTTCCTACTGTATCACTAGTCCTCCCCCATGGCGTTAGTCTCTCTCTCTCTCTCTCTCTCTCTCTCTCTCTCTCTCTCTCTCTCTCTCTCTCTCTCTCTCTCTCTCTCTCTCTCTCTCTCTCTCTCTCTCTCTCTCTCTCTCCCTCTCTCTCCCTCTCTCTCCCTCTCCCTCCCTCCCTCTCCCCCTCCCCCTCCCCCTCTGCCTCTCCCCCCCTCCCCCTCTTTCTCTCCATATATATTCACTGGCTTTACTAGTTTAGTAGTTAACACTGTCATGACATGAAACTACTGGTATTAGTTTTCATTCTTCTTGATTCAGGATATTCAGTTGAACTTTTTTATCTCTCTCCTTAGTTTGTGGTGCATTAGTCTATCTGATTCTGTTTTTACCTCTTACTAAAGTTATGGTTTCAGATTCTTCCCGAAAAATGTTTTAGCTTTAATATTCTACTAAAAGCTACTTTCTCTGTCTTCTGCTCTAGAATCTCTCTTTATTTGTATATTGAACTTTCTAAGTTCAGAGTTCTGATTATGTAATATTATACATACATATTGTTATTTTAACAGTATTTTGAATGAGCCACAGGGTGTATGTACAGAACAAAAAGGATTAAGATAAGTAGAGTCAATTGTTAACCCTATTAATTAAGTTGGAAGTGAACCCATTTGGTCCTCTTTGTGCAGAATTTGCTTTAAAGATTAGTACTCTATCATTAATTTGTTAAGACTGATATAATTGTTAGTCATTTTAGACTTTTAGTGTAGCCTACCTTGTTCATATTTAGAAGTTTATTTTGATTTATTAATATTTAGCTCACCTTGTGATACCATGAGCAGGATTCATACTGGATAAGTGTGCATTTGATTGCTTAATATTGTAACTACTATTATGCAGCGGAGGCTATACTTCTTGGATTTCAGCATTTTATAGTAATGTTGGCCACGACAGTTATCATTCCTACAGCTCTTGTTCCTCAAATGGGGGGTGGAAATGTGAGTATTATGAATGGAACCTAGTCTTTCTGCTTTTCTCTCTAGAATTTTTTTCTAATCTAACTGAAATTGCAAATCATTCTTGTAGGAGGAAAAGGCCAAAGTTGTTCAAACCCTACTCCTTGTAGCTGGGATAAACACATTGCTGCAGACTAATTTTGGGACTAGATTACCGACTGTCATAGGAGGCTCATATACCTTCGTTGCGCCAACAATATCAATTATCTTGTCTGGTAGATGGAGTGACCAAGATCCAGTAGCGGTTGGTGAAAACTTCTTTGTTGATTTATTGAAGCTTGTTTAGCATATTGTATCATGCTATACCTCATTATGTTACTAGTTACATAGAGTAAACTGCATTCTCCGCTGATAAGCATACATATATAATTTATATAACCAGCGCCATTGTGTAAATATTCTCACCACATATCTTTACTTCTATTGTATTTAGAGAAGGAAAGATAATCTTAAATCTTTTCTTTTGTTGCTTATATCTTGGAATTAACATTGAAGAATGTTGCAAATATATGTATAGCGTTTATGTTGGATATCTCATACATAAAGATCCTGCCTGGTTTCCGTGATTATGATTTATTTATCTCACTCACTCAGAGATTCGAGAAGATAATGCGAGCTGTCCAAGGTGCACTCATTGTTGCTTCCACGCTTCAAATAGTCCTTGGTTTTAGTGGTCTTTGGCGTAATGTTGCGAGGTGATTTGATTGTCACTACATAAACTAAAGCTTTAAGTTCACTTATAGTCATAGTTGAATTTCTACTGTATATATATAACTAATCCAGACTTGTTTAAGCATGCAAGCAATAATACAGGACTACCGTAAAAGTTGCAACCACAACTTTTATATTATTTTATGCTTAAATTACTTTCACACTGTTGCTAAAAATCAGTGTTACTAAAGATATAATTGCTTGTAGTATTGTGAGTCAGCCTTTTACTCTGTTTGATATCTTATTCTCTCTGTTTCCTCTTGCTACAGATTTTTGAGTCCTCTTTCTGCTGTTCCCTTGGTTTCCCTGGCTGGTTTTGGACTGTACGAGTTTGGGTTCCCTGGTGTAAGTCATACATTACCCGTGTCCTGTTTATGTTCACTACTCTTTAGATGGATGACTAGGTTCATTGATATTAGACTGCTTTCGCGCGTGTGCATCTATATGTTTACCTGTTTGATCATTCTAAAATAGGGCCTCTGAACTTTTGGGTCTGTGTATTAGGTTGCCAAATGTGTTGAAATTGGATTGCCCGAGCTGATCATTTTAATTATATTTTCTCAGGTGATATTTTTGGCCTGTATACTTTCTTTGCTCCATATTTTTTGGAACCATTCATAAATGACAATACTTATCTTGCCTTACCTGTTATTTCCAGTATTTGCCTCATGTTGTAAAACCAGGAAAGAATATATTTGACCGTTTCGCTGTTCTATTCTCGGTGGTGATTGTATGGATATATGCTCACCTACTTACTGTTGGTAAAGCCTATGATGATTCAGCACCACAGACACAAATAAGTTGCCGTACTGATCGTTCTGGACTTATTGGTGGAGCTCCATGGTAAGAACATTCTGTATTAAAATGCATGGATTCATGAGGTATCCTCATAGATTATTACTAGGGCTGTGGATGCATTGGGCATATATGTGTGATAGCAGCAAACCCTCCTTTTCAACTAATGTAGTTTTTTCAAAAGAATAAGAGGTGAGTAATATTTTGCTCTGCATCCTAATGGCCTTGAGTGCTTGGCAATTTATTCCATGAGCTCAAAAGCAGTACTGTGTATAAGTTCATATATATTTTCCAAGTTCCCCTGTTGATTGTGGTTCTACCATAGCTTTATTGCTCTTTTAGTTAGAGATAGTATGAGCTTGTTTACCAATATATAAAAATTAAAACACTACTAATAGATTCTAAAGATTTTTAACTGTGCATGCTCGACCTGCGGAAAGTGTGGTTATGTAAAGTTTTTGCTCAATATTGTGTACTGCTTTTATTTCACAATTTTTTAAATACACATTTTAAAATATAAAATCAAGGTTTTTCATCCTAGTAATGAGTTTTTAAAATTATCCTACCCGTTATTGTAGTATGTTAAGTATGTAGCTTCAGCTGCATGTTTCCAATTTTTTTAGACGATCGATTGCAACAATTGAATAGTCATACACGGATGCCCACATAAGCTTGAACCCTCAGCCTTTTGTTGTCAAGAGAAGAGGGGCACCAAACTATTCTACAATTCTTAGGATGCTTGTTGGCGAGTATAACCCCTCTGCTTATGCAGGATAAGGGTGCCATATCCATTTCAATGGGGTGCACCTTCCTTTGATGCGGGTGAAGCTTTTGCCATGATGATGGCTACATTTGTTGCTCTTGTGGAGGTCTGTTCCATCTTTATATTCTTTGCTGAAACTTTGGTATCTCGGAAAATGTTGTATATTATTACTGAATAATAATATTGTCAGAACACAGATACAGACATGCATCTTCTCTGTTGATAAAAATGATGCATCATTAAAACTCTAGCTAACCTTAATCAAGTTTTCAATTGATTACTGTTGACTCCAGCGTGTTTCTTATGCAGTCCACTGGTGGCTTTATTGCAGTAGCAAGATATGCAAGTGCAACTCCACTACCCCCTTCTATTCTTAGCCGTGGTGTGGGTTGGCAGGTAAGCAGCTAGATCTATATGAGGTTACCAGATTTTCTGTCAATTTCATGTCCTTCAAGCATTTATGTCCTGATGTTTCTGCTTATGCTCGTGTAAATAGTACACTGACACTCATGCACACAAACTAAATCAATCGAGTTTAAATGTTATAAAGGATGGCAGCCTGGTTTACTTTTAGGTGGCGCACACTCACTAATTCTGTGACCTTCGTTGACTGATAATTAGTATCCTTACTTTTGAGGTGTGCATTCTACTCGCTAGACATGCAAAATGTAAACTAGATAATTATCCTTAAAAGAGAAGGAATATTCGGCTTCCCCACATAGAAAATAAAACCAACAAAAGATGAAAGAGAGCACACAAGATCCCATTAATTACTTGATAATCCTAGTACTGAATTAAGCTTTGTAATATTATCAGGGAATTGGAATTTTGTTGTCAGGGTTATTTGGGACTGGAAATGGATCTTCAGTATCCATGTAAGCTACATTACAACTTGACAACGTTTCTGCTTCATATTGTCTGTATGTTGGTAAACTGTGCAAAATATATGTTTTGATCAAGTTATGGGTCATCTGCAGTGAGAATGCTGGCCTTTTAGCACTAACTCGGGTGGGTAGTCGAAGAGTTGTACAGATATCTGCAGGCTTTATGATCTTCTTCTCCATCTTGGGTATGTTTCTTTGATTTACTGATTCGAGTGCCTGATATCTTTTAAATCTGCTCTGGGATCAGTTCTAAACATGTCAAACACATTACTATGTTCCTGCAGGAAAGTTTGGGGCGGTATTTGCTTCTATTCCATCGCCAATTTTTGCCGCATTGTATTGTCTTTTCTTTGCTTACGTTGGTATGTTATTACATGGGAACCAGGGTTGATTCTTTAATATTATCTGTTCTACCACCTAAATATATAGATGGTTAATCGACTAATTCGTATCGTGCAGGTGCAGCAGGTGTCAGTTTCCTTCAATTCTGTAACCTCAACAGTTTCAGGACAAAATTCATACTTGGCTTCTCAATATTTTTGGGATTTTCAATTCCCCAGTACTTTAATGAGTATACCGCAATAAAAGGCTATGGCCCTGTGCACACTACTGGAAGATGGGTAGGAACTTAAATATTTTTAACCATTAAAATTTTCTTTATTTGTTCCTCAGTTCTTTGATCTTCTGTCATACTTGCCATTGCTCAAGAAGATATTAAAATGTTTACATTCTTTTAATTTGGCAGTTCAACGACATTGTAAATGTCCCATTTCAATCAGAAGCTTTCGTAGCTGGCGTTCTAGCATATTTCCTGGACAACACATTACATAAAAAGGACAGTTCAATCAGAAAGGACAGAGGCAAACACTGGTGGGACAAGTTCCGGTCATACAAAACGGACACAAGAAGTGAGGAATTCTACTCACTACCCTTTAACCTGAATAAATATTTTCCCTCGGTGTGATTCACAGATAGTCGACTTGGAAGGAGCTCTTCTAACTTATTTTATGTTTTTTTGCTACCATAGTATAAAATGATTGTTGTTCTTTCAGTTGATGTATCTAATTAGCGATATTAGTATAAATGTATCCGGATATTTATGCTGTGTGATTAGCAAATTCGTTTATGTTCCTTGCTGTATATTCTAAATGACAAACATGGATATGAATAAGCAAGAAACAATTTTGCAAAAATACTCCAGAACACTTCTTCCCCTTCTCCTGGTAGCCGAAGATAAGTTTAAGTTACCTAAATACAATTATAGTGCAGTAACTTAGTATTTGAGTACAGTTTTCCCAAATATTAGATATCTCTACAGAGATGGTCCTCGATTAGAGTCTTAGGTAATAGGTATATGGAGGATGGACTCCGTTTGCTTGATATTTGTCGGATTGAAGGTTGTATAAATCGGGACCTTTTCTTTTCTCTGAGTACTTTGTGAAAGGCTGTCGGGCTTGCGAATTTGTGAGCCAGACTGCCAGAGTCGAGTTCTCTACTCTGCTGGACCAAGTAGCTTGCATCTGATAATATTGTGAAGAAATCTCTCAACCTTTTTCATGTGCATGTAGTATGGCAGTAATGAATCAGTGTTTCTTTTGCTTTCTTCTTCTCATTGATCTGAATCCACAAATCAGACTCTTGGGAGGGGACCTCACACCCAAAAGCATTTAAATCAGAATCTTCTTGGATAGAGTTAGTTGCTGAATATGTGCAGAAATTTGGTGGTTTGTTGATGCTATCTAGCGCAAGGGTATAATATGCTGAATGGTTCTTTTAGGCTCCATAGGCAGAGTACACTTATTCAGTCCACACTGTTGGGCGCTATATATGTTACGTCAATTGTCTGATTTGCTGCACATAATTCGTTGTCGATGAGGTTCTGGTCTAGTGATGAAAACGGAGACGGAGTTTTAGGTCGCATATTCGATTATATTTTCACAATTTGTAATTATTTATAGAACTTATTGCACTTTGTAACCCGACACTTTGGCTGATTAGCAAATCAGACCCCACACTTTGAAACGTGACAGTTTGTAACCCTAAGTTTCATTTAGCTTTCGGTTTGTAACTCTGGCCCACACATCCGTTAAAAACAGCCGTTAACTTTAACGGTTTGAGAGCCGTTAACTTTAACGGTTTGAGAGGTAACAGTGTGTATATTAGTTTCTAACAGCTACTTTACTCCACGTGACCCTTCAAAATTTATGTATCATATTTGGAAATTATTTCTTAACACACACAACGATATAAAACAATTTAAAATAATTTTTAAAATACGTATTTAGATTTAGAATTTGAAAATTTATTTATTTTTACATAAACGATGTAACTTATTTTAAAATTTTAAAATTTTTACATAGAGTATCTCATTCATCATGTATCAGTGAGAGATTTATACTTAGCACACAAAATCTCTTTTAAATATATGACAGCTTTTCTCGAAAGCAAAATCATCCAAGAATAATAAATCATTTGTGATTTGTGTGTGAGAGATACATGAGTCCAAACAAGTGCAGTTACTGAGCAAAAGTGAAAAAGCCCTCTGATATCTGCTACAGTACATATAAAAATGCTTGTGGAGGAGGTGAACACTGAAGAGCATGCAAGGGATCAATTCACCATATATTTCATGCCCCCTCAATCTGATAAAAGGCCAAATTAAAGTCATTCTGCGCAAAAGCTTAGCCACCCACTCTGTAGCATGTGGTGCGATTTCCGATGCCCATCAGATTCTTGGGAATTGTCAAATCCATGGTAAGGTATCGTTGCATGTAAATTTCATCCCGCGATTCGTACACTCGACACTCGGACGTAAATACATAATAAACGGGATACTTTCAGCCGGTGTCCAGTAGCACGAGAATGGTGGTGGATACATGGACTTTTCAAATTTATTCCAAGTATTGTGACTTATCTACGCAATTTATGGATCATAATACTCCCTCCATCCCAAATTAGATGAACTAGTTGATTTTGGACACGTAATTTAAGGTGCATTGACCGTATAATCATGAAATTTATTTTTTTAACTTTTCTTTTATAAAAAAAAATTTCGTAATTAAATTTTTATTTGCAAAAATAATATTTCAAAAATAAGTAATGTAGCTATGCGGTTAATGGACTTTAAAGTGCGTGTCCGAAGTCAACGAGCTCATCTAATTTGGGATGGATAGAGTATTACTGATGTCTAATCCATCACAATCAATATTGTTATCATTAATATTGTAATACAAATTCATGGCACAAAATGGGTTTAAATCTTGGCAACATATATGGTGGCCGGTGTCCAATGAACATTCGATGTCTCTGTTTCGATATAAATTTTGGCAAGTTGTAATGCAAATACAACCTCCGTTCATGACTTCCGTATATTTGGTCAAATTGAATGCTTTATTTAATAATTGATGCTCTCTCTAACACAATTACATCCCTATACAACTCCATATATTTCATGTTATTCTACTTCATCGTGTGCTTTTTCTTCTGTGAGCTTATATCCCTGGAGAACTAGGTTTGCAACTTGCAGGAATGGTGAAAACAACAGGCGATTGTTAGGGCTTCTGTTGTTGATTGAGAGACAGAGAGTTTAAGAATTGTAGCAGTCTTGTACAAAAATTTAGAGCTTACGAGAGCCCCGAAAATAATAGTCCTCCGTCAGACTCGCCCTTTACCATTTTTTATCTTGAATATCGTTTTCGATGTTTTTCAATGTTAATTATTTAATATATTGAATGCTAAGATAATAGTATATATATTTTTTTAAGTCAAATATTAAAACTAACAATTAAGAGTTAAATATGAAGAAATATGTATTAGAACAAGAATGAGACAATTATTTAGAGATAATTTTTTTTTAATAAATATGTCAACTGAAAAAGGATGGAGCGAGTTAACAAAAAAAAATGGAATGAGACACGATCATTATAATACTTCTTCTCATGTGTGAAATAAGTAATGTTGTGTTTGGTTGGGGCGAATGGAATGAGTAAAAAATATTTGAAATTAATAGAGATAGGAAGAAAATTTTGAAAAAATTTGAAGGAGTGCAAAATTGTTATGATGAGATTTGAGAATAAATTGAGGATGAGAGAGAATAGAGCATTCCATCTCAAATGGAAGGGGTGATATCTAGCATATAATATAGGGAATGGAATAAAGGAATGGAATGGAAGAAAGAATGAAATTTTTTAAAAATCATATGGTTCATTTTTCATTCAATTCTTTCCAGAATCATTCATCCCAACCAAACACAACATAAACACGTCACCTGAATTGCGAGGGAGGGAGTGCTTTGTGCTTGTATTAATATTTGATTGTTAAACTCAGTTAAAGATTCAATAAACAAGTGTTTGGTAACCTTTGAATAGAAGTAAGGAGTGGATAAACGGTATCCAATCAAAGGGGAATATTGTTGACCGGAGTGCAAAGACAAACGGAACTGCATTTATTTTTGGGACGGGCGTGCGTAACTTACGTGCGCCACGATTATGATGTATTGATGTTCATCATTAACACGTGTCTATCTCTCACTACCATTTCCATACACGTAACTAACTAAAATAATGTATCAACTTGTACATTCTGAAGAATATATAGAGTATCGTAAAAAGCGGAAATCGGATATGATTAATAAAGTCACGATACAAAAAAAAAAATAATTAAACAGAAATTAATTTGCTCAAAAAAATTGAACGGAAATTAATCAATTTGATTGAAGATTAATCAGAATTTTAGCGGTTCAACAAGTTATAATTAGATGACTGCGGTTTGTCTAGTGTGTCCCCATAGACACATGCTAATCGCGAAAAATTTTACATTTGTATATTTTGATTAATGTGATTGGTGTATATGCAGAAGATTCACCATTATTAAGAAGTGAGAATCAATCAATAGCGCTTAACATGTGGTCATGGCCTACCATAAAAAAAATGGATTCACGGATGTTATAGTCATCATCATAACTTATCTTTGAAACATTCTCTGCCACTTCTACATTCTCCATTTCCGTGCACATTTCCACTTCACTTGTCTTCTTACTCCACACAATTTCTTTCTTTAAGAAGGTTTTTGTATGCGAGGATGAAAATCGGAATAAAAATGTAGATAAATGATACTTAGATCGTGAGCGAGAATATAACTCGAAAATGAGAATATATGGAAATGAAGTAAAAAAATAGGGTATTTAAGGAGAATCATATTCCCATTTCAATTCATAAAAACTAATCCAAACACTAATATACGAGTTTGAGATTCCAATTCTCTTTAACGAACTCATTAATGTTAAATAATTTTAGTACTCATGGAACTATAAACAGCTACATATAATATTTATCATTTATATAATATAAGTACACGATATGATATCTATTTTCCAAAATTTTTAAAAATCTTTCCATTATATAAATAGTACTCCCTCCGTTTCAAATTAAATGTCCACTTTAAAAAAATCACACAGTTTAAGAAAAGTGGATGTTCACAAATTAATTGCATTAAATGATCAAAATATGTGGAGTGAGATTGATCTAGGAAATATAAATAAGAGATATGTGGAATAGAATTGACTTTGGAAATATGATTTTGCATTGAAAGTTGAAGTAGACAAGTAATTTGAAACAAAAAATTTTCTTAAAAGTAGACATGTAAATTGAAACGGAGGGAGTATAATTTTAAAGTTTGAACCCTGCCTAAATAAATATCTGAATAAATAGGGTACTTCACTCAATTTCAAGCTCTCACTCATTATCGAGCTGAATTTAGAGTGGATGATAGTGAAATAATTTAATATACCTAACTACCATTGTTGTCATACCAAGCCTACATTATTATACAATATAGTCAAATAGAATTGGCCCCTCTAGAAATAATAGTCTTTTTTATTATTGAGGGGCTGAGACTTTGAGTTTGGTTCTCACAATATAAACAAACTCTTCCCATTTTCTCATACACTATTTTCTTGCTCATCCATCTTGCTCTGCAGCCTCCAAAGCTACACACACTAAAAACACACAGAAAAGGGCTAGGAGTCTAAGAGATGGGGAATTGCCAAGCCATAGATAATGCAAGTCTGGCAATACAACAGCCTTGTGGTAGAGTAGATAAAGCTTACTGGCCCCTCCCTGCTAGCTATGTCATGAAGACCAACCCTGGCTACCATGTTGCTCTTCTCCTCACCACCACTCTGTATCCACCTTCCACCACCACTGCTGACTCGGCTCCTCTTCGCGTTACTCGGATCAAACTTCTCCGCCCCACGGATACTCTTGTTCTTGGCCATACCTATAGACTCGTCAGTTCCCAAGGTACCAGGGTCGCTCTCTGTGGAGAACAGTTAAATTTTTTTAATTTTTTTTATGTTTCGGAAAATTATTTTGTTGATTTGTGAACTTGTAGAGGTGATGAAAGGGGTGTGGGCTAAAAAGCATGCAAAGATGCAGAAGAAAAAACAATCAGAAGCATCATCTGAAGTCATTAATTCAAGTGCTGAAAGTACTCTGAAGAACAAAAACAAACTGGTATGCTTTAATTACACTTTAATTTAGACTCTCATTTGCTAATCCTCTGTTAAACCTTGATTAACATCTTCTTCTTCTTCAACTTGTACCTTACTGATCTTTAAAATTGCAGGTGATAAAGCACGATAGACCGACAAAGACATCATCAAAATCCAGCTCTGTGAGACCAAGAGGATGGCATCCCTCACTGCATAGCATCACCGAGACTGCGAGCTGATCTTTGAGCTGATCTTTTGTGTTTAAGCTTTCACATATGGGGTGAATTTTAATATAACAGTACATCCTAGATGTTTGAAGACCTCTGCGATTGATAAGCTCTGTTTTAACAAGTCGAGACACGTCTCAGATCGCCTTATCAAGGGCTATAATCAAGTTTAGAGCGATGTAAAGCATAAGCAGGGCAATCCGATTTCAAATCCATGTAACCTGGTATTTGTTTTTTTTCAACTGATTTGATTTTTTTTGTCCGGAAACGTTGTTCAGGGATCAGATAGTAGTCGTGTCCAGTTTACAAGACTTTCTACTCATTCTCGTATGTTCGTGTTTCGATTATTCTTATGTTAACTCTTTTTTTCATAACGAGATTATTAAGAGAAGTTAGAACTAAATTCGTAACAAATATACTCCCTCCGTTCAATTTTAGTTGTCACATTTCTATTTTGTTTAGTTGTCATATTTCTATTTTGTTAGTCAAATTGACTAACTTTTGATCAAAGATTATAATTTATAGGTCATTCTTTTATTATTTTAAAAAATTAAAAATTACATCTTAAAATAAATTAAAAGTTGCTTTCGGTGACATTTTTTTTAATATTTTCAATTCGTAAAATATTAATAAATTTCATTCAAATTTTGGTCAATTTGACCGGTACAATACCAAATATGACAACTAAAATGAAACGGGGAGTATCCAGTTGTCGCCAAATTCAAATACATGTATACCTAATTCTCGACAAATTCACATAGGGCTGTAAATCGATACGGATTATCCGGTGTCTCGGCTCATATCCGACTCGAAAATATGATACATGTCTCATATCCGTTTTGAAAACGATCCAAATCTGGCGGAAAAATTAAGCCCGTATAATATATGATCCCGGATACGAGCACATCTATACCCGCTCAGATTCAGTCTCATATAATTTTTCATTATATGATCCTACCCGAATAACCGAATATGATCCACGGTTCATATTCGATTCAAACTCATATACATATTATATTTTAACACCATCATATTTGCAAGCAAATAGTTATCATTTTATAAATTATATCTTATTTAAGTTTATATCTTCATAAAATATGAATTATTTAATGTGATCATGCTTATTATCTTCATATATATTTAATAAATGATATATACCAACATATAATTATAAGTTCTAATTTAAAATTATTATACCTTATAATATTATGTTTACTTAGACTAAATGATAATTATTTGAACAACTAAAATAATAATGATTTTTGATGTTATTGGATCATATCCGGCTCATATTCGATGGATCATAAACTACCCGGTAAAAAAATAAAAAACACGATACCGGATCATATCCGGTTCAGATCCGAATCTCAAATACTCGGGATCGGTTTATATCCGAATAAAACGATCCCGGACCCAAATCTGAACAAGCTAAACATTATATGATCTGGTACTTGAGCAGAGGGGTATCACCCGGATCATTTTACAGCCCTAATTCACAAGACTCCCGTATAAAACTCATTCTCGTATTTTTATATTTTGATCATCCTTGTTTTGACTCTTTTTCATAATGAGATTATATAAAAAAAAATAAGAACCAAATTCGTAATAGATAACTATGGTCAAGCACGATTATTAATATGAAAGTGTGAAGAAACTAATAAAACAAAATTAAGAGTGTACTGTCCCATCATTAGAAATCATAACCCTGAGCCACACGTAACATGCTTAACATCATTATCAAGCTCAAGAAGATGTTCACTTCGAGATAATCAAATCATTCATGCTTAACACAGGGTAATCATGAAATTAAACTCTAAAACACTGGATAACAATTGAATAGTAAACAAATAAGTGATCATCATGCTTTACAACTTTGACTCCTTAAGGCAATCATATCCACCATATCTTTAGTGCATTCTTAGATTCGACCAGACCCACATAGCCGTTAGATCCTTCTACACATACATTTCCACTACAATTAAGATAAATTTATGATATTTCTTTTGATTTAATAAGGGAAAGTTAAAGTTGCACTATTAGTTAACAAAGCCTTGGATTATCTGTGGATGTAAAGAGCCCTAGCCCATGGATTGATAATTAGGTAGCTAGATGCCTTCAATATTATAAAGAGAATATTGCACTTTGTACCTTTGGACTTTGAGTGATTGGCAAATCAGTACCCACATCTACATCTTGAAACGTGACAGTTCGTACCCTAAAGTTTGTATTAGCTTTCAGTTTGTAACCCTGACCCATCACTCCGTTAAATACAAGCATTAATTTTAACTGTTTAAGATGTAACAATGTGTATATTAAATTCTAACAGCTACTTAACCCTATGACCCCTCAAAGTTATATGTATTATATTTTGAAATTATTTATGAAGATACACAATGATGTAAAAAATTACATGTAATGTGGAGAAAACAGAAATTTTACTTATTCAGATTCCACATGTTCTAGTAAAAGCTTAATAAAAAAAAGCATTAAAAACCTGACTTGTCCTCTTCAAAATTGTCTCATGACATAACCTTCCTATATGATTTTGAGGGTGCTTGGTAGGGAGATCTCATCGAAACAATCCTTACTTGCGGAAACAAGTACCTTTGGGAGGTTACTCCGAAAATTTAGGTGAAATCGCATAGGTTTAGTGTTCTCAGTCATCGCGCTAACTTAAATTAATCATGCTTGTCCAGTTGGCTGAAGTTTCCCTTTGCCTTGAAAAGTTGGGAGTGATGGTGCTTACAGTAAAGTTGATGTTCATGAGCCACATAGTTTGACGGACTTATCACACAGCCTCCGTGGCTGCACTTGAAACAAGCCCTGTGGTACGCAGTGCCATCAACGGCCACCTGAAGTAACAGCCATCAGCATCTTCAAGAGGAATTACATTAATATTGCAAACGTAAAATGAACTGTCGATGTGCAAGTGAATAGTGCAAAATTATTTGTTTAAATGTGAAATACTGTTAGAATAACAATATGATCCTGGTAAGCCTCCTCCTAACACCTTGAGGTTTTTAGGAGAATCACTTTACATGGTATAAGAGCTCAGACTCCCGAGTTCCCAACTATTATTTTACAGCCAAAAAAGTAATGAGCCACTGTGAGCTTAAAATTCTTCAATCACATATAAACTCATACCTGTTCTAAAGGGTAAACAGTTTTCTTGCAAGCAACACACTTTTCTTGAGTCCCGCCAAACATACTCGAGACTTTGCTGTTGTTATGGCCCTGAGAATTATGTAATGTAATCACTAAGCGACATATTGATACAACTTTGAAATGCATGCAAACCGATTTACAAATGTGTTGGAGAGGTGATTTGAAAGTTCGACTACCTGTTCAGAAGATCTGTTCACTCTGGTCGTTTTGGGAGTGCCTAGTGAAATCCAAGGGGGTAAATGAGCGTAAGATACATCAAGCTAACAGAGTTACATGATAAAATGTAACAGGAAAGTGAAAAAATACCTTCGAAACTCTTATCAAGGCTGCCAGTCATCTTGAACAGTTGAACAAAATGAGGTTTGCAGTATAGAACTCCCTCGAAGGAGGAATAGTTACTGAGCTGCAAGTAAAGGGGCAGTGAGAACTGAGAACACATTGATAACCTATACTTAAGAAACACCGGAGAAGCTATTTGTCTAAAGAGAAGTGAGCGCTCTAACAGGTACGAATTCATTAGATTTAGACAGAGCTGGTACTAAAATAAAGGGAATCTATGAATTTGCACATATTAGATTCAGATAGTATAGCTGACCCAACAAGGTAAAGTTGTGATTTAAGAACTTTCAATTTTAAAGTTTCCTGACATAAAATGTACAAGCTAACGATAATATCTATGATTAACAAAGTAAGCAGATCAATGTTAAAAGGAAGACATAAATATATACTGTAAATTTATGGTCAGAATAAGACTCCTTTCACTATGATGCTCGACCAAGTTGGCAACAAATGATTTATTAGTTCTGAATATAAGCTCGTCGAGAACCTGATTATGTAGATACATTAACAGATATAGCTCCTAACATTATGATGAAAGATAAGCTTTACAGACTACAGTTCAGAAAAGATATCCATCGCTCTTTACACGGGTCCAACACAACATCAAAAATATCACATATTTCACAAAATGCAAAAAAAAAAAAAAGTAAGACAGAGCCTCACAAAACAAATCCAGAATAAAAGAGTCACACAGTTCAATCCAATTCCATACCCGGATGATAATTAATTTCAACAAAGCTTGTTAATAACAAGATAGGCAACTAATAGCTATGTTATCCGGACTCGACTGAAAGTGTCTCACATGGATACGTGTCTGAGTGTTGGACTCGGCAATATTCTGAAAATTTTTACATGTTTTTGGCCTAAAATAAGTGTCGGAGAGTCCATGCCCATGTCCAAGTATCGAGTGTCCAACAGGAGTACTTCATACAAAATGAAGAGGGGTACTTCAAACAAAATGAAGAGCCGGGGTAACATACACTAATAGTATCACAAAGAACTCAACACAATTCTGCAATTTACAAATTAAACATGTAAAAATAAAACTGATCCTCAACAATCTTTAGCTTCAAGTAGAACCCTCTATCATTAACAGAAGAAGAAGAGTTATATCATCAAGCATATGTACTAAATATGGTTTTGTGATCAGATCATATATGTAAAGCAATAAAATAAATAAAAAAATAAATAAAGAACAGACCTTGAGAGTACCCTTGCAGAGTTGCAGTGGTGACATCTAAAACAAGACTTGTGAAAAACTTTATTATCCGCAGTAAGTTCATCAACCAAATACACAGTCTTGTCACATGCCTTGCACTTCTGTGTTGTTCCTGCAAAGCTTGCCATGGTCCTTCTTGCTCCCCTTCAAATTCCTGAGATCACCCTTTTGTAAAGCTATGAAGTCTAGATGCTAAGACCATAAAACAGAAATGAAAAATCAAGGGTTTGTGAAGAAAGTAGAGAGGTTTGGACTGTATATTTGGTGCAGGGTTTTAAAGGTGTGAATAGAGGTTTTGGGTTAGACTAGGGAGGTACTAGTACAGTACTTGGCCTGTCTTGGGTAAACTTGTAGTTTGCATAGCCAAACAAATGGCCCTTCTGTCGGCTACGTAGTACTGTTTGTAAGAATATAACTTAACACCGGTAATAAAAAAATTTGCGAAATTATACACAGCTAAATTAGCTTGCTTGACGTCTATATATCATTGTATAAAAAAAGCTTTTTACAGCGAATTTTTAAGAGTATACCCGATATGTTTTTATATTGCTCCATTTAAAAAAAATGATAATTATGCATTTACATATATTCAATATAAATTAATTTATCGATTAAAAAAAATATAAATTGATATATAAGCAATACACATATATGAAAAACAGTTGATTGCAAAAAATTCAGATTTGGAAATTTGGGTAAAGTTGAGCAGGTGGTTTTAACTTTTTTCTTTCTTTTGGATATGACAAATTCGAGACTGCACGTCAAAAATGATAATCTTATTTAGGCCAGTCAGCAAGGTAATAAAACACTGTTACTCCTAATAATTTCACTTTATTTGTGGTGGATTTGATCATTGAATACAAGCGGATACAAATCGCTGCGGTCACAAGAGCAAAAAAACTCTCAGGTTTACAAGTCCTTTCCAAGAAAGTTTCTCTGGGTTTTAATTTCCCAAAAAGAAACAACCATTTCATGCTGAAATTATTAAAACCATCAAACAAGGAGAACAACCCATAATTCAAGTCAACAATGGCTGAGATCAGCCGCCAAATAATTCGAATTACAATAGCATTATCTTCCGTTAACAACCTAGAACGATCCACCACCAATAGCTTCTATGGTTTATTGAAATGTAGAACAGCGCGGATGAATAATAGAAAAATGGCTCATTATGCACTTCAACTAGCTCAACTCCTAGCCTCTTTTTACGTTGTAGCTCTCACATATAACTCATAGCAACAACCTGAAACAAATACCAGAAAAAAATGTAAACTTTACTGCTAGCAACACCTAAATCACCACAGAAAAACACTTACAAGCATGTGAAGCTCCAAAACAGAGCCACCGAAAACATAAATAGTATCATAGTACAGATAAAATTTTTAAACAAGTTCATGTGAAATATAATGAACTTGATGAAAAACCATCTCCTTGTTTGAATGACTTTTACACGTGAATGCAATGAAAAACAACAGATCATTAAGCATTTGGGCAAATTTAGGCATTTCGAACTCACAAGGTTGATATTCACTAAATAAAATACCAATGGTAAGGCAGAAAGCACATATTAGAGTTGACTTTAAAAAAAATTAGAGGTCATGTTTGGAGTATTTGCTAAACTGTAGAGAAGATACTGCTCAAATAAGTACAGACTCTACATAAGCAATCATCCCTATCTTCTCTACCATAAGACGGAATCTTGAATGTTCCTAGAGTATGTATGCTTGGCAGTATATATATTTTATTATAAGCTTCTAACAGAGATTAATCATATATCCAAATAATTCATTTCTAAGCTTGTAGTGTAAGAATATTATACCAGCAACAACGACAACAGTGAGAACATCTCCTATCCTCTTAACACGCTTCACATCTTTCTTGTATGATTTAAATCGATCTAGAGCAGGGTCTGGTGCTAATAGCTGCAAAATAGGAAACAATCATTATAATGGATATTATAGGAGAAGAACCATCAAATCAAGTGAATTACATGAATCAAATATGTTTAATGTGACATGCCAAGAACATTTCTTATAGAAAAAAGAGAGAGTGCACAAATTTTGCCATCTCTCACAAATAAGAAAAGAAAGAAAGAATGCATAACTTTAATCTTATTCTACTGGTAGATAGGACTGAATTTCTTTAAACATGCTAACCAGTAGCGCCATGAAACAAAAACAGAAAGCAGCAATATAATCCCCTGCTATTAGAACTGTTTTATTTTAACATCATAAATATCTTGCCAATGGTGCTCCATTTTAATGATCCATAAGGAGCTCAGAGCCCTACTTATAACCAAAAATTATATGAAGAGAAAAATACAAAAACAAATACCCCCTCTGTCTAATTTAATTCTATATGTTTCTTTTTCACTGCTCGACACGCACTTCAATACTCTTATAAAATATAGTTCTATAACTTGTTTTTAAAATTTTCTTTTTCTGAATAAAAATATAACATTCAAACTTTTATTCAGATTAGAAAAATCTTAAAAATAAATTATAGAACTATAATTTACAGGAACATTAAAGTCCGTGCCGCGTCCTCGTCCCCCAATGTATATAACTCAGGGGGACGGAGGGAGTAACAAACAGCGGCACTTTTTGTCCTCTACACAACTGCATCACGATTATTGGTTAAAACTTAGATATAAATATTTCAACTCTGCTTTATTCATTCTATAATGAATTCACGAATGAGCAGCTTGAACACTGCTATGCCCAAAGATGTGTCCTATGCAAGACAAGATGTATTCGAAGTTGCACCATAACTATACAGAAGTAGCCAATATCATCCTTTATGCTGGTCAGGTTGCAAAGTATAAAGAGTCATTTACTCAACTTTAGGCTTGGAGTCTTTTATTGGGCGGTGGTGCAGTAAAATCATACTTAGCCATAGTAATCCTATAGGCTATTTTTAAACACTTGCCTGTTCATTTTAGCGGGGATACTCATACTCCCTCACCGGGTTGAACAAAGTCATTTTAGATGAAAATTTAAACAGTTGAACAAATTTAAAGAGCATCGGAATACTTGAAATAAAACCAAGCATCATCATAAAACTACACTCATAAAGCCAATTACGCCTTCAATTCAATCAACTAGTTTCCTCCAGCCTAAACCCTAGCAAATTATATTAATCCGTGATTATTGTTTACCAGCACATTAACTGACCTACTAGTATCTTAACTATTAAACTACAAAATTTCCCCTCAAATTTCTTTTTCATGAAAACAAATTTAATCACGAAAAATAAACATAAAATTTGAATCATTTATCTACTACAATTCAATTAAAAGGGTAAAGAAAAACACTCACGGCCTTCTCGCGAGCACCTAGCTCCGTGTGTATTCCTCGCCTCAGTTGACGTGATAAATCATTTGTTTTCTGCACACGACATAGATTAAATTACATACATAGATCTATATGATTTGAGAGAGAGGGAGAGGGAGGTAGAGAGAGAGAGAGAGAGAGGAGAGGGAGAGAGAGAGAGAAGGGAGGTACCTGAGCATGGGATCGAAGCTGAGAGAAGAGAGAATTATTGCATAAGAAAGCCATTGAGATTTTTGGTTTCAGTCTCCCCACTCCAGAAACGAAACTATAGGCTAATACTGTATATTTTCTAAAGCCGTCATATTTAAGAAAATGAGTACTGTATTTATTTTTTAAAAAGAAAAATTTATATATATATATATATAATATTTTTTAATATTATATATCTTATTTAATAAGCGTTTTTAATAATAAGTCATTTATTTTTAAAAATTATATTTATATGTTTTTTTTTCAAAATAAATAAGTGACTTATTTCAAATTTTCAGGTTTTTAAATATTTAGTCATTATTTCTATCAGCCAAACATAACATCAAAGTTTCAAAAAGCACCACTGGGGTACTGCACATTTACACTCAAAAAATGCACCAACAAATTAACTAACCACTGTTTTTTTTCTGATAAGAGTTGAAGGAACAAATTCATAGCAGTAGAAGTATGAACAATGTGGTCCAACATATCAATAAGCTTAGGCTTCAAAAAGAAATTACACATGAAGAATAAGTAGGAACAAATGAACAGTTGTTAAGGAACTATAACAAAGAGAACGAATTCAATGTAAACAAATAGGGAACCAAATTCTTTCCTAGTTTTGCAGCAGCAGAATTGCAGAAATGTGACATAATGTTTCTTGTCCAGGTTTTACTTGTGTACCATTGAAGAAAACTTGCGTTTTTTCTGAGCACCAAACCTTCCCATGGCTCCGATGGACTTCACTGTCACTATTGCATTCAGAATAGTAAGAACTCTCCTCCATCTTTGCCAGACATCGATAGTGGAAATAGCCTGAGGATTAAGAAGAAGGATTCCGGGGGTGGATTGATCACCCTGCGACATGCTCGGGGTCTGGCATTGATGGTTGCTGATTAACGGTGGCAGCATGGTGTCATTGCTGTGATGATGAGCACTCTCTGGACTGTACATTGGGTAATTAAGGAGCACTTGAAGAAAGTCCATGCTACCATCACTCCGAATGCGACCTTGATCCGGCCTACTTGATTCAGCAACACAACTAATGGATGGAATGTTAGCTTGAGGCAAGGTACCTGCAGGCTGTGCATAATCATCTGTATTTTCATTAGGATTCTTCTGCCCTAGTGACCCTGAAAAGGGAGGACTGGTTTTTATGAAAGAATTGTCATCATTATAAGGGGTTAATTCGCCTCGCTGAAATGCACGCATCACCAACTTGCGGGCATTCGTCTGTCATCAAATTAATTCAAAATATCATAATTTTCCTGAGAACAGATGAAATAAAAGAATATCAAGGAAAAGGCTGAGAGTCGAGACTGCACCTTTTCTAAATCAGACAGTCTATCAACAGGAACACTCTGGGATTCCCTGAGTATTCCCTTCAACTCTCCCACAACATTAAAAACCACACCATGTGTATGTTCTGGATCGGGATGATAACAATATCGCACAGTTTCATCAATTAAACATGTACGTGCGTGTTCTGTTATCGCATCCCATGTTTTAGGATGAGCTCTGAGTATCTACGGACATCACAATAACCATATGATTATGATTACCTTTCATTAGCTATGAAAATTTCTAATATAATCTCACAATATACTTATGGAATACTTTTAAGAACATAAATTGGGAAGAGGCAGAATTACATTTTCAAGTCTTTCAGGTTCCATAACAAGGAGTTTAAGAAAATCCCCCACGCTTTCTATGTTCTCTCCCCTCAAACGCTCACGAAATGTACCTCTCTTGCCTATCTTGTTTAATCTCCATATCTCATCAGATAAAGCTGGTGGATATTTTTTCAAATATACTGCAAATGAAAACCATCAGGTTAACAAGATAGGCAAAAACAAGTATGCTATGCATATTTCCTATAATTTGGTAATAAAACTTCATAGGATTCTGAGTGACCGAATTTTGTTAATATTTATATGCTTAAGATAATCCATGTACTTCCCTGCATTCGAACTAAAGCTTAATAATGGTTGTTAATACAATTCATCCAAATGAAATCCAAATTCAATATGTAAATAATTAAATTACTATATTAAGATATAATTTATATCTAGCATCTTGAGAGAAAGTTGGGTTGAAAGCAAGACAGAATTGACATACATCACGGAGGATGCTAATGTAGTTCCCATTGTTTTCAATCCAATCTCCAACACATAAAGATCCAAAATCAAATGATTATAATACAATCAATATGTCTATGCACAATGTTTTTTTTCCCAGCATCAAGTATACTTGGTTGTCATTGTAACCGATTACTGCAGCAATAATATAAATGGAAGCATCAAGTAATTTAATACGACAAACAAAAGAAAGTATGAGATACTAACATTTGGTTCGGGAATCTTTAAGCATGAAACCCTCTGTCATTGCTGGCTGTATCGTAGTACCAGGGAAGTTATCCACAACCCTTGCAGCAAGTGACAACTGACAGATCTTCACCCAGCCAGAATTATGAATGAAAGAAAGCTCACCTATGTCACAACATCCTTCTTTGAGCTTCAACATAGTGTTTCCTTTGAGTAAAGATTTCTTTCCTTTTATTGTTTTGACAATCTTCTTCTCAAAGTCCTCCTCAACTGTCAAATTATCTCCTCCATGACCATCGGAATCTCCCTGGAGAACCACTAGTTCAATATTTGCATTGGCTTCACGTCCTGACGTAACAACAGCTCCAGTTGCACAGTCATATAAAGCCACTCTGATTGAGGCACATCCTTCTGCTTTGATTTTCTGTCCAGTGAAAACCGGGGTAGAAATCCTGTCCAAGAACTTCAATTCGAACCTTTGTGACTCCGAACTACTTAACAATAGTTTACAACATTTGCTGGATTATTAGGAGCAAAGGATTTGTCAGGTATATGAGAGTTAAAAGCTAGAATAGACCTCGGCTAAATTTCAAAAGTCAATTGAAATAAAAACCATATCCCAATTGTTTTTCAAATATCAGTAGAATTATTTTTCGCAGCCTGGCTGTGGCTGGCCTACAGAATCAAGGGTTAAAATTGTATTACTCACAAGTGTCTAGTAGTCTTGGTTGGGCGCTATTTATTACCACATCCGAATTCAAAAAAAAAAACAGATATATTTAATCAAAAACAATTCACAGTTTCATACCATTTAGGAGATAACTCCAATGCCATTTCAACCTAAAATACACAGGCAATTAGCAATATTCAGTTCTGACATAAAAAAAAAAGGAAAAAAAGAAGCAGCAGCAGCAGCAATATTCAGAACTTTCCGAGGCAGCCGGCTATCTCCCAGCAAAGACATAAAATTTATACATAATTGAGCTCAAAAACATTATAAACTGAGAGATACAAATCCCTGCATATATAGTTATAGGTCGGACAGTGAGAATAATTATTTTGCACTCTTGAAAAAATACATAATCCGTGATTTTTCAAGAATACAAAATAACTATTCTCACCGTTCTCGCATTAAGACCCGTTCCTCATAAACTGCGACCATATAATTACTAATACACACAACAAACACGAAAAATGAACTCACAATCTCTGGCACAAACACACGGAACAACTCCCCAATCACTTCAGGCTCCACCCTGGAAAACAAGCAAGCAAATAAATCAAAAGATATACTCTATCTTATCCGACTCTTCAATTTGGGTCAGAAACCTGCGTCGTAACACTTGAACATGAGTATTGACACTTATTTTAAGTCAAAAACATGTAAAACTCTCACAATATTACCGAGTCCGACACTCGTACACATATCGAACACTTTTAGTTAGAGTCCGGATAACATAGATACTAGTAATTAGATAACAATGCAGTTTGAGAAAATAGTGTGCTCGAAATCACTTACTTTCTTATTGCAAGGATCTTGGAAAGTTCATCCTGAAATTTTGAGTGATTAGTCATAATTACACTTGAGTAGTACTTAACTGTATGTTGTGCAAGTGTTTGAGGTTGAAGTGGCCAAGTTAGTTGTGAGTTGCTATAATTAGATTATGGTGTCTGAGCGTTTATTTATAGAAAGAAAAGGTTTCATAATCAGAATTTCTAGGAACCTAACAACAGTTTAAGCTACCCTTACGCGTGTTGTATACACGGCAAATTTACAAAGCTCACACCGTATAAATATAGAATCTTTGGAGTTTGTGTGGGTTAGCCATTGACTCGGAGTCTTGGTTTAGGTAAATTATCTTTTTCATTTTATTTTGAGGACATAGAATTCATTTTAAATTTGACAAATTTAAATAACTTTTTCAATTTTATACTTGTACAGTTATAAATATATGAAAGCAGAGCAAATGTATGACAATTGACAATAAACGGCCGATGTAGCGTGACATTGTGAACCGAAGAAAATATGAATTGATGTTTCATTATAACTACGAACTCATGATTATATTTGCGCAAGCTGGGAAATAATTACATGATAGGCTTCCATATATACATTTGTCTGAGGCATATATCATAAAATAGTAGGTAAAGTTATTTTATTGCTTATTTTGCTATCTATAAAAAATCTAATTTCATATTTAATGTTGCGAGATATAGGAGAGAATTTAAAAAATATTAAATATAAGAATCAACAGAAAAATAGACGTATTTATTAGGATGTATTTCAAAAAGAATTGTACTTAAGATATATCTAAATACACATAAGTATTTATAATTATTGATTTACACATAAGTATTTATAATTATTGATTGAATATCTCCTTGATTATATAGATTCAGTGTATACATTGTTCTATAAATGAAAAGATACATGTTCGAAATATAATTTTATGTAAGTGGGAGTTCGAGAATATCTAGATTTATGTTGCATTTACGACAATTATATTTCAACTCCACAATTATATACAATGAAGATTACATACCATTGTGCAACTACAATTCACAGCTTATTCATTGAAAATCAAGGAAAATAAGGTGCAATCAAACGGTTCAAAGAGACAAGTTCTGACAATTCGCTAGTACAAAGCTTAATGACTTGTGAACTAACAGTTTGTATATACGCCTAGAACTCTCCCTCAAAAAACTGCACACCTTAATTAGTCGGGAAGGATTAATGTCTGCATTCCTGGTCCGAATGAATTTGTTCCGACGACATGCTTCTTTATTTGTCCTATTACAGGGATTTCCTTGCAACGATCCTCAATATTGAGAACCATCTAAGAACACTGAAGAGTATTATCCATCTCCTGTGAGCTTTGACAATAGCAACAGCAGCCGCAGAATGAGCATACATGAAACCGTCAACCATCCCATGTTGATCGGATTGTGATCCTAGACTTGCATTCTGAAGAGAGAAATCAGTGTCAAGATACTGCAGATGTTCATCGCATAGGCTTGGTGTGAAGGGTTCGGGTTCACAGATGAGGGATTCTGTGGCCTGATTCTGGAAAATCATAGTTTCGCTAAACCTTGAATCTATGGATTCTATAAAATGTATGCCATGGTCATCAACCTTACTGGAGCACCCAATGGAAAAAATAGATGGCATAATATTTGGAGTAGAGGCAATCAGTTGTGGATAATCAAAGCTAATTCTATCAAGAGATGAAATATCAATGATATTAGAGCTCTCGGCCATTGGTGATGAATTTGTAGGGTAGTGAACATCTGATAACAACGAACATCCATTAACAAGAAAGGTCTCATCATCACAAGAGGTTACTTCCTCCCATTGTTTAAATGCTAATATCACCAGACGTTGGGCTTCCGCCTAAAGACAATGTATATTATAAAAGATTAGTATTATTACTAGTACATCCCTAAAAACAAAGGTCTTAATTCAACAAGCATAACTGAGGTGTTTGCATAATAAAGGAAGCACAGGCGTACCAATTCTGTTTCAGACAGCTTATCGGAAGAAACATACTGACATTCTGAAACCATTCCCATCACTTGTCCTACAACATTGAAGACCACAGCAGTCTTTTTCTCAGCTGTATGGCTGTACACGTGTACTGTCCTACCAAGTTCACATGTCCTAGCATGATCTACAGTAACTTCCCACATTCTAGCTGACATTCCTGCGCCAAGGATCTGCAGGAGCAGCGTACAATTACTTTAAATGCCAAGGAACCAATCCCCCCACCCCTCCCCGGCGCGCCAACAGGAAGCTTCATATTTAAAAATTAGTAGAGGTAATAACATCATGAAGTTTATTCATTATAAATCAAATGAAGACTATCTGCCAAAGATCACATATTACTTTAAAACTAGTCTGCCAACTGTAGCTATGCATTTGAAATTTAACATGAACGTGTCCTCAAAGTGGTTAAGTCGTGCACAATATAGAAGGAAAAGAGGCACTGATAAAACTGTTATTTGTTTTGCCACAGCAGAGGAGTTATTCACCAATCAACAATTTTTAAACATAATATATTACATTGCACTTCAATATATATACACTGGAAGAAGACTTAACTTCCTTAGCAAAATCCCAACTTATATAATGAACTTGCAATTATAAAGATGTACTGGAAAGCAAATTCTTACATCACGCAGCTTTGCAGGGTCTAGGATGAGTAAGGTCAGAAAATCCTTGACAGTCTTGATATTTTCTACACTCAAACGTTTGTGAAAAGCTCCATCTTTGCTGATCTTCTCTAACCGCCAAACCTCATCCGACAGACATGGAGGATGGTGTTTTTTATATACTGAAAAAAGACGGAAAGACCTTATTAGTATATGTATTCAGCTACATGACCTATATTGTACCAGTTTAGCATGTTTTGTGTTGCAGGTTTATCCATCATGCATTCTTTTAACAGCATAACAGTTGGTAAGACACTAAGACTGCTGTCGGTGACAACATTTAGCATGCACTACAGTACATAATACAGAGGTAATTATCATGCAACATGGACAATATAAACTGATCATTACAAGGAATTTATAAAAGTTTCTGCACCACATCACCATATAATAGATACCAATTTAAATTTATAGCAAGTCTTATCTTTCATCTCCCTCTTTATAAAACCAGTAACTGAACAACGAACTCCCATAATTATCCTAAATACTATTGACTGGTTTTTCATTTCTTTTGTCTAAACTGTTTGCACTGGAAATGGCAATTTTGTGTTGTGAGTATTGAATTTGATAAATGAAAAAAACAAATAAAAAAAAGGGCAAGAGAGTAATGATAATGGCATAAAACATGATGAGGTTCATAATACTAACATTCTCCACGGTGATCCCTGACAATGAATGACTCTGTCTTTGCTTCTCTTACTCTAATTCCATTTTTATCATCCACAACTCTTGCCCCCAACCTAAACTTGCGGCTTCTTGTCCAGCTTGAATTATCTGTAAAATAAATCTCACCAACTAAACCAACACCATGTTGAAGAGTCAGTAATGCATCTCCAGTAAGAAGAGCCTTTTTCCCAGCCCTCTCCTTGACAAGGTTATTTTTGAATTCCTCAGCAGTCCAGTTTTCACCTTCATTACCATCAAAGTCACCCTCAAGAACGACAATTTCAACAGTTCCCGAGGATATAGGCCCTCTAGTAACAACCTGCTCAGATACACCGTCAATTAAAGCTATTTCCATGGCAGCGCCTTGATCTCCTTCAATACGAGATCCCGTGAATACTGGAAGTGAGATACCCTTAACAAAGTGTAACTGTAAGTTCTTTGAGTCAGGAGGCTGCATCTCCTCGTTAGAAGAGTCCCTAAACAAACAAGGTGGAAGCATATCAAAACGAAGTATGATTCTTATATACGAGACTCTCCCCATTAAGTAAATTTAATAGTGCAGGACTCTAATAACTATTATGTGTACCAGTTTATACTGTCCATGTGCCTTCTCACAGCCAAATCAACTTCCTCTTTAACCTGCACCACCAACAGCCACAGATGAGCAACAAATTTCAAACAGCTCATATAATCAGCAACAGTTCCCAGAGCCACAACTGGAGAACACAGAAACCAGAGCATGTTTGCATGATGAAAATCATGTATTGTGCCACCCCCATTTTCAGGATTAGAGTAAAATTATGGACTTGTATTTTAAGTACTTGGCATCTCCAACAAATATGGTTGGTGGGGTAATTTCATGCTAATTAAAACATAAGATGTTGGAGTAAGTGCATGGTTTGTTCGATCATTAGTGTAACAGGATAAGTTTACCAATCGTTATTTATATATTTTTATTATTTTAAACACAAGTTCATTATTAGTGGCAACAGGACTGGTCCTTTTTTTGGTCATATAACATGCCAAGAATCAATTGCTCCTTACTTCATTGGTTCCCTCAAAATATTTAGATTTTTACTCAGTTTAGTTGGAGGAATGAATTTTACTTGAAAGAATGAATTTGTATGGGATGGAAAAAAAATTTACTTTTTTATTAAAGGATGCAATTGTACTTTTTGTCAGCAAGATTTAAAATTTTCAGTCACGCATCCATATCATTTACACAATAGGCTTCGCTTATTTGTCGGAAAATATTTTCCAAGATGTGACTTTTCAGCATTTGGAAAATATTTTCTACAGTCACACAAGCGAAGGAAAAATAGAAATTCTATAAACCTTGTGCTATTGTTTGGTCCTTGTAAAATAAAATGTTTTCCAGAAGAGATAAATGCTATAAATTCCTGGAAACACACTGCCCCTTCCCAAAAGAGGAAAACATTTTCCAAATTGAACATTTATCACCAATCTTCATATTTTTTTCATGGTCGTCAAATTCCAGAATTTTTTTAATATTTTCCAAAATCAAGTTATTTTCGGGAAAACAAACGGAGCCTTAAACTAGAAGTCAATCAACTCAATCCTAGCAATTAGAGATAGACTTCTTTTCCTATTTCTGCATATTTTGTTCCACTCTTATTTTGAACATATTCCTTCTTATATTGAGATCAACTTCTTATTCCTGCTTATGTTGTTCAGATAGCTCATCTTAGACCAAATTCGTAGCAAACTTTTACTTTGGGATAGAACTCTTATTCCTACTCATTTTCACAAACTCTTAATTTTGTTCACAAACTCTCTATTCATTCCTACCTCATTGAAGCCGCTTTTAACCTAATGGCTAAACAGTGTCCACTAATACCCAGAAGTTAACTATGCAATTAAAATGCCATCAGATCATGACAACTCACAGTAGCTAATTAGTTAATTAGCTATGTAAAACTCGCCCACTTAATTTACTAAACAAACGAGTGAGTGAAAGTTAGGTAAGCTAAACTCACAATTCTCCTGATCAAGGGCTCCAATACCGGAACAATATGCTGCTGAAGGTTTCGAAACTTCATCACTTCCCGCATTGCACTGTCACCAATAAAATCACACATATACATCAGTTGAGTAAAATTAACAATTTCAAAGTAGAGAGAGAGAGAGAGAGATGAGACAGAGAGACTAGAGAGAGGGAGAGAGAGACGAGACAGGGAGGGAGAGAGAGATGACCTTCTAGGAGATTTGCGGCGCATATCATCGGAGCTATAACCATCCTCGTCTTGCAACAACCGCTGATGTCGCTTCTGCGACATAATTAAGAGTAGGTTTGCGGTTAAACAGCGTTGGATGTGTACGGAGAAGAGGAGTAACCATGAAGATGAAAGTGGAATGATGAGGGTGTGTTTGTTGAGGAGACAGAAGAACCAACATGCGATGTTAGTCAGATGAAGATAATAGGGGAATAATATTAGGTCTCTTGTATTTATTCAATTATTTTATTTTTATTTTATTTTACTACTGCTGCTCTTAGATTTATCTGCGTATATACTACAGCGTGATTGTGATAAGAGGGGTGGTGAGAGCGTGGACAGCGTGGTAGGGAAACAAAGAGAGAGAGAGGTCAGGGGCAGAGAGATTAAGGGAGAGAGATTGGGTTCGAGAGAGATGACTGGATGGGGAGAAGATGCGGGGCCCACAAAAGCGCGTAAATACAGCGTAAGGAAAAAACAAGACATTATGGTAAGTGGGGTCAACGTGGAGTTACTATTAGAAAATGAGAAAAACTTTGTGTGGAATGAAAAGATGAATAATAATTATTATTATGTAAAAATACTTAAAATAGTTTTGTAAAGAGATTATTAAGTTGAGATCAGAGGATGAAATTATCGTTTAGAGTTTTAGTTGCAAGTTCGTTGTTTAGTCAAAGGGATACGCCATGTTACATAGGCATGAGTATGGTTCGGTTTTGACTTAAAACCGCATCGTAATCATATTAATTCGGTTGCTAAAATCAAAAACCAAAACCAAACCATATATGTAGGGCTGTAAAATGATCCGGGTGATCCCGGGTACCCCTCTGCTCAAGTACCGGATCATATTATTTTTAGTTTGTCCAGATTTGGGTCCGGGATCGTTTTATCCGGATATAAACCGATCCCTGGTATTTGAGATTCGGATCTGAGCCGGATATGATCCAATATCGCATTTTCTATTTTTTTACCGGGTAGTTTATGATCCATCGAATATGAGCCGGATATGATCCACTAACATTAAATATCATTATTATTTTAGTTGTTCAAATAATTATCATTTATTCTAAGTAAACATAATATTATAAAGTATAATAATTTTAATTTAAACTTATAGTTATATTTTGGTATATATCATTTATTAAATATATATGAAGAAGATAAGCATGACCACATTAAATAAATCATATTTTATGAAGATATAAACTTAAATAAGATATTAAAATTTTATAAAATGATGACTATTTACTTGCAAATATGATGGTCTTAAAATATAATATGTATATGAGTTTGAATCGAATATGAACCGTGGATCATATTCGGTTATTCGGGTAGGATCATATCATGAAAAATTATATGAGACCGAATCTGAGCGGGTATAGGTGTGCTCGTATCCGGGATCATATATTATACGGACTTAATTTTTTCGCCAGATTTGGATCGTTCTCAAAACAGATATGAGACATGTATCATATTTTCGAGCCGGATATGAGCCGAGACACCGGATAGTCCGTATCGATTTACAGCCCTACATATATGAATGGTGCGGTTCGGTTTTTTTAATTCGGTTTCGGTTTTAAATGGTGCGGTTTCGCTTTCAAAACCGAACATATATAATGTTTTTTTGTTGTGTTTATTTATCTAATTTTAGTAAGACTAGTACTAGTATTGCAATTAACATCAGTAAACATCGACATAAAAATATGCAGAGGAAGTGACTGCACAACTCTTGCCAGACATGCTGTGATTGAATGTAATCTGATTCCTAATGTAAAAATCACAAGAACACATCTTATGTAACTTTGTACAATATACAGAATGGAATGGCTAGTGCCACATATGCATATAAACAATTACAGAAGTCAGGGAATAGATGAGCACCTGATGATAGTTATAAAATAGAATGTAGAGAATAATATTACAAAATAGTAGAATTAATATATAAATATATATAAAAAATATATATAATTTTATTCGGTTCGGTTTGTATTCGGTTTAAAAAAATCTAAAACCAAACCGCAACCATATTATTGGTTCGGTTTTTATTCGGTTTGGTTATTAGTTGGTTCGGTTTTTAATGGTGCGGTTTTGTTCGGTTTTTTATGGTTTCGGTTCCGGTTTCGGTTCGGTTTTACTCATCCCTAATGTTACACAAGTCTGCGATCTCCATGACTCCATCTACGTAATCTTTTATTCATCCTAAACAATTTAGTCGCTTCTTATTTTTATAAATATTTTAATTTTGACATTCGAGAATTTTGATCATACAAATTTTTTTTGATAAACAGAATTCACCTAAGCATAGGTGTCAAAATTCAAAACATCGTATCAATAAATAATTAATTTAAAACTTCCATTTTATTTATTATATCACAGATATATAAAATGTTGAATCTTATATTTCACATAAATGACTTCGGTCACAATTTGATTTTTGTAGATTTCGATCAAAATTTATACGAAAAGACTCAAAACTTGAATAACAAAAAAATTAAATACTTTTCTTACTTCTATAGAGTATGAGACATAAATCTTTATATCATAAATAATATCAAAAGACTCAGAACTCGGTTTGTGAGTTTTAAATATTTATTATCTTTTTAGATCAAATCAAGCTGAATCGATTTTCAAATTATATAAAAAAATTATAAAATATTTAAGCCATAGATCAAAAGAACTAGATAAACATAAAACATTTTTGGAACATTGACCTCTAATATTTTTATAGATGTTAAAATAAATAAATCTTAATAACCTAACATATTGCAACTACAAAATGAGTAACTTGTTTTGTTTTTGCTAAATAAAATGAGTAACTTGTTACTTCCAAGTTCCAAACAACCTAAAGTTTGTCAATATCCAACTATTTGCCCATCACATGGCAATTGAACTTTGTATATTAGGTTGGTCGTTAGGCTATGCTTCACCATTCATCACTAGATGGTGGTTAATAAATAGACCATGAAAGAGCTGCATCAACAAGACTAATCATCCCAATTCACCTCCTTCACGTCTTGTCAATTTTGTGTGATCCACATTTCCTCGTTTCCCCTTTTTCGTATAATTATTCACTCATAGCCACACAATCTATTCATTCAATTAATCATCACGATCCCTGACAAAAATAAATAAAATAAAAAATAATCATCACGATCCTTTGTTTCAATCATTTATCCCCTCGCACACATCTTGTTTTCAACGAGATTTAATCTGTCAATATGATCATAATTCATATTTGGATATGTTAATCACCTGATTTTCAGACACGTTTAGAAATTAAAAGAAAAAAATGATCAGAGACATAAATATCAGTTTTGTTTTTAGTCAGGAAAAATTATATTTTTAATCACGTGATCAATTTTTTTTTTTTTTTTGCGAAGGTCAAAAAATCAAGTGACTAATATATCTAAATCATTAGTTCCCGACCATGGGACTAATGGAATCCGATACACAAGAATGTCGGAGTAAATCAGTAAATTGTTTGTGTGTCTTCTGTCAAAAGATGTGTGCATCTACTTGGCTGTGTGTATCAGACATACATGTGGAGTATGAAATTGTGAAGTTACATGGCTTGTGTACATATCTACTATACTTTTTCTCTCCCTGCTATGATTTAAATTCAACATTTGTATGAGTAAGAGATATTGCAGGCAGTCCTGAACCATGTCAGAGCTTATTGATTTGGTGCAAAAGAATTTTAGTTTCGATGGACTTTATATGATCAACCATAGGCCACAATAACCTGCTATACTGCAAGTTCTTCGCCTACAACTCATACCATCAACTCCGCAATCCTCATCAGTTAGACATCTGTGATCTTCACGGGCATCTAAGACATGGCAAGCACTCTCGATCTGTCGATTAGGGTGCTGAGAGTTTAATGGAATAGCAGGGCAGATGCGTGAGGACATTGCACTTGTTCGTTTAGCTTGGTGTATACTCTGCACAAAATGAGATATCATTCTCGGAACATTAGCTAATATTATCATGCACAAACAATCGGTAGGAATTGACTCATTTTCTTTTTGTTCATATCTGCATCAATTTAGAGTAAAGGAGGACGAAGACAGAAACTCGCAAGTAATTAACCGGACACAGCTAGCTAGTTCGCTACCACCACTGTTGTTATAGGTATGCCTAATGAGAGGCTACCACCAGAAGGCCGATCTGTTACAAACTCCTCTCATCGTTGCAATAACTTCTGCTTACCTTACACAATCTGCTGCTACTACTTTTTTAAATGTGTTTGTTAATTATGGATATAAATGAATATACATATATAACAAACAAAATTTGTAAGTTAATTTATGGTTCTAATCTTTTGCAAACACACATTTCACATATTTATGTAGAATTTACTCTTAAACGTTTTGCTGAAAATTCATCTGATAGAGATACAAAATTATACGTTCTATATAAAACAATTTAAATATGTTGAGCAGCAAGTCTTTATTACTCCCTCCGTTTCAATTTACATGTCCACTTTTAAGAAATTTTTTTATTTCAAATTACTTGTCCACTTCAACTTTCAATGCAAATTCATATTTCCTAAGTCAATTCTACTCCACATATCTTTTATTTATATTTCCTAGATCAATCTCACTCCACATATTTTGATCATTTAATGCAATTAAGTTGTGAACATCCACTTTTCTTAAACTGTGTGATTTTTTGAAAGTGGACATCTAATTTGAAACGGAGGGAGTATTTTGTTGTGTATTCAACTTGTAAATATTAATTTAGTGTATGCACTTTTGTTTGGATATGTTATTACTGCTATTAGAATTATTATTATTCTTGCTGTTAAAGGTAATAAATTCCTTAATTACATAAATTCATTATTAACTTCTTAATATGCTTTATTTAGTAATTACTCAGTTTACATGTAGTATGCGTCATGCGTGTGTAAATACAATAAATTATTGTAACTCGTGTGCCTAACTTCGATGAGATGTGTGCCTCACTTCATGGCGCGTAGATTTTGTTAGAAACCTTTGCACCTCAGTGCGCTTCTCACCTTAAACCTTAAATAACAATGGCTACCATTATAAACCAAAACTATCACCAAACAAAAGGTTTGACTGTTTGAAAGCTTTTCAAGAAATACAGTATGCAGAAAGGTAGAGATTACCTCAGAAGAAGTCCAGTTGCTTGGGAGGTATGTCTGGGGAAGCCTCTCATGCCAAGAACTCAAAACTGGAAGAGGATGACCTTCCGTTGTGAATACGTAATTCCGCCCAGACAAAAATGAGTCATCAAAGAGAAGATATAGATACTTGCACCTACAATAAATAGAAAACAAAATGAGACAAATCAAGATGCACTGGAAAAGATAGCTAATGAACTTTTATTGAAAGCCAAAACCCGGTAGAAATAGATCCACAAAAACCAAATGAGATTAAGTACAACATCTTTACAAATTATACAGAAAAACCAGATATTCAGAATACTCACGTCTCAGCGAGGAAGAAACTGTGCTGATGATCTTCTAATTGCATAGTTGTCACATCTCTAATGCTTGCAAATCCACCTTCAACCTTTGTGTATTGATTAAGAGAGTTTACAATTGATTCTCCTACCTCCATGTACCAGGGATCTGTTAACAGCTGACTCGTCAAATTTTCAAAAATCAAATGCAGTCTAAAACTTCAGATGTATAATGCACAATATGAGTACTGGTTGTAGCGTAAGTCAATGTATGTTAGTTGACTGCACTAATATATGTAGGGAGAGAGATGGGAGGGAAAGAGATGAAGAATCTCATTGCCTAGGCTTTGCTCAGAGAGTTACATTCAATCAAATCAAGAACTAAAATCAGTAGAACAGCTGCTAACCTTTAGTTGCTTGATAGAGGTAGAATGTGGACTCTGCTAACTCGGGGCGTAGAGGATAATATCTCTCAGTTGGGTGTACCATGCGATGTTCCAACAAATACCTTAATAAACAACGCTGAATTGTTATATTTCAAGCCAGTGAAAAACTAAAACAGTAAAGAACCTTGAGAGCAAACTGGGTCCATGATAAACTAATTATAGACAATTCTGTGAATTTAATAAGCACATGCATGATACCTTTCGGGTAGTACACCGAATTTCTCCCACACATAAAAAAACTCGCGATGCGAAGAATTAGCGGCTGCGATATCCCCAACAAAAACCTAATTACCATAAAGACGGTTACAATAGGTGGAGTTTGCACAACTGCCCAAAAGATCAAATTGTCTGAACCTACCTGCACTCCAGGCCAAAATGCTTGAAGGCTAGTAAGTTGCCAAAAGGTTGCCATTCCTGTCCTCATATCAGCTTCATGGTACCTGCCAGAGTAGCAAATCATTCTTTGGTTTCAAATACTAGTATTTTTTTGTTTCCAATAATAAAGAGATCAAATCGATCATTTTTCCATTAAATGTCTGAAATAATACTCATGTCTTGCATAAGCAGTAACATTTAATATATTGGTTGTAAACAAGAACTGATCGAAGTACCATGGCCCATGTCTGAAATATTTCTGCACACCAAGATAAGCAGACTGGAACATCATCCAAAATTCATCCTTTCCAAAAAGAATATGTGCTTTGATCAGATACTCATAAAAAGAATCAACACCTGTAGAAGAACAAATAAGGTGATACAGTAACACAAACATATTAGATATCGAGGCATTTAAAGAAGTTCAAAAGAAATGTGTTGCATTCAGAAAAGTAGGAAATTGGATCTCAACATAAACAGCTTACAGCACTTCAATATCATCTTTTAGTAATATAACAGAGTTATGGGTGAATATTAACAAAATACACTTACACTATTATACCAAATATATCATCAATTGTAATAAGACAAGAATCTATATGATTCAAAATGGAAAAAAAAAACGTTTTGCAGGGAAGAAGGATTAAGAGGTAGACTTTGCACATACCAGCCCCAATTCCGGATGAGTGCTCAAGCCATTCTCCACTTTCCACATCCAGAGTGGTTCCCAAAAGATTTAAAGAACTACGCATGCTCCACAACTTACGAAGAGCACGCAAAGCAGCAATTTCATATCTGCGGTCCCCCGTCAATCGTGATAATGCTCCCATTTCTAGAATAAGTGAACCTGAACCCGCAAAAAGGTTTAATAGTTGGCCTTTGGACATAAAATTCAATGATAGCTTCCTAAACTGCCAATATATGTTCCTCACCACATCCGGAAGTGCTTGTCTCAGCTGTCTCATTCTCCATTACGCCATACTGTCCATAGAATTCCGCATTGATGCGGTGTCATTATCCTTCTTACAAACAAAACCAATAAACCATTTTCATGCACTCCACTGTTTAAAGAAATATTTATGTAAAGATGTCAAGTATGTCCTGTAAAAGGTAAGAACAATAGTAGAATGATATATGCACCTACACCTTATAAGACGCAAATAAAACTATACAGGCTAGATAGATAGTTTTTAAAAGCAATATGTTAAATATAGTCACACAATTGTAAACCAATCAATCTTTAATGCAAAATATTAGTTTCCTAAAGTAACATTCAAGAATGGTAAATGTACAAATTATCCAAAAATCTACATTGCCAAAAGTACCTTCAAATTAACCCATGCATATGGCAATCCAGTGGGTGTATTAAATGCCGGAAGAAATCTTTGCCCTAAATCTTCAGCAAGGCTGAGCAGCTCGTTGTTGTAGACTCTTTGACCCAACCTGTTTGTAGAATCAGTTGCAAGTATATGAGCAGAAACAAGTCCTCCAAGAACTCTTATGTTGCACTACACAATAGAAATGGAGGGAGAAATTAAATCGAATTACTTTGACTAAACCTATGATTATCATCACTCGTTTATGAGGCTATATACCAGAGAAAAATTTGAACTGCTTAAATCGAAAAAAAGCTTCTTGCCATAAAGGGTATACCAGGGAAATTTTGAACTGTGTAATTCGAAAAAAGCTTCTTAATGTGACAAAGGCTTTTCGATAAGCATACCTCAAAAAGATTGACCCTCACATCAACATCGAATGTAAGGTTGTCAGATAGCCAATTGACTGCTCTTTCAAACTCTGTGATGTTCCCCATGATAACAAGACTAGGATAAGAAAATGATCATCAAAGACGTAATCAAGTAAAGTATTAAACTATATAGAGGGAACCAGAAAACAAAGTATAAATACACATTGGTCGCAACATAGACAGAGAGTGCCAAGAAGAGAATTACAGAGATAGTGTACCTCGATAGTGACTCAATAAGGGTAAGGGCTAATCCCTTGTACTGTTTCGATAAGTGTTCAAGCTGAAACAGATACAAGCAAAAAGTTAGATAATCTACCAACTGGCGGATAACTATTATGATGTTTCTAAGTCGGTCACGACCTTCAAATTGCCAAGCTCGCCAAGAGAGTCTGTGAACGATTTGGACATAGGTTTAAGTTCATCATGCTGCAATTCCACTTTTTTGTTAACCGACAACAACCATAATCAAATTTCTACCCTTAAAAGCAAAACCAATGCATAATTATAGCAACTTTAACTTCAACTAACCGGAAAAGCATGTGTCAAGTAGTTATCATAGGCATGATAAAACCTGCACAACCACAAAAAACAACTAAAATCAAACCTCAAGATTTACCCCAAATTGAAAAATTCACCAACAATCATAAACATTACATTCAATTATACATCACCAAACACAATCCACAAACAATTACATAAGATAACATGAATCAGCATCAATAAAGGGGAATCAAATAGATCATAAACAAGAAAATGAGCAAAAAGGCTATGCAAAAATTCAAAGTCACATACATATCTCTAACTTTGAGACTCATCCGCTTCTTCTTAGCAGCCCATTTGGGATCAAGAGCAGAAATTGACGAGGTAGAGAAAAGGGTCGGAGAAATTAAGAGAAACATGATGGCCCATGTAGCTAAACCTATATTTTTATCACCAGAACACAACATCATCATCACATGTAATAATCACCCAGTTCTTGACTTCTTTATTACTGTTGGTGAAACTAGTTCCTGGTCTTCGGATTCAGATACACAAGGTATTGGATATAGGAGTAGTATTATTCTAGTACTATCGAGTTGTGTTGTGTCTTGTGTGTATTTAGGACTGCAATTGAACTCGGGTGAGCTGGTCGGATACCGCATAGCTTGGTCCAATGGGTGTTTGACAAGTCAGCAACGTGGGCCAATAATTAATTCTTGGTCTTTTTGAGGATTATTAAAATTACTACTCAGTTGGGAATTAAAATTATGTAGTTGACCTCTACAAAATTTATAGAAAAAAATTAATCAAATTTCTATGTAATATTTTCTAAAAATTATTTATAAATTAATCGGTGATTTTTCAATAAATCATAATTTAAACATGGTTTTGTAATAGCAGTACTCCCATTTAACAAGATATATTAATTAATTTATTTTATTTTAATTATATATTAAAAACGATAAAATATTCAATTTTCTAATTAACAAAAATATTCAATTTATATTTGAGTGATAATCCATATTTCTACAAAGAAAAGGAAAAAATAATCTTGTATTCTGATTAGTTAATACGTAATTTTAAAAAAAAATCATCAAGAAACTCATATTACATAAAACACGCTAACATGTTACACGTACACAATTGAAATGCAATGTAATACTCCATATATCTGTTTTAATTTACATGTTAATTTTTAGGAATATTTATAAATATACTAATTTTTTAGAAATTATTTATAAAAATACTGTCAAGTTAATTTTTTTTAAAAATATAATTTTTTTCAAATTATTTACAAAAATACGGCTTGCAATTTCTGCAATCTCATTTTGCAACTGTTGCAAATGAAGTTGCAAATGAATTTGCAACTTGCAAATGAGTTTGCATAAATTGCAAATGAAATTTCTAATTTGCAACTGTTGCAAATGGTGTTGCAAAGAAATTGCAAGTTGTTGCAATTGTTGTTAAATGTGGTTGCAAATGAGGTTGCAGAAGTCGCAAGTCGTATTTTTATAAATAATTTATAAAAAATGGTATTTTTAAAAATATTGAAAGTTATTTTTGTAAAAAATTTCAAAATGGTTAGACAGTTACGAAAAAAAGCTCTAATTTTTAAGAATAAATTTTCCTTCAATTTAGTTGTGTCGTTTCAACTTTCAGTCTAAAATTATATTTTCAAAATCAATTCTATTTTACACATATGTTATTTAGATCAATCTCATTCCATACATTATAATCATTTGATATAATTAATTTATAAACCGTCATCTTTTTGTGTTTTTTTTTTAAAAGTGGACATATAGTTTAAAATGGAGAGAGTAGCATCTCCGGTTGGGGTTGACTAAATTGACTAAATTGAACATATCTATACTATACTATAATAAGCCAACATGGGTATAATTTGTAGTCCTACGTTTTGTTCACATTTTTTGGTTTCGTCTCTCCGTTTCGTCTTTCCGTGCTCGTGCTATACTACTGTCTAAAAAACCGTGTCCTGTTAGGACTCTCTCTCCATTGCAGACAAAACCAATTCCCAGTACATACATATGCATCTCTAAAAGACACTGCTGCCAGACGCATCAAACTCCACACAAGAATCACAGAGTTATACACACATACATACACAATGTCTAATCGCTACACACACAACAAAAACGAAGGCTCAAGAGGCGCATTCAATCCTAGAAAACAACAATTCGTCCCCAAAAACCCTAATTCATCAGCACAAAAACTCTCCGATTCTCTCCGTCACTCCGATTCCAGCGCCGTCGCATCGTCTGCGACCGCCGGAAACAGGCTCACACGGAAAGACGACGCTTCGGTGCCTAATTAGACGTGGAGTGGCAATTTTGTAAAATATTTGCCACATGATGAGGCGGTTGCTTCTGGATCGGATTGGCTGCTGATGTGGATTGGATCCTATTGAGTCGCAACGTGTTGTCGATTTGCTTAATCGAGAATTGTCGCGTTTGCTGAAATTGAATCCTCGGGAATTCTGGAAAGAATGTTGTTGTAAATTCATAGCTTTCATATTTTGGTGGTTTGTTGTTTTGAATGTTTGGCTGATTACTGATGTCAATTTTCAAGTTTGCAGAGTAGTTCTTACAATTTTATCATAGCGTTGTTAATTTAACGAATAATAATAATCTTAAGTGGCTTAGTATTCAGCTCACAGTTTTGCTGGAATTTATACAACTTAGTTCGTACTTAGTAGTATGTTTGACACCTTATATTTCACACACAAATGATTATTTATTATGATAAAATAGAATGATATATTAGAAATAGAAGAGTGAATATGGTAAGACTTTGAGGTGATACATTGGTCTTAAATCAAATACTAATCCAGTGTAAAAAAGAACAATTGTTTCGATTTTAACGAATGGAATAATTATTACAGCATTCTGTTTATTTTTTCTATTGTTGTTACAGTGGCAGGTGATACATCCTTGCACGATTTTCTAGAAAGTTTCCTGAAATCTAGAACTAGATGGTATGATTTTCCATATCGCGGAGCTAGAGGAATTGTTGCAGGAACTATTGTTGGGGAGTATGAATTAAGTAGGCGTGTCTATATGGTACTATATCGAATGTAAGCTATATTCGCTCTTGTGAATCTGTTTTATTTGATTCCATTGCCTTTACTAATGCTGGTTGCGATTTCTAATCAGATCTTCCAGTCGAGATCCAGGAGCTAAGGCTGGGGATAGTCTTAGTCCAAAAGATCATGCAGGTTAGTCATTACTTGCCTTCAGTTGTTAAGTTTGGATATCACTTGTTACTTGTAAACAGTGGCGGAGCCAGCATAAAAATAAAGAGGGGGATTTTTTCATCAATCTTTACATAAATTTGAGTTAAAATCTTAACATCTCTTTTAGATATTGATTTAAACATTTTGACGAGAATTAACATGAAAATTTGTCACGGCTTTCTATTCGGATTCACATTTCGGTTTCTGTAACAAATATTTATGATTTATTCTACTTCTAAATTAAAAATTCTTTTCTTTGCCTTTAATTTTCAGAGTTGAAAGAAATAATACTTTGTACATTAATTATTTTTAGATTACAAAAAATATGGAATATATGTCAGATAATGTTGTACTACACGTATGCATCAGAGTACTGACACTGTCAAATTACTATATGCAGTTTTCTTTATTGATTTTTTTATTTTGAGGCTGACTATATGCACTTGGATAAGCCAACATAGGTATATTTTGTAGTTCTACTTTTTATTCACGTTTTTTGGTATACCGCTTTTTTCGTGTTCTTTTCGAGTATTGTTTTTGTTGTGTTGTTGTGTTAATTGGATTTACTGGTTCCAGAAAGGAACATTTGATGCAGAAGAGAAAGCGGTGAAGCTTAGGAGTGAACTCGTGGGCAATGCTGCTAAGGTATTATATGGTCACTGGAGCATACAAGTGCACGATATTTGTTAGGCAGATATTAATTTGTTGTGGTGCTAATTAAAAGCCCTATCAACAATTGAGAATTTTAGCAGAGATCAGACAGTTGTTGCTATTGGTAATTGAACGTTTGCCGGATTCTAGCAGTCGGTTTTTGTGTGGTTGATAAGTTTGAGATTGTCTTTCCTTTTCATTTATTATACTCTTGACGCCTGCACAATGAGGACTGAGGAGATAATTTGCAGCCTCTGCTCCTCAGTGATACTGCACATATTTTATCTAGCGCATATCCTCTGTTTCCTGAACTAATTTCTCTGGGTTAGAGTGGCTCTGTTTCCATAGTTGAACATATGTACATTCATAGCAAAATTTGGATAAAAAGGTTAAATTTTGGCATTACTGGAGAAGCTAAAAATATTTCATGTTTCTCTTGTTACAAACAGGTGAAGGTGAAGCTAAAAATATTTCATGTTTCTCTTGTTACAAACAGGTGAAGGATATTACTCGGACTTTTAAGCTGGTTGATGGAGAACTCACCTATGAAGTTGAAATGGCAACTGGATCTGTAAGCCTTCAGCCACACTTAAAAGCCTCACTGAAGAAGCTGTGAAATAAAATCAGTTACTTGGCAAGTATAAAAATTGTTAAGTTGCTTATGCGGCTCTATCCAGTTTCAAGTTTTCCTTTTGCGGCTTCTTTTTCTGCAAATGTTTTCCTAGCAAGTTGTGTTTCGAGCTGTTAACTGACTGGGTGGCATCACCGAAACTTATGCATCACAGTAACATTTGCCTAAAAGTTATGTGGTATTTGGGAATTAGCATATCACAATTCTTGATGTTTCGAGTTAAAAAATTCGTAGCTGGCATTTAGTGCGTCGTCGCTGTGACTCTTGTAACACTATACTTGGGTATATTTGTCAATCCTTGCTCTAATGCTCTCATAACGTGGGAACATCCTATCTGGCTTATTTATTCTACATATCTCGTTTGTCTTAATAATATCTTTGATGAATTTCAATCCATTTCACCCACTTATACGCTGCCCTGTAGTTGTAATCTCCTGTTCAGGACTCTCTCTCCCAATAGAGATTGCAGACAAAACCAATTTTGGGTCATCTATATATCTATATACAACACATATGCACAAGTCGAGCTTGCCGCTTAAAGTGAGTTGATCGAAATCTGAAAATGGCGAGCGGCGGCATAGCTAGAGAACTCACTTCCAAAGAGGCCGACATTCAGAAGATGTTGGCGGCTGAGGTGCATCTCGGTGCCAAAAATTGTGACTTTCAAATGGAACGTTATGTCTTCAAGCGCCGCAACGATGGTACTTTTTACATCACATTTTGTTTCTTTCTTGTTTTTCTTTACTTTCTTATATCCGATATATAAATCAAACCAAACCAAACATATTTGGTATATCGCGCTCACATAGAAATTTTAATCTCGGTAAATTAATAATTTTAATAAATGTTGTTTATTACTCCCGTGAAGGATGAATAATTAGTTTCGTTGTATATATGTCTTGATATTGGTTAAATCTGGGAGTAGCTTATGTCGGAATTGTGTACTTTAAGGGTCAGATAGGATATAGAGTGATTAGATAGTTTATTGTGTTGGCTTGATTAGGTGTATTTTAATGAGTAGGTATTTATATTATCAATTTGGGCAAGACATGGGAGAAGCTTCAGATGGCAGCCAGAGTCAGTGTTGCCATGGAGAACCCCCAGGACATTATTGTCCAGTCTGCCAGGCCCTATGGTTAGAGAGCGGTGTTGAAATTTGCTTAGTACACGGGTGCCAATGCTATTGCTGGCCGTCACACTCCCGGTACTTTTACTAATCAGTTGCAGACGTTGTTTAGTGACCCCGTCTCCTCATTTTGACCGATTCAAGAACTGATCACCAGGTTAGTTAGCATTTAATTGTCGAGCTTGCTTTTTATTTCGCTTAAAGATTATATTTTGGCTATATATATATTGTAATTATTTTCATTGTATTTACTTGATTGACTAAAAGCGAAGTAACCTCCAACTGCTGCTACTGTGTTTATGTTCCTGCTACTATATTTATATATATTCAAGTCTTGACTACTAAAAATGCCTATAATAATAACAGACTGTTGTGTGACTTTTTATGTCCCAAATAGTTGAGATATAATCATTAAAAGTATTACCAAAGTATTCTCGGGAATCTAATATAATGGAAGGTCTGGTGTTATTAATTGGTGGTTAGTTTTAAATATTTTGCCTAGATTATTTATTTTATAAGGTCTTATATACCTTAACAGACTACGCTTGGGACAACCATGAACGACTTGCTCCTCTGGATTACATTGTAGCATTGAAAGATGATGAATTTGTTTATACTTATGATAACGTGGCAAAAGTAGTGCAGGGTTACCTAAAATCTCCCTCCCTCCCTGTCTGTTAGCTGAAGTGTTGTTTTCTATAATTTGAATCAATTGGTGATATAGGTTTTATATCATCAAATATGTCATATGTTGGCATTTCATATAGATGTGCTGTCATTTGTTTGTCAGCAATATAGTTGTGCTATTTTTTGATATAACTCCTAGGTAATGTTTAAATTTAATGTTGCCCATTATAAGGAGTGTCATAATAATACACTTTTTTAATTTGTTTATAAAAAATGTAGGTGCAGAGTCCCTTATTCATTCGTCATCACAACATGGCAATGGTGGATGAGGTCGTGTCGTATCAAAACATGACAAGCCTTAACAGTACAAAGACGGACCGGAAGATTTTGATTCGTGTAACCAGACTGTGGTTGTCTATATCTGTTGAAGATGAATCTTTTGATTTTCTTGATTCAAGGTGCTAACATTGAACCTGAGAAGAGAATGCTGGCTAGATCTTTAGGACTATAGTCCAGCAAAATTGTTTTTTGGTTCTAGAACAGGAGGGTTTGGTTGAAGACTAAGCAATTACAGGGAGACTATAATATTCTCACAAGAACATATATATTTTGAATTAGAATTTATGGAAATCAAAAATTGTTATCCATAATAAATAGTAAGCATCTAAAATATTTGTACAATATTATATTAATTTATTTATTTGTCAAAATATCTTTGCTTTTTCTTTGTATCCTTATATCTTTATAATATCAATTTAATTTAATACTTAGTATTATAATTTTTTGTGACCTTGAACAAAGTTATGACTTACAAGTTTTTAGTTATCGTTTAAATATTATTGAATGGGTGATTAGGTGATATTGGTATATCTTAGTTGATAAATATTTTTCAATATACACTTTTATGTATTTTTTAATAATTATAAAATTTTATATAATGGAATATTAAGATTAAATTGTATATCTCAACAAAGATTTAATAAAATAATTTTATTTTATTTTATCTCAACAAACGTGTTAGTTCACCTGCTCTACACATTAGACAAACAAGAATACAGACAAAGAGCAGCTTTTGCTCTGGAGTCATCACCCTTATTGTCGTAGCATTTTCCAATATTATTATATATTAATATTAAGAAAAAAATTCACATATGGATAATAAAAATATTTTAATAACTAAAATCTTTAAATGAATAGATTTTTTTTCCAATAACTAAAAATTTTAGCTCAATATTTTAATATAACTAAATTTTTTCCAATACAATGGTATCATGTGCTATGCAATGAAATGTGAAAAATATGAGGTAATATTAATCAAAAACCACATTATCATATATTAATATTAAGAAAACATTCACATATATATAAAAAAATTGATTGTTTGTACTGATATCTTATAATACAGAAAAATATTGTACAAGACAAAATTTCAAAAGTAAATATAATTAATCGACTAATATAATTTAATATCATTTTTTTTAATTAATAAAAAAACACTAATAAAATGATATTAAGCTTATAAATAATCAAATTAAAATTATATGGTCGCCCGTGCTTCGCACGGGTTATAGGCTAGTATGATATTATTTAAAACCTATTGAAATCTCAAGATGTTGTATTTCAATTAATATCAACTGGTGTATATTGACTTGCAGTCTTGATTTGGCTTTTATTTGTACCATTTATGGGTGGCCATGATTGATGGCGTATATTCTTGGCCTAATAAACGGCAATTCAGTGCCATTTTGTTGGCTTGTTTATTACATTTTATTTAATTTGTTACTTAAAATTTTAGATATTTTTTGAAGATTGCAATTTTTATATATTAATACTTTTATCATTAATTATTCTTAGTAATTATTTATCTTGTGATATATCTAGCCAAAGGGTCTCCCTTTGGTTAGATATATATTTTTTTCTGTTTTTTATATTATCTTTTTTTGTCGAATGATTTTTATATTTATCATTTCATTCACTTTTACCATCTTTTAATTTGATAAACTATATTGATTTTATTTATTAAATTTATTATATTTTCATGTTATTAATGAATTGTATTTGTTTCAGGTAGCGTGGTCTTACAAGTTGGGACATTTCTTTTCGGACATTAAGGTCTTATTGTCTAAACTTCCGGAGACATTTTCATGTCTTTCGGTTAGATGATAAGCTTTTTTGAATGAAAGAAACTCCTCGGAGTATTGGCGTTTTATCGATACGAGCAAGTGTATTTTCTGTCAAAAAAAAAAAATAATATTAATTATGGGTCTGTTTGTTTGCTAGAAGCAGCTTCTGCTTCTGATTTCTACTTTTCTTGACCCGTTTGTGTAAAGAAACAGAAGCACTTTTAAGAAGCTGAGAATCCTAACTTCTCTCTCACAGCTTTTGCTTTTTTTCCAAACACTTTATTCACTTATTTATTTTTCACTTCTGTATCACTTCTCCAGTTTAAGAAAAAAATCACTTCTTTTAAATTTGCCCAAACGGCCCCTATATATGCCGCTTCAGCATGGTAACAAATTATGTATATTCTTGCTATAAATTTTTACACTAGAGTTTCGATAAATATAATCATTTATAATACTCTCTTTGTTTTAAAACATATATAAGTCGTTTGATTTTTTTGACACGTTTCTAAATCCTTTGACCGCATGATAAAAATCATATTTTTGTCATTTTTTTTTTGAATAAAAATATATGATTGATATTATTGTTAAAAAAGAAAATTTCAAAAATAATAATTTTAAGCATACGGTCAAAAAATTTAAAAATTCGTACAAAAAAGTCAAGCGACTTATATTTCAAAACGGAGGGAGTAGTTTTACTGGATTACAGGGAAGACCGGAATATATTTAGAGCGTAATATTGTCAAGTATATTTTTTATTTTTGAAATGCAAATTAAATATAAAAAATATTTCATGATATAATTGGCAAACAACACAATAACAAAATCAACAGACAGACACAGAATCAAAAACATCTCATAATCTAGGGTTCAAAAATTATTACTCCTTGAATCTCGAGAAGAACGGGGCGTCGCCGACGACCACCGTTAAAAACAAACTCATCACGAAACTTATTGATATTGTGCTGAAAATTGGAGAGATTATGGAGAGATTCTATAGAGAATGAATGATTTGGGGAAGACATGGGAAATTAACAAAATCTAATATTATTCCCGGACGGAATTCAGCTAAGAGACCACTTTGCCCCTTCTCCGCTAGTGAGGAGTTGACAGGTCACCATTATCTTAGAAGACTGAGGAAAAGTCCGGCCAGCCATATATATATAACACCACAATATTATCATTTTTGAAACCCAGTCACTTTTTTTATAAACTATCTGGAAATTGAGCGTCCGCATACATAAATACAAGAATGCAGTAGTATTCTGCAGAAGAACTCGCAAATCAAACTGACAACATAACTCGCAGAAGTGTATACATAAAGTACAAGACAAAAATGCATTACATTACGCAGGACATAAAAAATTCTAACAAACCATAATTTCATCCAAATTTCAAGTATGTGAGCAAGAACTAGTAGATCACAACGCACCACGACTTTCTCAGTTAGTCGAGACCGTGACTTTGATTTTAGAGGCTTACTCCTTCAAGATTACATGTTCAATTTCACCGGAAAGCACGTAAGTAAGTGAACTGTCATGCTCAGTTGATACGAGTGTGCTAGTAGTTCTCCAGATTAGCTTGGTAGATATGATCGAGTGTGCTAACACCGGATTATGAAAAAAAATATAACTAGCAGATTACTACTGTTAAAACTAGAGAACAAAGATACACACGCTTAATACTCGCGATAATAACATCTAAAACAAGAAGAAGAGAATTGAGAGCTTGAAATTAAACTAACTAAACATTGCTTGATCTAGCAAACAATCGGACCGAGACAGCTTGATTCCCCGAGATCGACACACAACTTACAACGTTGCATGATAATTGCAGCAATAGCTAGAAAGAGATTGGATTATGAGATGATTAGGTTTTGGTTTCTTTTAAAGCAAACCCTGATATCATTCTTCACTAATCATCATCTCTCTTCTAGTCTTGTTTAAAAGTGTAACTTTGGTGAATGTGATGATGATGAAGGCTTTTTGGGTTGGTGGATGACAAGAAAAGTAGGAGGCATGAGGGTGTGATCATGATCATAGTATTGCTGATGATGAAGATAATAATGATGAGTTATGAAGCTGGTGTGTTTGAAGCCTGTGAAAGTAGAAGTTGAAGAGAAGGAGGAAGTAGAGAGCATCATGATTGCTGCTGTAGTGGACTGCTCCTGAAAGTGTATATTTATATACAAGCATGGCAACTATGATGAAATTTATGTATATTATATGGTATGAGCGCGGAATCAGGAAGGCTAACTTGAACCTATTTAGACCGAAAAATGGGTCTTTCTAATTTGTACTCATGACTCATGAGCACACAACAACTATTTTTTTAGATTAGATAGGTGAAAAATTTTTTATTGGTGAAAATTTTCGTGCATGTAGGGGGCCATCATTATTAATGTAATGAAAGCCAATAAAAATGAAACACCCGAATAAAAAGTGGTTGTCATGGAGTCACTAAAAAATTCGTAGAAAAATTGTTATTTTCCATCTCATTTTGTTTGATAAATTATTAACAGATTTTTAATATTCATAGATATATTAACATATATTTTTTAATTAGGTGATGGATTTTTATTGAATTGAATCCTATTAACAATGATGGTCACTCCATTCACAAAATCTCCTATCAGTCAAAATCTTTCGTCCAAGTAAAAAAATAATTTCTCTAACTCCCTTAATTATTTATATTGGGGATGAGGACTCGACAAATATTTTAAGACTCTCTTAAAATATAATTTGATTATTATTTTAATTTTTTTTCTTCTTAATATAAATTTAATGTTTGATGAACAAGAATTTTTTATAAAAAGATTGTGAACCTATGTTTTGTATTTACATTAAACTACATGTCAAACAGTTAAAGAAAATTAAACTGCAAGAAATAAGAGGAATGTAAAGAGTAATTGATAATATGTGCTAATAACACACTAGAAAAACTCTATTATTAAAAGAGTCAAAATTTGATTTTATTTTATAAACAAAAATCCAATTCTAAAAGATTTCGAATCATTTCGAATGAACATCTCATGCAACAAGTTGAGCCCTACACTGTTGATTAATTTCGTAGTCTTAAACCTTTATCAGTGGCTTCACATGGATGCATGAGGTTAGTTAAACATCACAGACTCCATAACTCAGTGGGAGATGACTCCAATTTCATTAAATTAAAATAATATTTAATGTAATTCCACCATTTTATAATCAAGCACCAGCAAAAAGGCTGGTTGTGACCGTATGCGGGTGTCTCATTCTCCTAGTAATAAAATATATCCTGATAATATTTTAGAATATTTGAGCTTTATCGAATATCGGTAAAGAGAAAATGTGGCAGAGACATATACAAGTAGTATCCGTATGGTTGTAAGAGAAAGAAAGCCCCAGAGGAATCAATGGTACAGATATATCAGCGGAATCAAAATTTTTTATAATTTATAATGGTATAATTTATTTCGAGAATATAAATTTGAAAAGGTGGATAATGGAATGAGGGTAAAAGATTCCAGTTGTCTTTAGATTTCGAAACTCCCCCAGTTTTTTCTGGCATTAATATATGCCGAATGACTTGTATCTTTGACCCTGATAAAGCAAGCAAAGGCCTGAAAAGATCACCCAGCCTTTTGTAGTTTAATTTTTTGATGTTCTCTTCCCTCCACTTTTAGCAATTTTCCATTTTTGATATTTTTTTAAAACATAATTTGGAAAGTTGGATTGCTAGGTTTTGAACTCGACTCTTGAGATTAAAATTTGATTCAGCTCAATTTGTGCGAAAGTTCAGGTTTTTGTTTCTCGAATATAATAAACAACATGATTTGAGTAAAAGCAAAATGCTTCACGTACAAAATTAGACATAAGATCTTATATAAAATGACATATGATAAATTTTATTTGAATAGACAGTGTATGTCTGTAAAATTTTGTACTTAATTTTATACCTATGACATTGCTGAACGAAAATCTTAACAAAAGATTTCATAAGAAACGAATGTGAAGTGAGGAGTCACAAGGTTCTGAGGAAAAGCTTGTTACATTTATTTATGTAAGAGCCTGGAGCCCAGGCATCTTCTTTTCCCTTGATTATAAAAAGATGCACATCAGTGTGGTGCGACTTTTACTGATTGAACTGGAATTAAGAAGAAACTAGTGGTTAGAGAAAGTTGTAGTACTATTTAACTGATGATAAAATAAATCAGAATGATTGAGAGGGTATAGTTAGCTACTTGGGCCTTGGCTATAGTTAAGAACTGACGCGGGCCACGTGGCTACTAGGAAAGTTTAGTTGGGCTGGACAATGAAACAGGCTTGCAAGTGTTACAGCCTGACTTAGAAAAATAAGGCCGACTTTATAGTTATAGGACATGATTATAGTTCACCTCCAAAGAAATTCCAGTTACTTGACTCGCAAAGTGAATCACTTCGGATCTCTAGCATGGCGTCGGTCGGACAGTCGGAGCATGTAAAAGATTTATCCATTGATACTTATCGCGTATTTCTAGTGTGTGCTCCGGGGCACACAATAACAACTGCTTTTTGTTGGGTATTTCGGATCTCTGCTTTTTGTTAAGGTGGGGAGTACAGAGTTCACCGGATTCTAGTCAAAATTGGTTTATACGCCCCTATTCATATATGCCACGTGTTCTTCGGATTGAGGAGCCTGTTTGTCTATGCTTAACGCCAGGAATTTAAGTCATATTTGACTTTAAGCTGAAAAATATCTATTTGTGTAATAAGTTAGAAGTCGGCTTAAAGTCAGAAATAAGATAGAAGCTAATTTGAGGTACTTTTTTTGGTGACTAAATTTTTTTGGAACTTTTTTTTTCATAAAAATTATATTTAAGTCATAAATTACTCATAAATCACTTTTATTTTTATTATTAAATTTTTAATAACTTCATTAATAAGTCAAAATTATCCAAATAAACATTTTAACTTTATCAAATAAGTCACTCTAAGTCGTGAATCACGTTAAGTATTGTGATACATATGTATTACATTATCATCTAACAGGTTTTGTTCAAAACCAAACTGATATAAGTAGTTGAGATGTCGCTGTGATCACCTCCACATTGTCATTTTCTAACATTTCATATTTGTCTTCTTTTTGCCGGCTTCCATTTTGTCACGTATCACTCACCTGCGAATCTCGAATTCATATAATGCCTACATATTCACATAATCAACTCTGCACGATTGCATTTTCGCATTCATGGCGTCTTGTCGAATATTTTTCTTTCTCACCTTGTTCTCGGTATCAGTATTATTGTTCGGCCTAGCTCACTCATCGACTCTCGGGGTCCGACACATATCTAAACTCGTGCGAATTCAGGACAGCGAGCGAGCTTCTCCTTCAGTTCAACTTGATGCAGTTCGTGCTGTTGTCAAACGTGTCTTCCCTTCACTCTCTTCTAGCTTCGATTTTCAAATCATCTCCAAGGTACTGCTTAGTTAAACCTCCTTAAAGAAATAACGTTGGGAGCAATGAAAAATATTACTTTATCGAGAATAAAAATACGCTATCTATATTATGTCCAAGGTATTGCTTAGTTAAACCTCTTTAAAATAATAATTACGTTGTGACGAAGGAAGAATATTTCTTTTGTCTTGTGTAGGAACGATGTGGCGGTGAATCATGCTTCACCTTAAGCAACCATCCCACTTCCCATATACCCGGCACTCCTGCAATTTTGTAAGTCCTGCATTTTGCATTTATGTTAGTAATGTGCTTTCACATACGTCATGATTTGTACAGGTGTGCCGAAAGATGATGATGTACAATGTTGATCGATTTACAAATCTGCATTTTCGCCTTCTAAACTATGTCGAATTATATTTGAAATGTGGGAAATTCTATATTATATGTTAATAGATGGTAGATCAGCCCAGGTGAAGTGTAGTCAAGTAAGTAAAATATGTTCAGTACTCCTTCATCCCATTCAATTTGTCCGCAGTCAGATTTCCACCTTTTACTCAATTATATCAAAGATACTGATAGTCACCAACAAATTGTATTCTTATTCAAAAATATTAACATAATTAACACTTCATTCACCATAATAACTGTGTGGACAGTAGTTTTCAGACAGATGGAATAGGAAATGTGGTCAAAACGAATTGAACGGAGGAGTATTCAATTTTACATGTTTTGGCAACACATACTTTTTGTTAGGTTTGCTACCGTTACTTGTGTAGCAAAACGTTGAAATACTATTACTACAGAGAAGTTGATCCTATGATGATGTGCTAATTTACATACATTTTGCTTCTGGTTTATCTAGAATAGGTGGGTTCACCGGGGTAGAGCTACTGTCTGGTCTGCACTGGTACTTGAAATACTGGTGTGGAGCACATATATCATGGGACAAAACTGGAGGTATCCAACTAGCTTCAGTTCCAAATACTGGCTCCCTTCCTCGGATTCAAGATGCAGGAATATTGATCAAGAGACCTGTCCCTTGGAATTATTACCAGAATGCAGTTACATCAAGCTGTAAGCTCATCTATTGAATTCTATAATGGTCATAGAGTAATTCTATAAGTTTTATTCACCCAAAGTTTAATTTCTTTTTTCTTTACCTGGAAGATTCGTTTGCTTGGTGGGACTGGGGAAGATGGGAAAAGGAGATCGATTGGATGGCTCTACAGGGTATTAACTTGCCATTAGCATTTACCGGACAGGAGGCAATTTGGCAAAAAGTTTTCCAGGTTGTTATCTATTTTACACTCACTCATCATATTAGCTTGGTCTTAATTATCCTACTTCTACTCTGTAATTCATAGCATAGAAAACTTAAAAGGCTTAGCTGAATGACATGTATTACCAAATCTTAAACATATTTAGAATTTGTTAGCCAAGATGACACATCCTTTGACCACATCATTCCCCGTAAGTTCTTTCATATAAAGGCCAAAAGAAACTTTTAAATTGATATGATAACTTTGAAACCACAATAGTAGTTCCTAAATAGCAAAATAAGTTGAATATTCGAAGGTAGTCAATTTCATCTTGATGCCAACCGATGTCGAATATTACTTAGCACTACAGAAAACACAGTTTACCAAAGACACAATGTAGTTACTTATTACTTAGCAATAGATCTTCCAAAAGCCCCAATCCTTTTGAGGCAGAAGAGGCAGCCCTTCTGTGTGCAAGAAGGCACGGAGATGGTGCCATATTAGACTTCAGACGATATTATGTTAATTGAATCTGAGAAGGTTTTCTGATTGCAAATTTACAAGCTAAACTAGTATTATCATATTCCATAGTACATATCAATACTCTGATAGAAGAGCTTTAGTTTGGAAGTTTGAACTGTATTATAGAATTGACACAAGGGCTTGTTCTCCTTTTGCAGAATTTCAATATAACTAGTTCCGAGTTGGATGATTTCTTTGGAGGCCCAGCTTTCCTTGCATGGTCACGTATGGGAAATCTACATAGGTTAGTTCTTGGCTTTTGCACTTTATTTATAATCTACTTTAATTATATGCTTTGAAGTCTATGTAGTTTCATTTAATAGCCTATACGTATCAAATTTTTAATGGAAAGATGTCAAGGGAAGCAAAGATACATATATCTCCTCAGTAATACTGTCCAAGCAACCAATTCTAGGCAGCAAATAGTCTCTTTAAACAATCCTGATACTATTAAATAATTCTGTGAGGTCTGAAAAAGAAGTATGTTTGCAACTTGTGCACAAATACTTGCTGTAGAACAATATCTCGGAGTTTCTCATTGAACTGCGAAAAAGAAACTAGTTATACAAGTTGTTTCCTTTCTTGCTTATTTTAGCATTGTCAATATGAGGGATATTATGTATCTGCAGTAAACTGTCCCTATGCAGCTATTCTAGCTTATTAATTCAGAGTTATTTATTTTATTTTTCATCTGTAGATGGGGTGGTCCATTACCGCAGAGCTGGTTTGATCAGCAGCTTATAATGCAGAAGAAAATTCTGGCAAGAATGTATGAACTGGGGATGACTCCAGGTATATTCCTTTCTGATGGAGGATTGTTCTGCACAGACTTGTATTTGACGATAAATTTAGGATGTTAGTTGAGTTTTTGCTTTTCTTGCCGTTCTGTGGAGTGTAAACATTTGTTTAATTTAAGATACAGTATCTTCTAATGCTAAACAAATTATACACATTAGAAAATTCTGTTGTCAGATTTTTGTGGGGACTAGTTAACCAATTTGTGTGCTGATGTGCTCTTATTGTATGTGGAGAGCTCCAGCTAATATTGACAATTCTTTTCCAGTGCTTCCAGCCTTTTCTGGAAATGTTCCTGCAGCATTAAAAAGTGTATTTCCCACTGCAAAGATAGAACGTTTAGGAAATTGGTAAGTTTAGCTTTTTTCAGTTTGTTTATATAATATTGAACTCATTTCGATACATATTTTACTCCAAGGACTTGACTGCTGCTGCAATTGAAATACTTATGACAGAAGAATCCCTTTTTTAAGCAAAAAAGATCAAAGAAAAGGAAGAAAATGATAAATAAGAACAACAACAAAAAAAAAAAGAAGCAGTATAACATGCAGTGGTATCTCCATTATGGAATTTTAATTTACCTTAATGTTGCCTTATGAATTAATTTTAACTAGAGCATATTGATACATTTTTGCTTGCTATTTGTGATAGAAAATATGAGTTAAACAATATTGTATTATTCTGTTTGTCTTAGAATGCATTGTTGCAATGTCGTCCACTTTCTTCGTTAAGCAAGCCATCTTGTGTTTTCTGAAGCAAACAATGCTGATTCATTTAACTCTTTTTTCTGTGATTTGCTCTTGTTGAACTCAGTGTAATTTTCTTTGTCGCCATTAAGGTTTACTGTGGGGAGTGATCCTAGATGGTGCTGCACTTATCTTCTCGATGCAACTGATCCCTTGTTCATTGAAATTGGAAAAGCCTTCATTAAGCAACAATTGAAAGGTCTGTAAGTTTAAGACATTTTACAGAGAATTTTTTATTGAATTGGTAGTCGACTAGTCGCGCAGCAGGTATCATTTTATGAAAACGTAATTACAGTCCCTGATACCTAAATGTACCTTTTTGCTCAGATTATGGACGGAGTGGTCACATATACAACTGGTAAATCATCCTTTCTTTATATTGAATTTTTTTTTAGCCTTCAATTGAGTATTATGTTCCACAAGATGGATGAAACAAACTATCTCATTAACGTGGAATTATATTGATGACTAAAATTTTGGTTTTTGCTATACGACGCCTTAACATTTTTAAAAATTTCTATCAATTATTTTGCAATATATTGGAAACATATACCTTGTTAAACATCTATCTTAACTTGCAGTGATACTTTTGACGAAAACACTCCCCCTGTAGACGACCCAGAGTACATATCTTCACTAGGTGCAGCAATTTTTGAGGGAATGCAAAGTGGAGATGACAAAGCTGTTTGGTTAATGCAGGTCAATATTTAAAAGTCTTATGATTTATATATGAATATCTTAAGTGATCTTGGTCCATACCAAAGTGAATATCCACATCTGAAAAATTGGTGCAAGTAATATATGCAAACAAAATCTTAGAATGGTACTGAGGAGTTCATCTGTTTGTGCTTACAGTTTTTTTTGTGTAAAAATAACAGGGATCATGGGACTGTTAATTTCTCTGTATCCGAAGATCTCTAAATATTTTCCGTTCCTGTAGGATTTCTTTCTTTCTTTTCTTACTCTTTTTCTGATGTATTTTATTTCACAGGGATGGCTTTTTTCTTATGACCCATTCTGGAGGCCTCCACAAATGAAGGTCTTCTCCCTGCCCTGCATTTACATTTGTTCTTCGTTTATCTTTTAATCTATCGAGATGTGTGATCCCAACCATGTAATCATATTGTTTTCCTTCTAAATGTTGATTTTTAAGTATATGTTGTTTCATGTAAAATGTAGAGGTAGTGAGGAAATTTAACAGATCAGATTCAATTTGTTGTAGTTTCTCCATTTCTGTTCCTGGTTAAGATTCTAAAATCCTCTGCTGCAACCACACACAATTTTTAGGCGCTTCTTCATTCTGTTCCAGTAGGAAAGATGGTTGTCCTTGACTTGTTTGCGGAAGTGTTACCAATATGGCCTACTTCAGAGCAGTTTTACGGTGTTCCCTACATATGGTAAGTTAAACCTCTTCCATACAATATAGTCAGATTTTAGTACTTCAGCAGTTGTTGAATAAAAACTTAGTTCTAAATTATATAATTTGCTGAGAAGATCATAACAATTTAATTATAAGTATATGCATGTCACCTCCCTGACTCAGTCATCTGTGAGAAAATATGCCAGCAAACCTTGAAAGTTTGCTTAAATTGTGAAGATTTTAGTATATCGCTCTTGTGAGCATTAGTAATCTGTTGAGAGTTGGGTCAAAAAGGTCTCCTATCAATCGCACATCAATAACTTTCTTTTATATATTACTTGTCCTCAGTCTGAGTAATTACTTGAACCATTTGGCCATGGTGGTCGATTAAAAGGTTGTGCCAGTGATACTGCTGAATGTGAACCCTGACACGACTTTGCTACATTGCTTTGTTCAGGTGTATGCTACACAACTTTGCTGCAAATGTTGAAATGTATGGGGTGTTAGATGCAGTAGGATCTGGACCTGTTAAAGCTCGTATGAGTGAAAACTCAACAATGGCAAGTTTGTTACCCGACTTTATTAGTCTCTATTAACTACTAAATTGGTATAAAATTATAAGCCAAGATACCACTTAAGATACCATTAGCATAATAATTTGATACTTATATCCTTATTTCTTTCGCAGTACATGTAAAATGTTATGTTCTTATAATCATTCTCTAATCTGTATAATCCAGGTTGGTGTTGGAATGTCAATGGAAGGTATTGAACAGAATCCCATAGTTTATGATCTTATGTCTGAGATGGCATTTCAGCATAAAACAATTGATGTCCAGGTACCAAGATTTTACGTTATCTATCCCAGTATACATTCATATTTACACCTAATGCTTAAGATAGGGATAAGAATTAATACAAACTTTCTACTTTGAACTTGAAGTAGTTTACTCTTGGATAAATTTGTCTAAAATAGGCTCAAGATAACTTTCCTTGTTTTCTTACAGACGTGGGTCAATCTGTACTCAAAAAGACGGTATGGGAAATTTGTTCAAACCATGCAAGATTCCTGGAATATATTGTATCGCACAATTTACAATTGTACGGATGGTGCTTATGTAAGTTCTCATCGTTTACCTTTGTCACCATGAGAGAGGCTTAATGTCAGATGAACATTCTCTTGACTCAATCCATGTCTCTGCTGAAACAGGATAAAAACAGAGATGTCATTGTGGCATTCCCAGATGTTGATCCATCTTTCATCTCGATAGCCCAGATATTTGCACCGCAGCATCAAAAGTATAGCATGGTGTTATCAAGAAGGGATTCTTTGAAAGATTTAACTGATACTTTTGACCAGCCTCATCTCTGGTACTCGACTTCAGAAGTGATACGTGCTCTAGAACTTTTTATTGCCAGTGGAGCTCAACTATCAGGAAGTAACACCTACAGGTGAATTTTCCTTTATATATGAATCACCTCTTAAAAAGGTGAACAAATCTATGTTTCTTCTACCAGCTATTACTAATTGATCATTTATGTAATCTCTGTGCATGATGTATTCGTCTTATCCTTCAGATACGACCTCGTTGACCTGACAAGACAGGCTTTGGCAAAGTACGCAAACCAACTGTTTCTAGAGGTCATCGAATCTTACAAATTGAAAGACGCAGACACACTTGAGTTCCTCAGTCAGAGGTTTCTTGAGCTTGTTTACGATATGGACACACTTTTAGCTTGCCACGAGGGATTTCTACTAGGCCCGTGGTTGGAGAGTGCAAAACAACTGGCGCAAGACAGAGAACAAGAAAAACAGGTAAGAACCTCTCAATTTCGTAACTGTACTTGCACAATCACACCTGTAGAATGACTATTGCAACCACATTTACAGTTCGAGTGGAATGCAAGGACTCAAATAACCATGTGGTTCGATAACACAGAGGAAGAAGCCAGCCTGCTTCGTGACTATGGTATGTGCAAACCTCTCTTTACTTAAGAGTGATATCGTGTCTAGTTCATTCATTCTATTAAGGCAACTGGTCCACAACATACGAATGATAATAGTATACGTCCACCAAACTTAGGGTTAAGCTATCGAGCGCTTTTTATCTGCTGAACATATGCTACTAACATACGTATGTCAGGATCCGGACCCTTCTGTTCATAATGTTTGTTATTTCTCCGTTATTGTTTCTCCAGGAAACAAGTACTGGAGTGGACTTTTACGCGATTATTATGGCCCGAGAGCAGCAATCTATTTCAAATATCTGCGAGAGAGTCTGCAGAAGGGTACTGGTTTCGACTTAACCAGCTGGAGGAGGGACTGGGTGAAGCTCACAAACGATTGGCAGAAAAGTCGAAAATTGTTCCCTGTTAAGGCCATCGGCAATGCCCTCAACACATCTACCTGGCTATATCACAAATACTTGCGTGATCCTGAAACAGAGACCTTCGATCACTAGCTCTACTTTTATGTGCATCAGAGTGTGATCATAAACAAGACTAGTCAAACATTGGAATGCATTTTAAAATACAAGTGTAAAGTTATCAATTATTAAACAAGCAAAGAAATCGAGTAATAAGAAATAAGTTGGGAAAAAATTACGTCATTACTAACTTTCAACTTATCAGCATATAAGTAGGGTTAATAAATTGATTAGGCAAATACCCCTAATAAATTCTTATGAATTTACAAGCGAGAAATGCCACGGACACAGAAAGCGGTACAGAAAATAGTTACAGAATGATGTGGCAGCTTGAGGTGGACCGAGCATTTAATATGTTGTCTGCCACTTTCCTAGTTACCAGCATTTTCTCACATTTGTAATCTGTTCCTTATGTTATCCTTTGTTTGTACTATCTTCTAATTAATATTTTTATATTTTAAATAATTGTTAATTCTTAAATATTTCAAATTAATATATATTATTTTAAATTTCTTATTTGATAACCCATATTTATGTAAACATATGTATTTGTATACTATAATTAATGAAAATTAGGTGTTTAATTTAAATTCTGATTTTTCCAAAAAACTAAGATAATTTCAAAACAAAATACTTTAAATACATTGAAAAATAGAGTAATAAAAAACTAAAAAAAGTGATTACATATAAAAAGCAAGAGAATAACTATAAACCCTCACATATTATATATATTACGAGTCTAATATAGTAAATTTATCAATTTACCTCAAAATATTACGAAAATAAAATTAGTGACATAAATAATTTAAAAGGAAAATATAATGAGAATTAAAAGGTGAAATACAAATATATATATATATATATATATATATATATATATAATTCATATAAAATATATATTTTTGAAATTATTTTAGTTATTTAAAAAATCGCATGTGAAATATTTAAATTAGACTTTTCATTTTCATTGATTATATTATACAAATAACCGACATAAATATATCGAAAAATAAAGTAATAAAAACTAGAAAGTTTGATTACATATAAAAAAGTATAAGAATAATTAAAAAAACCCTCACATATTATATATTTCACGAATCTAATGTAGTAAAGTTATTAATTTAGTTCAAAATATTATACAGTTAAAATAAGTGACAAATAATTAAAAAAATATAATAAAAATTAAAAGGTGAATCACATAAAGAAGAAGATAAAATAAACAATGAAAATATAATTCATATAAAGTATTTTTTTCTGAAATTATTTTAGTTTTTTGGAAAAATCACAAGTGAAATATTTGAATTAAACACCTCATCTTCATTAATTATAGTATACAAATACGTATGTTTATGTAAATATGAGTTATTCAAATAAGAAATTTAAAATAATATATATTAGTTTGAAATATGTTAAAATTAATAATTATTTAAAATATTAAAATATTAAAAGATATTACAAAGTACAAACAAAGGATAACATAAGTTAAGAAAATAAAAGGTAACAGTGATAAAGGACCTGTAACTAGGTTAGTGGCAGACAACATATTAAATACTCCGTCCAACTCAAACTGCCACATCATTCTGTAACTATTTTCTGTAGCATGTTCTGTGCATGTAGCATTTCTCTTTACAAGCCAAAAACTGACTTATTTGGAGGGAAAAAAAAAAAAGTTGTCATGTACGGCGCTGATTAGTGCTGCCCTGTTAATGGATCGCGTAGAAAAGTCCTGAACAAGAAAAGTAACAAAGGTATATATCACATATGTTCCGTTAGATACTCCCTGTCTCCCTCCATCCCAATCTAGGGATGGGCACGGGGGCACTTCGGGGGCGGGGAGTGCAATCCCCGACCCCGATCCCCGAATACAATACCCATCCCCGACCCCACCCCGAACCCCGAACGGGGATTATTTTCCTCCCCGATCCCCGACCCGAACGGGGAACGGGGATCCCCGCGGGGCTTCGGGGAATTTTATTTTTTTAATAAAAATTAATAATTTTATAATTTATAATATATTTTTTAATAAAAAAATAAACTACTAACTCCTAATAAAATAATATTATCTTATATTTTCAACATCAAATCAAATCATATTAAAATTGATTTATAATATAAATGAATAACAATTTAAATTAATAAAATATATTGTATCACAATATATTAATAATTAATCAATAAAAATAAAAATTATTTTTTAATTTTAATTATATTATAAAATTTATCTATTTTGAATAACATATTTATTGTAATATATATAAATATATTATTATTTATATATATACGATCGGGGTCGGGGATCGGGGTGGGGAGACACCAATCCCCGACCCCGCCCCGATCCCCGAATCTTTTATAAAACTTTCCCCGATCCCCGCCCCGACCCCGAAAAATTCCCCGAATCCCCGATCCGAACGAGGCGGGGATCGGATCGGGATCGAGCGGGGCGGGGTGAATGCCCATCCCTATCCCAATCTAAATGTCCTGTTTGACTTTTGAATGGTCAAATTGATCATATTTTGACTGTAATTTACACATATAATATAATTTTTAAAAATAAAAAATTATATCATTATAAAGTATATACAATATACTATAAAATGTAATTTTTATTTTTTGAAAATAATAATGAATTTGTTATTTATGCTTGATCAAATATTGGTCAATTTGACCGTTGAAAGTCAAGACATGACACTTAAAATGGGATGGAGGGAATATATAATAATAATAATAATAATAATAATAATAATAATAATAATAATAATAATAATAATAATAAATTATAATATTATAATTATTTATATTTTTCATTTATCTACTTACACAAGGAATCTGACTCGCAGGTTCGGATTCGAAATATAATTCGATAAGTGAAAAATAATTCTAATTCTAGTCGAATTAAACTTGATAGACTTGCTTATATAAACAGAACCGTAGAGAGGGAGAGGGACAAAGAAGAAGAGAGAGAGGGAAAGAATAAACTAGGGATGGGCGTTGAGAGCTTTGCGGTTAGGGTTTCTCCAGAACGAGCACAGCCAGGTAGTAAAAAACACAAAACGGTGTCGTTACCAGAGGAATTAATCCAAGAGGAGATATTGCCACGGCTCCCAATCACATCACTGGTACGTTTCAAACTTGTATGTAAATCATGGCGATGTTTATTTTCCGACCCGCGATTCGTAAAACAACACAACAATTATCAAAATCCCGACGATAATGACTGCCTCGTTGTTCATAAATCAAACCACATTGCTATTCTCTCTCGTTACGGCGAGAAATTTGTCCTACGTAGCTATGGTTATCGTTTGATTGGTTCTGCTAATGGCTTAGTTTGCATACGCAGTGGCGAGGTATTGTCAATTTGGAACCCTGCCACTCGTCAATCTATGGAATTTCATCTTCCGCCGCTAGGTTATGGTTGTTTGAAACGCGTAGGATTTGGTTTTGATCATGTAAGTAATGATTACAAGGTTGCAATTTGTTATAACTCTCTTGAGTTTTTGCGTGTTTTTTATGCTGTTTACTCGTGTCGTTCGGGTACATGGACTTATCATGAGTTTGATCATCATGATTACGAGATTATTATTTCTAAATTTGAGGATTCTTTCACTCCAACTACTATGGTTAAGGATTCTCCGTACTGGACGTGTTCTACTATAGTTTCATCCCGTAAGGACAAGATTAATCTATCGTTGGTTGCACTTAAATTTGATGCTACAAGCAATGAGTTCAAGTTGTTGCCTGACTTCTCTTCCGATTTTAGTTGTGAAAAGACATTTAAAGTCCTCAATATGAAGGGCCTTCTTAGTTTCATGGCCTATGAATTATGTCCAGTTCGTAAGCTCGAGGTATATTCTTTGGACGAGGAGAATGGATGTGGTGGTGGTGTCTGGAGTAAGATGTACTGTTTCGGGCCATTTGAAGAATTTAGGCGTTTTAGGCTCCTGCAACAGGGTTTCAAGAATGGCGATGAGATTGTAATTTATGATAACGCTGAGATTTACCGCTACAATCACAAGATGGGAACGTTTGAGTGCATTCCGAGCACTGCACCACGTTTCATCCTCGACTGCTTTACACATACACCTAGTTTGGTTTCCCTTCAAGGAATGACCTCTATTTATTCAAAAAACCAGACTCCTCCAGTTGGTCAGCACTCCACAACTCCTTTGCGATTAATAGATTCGCTAAGAGATCATTTGCCATTTTAAAAGACAGCTCAACTGTTCACTTGAAACTCCGGTTTTCATGTTGTAGAGCATAAGGCCATTCTAAATTATGTGGTATCTGTGCTTTACAATACCTTTTTTTCTATTCCTACTCAGGTTTTGTAATCTCTCATATTTTTGGAACGGGGAAGTTTTCATAGTTATGCTAGTTTCTTCCGCGTTTGTTTCCAATTTGGGTTATCCTTTTACTATATTCTCTGAATGTTGATTTTTAAGAATATGTTGTTTCATGTAATAATGTAGAGGTTGTGAGGAAATTTAACAGATCAGATTCAATTTGTTCTAGTTTCTCCATTTCTGTTCCTGGTTAAGATTCTAAAATCCTTTGCTGCTATCACACACATTTTTTAGGCGCTTCTTCATTCTGTTCCAGTAGGAAAGATGGTTGTCCTTGACTTGTTTGCGGAAGTGTTACCAATATGACCTACTTCAGAGCAGTTTTACGGTGTTCCCTACATATGGTAAGTTAAACCTCTTCCATCCAAAATAGTCAGATTTTAGTACTTCAGCAGATGTTGAATAAAAACTTAATTCTAAATTATATAATTTGCTGAGAAGATGCATAACAGTTTAATTTAAGTATATGCATGTCACCTCACTAACTCACCGTCATCTGTGAAAAAATATGCCAGCTAATCTTGAAATTTTGCTTAAATTGTGAAGATTTTAGTAACTCGCTCTTCTAAGCAGTATTAATCTGTTGAGAGTTGGGTCAAAAAGTTTCCTGTCAATCGCACGGCACTGATCGCACATCAACAAATTTCTTTTGTATATTACTTGTCCTCAGTCTGAGTAATTACTTAAACCATTTGGCCATGGTGGTCGATTAAAAGGTTGCCAGTGATATACTGCTGAATGTGACCCTGACACAACTTTGCTACATTGCTTTGTTCAGGTGTATGCTACACAACTTTGCTGCAAATGTTGAAATGTGCGGGGTGTTAGATGCTGTAGGAACTGGACCTGTCGAAGCTCGTATGAGTGAAAACTCAACAATGGCAAGTTTGTTAACCCGAATTTATTAGTCTCTCTTAACTACTAAATTGGTATAAAATTATAAGCCAAGATACCACTTAAGATACCATTAGCATAATCACATGAGACTTATATCGTTATATGTTTCACAGTACATGTAAAATGTTATGTTCTTATAATCAGTCTCTAATCTGTATTGAACAGAATCCTGTAGTTTATGATCTTATGTCTGAGATGGCATTTCAGCATAAAACAATTGATGTCGAGGTACCAAGATTTCGCGTTCTCTATCCCAGTATACATTCCTATTTCACCAAATTCTTTAGATAGAGTTAAGAATTACTACAAAATTTCTACTTTGAACTTGAAGTATTTTTCTCCATGATACCACTGGGATCTTTTCCTGTGCCAACATAGCATTAATCTTGGATCAATTTGTCCAAAATCAGCTCAAGCTAACTTTCCTTGTCTTCTTACAGACATGGGGTCAATCTGTACTCTAAAACACGGCATGGGAAATTTGTTTAAACCATGCAAGATTCCTGGAATATATTATATCGCACAATTTACAATTGTACCGATGGTGCTTATGTAAGTTATGATCGTTTACCTTATGCAAGAACAATGTATCGGAATTTTTCATTGAACTGTGAAAAATAAACTGGTTATACAAGTTGTTTCCTTTCTTGCTTATTTCAGCCTTGTCAATACAAGGGATGTGAAGTATCTGACGGTAAACTGTCCCTATGCCGCTATGTAAGCTTATTAATTCAGAATTATCTATCTTATTTTTCATCTCTAGATGGGGTGGTCCATTACCACAGAGCTGGTTTGATCAGCAGCTTATAATGCAGAAGAAAATTCTAGCAAGAATGTATGAACTGGGGATGACTCCAGGTATATTCTTTTCTGATAAATGATTGTTCTGCACAGACTTGTATTTGACGATAAATTTAGGATCTTAGTTGAGTTTTTGCTTTTCTTGCCATTCTGTGGAGTGTAAACATTGGGTTAATTTAATATGCAGCGTCTTCTAATGCTAAACAAATTATACATATTAGAAAATTCAGATATTTTGTGGGGACTAGTTAACCAATTATTGTGCTCTTATTGTATGTCGAGGCTCCTACTAATATTGACATTTCTTTTCCAGTGCTTCCAGCCTTTTCTGGAAATGTTCCTGCAGCATTAAAAAGTGTATTTCCCGCTGCAAAGATAGAACGTTTAGGAAATTGGTAAGTATAGCTTTTTCTGGTTTGTTTATATATGATATTGAACTCATTTTGATACATATTTTAATCTTTGGACTTGACTGCCGCTGCAAATGAAAGGAAGAAAATGATAAAAAGAACAGAAAAAGCAGTATAACATGCAGTGGTATCTCCATTATGGAATTTTAATTCACCTTAGTGTCGCCTTATGAATTAATTTCAACTAGAGCACATTGATACGTTTTTGCTTGCTATTTGTGATAGAGAATATGTGTAAAACAATATTGTATTATTTTGCGATGTCTTGGAAATTTCAAGAATGTATTGTTACAATGTCTCCACTATTCCACTTTCTTTGTTAAGTAATTCATCTGGTGTTTTCTGAAGCAAAAACTGCTAATCCATTTAACTCTTTCTTCCTTAAGCAAGCTATCTTGTGTTTTCTGAAGCAAATGATGCTGATCCATTTAACTCTTTTTTCTGTGGTTTGCTCTTGTTGAACTCAGTGTAATTTTCTTTGTCACCATTAAGGTTTACTGTGGGGAGTGATCCTAGATGGTGCTGCACTTATCTTCTAGATGCAACTGATCCCTCGTTCATTGAAATTGGAAAAGCCTTCATTAAGCAACAATTGAAAGGTTTGTATGTTTAAGACATTTTGTGCAAACCTCTTCTTGATTTGGTAGTCGTACAGCAGGTATCATTTTATAAAAACGTATTTACAGTCCCTGATACTTAAATTTACCTTCTTGCTCATAGTATGGAAGGGGTGGTCACATATACAACTGGTAAATCATCATTTCTTTATATTGATTTTTATTAGCCTTCCACTGAGTATTATGTTCCACAAGATGGATGAAACAAACTATCTCATTAACGGGGAATTATATTGATGACTAAAATTTTGGTTTTTGCTAGATGGCACCTTAACATTTTAGGATTTTATCAATTATTTTGCAATATATTGGAAACATATACAGTAACATCTATCTTAACTTGCAGTAATACTTTTGACGAAAACACTCCCCCTGTAGACGAGCCAGAGTGCATATCCTCACTAGGTGCAGCAATTTTTGAGGGAATGCAAAGTGGAGATGACAAAGCTTTTTGGTTAATGGAGGTCTGCGCAAATGACCTATTCTTATGACCCATTCTGGAGGCCTCCACAAATGAAGGTCTGCTCCCTGCCTTGCATTTACATTTTGTTCTTTGTTTATCTTTTAATCTATCAAGATGTGTGATCCCAATCATTAATCATATTGTATTTGTTTCTAAATTTTGATTTTAAGTATATGTTGTTTCATGTAAGAATTTAGAGGTTGTGAGGCTATTTAACAGATCAGATTCAATTTGTTCTAGTTTCTCCATTTCTATTCCTGGTTAAGATTCTAAAATCCTCTGCTGCAATCACACACAATTTTTAGGCGAATCTTCATTCTGTTCCAATAGGAAAGATGGTTGTCCTCGACTTGTTTGCGGAAGTGTTACCAATATGGCCTCCTTCAGAGCAGTTTTACGGTGTTCCCTACATATGGTAAGTTAAACCTCTTCCATACAAAATAGTCAGATTTTAGTACTTCAGCAGTTGTTAAATAAAAACTTAGTTCTAAATTATATAATTTGCCGAGAAGATACATAACAATTCAATTTTAAGTATATACATGTCACCTCTCTGTCATTTGTGAGAAAATATGCCAGCTGATCTTGAAATTTAGCTTAAATTGTGAAGATTTTGGTAAACTGCTCTTGTAAGCAGTATTAATCTGTTGAGTTGGGTCAAAAGGTTTCCTATCAATCGCAAGCCACTGATCGCACTAAAGTAACTTTCTTTTCTTTATTTCCTGTCCTCAGCCTGAGTAACTTGAACCATTTGGCCATGGTGGTCGATTAAAAGGTTGTGTCAGTGATACTGCTGAATGTGAACGTGTGTCAGTGATACTGCTGAATGTGAACCCTGACACGACTTTGCTACATTGCTTTGTTCAGGTGTATGCTACACAACTTTGCTGCAAATGTTGAAATGTACGGGGTGTTAGATACTGTAGGATCTGGACCTGTTGAAGCTCGTATGAGTGAAAACTCAACAATGGCAAGTTTGTTGACCCGACGTTATTAGTCTCTCTTAACTACTAAATTGGCATAAAAGTATAAGCCCAAATACCACCTATGATACCATTAGCATAATCATTTGATACTTGTATCGTTGTTTCTTTCACAGTACATGTAAAATGTTATGTTCTTATAATCATTCTCTAATCTGTATAATCCAGGTTGGTGTTGGAATGTCAATGGAAGGTATTGAACAGAATCCTATAGTTTATGATCTTATGTCCGAGATGGCATTTTAACATAAAACAATTGATGTCGAGGTACCAAGATTTTATGTTCTCTATGATAAGAATCACTACAAAATTTCTACTTTGAACTTGAAGTAGTTTACTCCATGATATCTCTGGGATCTTTTCCTGTGCCAACACAGCATTAATTTTGGATCAATTTGTCCAGAATCGGCTCAAGCTAAATTTTCCTTTTGTTCTTACAGAAGTGGGTCACCATGTGTCATAAGTTTAAACCCTGGCAAATCATCTGTATCCATAGTCGTGTTTCATTTTGGGCCAATTATTTTTCTTTTCCTCTCTTCCAAGTCCAATTCTGTATTCTCTTCAATATCCAGCCCAGTAGATAAATCAGCAATTGATGTCGAGGTACCAAGATTTTATGTTCTCTATCCCAGTATACATTTATATTTTCACCAAATGCTTTTGATAGAGATAAGAATAACTACAAAATTTCTACTTTGAACTTGAAGTAGTTTACTCCATGATATCTCTGGGATCTTTTCCTGTGCCAGCACAGCATTAATCTTGGATCAATTTCTGAATATCACTCTTATCAATCATATCCAAAATCTCTTCTCCTGAATTCACGCCCGTAACAATCGGGAGGTTATTCTCTCACCCAATTCGCGCCGTCCAGCCTGTATCATCTTCCTCCCTCAGCCACTTACTGCCGCCCTGGCCAGCTCCTCTACGCGACGGTGCTCGTAACCATGCACCCCACTCCTTAACACCATTCTCAGTTCGATTATCAATAGATTTCCTACAGAATCTTTCAGTATGAGTTACCAACCCACAAACAAAACATAAATCCCCAAGACGCTCATACTTGCATGTTACTACAAACTCAGTTCCATTTCTTCTTTTGATTTTCTTCTTCCTTTTCAAGGGCTTTCTAACATCTAGGCGAATTTTCACCCTCATGCTCTCCCTCCAAATACTACCATTATTTTTCTCATCGTACTGAAGAAACTCTCTGAAAAAATTACCAAGTTGTTGACCTACTGCCAGTCTGCCTCTGACAGAAATCCACTAGGTAAATCATGAATCTAGATCCATATATTTAGCCACCGGAGAGGTACTTTGAGAGGTTCTTCCCCCAACGGTATTTGTTCAATAAGCAACATGGCATTGTCAAAACTCCACGGTCCACCATTTAATACCCATGCTTTGTCCTCCTTATGATGAAACTGGACCCATCGTAGGTTTCCAAATGTTAATTGTTCTCAATCTTTTGGTATAACCAAAGTTGGGTGTATGTTCTCAAATGTTAATTGTGACTTTTTTATCAGATTTTCGAATTCACTTTTGATACCATAATTTAACGGATTTCACGGTTTGAGGATTATATATAGTATAATAGTGTTTACTGAATCATATTTATAAATATAATGTTAATTGTGATCTTATATCAGATTTTTGTATTCACTTTTGATACCATAATTTCACGGATTTTAGGATTCGAGGATTATATATACTATAATAGTGTTTATTGAATCATATTTATAAACATAATATTAATTGTGACCTTGTATTAGATTTTTGTATTCACTTTTGATACCGTAATTTTACGAATTTCAGGGTTTGAGGATTATATAATATCTTCCTATTTTTAATAATATTATATATTATATAATAATATAAAAAATAAAAAATAAAGTTATTATTTTATTTTCGATCAAACAATAAAAAATAGAAAAACAATAGTATATCAAATAATTTAATAATATATCAAATAATATAATGTAATATATCAAATGATTTTATATTATTATATAATACATCAAAATAATATTATTATAATATATTTTGAGAAAATAATATAATTATTTGTTACAATTTAATATTATAATATAATTATTTGATATTATATAATACTATTTCCATATAATATTATTTGGTATTATATAATATTATTCTTCAAAACAAACTTGGAAATCTTCAAAACAAACTTGTCATGCTAAATCCACACAGTAATCTGAGTTTATTGCGTTGGAGTGCTGGTCAAGAAGCCGAATGGCTAAGATGTTTACTTGCTGATATTCCTTTGTGGGGGAAGCTAACTCCATCAATTTCAATGCATTGTGACTCACAAACTGCAATGGGACTAGCGAATAATCAACTCTACAGTGGGAAGAAAAGACATATTCGCTTGAGGCATGCTATAATTCGAAGTCTGATCAGAAATAATGTGATATCGCTCGAGTATGTAAAATCAGAGAGGAATATTGCAGATTCTTTCACCAAAGGCCTTTGTAGAAAATTAGTGTTGGAGTCAGCACAAGGAATAAGTTTAAAGCCTATTGTGGAGTGGATTGTGATGGACACCCATCTTAAATTTGTTTAAGTTCAATGGGTCAAACGAAATCATAAAAGAACTCGTATTTATATACTACTACCATTCTTATTAATAAAGTGATGTAGTATTTTTATTATTGTCAAATGTGTTTGGATGAGCTAATGCTCTTAATAAGTTCATAATTTGTGGTTTGCGACAATACAAACTTGATGAACTTACCTATGTGAATGTGGGGGCTATGCCCAACCCCCTATGAGAGTCATTTGGCTGCGTTCACGAAAATTCAGGTACAATGTGGAGGCACTTTTATAAGAAAAATATAATTTGCGAAATCATTTCTTGATTTGATAAAGGTTAAAATGCGCAAATATGTTTTCACTAACTAACGTGAGAGGTTCAAGGATTTTCTACCTCACATGGTTTTGAGGCATGTTTGTATGCACCGGTATCAATTCAAGTCCACAAGATATTGATGCTTAAAATCGACTATCCATTGCCAATTGCATTACTTAAATTATTTTCTTTTGCAGCATATTGGGGAATGTAAGAATTAATATTAATATAAATATTATTTCTATAATTTGCTTTAAAAGAAAAATTTTCAAAACTTTTCAGTTTGTGACTTTTCATTTTGGATCCTTTTTACCTCCTTGAATTAATGGTGTTTTTTTGGTAATTCTTGGAATTACAAGTTTTAGCTCTTATAAAAAAAGTCTCCCTCTTATGTTTGAATATACACAAAAACAATTTTCCTCTCATATAGATATAGATATAAGTATATTTTTGGGAAATGATCAATAGTGTTTTCAATCTATTTCTTTGTACTACACCTAAGAAGCAAATTCAATTTTAAAGCAGTGTTAATTCACGCCACGACTCCTACATTCTCTGAAGTTATTTTTGGTTCGCTTTCTCTTTTTTTTTCTACACATCACACACAAATTGTCCATTGTACTTCAATTTCGTTACAAAATGGCGTGCCCGAAAACTAGGATATCAAAACACAGGAAGAGGCTTAAACTTGTTTTTTTCAACATCAAATTCGACGATTCTTAAGTCTGAAAAGATTTCGTACTTGCCGTTCATCGTAGACCAATTGGCCCAGTATAAAGAATAATCAGTGGTAACACAGGGCGATGTATGATCCAGATTGTACAAAGAAATGCTATCTGGATTTACTAAACAATCAAGAACTTTGAATTTATGCCAAATGGCATCATCAGAAGAGTAATACATCCCAATAACTGTCGAATTACGCAGTTCATAACAAACCACGATTTCATAATCTTTAGTTGAACGATTAAAACCAAGTCCAGTGTTCTTAAGACGAGCACGATTAAGATGGTAATTATGAAACGTACCAAGAAACATAGGTGGTAGCGTAAATTTAACTAACTAATTTAGCGTCGGATTCCACAGACAAAAATTATTTATATTACGCAGGCAAACCATCCCTCTACGCAACCGACAATTTGCAAATATTTTGACGAATGACATATTACTCTCTCTTCATTATTTAGATTTGATATTTATGCACAAGAACTCCATCTTCAGCATGATGATTAAAGTAATCAATCACGAAAATTTTGTCTTCAATTAATGTTTTCCAAGCTTTTTCAACTACTTTAAATCGAATTAAAGATTTAACAGGTAAACGGAGTAGGATTTCACGTCGTTGATGCACCGGTAAAGTGGACATTTTCTTTGACTTGAATTTTTTAAAGGTTCAATTTTTGGAGAAAACGGGTACGATATGGAGGGTCGGGTCGGATGGATCGGTAGACGTAAGAGTAGGATTTTTTTGAATAATTACTTCGTTGCCTTCAGATTTTTTTTAAAAGAACATTTTTTAACTAGATCAAATTAAATTAAATTTAACTATGTCAAACTTATATGATTAATTTGTATTGTTGATCAAATAAGATAATATACCAATTTTAAATTACAATCATATTTGTGTTAAATCGTATTTGAAATATTAAATAAACAATTGATCTCAAAGTAATTGATTTAATTAATTTTTTTAACAATATCTCGATCCCCTTTTATCCTTCTCTAACCAATTGTAGAATTTATTTTATTATTTAATTAACTATAAAGTTGTAATAATGATTAATTTCATATTAAATGTTTATTAAATTATTATAGTAAATTTATAATGCACACAAATAACTATGTGATTCTATGTCCAATACGGCTTTATTATAGCTCACCTTGGTTACTTCTTAATTAATCATGTAATGATTATAATCGGATAGTGCTGCAATAAACGTATTGACCTGTTAGGTACCTGATTAAGGACATCTTAGAGTAAACCATTGATCCATATGGTGTAATTTAAACTTTGAATATTGGACTTATCGGTATCAAGTAATTAAGTCTGTTTGGCAAAGAAAAAAATTCTAAAAAATTGTATGCCTGCAAATGCAAAATATTAAATTTTAAATTGATGTTTGCCAGTAGTATAACCAAATATAAAAAAAAATTTAAATTGCCTAACAAAAAAACTTTAAAACATTGTATGTATGACCTCTATACCGAGAATAATTATAGAAGTTATAAATAATAACTCTATCAAATTTTACATTACGTATAACTATCATATTAAATATTGAAAAAAAATAAATATGAAAATAATTACTAAAGTGCCCTGACTTCAAAAAATTGGATATAAGAACTGCTAGTACACTATATAAAAAGATCAAAAGCTTACTCCATGTGTAGTTCATTAAATTTAATAACTTAAGTAGTAGCTCGAAATCTTTGACATCATGAAAGGAACATATGTGGTTACAGAAAATGATATATAATTAATTTAAATTATTCATGATAAATATTATAATCTACTACAAATTACAAACTCAGAGTTGCCGTAAATTTAACACAAAAACATAGTTTTATGTCACCAAAAACAACAATCGGTATCACTTTTCTTGGATATTTATCCACTTGATTGACCTTTATACATTTTGAGACACAGAGACACTATTCAATAAGTATAAAAGAATGATTAAAAGGAAGATAAAAAATTACAACCAAGAATATAATATCATCTTTAGCAAAAGCCTCCTCAGTTCTAGTTCGAATCCGATTTTCCATTTCTATTGACACAGCTATGGAAGCGGGTAATAAAGATATATGATCCAAACAATAAACTAAGCTAACACAAACTCTTTATTTTTTCCATTTACGACACCTTTAGACAGTTAAAATAAAACTCTGATGTGTCTACTAAGGCAAGATCATGTGAATTTCAAACCTACCATATTAATCCAAACCCACCACATAAATCAATTGGCTGCCTAGTTAATTCATTGATTCGACCCATTAATTCGAACATATTCAGTAGGATGAAACACATTTACTTCAATTACATGGTTAATTGATTTGCTATAGGTCTGCAAATCTCATGTGAAATTTGTATGGTCGCACCGGTTCTTGTAGTGGTAGTATGCTTGTCCGGAACTGAGATATCTATCTTATATACTTGTCTGGAATTGAAATTGGATCTGGTCTCAAAACAGGAGTCAGTCAACCTGGGAGCAAATATACAGGAGTAGTGAGATTACTAGGAGCAAATATACAGGAGTAGTGAGATTAGAGTGTATCTAGTTGTTTTAATTTGATGCAGACTCCGTATAAAAATTTGATTATTTATATACATTGATTGATTGTCGTCGTGCATATTTTAAATCCGGTTCATACAAATTTATGTCATATAAGTTTTTAGATATATAATTTAAAAAGCAATTAAGAAAAAAGAATACAAGTATTTTAACTTTTGAAAATAAGAATTGTATTTCTTTTTTATAATTCCTTTATTAGTATATAATTAAAAATAAGAATTATATTACCATACAAATCTTGAATATGAATTGTATTTGTTCAATGATTGTTATTATGAATAAATAAAATCCTACTATTTTTACGATTCCTAAATAAGTAAAAGAATTGTATTAACTCTACAAAAGAATTGTATTACCTTTACAATCCTTAAACCTAATTTTTTTAATTATAAATTATTTTCTATTCGAAATTTAAGAGAATTATAAGACTAAATCAAACAATTCTAGACTCGCTATTGGTACTTATATATATATATATATATATATATATATATATATATATATATATATATATATATATATATATATATATTGTTTGATTGTTGTCTTGCATATTTTAAATCAGGTTTGTACAAATTTATGTAATATAATTTATGAGATATATAATTTGAAAAATTTTAATAAAACAAGACTATAAATTTTATAAAATTTGAAAATAAGAACTGTATTTTTTTATAATTCCTATATTATTATATAATTAAAAATAAAAATTGTATTACCGTACAAATCTTGAATATGAATTGTATTTGTTCTGTGAATGTTATTTTGAATAAATATAATCCTACTACTTTTACGATTCCTAAATAAGAAAAAAAAAATTGTATTACCTTTAAAAAACAATTGTATTACCCTTACAATCCTTGAACCTGATTTTTAGATTATAATATTATTTTCTATTTAAAATCTAAGAAAATTATTAAACTAAATCAACAATTCTAAACCCGCCACCTCACTGCCCTCGTATCCTCCTTTATATTATGTGATATAATTTGAAAAAATTTAATAAAATAAGACTATAAATTTTTGGTTTCAAAAAAAAAATTATAAATTTTATAACTTTTGAAAAAGAATTGTATTTTTTTATATTTCCTATATTAATATATAATTAAAAATAAGAAATGTATTGCCGTACAAATCTTAAATATGAATTGTATTTATTCTATGATTGTTATTTTGAATAAATAAAATACTAATCTCTCGTTTTTTGTGTTTTGCTTTTCTTAATTCATCTCTCGTTTTTTTTCCGATAAGGTCCCAATTTATTTGGTTTGATTTCGTCTCTCCTTGTGAGAGTTTGTTTTTGTTTTGATTTTCTGCTGTTCATCATGTGGGATTACAGATCTGCAAAATTTTTATGATGTCGATTCAGTGATAAACGTTTTTTATGATGATGCAGTTATGGTCGATCACTCAAAATAACAGTGGAGGATTACAACATGTATTATCTTATAATTTTTTTTTAAATTCTTTTTATAAATATTTAAATATTAATTTAATATCTAATATTATTTTTTAAATTATCTATAAATAAGATTTTCTAAATATTCTGAAATAGGTGTCAAGTTTGTCCCAATTAGATAAACAACCACACAGGCTAATACGATCTAGAACATTCTTAAACCACTAATCTGATCATGTGATACCATTAGTCAAACATGAGCAACATGCAGAAAATATTTACTTAAGAAATGTGGCGGATCATATATTACACGTGGATTAATCCACGTCAGCGCAGCCCTTCGTTTAATATTCTACCGAAGTCTATCATTAGCCATTGAATCTTGACCGTGTAATACACCTCATTACTTACGCTTCATGTAATATCTTTCCATACGCTAAACAAAGTAACAAACACGTCATTTCTCTATATAAATACTCTGTTCCTCAAATTACACAAACAAAAACGCATACATAATTCTCATCTCTCTGGTGCGAAGATCATTTTACAGATCACATATCGAAGATTATTGTATCTCGTTCGAGGTCGAGACTTCAAGTATCAGTAGTATCTGTCAGGATGGACTTGGGAAACAACTACAACAACTCGTATGGAACATCATGGGCTGATCAGTGGGACCCCTTGCCGGAATATTCCCAGAAAACATCCCAGAAGAGTGGTACAAGTGCGGTGGCTTCTAAAGGGTTGGAGAAAACAAAGACGGTAGCTTCTACGGGAGCTAAGAAAGTGAAAGGTGGGTTTATGTGGATCAAGGACAAATATCAGAAAACCACCCATAAAAAATAGTTAATCGGATGACTAAAACCGCATCAAACTGAACCACGCTTGTTCATATCCTCGAATCATCATGCGTATATAACCATTTTCTTGAAAAGATCTTTAGCTAGATTCTAGTTATGCTATGTAGAGTTCTTTCATTTCATTACTTCTTCTTCTTGTACACGTGATTTTGCCTTTGTAAGTATGAATTTAAGTTTGTTGCTAAGATCTTGTCAGGCTGTGTTTAGCTCAAATTTTGAACATATTTATGCTTCCTCCTCTCTATTTAAATATAATTTTGAAGTCCTGAATAATTGTAGCTATTACAAATACACACTTAATGTTAATAAGTCCAAATATAAACATTTGATACTATGAAAAAACAAACTAAGTTTTTTATATTTGATAATATGAAAACACAAATAAGGAGATGTATTGGATTGAGATTTTAATGAATTATTTTCAATGTATGGATTTTAATGGATTGTATGAGATTTTGATTTTGTGCGGATTTTTCATAAAATGTCGTAGAGTTGATATGGATTCTTTAGAATTTAAAAACAATGCTTCAAAATATCATGAATTCTGGTGGGATTTCAAAAAACTTAAAACACACCGAGAAATGCCACAAAATTCATCATTTTATGAAATTCAAAAAAATCCATCAGAATTTGAATACCATCATATTTCAATGGATTTTAAATAATCTCAATTGAATACCATCAGATTTTAAAATATAATTAAAAATCCTGATTCAATACCATCAGATTTTGTAGCATGATTTAAAATTTCAATAAAATACTCTATAATTTTAATAGATTCTAAATAATCTCAATCGAATATTCTCGGATTTTATGATTGCAAAAGTAAATTCATTCAAAATCCCAATAAAAACACTCTCCAAAGTTCATTTGTGTGTGAGGGAGAGAATGATCTGGGCTTCAGCTCAAGCGTGGCCCATTTAATAGTAGCCCGAGAGAGTATGATTTGGGCTCTTGTCAAAGAGTAGCCCAATAAACAATAGCCCCGCCATTCAGAGTCTCTCGAGGCTTTGGAGCTTTTGCAATGGTCGCCGGCTTGCCATTAAAATACGTTAATAGTCGTCACATATTTATTTTATTAATAATAATTCATTGTTTGGCAAAAAATTAAAACATTTTACTAAAATATGGTCTTCCTCGTGTCAACAAATTTTATCATCGGGTAGGCATTACACCTGCTTGTTTTCTAATAGAAGTAACTAATACAAGATTTCTTATGATTTTTTACTATCTTTCGATAATCATGACGGTTTTGTTTTGGTTCAATATATAATGATAAAAATTAAGTTGGTTGATTAATCCTAATTTATAGATGGTTGAGCTTTTTATTTTGGTTCAATATATAATGATCAAAATTAATTTAGTTCATTAATCCTAATTTATGGATGGTTGATAAGTATGATAATGCTAACAAATTGCATGAATTTCAGATTTATCTTACTGGTGAATTTAAAAATTATCATAAATTAATTTGATTGTACGATATCTTTTGAGATAACAAGTTATTTCTTATATCTCGGAACCAAATTGATTATCGGGATAATAAATCAGGCCAAGCGCGGACGCGCCGCAACATTGTCATTTGAAAATTTTGAAATTTCTTCTTAACAGTAAACTCACAAACACATACGCTTAAAGAGTACACAGCTTAAATATAAACACCACTTCACATACATATATACTTTGGCCAGAGTATAAACAACAAGCAGAGAGTTGAGAGTTAAGGGTTGATTAATAATGGGTACAAAGGAGAGTTGTAGAGCGGAGCTCCGAACTGCAATTCGTCATCTAAGCGATCGTTGTCTCTATTCTGCCTCCAAATGGTACCCAATCTCATAAACCCTAATTTCAAATTTTTGATTTTTTTCATAATTGATTCTTGATTCGACATGGGTTTTGCTTGCATTACATTAATATTCAGTTTTTATTGACACCCATTTGGCAAAGATTTAATCTTGATGGTCTTTAAGCAAATCTTGTAATGGCATGGGTTTTGCTTATATTGCATTGATATTCAATTTTTGTGAGTGCCCATAGCAGAGATTCAATATTGGTGAGTTTTAAACAAGTATTAGGATTACTTGGGTTTTGCTTGCATTGCAATAATATTTATTTTTTTGTGAGTGCCCATTTAGTAAAGATTCAATCTTGAAATTACTTGGGTTTTGGTTATACCGAGGTTATATTCAATTTTTTGTGTGTGCCCATATAGTAAAGATTCAATTTTGATGGGTTTTGAACAAATCTTGAGATGTATGTGTCATGTGTGTGTGTGTGTGTGTGTTTCTTGATTACAGGGCAGCTGAACAGTTGATGGGGATTGAGATTGACCCATCAAATACAAAGAACACCCCATCTCATACTAGATTCCAGAGAGGAAGTTCTAGTATTAGGAGACGGTATCGGACAAATGAGTCAACTTCCACTCCTGCTGCTGGGATTTCTTATATTTCTACTCCGGTGCCAGAGGAAGACAATGAGGAGATGGACAATGATTTTTACCTTCTGGCCAAGTCTTATTTTGATTGTAGGGAGTATAGGCGTGCTGCTCATGTGCTCCGTGACCAGACTGGGAAGAAGGCATTTTTCTTGAGATGTTACGCTCTTTACTTGGTTTGTTTCTACTTTTACAACTTAAATTATGTTGAGCTGTTGATTGTTGATTTAATTGACTTTTGCCATGCGAATTGAATTATGTCCTATATGTATGCTCTTTACTTGGTTTCTTTATACTTTCACAACTTTAATTATGTTGAGCAATTGATTGTTGATTCGATTGAGTGATGCCATGAAAATTGAATTATATCCTATATATGAAGAATCTTTTTCATGATATATGTGGCTGGATGGCGAGCAACTTAAAAGGTTTATCTTTTTTTCTTCTATTGGAATACATACATATATATGTATATATTATATAAGATTTGAATCATAATAGTCAATTGAATATGAAATTTTTGCCCGTCGACAAGTGAAATTAAAAAATGAGGCCCATGGATATTGTGGTTACTTTTCACTTGCATTAATAGAGTATATATTGTGTTCGTTGCCTAGCTGAGTAAATAGATATGTCAACTGCACAAATTGCATTTTGCCTCTCTGGATGTCGTGTATACTATTTGTTGTTCCTGGCCTTTCAATGCAAAGGCACTCACTTTGGTTTATCTGAAGGTTGTTCATTTATATAATTTGATGAAATAGTCATAAATGCATGGATTCCAAAAACAAGTGCTGATTAGAAGAGTTTGTATATAATTAGTTCTGTGTTTTTTCAAGCATGGTTATCAAAAGCGTGCTTAAACTTCCGCTTAAGCTCAAAGCGAACCTATTCGGCTTTGCTTTTCCGAAGTGCAGAGCATATTCAAAAGCCCCGCTTTATGCGCGCTAAATGCTGAAGTTCAAAGCGCAAAAAATCTAGAAAAAGCCTGCTTTTGTGTGAATGGGTGTTTTTATTAGATCTGGGCATAATTTTAATAGGCTGGTCAATATTTTGTTTTATTGGGCCTTGTTTAAAAGCCTAGTAAATCATACTTACTAGATTTTTAGTCATATATACACTCCAAAAAACCTAGCCGCCTCAATCATCCAACACAAATCCTAACAAAGCACCGGTACAAGACTTCTTAATGGCTACAAATATTCAATGCAATTCAGGAATGGCCAATGCATTTTATCCACTTCTAAATATATCTAGTACTGACACATGAGCCTATTTTATTTATCTAATTTTCATTTTTTTGAGTTTATAGATAGTATTCAGCATGTCCGATTATCTTAATATATAAAAATTTATATTAATTAATATGTGCGCTTTTTGCCTTTAATGACACTGCTTTCAAGTCCACGCTTAATCATCAACATCTCTGTATTTTGCTCAAGGTTATCAATAGGATTAAACATGTGAAATGTTATTGATTGATGTCATAGTTTTGATAGAATGTGAAGAAACCAAACCAAACTAAACATACTCAGTATATCCCGCTTAGAGCAGGGTCTGAGGAGGGTAAGATGTACGCAGCCTTGCCCCTGCCCTTAAGGCAGAGAGACTGTTTCCGTGAAGACCCCCGGCTTAGTGCACAATAAATAATATAGTGTGTGATATAAATATTAAGATACCTTAGCCCATGGCCTTCTTCACATGGGACTTACCTAAACAGTTTTTGTTTGTCGATGATGGGTGACAATGATGTGAAACGGAGATATCAAACTGCGATGTTTGGCAACAACCGTCAATACACTAACCGCCACCAATCCAACGGAGTCTCTTGCCAAATCCGTGATGATAGAATGTGAAGAGCTAGCGCAAATTAGACTCTAATGAGTTGTCAACTAAAGTCATGAATTATAATAATAGTTGACAAAGCACTGAATGTAATTGGTACGTATGCTATTTGTCTTACACAGGCTGGAGAAAAGAGAAAAGAAGAAGAAATTATTGAGCTTGAAGGACCCCTGGGCAAAACTGAAGCTTCAAACCAGGAACTCGTTTCACTTGAGAGGGAGTTGTCTGTGCTTCGGAAAAATGGTTCAATTGATTCCTTTGGTCTGTACCTGTATGGTCTTGTTCTCAAAGAAAAAGGCAATGATAATCTTGCATGTACTGTACTTGTGGAGTCTGTAAATAGCTACCCTTGGAACTGGAATGCTTGGTCTGAGCTGCAGAGTTTATGCACTACAGCTGATACATTGAACAGCCTTAATCTCAGTAACCATTGGATGAAGGACTTCTTTCTTGCCAGTGCCTACCATGAACTCCGAATGCATAATGAATCCTTGGCAAAGTACGAGTATTTGCAAGGTACTTTTGTCTCTAGCAACTACATCCATGCTCAAATTGCTAAAGCCCAGTACAATTTGAGGGAATTTGAACAAGTAGAAGTCATATTTGAAGAGCTTTTAAGAAATGATCCTTACCGGGTGGAAGATATGGATATGTATTCTAATGTGCTGTATGCAAAAGAATGCTATTCAGCCCTAAGTTATCTTGCCCACAGAGTATTTATGACAGATAAGTACAGGCCGGAATCATGCTGCATTATTGGTAATTACTACAGTTTAAAAGGGCAGCATGAGAAGTCAGTCATGTATTTCAGGAGAGCACTAAAATTGAATAAAAAATATTTATCAGCTTGGACACTAATGGGACATGAGTATGTTGAGATGAAAAACACCCCCGCCGCTATTGATGCATATCGGCGAGCTGTAGATATCAATCCATGTGATTATCGAGCATGGTATGGATTAGGACAAGCATATGAAATGATGGGGATGCCGTTTTATGCCCTTCATTACTTTAGAAAATCAGTGTTTTTGCAGCCTAATGATTCCAGGTTGTGGATTGCCATGGCTCAGTGTTATGAAACAGAACAGCTTAATATGACTGAGGAGGCTATAAAGTGTTACAGGAGGGCATCAAACTGCAATGACCGGGAAGCAATTGCTCTTCACCAGCTAGCAAAGCTGCACAAGGAGCTTGGGCGTTTTGAAGAGGCAGCATTTTATTACAGAAAGGATTTGGAAAGGATGGAAGACGAAGAAAGGGAAGGACCAAATATGGTAGAAGCTTTGTTGTTTCTTGGTCAGCATTGCAAAGATCAAAAGAGGTTTGAAGAAGCATCAATGTATTGTACCCGTCTGCTTGACTATACTGGCCCTGTAAGTTGCATCACCTTTCTTTCTGGAAACATTAATTGCTAGTACGACCTTTTACTTGGAGTTCTTGCATGTTTGTTATAAAATACAAAAATATTAAATTTATCTATACTTCTACTTGCACTATTGCAGGAGAAGGAACAAGCGAAAAGTTTACTGAGAGGGATAAGATTGGAACAATCTGGTTTACCTGCTATGGATGTTGAGCAATTCCCTCAATAAATGTCATCTTACCATGAAGCAGCTTATTCACATCCGGTTAGCCCGTGGCAATGAAATTCGAGGGAAAACTTAGATATCTGATGTGACCATCTCCTTTTCATTCCAAAGTTGTACGTTATCGTTTGTCCTATTGTGACAGGCTTGAATGCAAGAAAGAAACTTAGCTGAATAGGCTAAACGAGTTTTATAATATATTTTATGAGATAGCATGGGAGAATTCTCCCTATTAGGGAATGTCAGTACTCTGCTGGAAAATTTTGCTATAGAAGTTGTCAGTTGATTGTAATTGAAGCTAAGGAATCCTGAGATATATATTGGCAATATTTTATTCATTGAGAGGAGCTCAATTCTCAAACTTGAATTTTTCATTCTACCATTGTTGTGCTGAATTGTACTCATAATTTTGCTCTGTGGTGTTTCTCCCACACCTGTCATATATTAAAAGATGGTGAACGACACGAGGGATTAGTCAGATAGGTGGCTGTGACAGCAGTCAGCACAGTACTGCTAAAAATACTTGTATATTTCCGGTGTTCTAAAAATTTTCGATTAATTCTTAAAAAATATTATTGTCAATTTGATTAAAATCCCCGATAAATCAGCTATAAATTCTGAATTGGTAGATTAACGGATTAGTTGTTCCAATTCCCGATTTCTATAACGATTATAATTTCAGGTTGTCGTTCCAATCCCCGATTTCTATAATGACTACAATTCGAGCAAGTAGTATATTATCTCCATTTTTTTCTTGCCATATAGGCTATATCTATGTTTACTTGCTACATTTTGCGTTTTAAAAATCCTCAATTATTTAATATTTTCGATCAATCTTTAAAAAATATTTACCGACTAAATTACACCTCGATTTGACTAAAAATCTTTGATTTATTGAAAAAATTTCAATATATCCTGAATAAATAAGTCAACCGGATATTTTTAATGGGATAAATATCAAGTTGGTGACTCGTTTCGTCCAAATGTATCAATTGAGTGACTGATTCCTAAATTGACTCAAATGAGCCACTCATTAAAAAAATTTGTATCAAAAATATCACTCTATCGTTAGTCGAAATTTTGAAAGTACTATATATTGAGTTTCGCACATTTTTTATGAATGGTATTACATCTAAATGAAAGATTCCGAGTTCTAGTATTTTAGATAATCTTTTTAGATTTTTAAAAATTTATCTCCTATTTATTTTTATTTAAATCAAATAAAACAATCAAAAAATTAAAAATAAATAGTTGATAAAATTTTAAAAATCTAAAAATATTAGCAAAAATAGTAGGACTCGGAATCTTTCATTTGGATGTAATACCATTCATAAAAAATGTGTGAAACTAAATATATAATATTTTCAAAATTTTGACTAACGATAGAGTAATATTTTTGATACAAATTTTTCGAATGAGTGTCTAATTTGAGTCAATTTAGAAATCAGTCACTCAATTGATACATTTGGACAAAACGAGTCACCAACTTGATATTTATCCCTATTTTTAATTCTCAATTTCTGCAACCCAAGTCTTTTAACAAAGGCTATTTCATGTTACCCGGTTTAATAAATTCAGAAACAGCTGGATGGCAAAAGATGTGAAACCTTTTTTAATGCAACTCTGCAGAAGTTGACAGCATTTTTTCCTCTTCTGCTTACTATATACAGGAAGTTTCATATGTTTCTCTCCTCGCTATCATCATCACACTTCTAGCCTTTTAAGGAACTAGGGGTCTTAAACTCTTGACATATCAGTAAGAACTTGAGTTTATTGCAAAACGCATCCGTTTGGATTTCCGAAAAAGCATTTACAGCCTATACTTTACATAATTGCAATTTGCAACCCGCTGGTTCATTTGGCGCGTCACTTTGCACTCTTTCCGTTAATTTTGACTGTTAACGTTAAATTCTCAGGGTAGTTTGGGATTGTTTAAAAAATTAATTTATACCAGATTTTATTTAATTTTTTTAACCCTCTAAATGTTATTTTTTGAAAAATCTTAAAGAACGAAAGTTGTAGATAATGAAAAGATCCTTTTAAAACAATGAAATTCAGAATTATTGAAATCTTTTTTGTAATTGTTTAATACATTACAAAAAATAAAGATCTTGTAAAAATTTGTAATAAATTTTATTAATTTCGGATTTCGATGATTTTTGATGATTCGGAAAACTCTTTCAATTGCCTATAACTTTCGTTCATGTTGTTTCCTCATATTATGTTTCGAAATATTTTCGAAATAATGTTTACAACTCATTTTTTATTTTAAAATTCAATTAAAGTAGATTTTATTTAATTCCAAGTTCAAAATAAAATTCGAAAGTTATGGGCAATTTAAAGTGTTGTCCGAATCATCAAAAATCATCGAAATCCGAAATTAATTGAATTTATCACGAATTTTTACAAGATCTCCATTTTTTGTAATGTATTAAACAATTACAAAAAAGATTTCAATAATTTTGACTTTATTGTTTAAAAGGATCATTTCATTATCTACAACTTTCGTTCTTTAAGATTTTTCAAAAAATATCATTTAGAGGGTTAAAAAAATTAAATAAAATCTGGTTATAAATTAATTTTTTAAAAAATCCCAAACTACCCCTGAGAATTTTAACGTTAACCGTCAAAATTAACGGAAGGGATGCAAAGTGACACGTCAAACGAACCAGCGGGTTGCAAAGTGCAATTATGTAAAGTATAGGCCGTAAATGCTTTTTCGAAAATCCAAAGGGGTGCGTTTTGCAATAAACTCTAAGAACTTCAAGTTTTCAAAAACTTAATGTTCACCTTTCCGGTGTCAATTATCAACAAATCCAGCTAACAGATTACATCCATCTTTAAAGATTTTATACAACTGAGCACTGTTTCAGAAAAAAAATATATTAATATACGTGCCTTCTGCTTTCTGGTCAAAATTTTAAAATTATTATACAAATTCAGTAAGACACTAGTCACCTGCTGCTATTAAACAAAACTACAATTACATGGTAGGCAAGGGGGCTAATCAGGTTAATTGGACCTTTTGAACTCCTTCCTAATCAATTTATCAATCCAGTGCAGAGACATCAGACTAGCTACATACTAGTCCACTCAAGCTTTACGAGCACGATCTCTCCAAGAACCTTGTTGCATGGCCAGAACCTGGTGTAAGAAACATGAAAGTCCTTAAAAACATGGAGTGGCGCAATTTTAAATAGCAACTACAAGATGCATAAATTTTCTCACCTGGTCACTTATAAGACTCACAGGGTTTTCCCTTTTGTCTTCCTCCTCTTCCACCTCAGTGTCTGTACCGACTGCTGGTGCAAAAGTCGGAGCTCCAAACATGGCCTCATCATGAGCGGCCTTGAGTTTTTCCTCATTTTTTGTCTGTACAAAAAGATGTTAATATAACACAAATGGAAAACACTAAACTGGCTGACATCTGATAATGGATTGAATAAGCAATACCTCAACTGTGGAGAATCGAAAGCTTTGACCTATGTGCTTAACCAACTCCTTGTCATCATCTGCAGCTGTGATTGAAGAAACTCAACTCAGTCCACTTCCCTAACAAACTAGAGCTAACTAAGTTCTACAATGGATTATTACTTATTAACAGTAAAAGTGTGCATTTTAACGAGGTAAATAAACAAAAATTATTTATATCAGCAACTGGCAAATTCTACTTCCTAGTTTCCTTTCAACAGCTTGGCAACATGGGATGCGCAAGTCATCAATGATCCGCATAATATCTAATGCAACTAAACTATATGCTATTCCACAAGTTATAAAAAACTTGTCAACTACAAAATAATTTTTGAAGACCAAAATAAGTTAAGAACTGCAAAGACACCGTCGCTTTGGACCAGCATACTAGTGCAAAGTTTACTTTAGTTACTATGCATTCACGCGACTAGAGCCACTTGAAACATACTTCATGTGATTAGATATATAAAAATATTATATTAACACTCATATATTACATAATGAATAGCATTATTAACCTTCGATCTCCTCATCATCAAGAGGTGCATCCTTGTCAAAATCAAAGCGTTCCCATCCGGGACCCTTGCCATTTGTTGCATCCTTTTTAGCTGCACGTAAGTCGAGCATTATCGCATTAACATCTATACGAAACAATACATGAAGGAGTAAAAGGCTGGAAGCATAGACAATTATTTATGTATGAAACTACAGACTACAGATGCACAATAATTGGAGTAAAGCTGATATAAATATATAAGGACATCTAATGATTCCAGTGAAATTGCATCCCAAATGGCCAATTAGTAGCACAAACACTGTAAACAAAAAAAAATGTATAGTACATGCATTGAAAATGCAAAATAGTTGGTTAAAGACTGATAACAGCACTAGTAATATACGTAGATTAGTTTTTGCTCAAGACTGATATGCTACTGCTTAGGTACAGCCTTTAGATAGTAAACATGTGGGGGTTCCTTGTATAGATGCAAATTTTAACGTTATATTTCTTTTACCATTAAAATCTCAGTTCAGCATGTCAATGAGTTGGTATACAACATATACAGTTATCTATAAGGAATTCAGATATATCATGATATATATCATACTATATGACTAATTACATTTTATGATAAAGTATCAATACCAGTTTCAGATAGCTGAAGCTTCATCTTCTCCTTGACTCTCTCAGCAGGGGACTGTTGCCAAAATATAATGGTTTTTATCAGTGCTGATGGATACTGACAAAAAGCAGCGGAGCAAACACGGCTCACAAGTCACAACTAATGTGCAAACAAAGATATACATACTTAACTTCACCATCACAATTGCTACTCACCAAAACAAAAATTTTGTAAGAATCAACTGTCAAAGAAAGAGCATGATATTACAATTTATGCATCTTCCTGTCAAGCGCTTACAATACTAAATCCAAGTGAAACTATTAAATACCTTATATTCATAAATCAATAGTAAAATCATATGAAATTAAGGTAGACAATCACAACAAGCTTACTAAAAACAAGGAAACTGCACAAACCCTAAATCTTATCCTGACATTGACAATTAAAAATACTATTAAGGAACAACCAATAAACAACCGACACTTGAGAAATGATTGTGGAATTTTGCAAGTGTTTATCACTTTAGCCTAAGGAAGCCACGTTTTATTAGCAAACAAAAAAAAATCACATTTCAAAAACTTCGACTCCCTGTGTACTCCTTGTATCAATATGACACGTACTACCTCTGTGCTTTTTGGTAAAGGTAAAGCAAAACTAAGGTCCAACTTCTTTTTACATACCCAGCTTTAGGTTCAAATTATGAGGCAAAGGAAAAAAAATAAAATCAGATATAACAATTGTAGCCAAGACCACTTTAGCAAAGCAATGTAAAACTAGTTCTCGCCTTTTCCTTTAACTTATGTCATTTTGACGGCCAACGTTTTAGCTGAAACAGAGGCTGTTGTGCAACTAAGGTAGTGAACATGAGACACTAGCATCAAAGACATTGATAGTAGGGAGCTTACATCTTGTCAAAATTATACTAACTCATTCCTACAATTTGCATAGGCGTATAGTATACCCACAATCTAATTTTCAATATCTATAGTAATTGATCAGTACTCAGCGATATAATTGCTGATTATGATGCATCCTATCAATTAATGATCCAATACAATGCCATTATCATGGTGGAATAATATAAAGTAATGATAGCTAAAACTCGAATCAAAGATGTAGCAGAAGGGGGTAAATAAATAGTACCATTTTTTCGTAACCATGAATAAGTTTAGCATAATCAATTCCATCCTTGTTTGATTTCCTCTTATCGCGAGGCGATAAACTCCTCTTCCTCCTCTCTCTATCTCTTTCCTTGCCAGTATCCCTCTCCCTCTCCCTCTCTCTATCTCTCTCCCTATCTCTATCTCTATCTCTCTCCCTCTCTCTATCTCTCCCTCTGTCTCTATCTCTCTCCCTCTCTCTGTCTCTGTCTCTATCTCTATCTCTCTCCCTATCTCTACTCCGGTGATCTCTCCTCGGACTCCGACTACGACGTCTCTCCCTCTCTCTATCTCTCTCCCTATCTCGATCTCTCTCTGATGAATGATTGGATTTTGATTTAGAGAGTTTTTGCTGAATTGACTTGAGCTGAGCTTCTTTATCCAATTGAGATTGAGACGTGTTGTTGTTGTTGTTGTCAGGGCCTGTGGAAGAAGCTCCTGCTTTAACAAATGAGAGCTTGTTAGTATGGGAAGAAACGGCGTCGTTAGAGGAGAAGCCGAGGCCCTGTTTGAAACGGGCAGCGCCTTGGCCCTTACGAGTCAGCTCGTCGTAGTAAGCTGCCGCTTTCTCTTCTTCCATCTCCCCTCTCCTTTTTGCTTTCGAACACCTTCCGGTTTTACAATTTTTAAGCTATTTTTCTCGTGTCCGTCAGTAAACTATGGGGCCGTTTGGGTGAGTTTAAAATAAGTGCTTCTTTCTTAAAATAAAAAAGTGGAGTAGAAGTTAGAAGCAAATTAAGACTTATAAGTGATTAAAGTGTTTGGGAAATAAGCAGAAGCTCTGAAACAAAAGCTAGCATTCCTAGCTTATTATAAGTGCTTCTTGACTTTTTACACAAACAGTACGAAATAAGTGCTTCTAACTTATAAACCAAAAGCCCGGCTTAAAAGCGGGAAACAAACACCCACTATAGTGCGGGGAACCGGACGATACACGCATTTTAATGTTATGTTATTTATTTTAAAAATATTTTTAATAAAAAATAGATTATAAAATTATATTGGAAAAATTAAATTATAGGTTTATGAACTATTGACGTTTTTATTGTCGTCCTGAACTAAAGATTTTGTATTTTAGTTCACTTAATTTTTCCGTTTTTTGATATAAGTCTTTCCGTCAAAATGATTCCAACGGTGTTAACAAGGATTCATGAGTTTCATACAGATCAAAACAATTTTGAAGGTGTTAGTGATATCCAAATTCAAAGTTCAAGTAGTCGAATTGAAACTTGAATTAGACCATAAATTTAAGGTTCTTCATCGAATTTAGAGACCTAAATTTATAAAATTTTGAATTCGACCTGGTTTGTGAAAATTGGTGTCATATGAGTGTTGCTACAGACTCAAGTTTCAATCTGACTACTTGAAATTTGAGTTTGAATATCACTAACACTTTCAAAATTATTTTGATCTGTATGAAATTCAGGAGGAACCCTAGTTAACACCGTTCGAATCTTTTTGACAGAAGGACTTAAATCAGAAAACGGAAAAGTTAAGTGACCTAAAATACAGAATCTTTAGTTCAGGGACCTAGACAATAAAACGTCAACAGTTCAGGGACCTATAATTTAATTTTCCTAATTATATTTTATAAATGCAATAAAATATGTGTCGAATAGCAAAGAAAAGCCATATATGATTAAACGAGATAGAAAATTAAATTTTAATTAGACGTAGTAATTTACGAATTACAATATATTTGACAAAGTCCCTAGTGTGGTTCCTTTACAACCAATTGTTCTCAATAAATTATAAACGGTTTTAAATTGTTAAGAAATAAAAATTTTGAAATGAATTTAAAGTCGATGGATTATGACCCTTCGGTATGCATATGAGAAATATGTTTTAATATCTTTTCATTTTAAAATACAATAAAATAATTTATTACAACAATCAACTAGCAAATATTTTAACTTTAAATGAATTGATCATAATAAATATTACTGTACATGAATTAAGGATAATCAAACGAAGAATTCGTAATAGTTTCAAATGCAAAAGTAAATAAACCCAGGAATCAAAATTCCGAGCAAATATCAATATTATCATGCCTAACTTATATTCGAATAAAGTTTTCTCCCCCATCTCAAATCTTATTTCAAATTCTAACGGTGTAATTAATTTGGGAAGCATATATATTATAGGCTAAATTCATGTCAACGATGTGAGTTAGATATCATGCTTAAAGGGTTATAATCGGACTGGGGCCAGATGTGATTCAACTGATACTGGGCTTTTGAGGCCGAATAAGGGGGGAATTTGAGACTTATGTGATCCAAGTAAAAGGGGTCCATTTGTTATTCATGCTTTCGATAGTGTTGTAAAAAGCTGGAATCGGACTTAATCGGTGAAGTCACGGAACATAGATTAATCGGTGATTAATTGAATTGATCGGGAATTAATCAGATTAATCAGTAATTAATCGGAGATTTAATCAGTTCGACGAGTTACGAAACAGGGATTAATCGGTGACTAATCGTGATTGATCACCGACTTTTAGAAGAGAGCTTTGGAATGGTTTGTCATTTGTGAATACAAGTGAAGTGAAGTTCATTTGTAAGTGAGTGGTTGCGAAATATAAATTTTGATATATATAGTAAATTATAAATATTGTAAATATAATAACAAAAAATATAAACTATTATTTCAAATGATCATAGTATTTTTGTAGTAATTATTTTTATAAAAAAATCAATAAAAAAATCTACTATTTTCAACTTCTTGATTTATAAATTAAGACTGAATTAGAAATTTTGTACACGATTGGTACAAACAAGTCGATTCTGACTTATAAGTCAATCATGAGTATTTTTTTTTCCCAAAACATGCACATATATATAGCTGGCTTACGAAAAGTAAGGCTTCTTTTTGATAAAAAAAAAATTAACATTCAACTCTGCAAAAGAAATAGGAGTTCAAAAACAATTCCGTATTGTTGGGCACTTCCAAATATGGAAAAAAGTAGGGTTTAAATGAAAAAACAGGATCAGAGATATCTCGGAGCGTGAAACAATCAAACAAACCCTTTACTTAAGGATTCAGAAAATTTTCACAGTAAGTCAGTAACTATAAAAAATAACCCTTGTTAAAGAAAAATAGACAAAGAAGTAGCAGCAGAGAATCTAATACAAAGGACTTACAGACAAGTAAAGAGAGTGGAGCCAAGTCAACTTAGAATATTAACACCAGAACTTGGATGGCATTTTCTTGTTACTTTCCTTCACCCAATCACTCTCAATGTGTACAACCAAGTCAAGTAGACTTGTTCAATGACCAAATTGACCACCAATTTCACATCTCACACAATAGCAGCAAGGGCAATGTGGTAATAAAAAAGTGATCAGTTCCATTCATATGATCAATTAGCAGAACTAAAGTATCATAAAAACAAAGAATCTGGTTCTTGCAAAACAGAGGAGCTCTGTAGTAAAAATGGAGGATCACAGGCTCAAGGAGATAGGCGTGTCGGATGAATTCATCAAGCGAGCCTGGTCTGCATCGACGAAAGCTCACAGGCTGTCAGGGAAACATTATTGTCGCGACAAACTAAGCGGCTCACCTGATGTTGTCTATGCATTTGCTGGTTCATGGACCGTTAATGACTACTTCAACAATAATTCCTTCGGAGAAAAAAATATTGATCTTCAAATGTTCCGGTCCATGAGAAGCATCGGCAACAATGAGACTGCTAAGGTGAATGCTGCATTTGCTGAAAAATTCGAGATCATTATCAGAACACTCAGAACTGAGGTAACTTAATTCAGTATGCCTTTTCTTTACTTATAATTCATTCCTAGTTGAGGCCACTGCAAAATTGTCACTGCTTCTGGCCTTATCGCGCCATCTTGATATCGCAAAAAGAAAAGAAAAAACTGTTAGTTGACTTGCTTGACCTGCGTAATGCTGCAATTATACGCAACTTAGCAAGACAGTACTAAATATAGAGTATGTTTGGATGAGCATAAAATTGTTACTGACTTGACTTAACTTGATAAGCTGAAAATATATTTATGGATAATTTTGACTTATTAATGACTTATTGGTTATTAAAAATGTAATAATAAAAATAAAAGTGATTTATGACTTATGACTGACTTTTATAAAAAAAAACTTTTAAAAATTTAGTCACTGGAAAAATTACATCAAACTAACTTCTGATTTAAAGTCAGTTTCTGCCTTATTTTTAACTTTAAGTCAAATTTCAAACTTATTACACAAACAAACATTTTTCAGAAGGTAGAAATAACTTTAGGTCTGGACAAACATGCTCATAGCAGCTAGATTGAATTTCAGGTGGAAAAGGATCGTAAGAAGGGGAAACAGATAGTGTTTGCAGGGCACTCGTCAGGGGGTCCGACAGCTATTTTGGCAACCCTTTGGTTTTTGGAGAATACTCCAAAATTAGGAAATAATCAAATTCCATTTCGTTGTCTGACATTCGGATCCCCACTCATTGGTGACAAGATTTTTGGGCACGCTATTAGACGAGAGAACTGGTCGAGGAACTTCACACATTTTGTCATGAAGTATGACATTGTTCCACGGATTATGCTTGCTCCTGTCTCGCATATGGAAGAAGAACTGCAGAAAGTTCTCAATGTCTTGAAAAATAGTAAAACGACGATTTCTCAGACTGAATCAGTCCAGGCTCAAGGCCTTTACAGGAAAGTGATGAAAAACGCGTCATCTGTGGCAAGCTATGCTGCTAGTGTCCTCATGGGCTGTCCAAATTTGCTACTCGAAACTTTCTCTACTTTTATTAAAATTAGCCCTTACAGGCCCTTTGGCAGATATGTCTTTTGCACTGGGAATGGGAAATTGGTGGTTGTCGAGGATTCAGAAGCTGTTCTGCAGATGTTATTCTATAGTTCACAGTTGGATAGTGAAGCCGAAGATGTGGGGATTGCTTGGAAAAGCTTACATGAACATATGTCTTATGGAACGGAACTGAAAGAAAGCTTGGAAATGAGAAACATAATTTACTTAAATCACCTGCAAAATCTTCCACTGTCGTCTGGCAATAGCTTGGATGAGGACTCCACCGCGGACATTGCTCTGAATGATCTCGGCCTGGTATGTGTTATTCTTCAACTCCTAGTTCCATATTTTCTGTGTTATTAATTTGATTTCTGAAGAAGATATTTAAGAGTAATTAAAAACTTGCAGAGCACCAGAGCCAGGCTATGTCTTCGGGCTGCTGGCGAACTAGAGGAGCAAAAGAAAAGAAATCAAGACAAGATTGAGAGTAATGAGGCCGCCATTGAAAAGGCTTTAACTGATATAAAAGAATACAAGATTAAATGTGAAGGGAGAGAAATGAATTTCTACGATGCCTTCAAACGTCAGAACAACCCTGAGGATTTTAAGGCCAATGTTAAGAGGATTGAGCTAGCAGGCATATGGGATGAGATTATTGAGTTGCTGAAGAGATCTGAACTTCCAGATGAATTTGAGGTCAGCAAAAAGTGGATAAACCTAGGAACCGACTTTCGGCTACATGTTGAACCCCTAGATATTGCCAACTACTATAGACACTTGAAGAATGATGACACCGGCCCCTACATGGCAAAAGGGAGGCCGAGGCGCTACAAATACACTCAGAGATGGTCTGAGCATGAGTCCAGGACAGAATTCAGGCCAAGCTCGAGCTCGTGCTTCTGGGCTGAGGTGGAGGAGCTTCGAAATGGGAGGTATGAAGACATAAAGCAAAAGCTTGATACTCTAGAGAAAGACATAAAAGACTGGCATGACAAGAAAAAAATAGGCGACCATGAATTTTCTGCTGGCTCTACCTTTGCTGAGTGGTGGAAAACACTCCCTGAACATCATAGATCAGCATCATGCCTTGCTGACTGTATGAACAAACGCAAGTGAGACTCAGGTTTTGCTTTCGTTTCTTTTTTCCCCCTGTACTTGTTCATTTATCCTTCTGTGCTGTATTCTTTCCTGTATGATCACAATCTTCGTTTGTTATTTGAAGATTCTACGACAAAACACAAAGCAGTTTAGCAATGAATGGTCTGATTTCAATTATATTTTGTCAGAATTAGGCAGTTAGGGTTGTTCACAAAGACTAGTAAGCACTAAATATTTCTATAAAGAGCTATATGCTAAACATTTGAAGAGGAGGGTGCATGGATCACTATTACATAAAAAACCGCGGAAAAACAAGGGAAACTGAACAGAAGAAACAAGAACAGAAATGCTCCCAAGTTGCAGTAAGATCTATAAATAGAAGAAGCCATCTAAAACTAATTGGAGCCTGACAAAGATAACAAGAAAGCCGTTTTTATTTAATTCCTGAATTAAGTTTGTTTGAAACAACTAACTGCAGGATAAAGTGTCTGCTGTTAATGCTACCAGAACGACATATATCTGAATATCGGATACATCAAATTCCTCTTTTTCCATTATTAACTTTACACAAAGAATGCGAAGATTTTCCTCCATGTCTCTTGCTTCTTTGTTCCATCTCAGGTTCATGAGTCTTGAGCATTGCATGAATTTCGTCAAGAGACATATCTTCAAGTTCATAGTTACCTATTATGGTTGTGACTTTCAGATTCCACTTCTCAGGAAGTGCTAATAGGAATTTCATATTTGAATCTTCAAGATCATATTCCTTATCCACCAATGACAGATCATTGAGCAATATCACAAATCTGTCATATAAATCACTTAATGACTCATCAGACTTTGAGGCAAAGTCCTCATACTCATGCGTGAGTATTGTCTTCCTAATAGCTTTGGTTCCTTGCCATCTTATCTCCAAAGCATCCCATATCTCCTTAGCAGTCTTGCAACCAATGACTCTATTGGACATATCATTATCAAGAGCACTATGTAACAAAAGTTTTACCTTGGCATCCTTACCCATAGAGGAGAGATCTTCTGGAGTATAATCCTTCTTTTCCTTGGGAATCAATTTTTGTGGTTGATCTTCCACCGCAGCAGACAGCTTGGTTGGCATGTATGGACCATCATAAATTCTATCCAAGTATTCAGGATCAATAGCTTCCAGAAGTGTAGCCATTTTCACTTTCCACACAGGATACTCAGATGCCCTGAGTATGGGAACCCTGATGGATTCATACATACCGTCAGGTTAAAGTTTGTATAAACTGTAAACGGGTTGAATATAGTGTATACAATTAATCAATATACTTATATATAAACAGAAGCTGAGGGCTAGGTTACAAAAAAACAAGAATGATCATCATCTATATATGATAACACGTAAACCATCCTCTATATATGATAACACGTAAACCTATTATGTGTTTGTATACTACACAGTTACACATGATATCTTCTATATCAGCATTCTAAAATATATCTATATTGCTCCTCTATACTCCGAAATAAATATGAAGTTACTAGATAAATAATATTCTTTTCTTATAAAGAAAAATAAAAAACATAATTTATAATTAGTTAAAAGAGGGAAAAAAATAAAGTTACTATCGATAAAATATATTGATATTAAAAACATACTTATAAATAAATAGATACTAAAAAATATATTATTTCTGCTACTCATTTATAAAAGTTAGATCTATACAAGAAAATATAATAAATTTGTTAATAATACTTAATCAAATTTTCAATACATAGTAATTTTTTTATATAAACAATATAATGATGTTAAAAATTAAATCAAAAAAATTTAAATATAAATAATATAATGACGTTAAAAATTAAATCATAAAATATAAATTTTGGAATTATATATTCATACGTGCTTCGCACGATTTATTTTTTAAAAAAACAAATATAAACAACGAGAGATAGACCAACATGAATTTCAATACATTATAATTTTTTATATAAATTATGATGACGTAAAAAACTAAATTATAAATATATTGAATTATATACGCGCACGTGTTTTGCACAGTTATCTCTTAAAAAACAAATATAAATAATGAAAGATATACTATATGTTCTTAACTTTCTTTAACTCTATTTTAAGATAAACACTGGTCATCATGTAATCATTTGTAACTCTAATGTTGTCTAATCCAAGACAAATACGAAGCTAATACATGATAAATAATATTTTTTTACATATCAAATAAAAAATATGATTTAAATTTAATCAAAAAATAGGAAAATATTTTTAGATAGATAATAAAAATGTTAATTATTTATTATACCGATTTATAATATAAAAAATATTCTTAAAGTTGAATTTTCAGAATAGATATAATCAGTCAGTTAATATATTTTAATCAAATTTTAACTCATTAATATTAAAACAGTGATAAAATTATATTAAAATTTAAATTATAAATAATAAATTTCTAATTATATACCCAAACGTGCTTGGCACGAATTTAAAACTAGTGTTTGTTAATAAACAGAGTCCAGCTGACTGAGTTTCTTGATGAACAACAATATTGACGGTGAATGTGAAAGTGGAATTCAGACTTTTCTGAAGAGCTTCATTGCTAAATAATGTCCAAGGTGTCTAAGCGTGTAAAAAAATATCCTACCAACCATTGAATACGAAAGAAGGACTTTCATGGAGACAAGCACAGATTATCCTTTACTAAAGAATTGAGGAAATAGAGTAAAGTACACTGAAGAATGTAAAACAAAGGGCAAGTTGACAAGAGGCCAATAAATAAACGTGGAATAATGACTCAGAAAGTAAACAAGAAGATGTATGGTATCTTCTTCCCAGTTTCCTGAACGGACAGTATGTCCAAGTCTGAGAAGACTTGTGCAATGACCATATGAACCCAAGGGTAGAATCAAGAGGTCTCGGCTGATTCACAAAAATCAATAAATTTTTTTAATTTAGTCATATTTTTTTCTTAAGAATTAGTAAAAAAATTTCATATAAGCCCTAGTTGACTTCAAATAATCAGTATAAAGAATTATTATTTTAGACTTCGGTCTCGGTCATTTCAATTTCTGGTTCCGCTGCTCTATGCACCAACACAGACCAATGGCTCACAAGTCACAGCAAGGGTGATTTAGTAACAAAGAATTAGCCAACTACATGCATAAATCCACTAATACATCATCATCAGAATTGCAAAAGAAAGGAGCATTATACTAAAATGGAGGAAAACATGATCAATGCAATAGCCATGTCAAATGATCTCATCAATGGAGCCTGTTCTGCATCCATGAAAGCTCACAAGTCCGGAAAAAATTATCGTCGTATCAAAATTCAAGGATCAACGGATGTTGTGTTTGCATTTGCTGGATCATGGTCTGTAAATGAATTCTTCAAGCAAAAGTCTTTCGGAGAAGAAGAAATTGATCTTAAAATGTTCCGGTCTATGAGAAGTATCGGCCCTGATGAGACTGCCCTGGTGAATGCAGCATTCGCTGAAAAATACAAGAGTCTCCACAAATCACTCAAAATTGAGGTAACAATGAACTTATTCCAGCACACATTTTAATTATTCATATACGATTCTTCGTAGCTAAGGTCTGTTGAAATATAGCATAAGATCCGTTTGGGACCTTCCTTTAACACTTTAAGGTTTAAGATGAGCTGATTTTCAACATGGTATTAGAACACCAAGGTATTAATTGTCCCAAAGACGGGCGCCCGCCGCCCGTGATCCACTCTTCAATCCAAAAAATGAGATTTCAAGTGAGGAGGAGTGTTGAAATATACTCCCTCCGTCCCAGTCAATAGTATACATTGGGGGACGGGGGCGCGGCACGGACTTTAATGCTTCAATATAGTATAGTTCTGTAAATTATTTTTAAAATTTTCTTTTTCTGTATAAAAGTATAACATTTATACTTTTATACAAAAAAAAGAAAATCTTAAAAATAAGTTGTAGAACTATATTTTATAAGTGTCTTAAAAAGCGTGTCGAGCAGTGAAAAAGAAACGTATACAATTGACCGGGACAGAGGGAGTAGCATAAGATCCATTTGAATCTTCCTCTAATACCTTAAGGTTTTAGATGAACTGGTTCTCAACAAAATCATTTACGATTCATTTATTCAGTTGTTTCTGGCCTCAAAATCTTCCAACTAGCGAGTTCTAAACGAACATAACACTAAATAACTTAAATTTCAGGTGGACAAAGATCTTAAGAAGGGGAGACAAATTGTTTTTGCAGGGCACTCCTCAGGAGGCGCGGTAGCTATCTTTGCAACCCTTTGGTTCCTGGAAAATACTAATCACACAGTAGGTGAACGAATTCCGTTTCATTGTCTAACTTTTGGATCTCCGCTTGCTGGTGACAAGATTTTTGGACATGCTATCAGACGAGAGGACTGGTCAAGATACTTCACACATTTTGTAATGAAGCATGACATTGTCCCGCGAATAATGCTTGCTCCTGTCACGCGTATTGAAGGAGAATTGCAGAAAGCTCTCAATTTCTTCAAGAATTACAGAACTGCAAGTTCTCAAAATCAGTTACTGCAACCTCAGGTTCTTTATAAGGAAGTCATGAGAAATGCTTCATCTGTTGCAAGCTGTTCTGCAAGCGGCCTCATGGGATGCCCAAACACGCTATTAGAATCTTTATCTACTTATGTTGAATCAAGCCCTTACAGGCCCTTCGGAAAATATGTATTTTGCACAGGGAATGGGAAATTGGTGGTTGTTGAAAATTCAGACGCGGTCTTGCAGATGTTATTCTATAGTTCTCAGGTAGATAGTGAAGCCGAAGAGGGGGAAATTGCTTTGAAAAGCTTACATGAACATATGTGTTATGAAGAAGAACTGCAAAAAAGCTTGGCAATGAAAAAAGTAATCTGCTTGAACCACCTACAGAATCTTCCCCTAGACTCCGTTGGCAGTACCTTAAACGAGGATTCAACAGACGTGGCCCTGAATGACCTTGGCCTGGTATGCCTAATTTCTTCGATTCCTAATGTCATGATTATTAGTATTATTGATTTCATCAAGAAAATCTTGATTTTTAGCCTTTTCTTTCTTCTGAGCATGGCTAGATAAGCTTAGTACTAACTTTTGAGTATTTCTGATGTACCAGAGTGCAAGAGCCAGGCTATGCCTTCGGGCTGCTGGTGAATTCGAGGATCAGAAGAAGAGAAATCAAAGCCATATTGAAAAGTATGAGGTCATCATTGCAAAGGCATTGAATGAAATACAAGCATACCAGATTAATTGTGAAGGGCGCAACATGAACTACTATGATGCCTTTAAACATCAGAAAGACAGCAAAATCGACTTTAAGGCCAACATCAAGAGGATTGAGCTATCGGGCATGTGGGATGAGATTATGGACTTGTTGCAGAATTATGAACTTCCAGATGGATTTGAGGGCCGCCAAGACTGGATAAAGCTAGGAACAGAATTTCGGGAGCTTGTTGAACCAATAGATATTGCCAACTACTACAGACACTTTAAGAATGATGACTGTGGTCCATACATGAGAAACGGTAGACCAAGACGCTACAGATTCACCCAGAGATGGTCTGAACATGCTTCCAAGACAGAATTCAGACCGATCTCCAGCTCTAGTTTCTGGGCTGAGGTGGAGGAGCTTCGAAATGAGAAATTTGAAGACATAAAGGAGAAGCTTGAGCCTCTAGAGAAAGCATTACAGATATGGCAAGACGACGGGAAGTTGTGCAAACATGTATTTTCCCATGGATCCACAGTTGCTGAGTGGTGGAAAACGCTCCCTGACCAATATAGATCAACATCTTGCCTTGCTCAGTATATGAGCAATTAGCAAAATTCCTACTTCCTACCCCCTTACAGAGCTAGATCAACGATAAAATTTCATATGTATGTTCTCTTTGTTTCTAATTATGCAAACGCGTTTATTGAACTAGAGGTTTCACAAAATTCTGATCAAAATCACTGAACATGTAACGCGTTTTTGCCTCAAATGGAAAGACTTGTCGACAGAATATAATGCATTAGAACGATAGATCTTTCTGCCCTAGAAGCTATATCCCAGACTGATTTACCCTAAACATGAAACAGGTAACTAAGCATTTTGGGAACTCCATCTTTAAAATGTTAAAACAGACAGTCTGACCTAGATTTACTTTCGCGTTCTTGCATCTGGTAACCTGAGTTACTATACATTGATGATTCTTTTTCTTTGTTAGCAAGTGGCCCTTAAGATCTGAATGATGCTACTGATCTTTGAATCGAGTTAACATGTTCAATGTATATCCTGCAGGTATAAAACATAATCTAATGAACCCATTACAGTACATAATGTTCACTGATGTTTCCATTCCGAGGCCACATACCTACAAATGGCAGTGACGGATTCTGAGCCACTTAACAGCACCTACATAAAGCAACTTCAACAAAATTCCAAACTTGTCTACTATGCAAATGAGATTGCAGGCGATTGAATATATATCCAAAGGTTTCAAGCAATATATATAATTATCTGTCTGAGTTCTTACATTCATGTATGGATCAAACACTTACAAACATTTCATTTAAATCAGCACGAGCACCCTACATACAGGCTACCTGAAATAAAGGAAGCCTAACCATCTCATGCTACAATATTCAACTTAGTAAACAGATATATGGCTAAAACACAAGTAAACATTAAACGGTGTACAGAAAGAGTCCCCAATATCCATAAGAAAAGATGCAATAAACTTTACTAAAACCTTGTTAACAAGAACGAGCCAGGCGGAGAGTTGAGCAATCTCCAAGCTTATCTGAACTTTCTTCCCACTTGACAGCATTGTTATCATAAGGCTCCCTGCACCCTGGACAGCGACCACAGTGCTGCTCAAGAATCCTTTTGTGGCAGAAGAGGCAAAGCTGAAACCCGCATGAACAAGGAAGGAAGCTTAAATCAGTGCTATCCATATCCTCAGAGCATATGGGACATGGTGTTGGATCCGATGCAATATTCTTATTGCCTGATTTTGTGCCACCACGACCATGATGCCTATCCTCTTTAACAGGGAAAGTATGCTTCTTTCGTGGATTAGGCAGGCTTTTAGGGCGAAAAGTATCATTGTTCCTCCATGCCAAGCCCTTTCCTGGCTTTGCCTTCCTGCAGTCCATGGCAGCAGATGCTTCTTTTACCACTTTAGGCAGATGATCCGATTGGGCAACAGATATATCTTCCACCGATGACTTACATTTTGGGTCAGGCTTTTCTGGCCTTTGCTTCCATGCCTGGCCGAATCCTGGCTTCGGCTTTGATTGAAAAGCATTACATCCCCTCCATTCCTCGCCAAATTTTGGCTTTGGCTTGAAACCATCTACGATGGCAGTTGATTGTTTCACCACTTCAGCCTGATGGTTTAGTGGGGAAACATTGTTATTTTCCACCAATGATTGAGAACTTTCATCACGGTTCTCTATCTTTGGCTTCAAAACGTCCATGGGGGAAATTGAAATTGGTAGCTTCACCACCTCAGGCAAATGATCCAATTTGACAACCCTTCTCTTCTCAAGCAATGATTCAGATTTTGGGTCACACCGCTCCACCTTGTCATCTGTAGCTGCCAATTCATCAGCCAAAACTTCCCAGTCATCCACACAACCACCATCCTCCTGAACTTCACTGATGTTTTTTGAATTAGACGTGCCGTTGCTACAACTCCTGCTACTTTCACTAAAATTAGTTTCAGAGCAGTTGCTTTCAACAGCACTTCCAGTAACACTGCTGCTTGGATCTTTCGAGGATGAACCCGAGCTATTGCCATGCATGGAACCAATTTTCTCTCCATCTGTAGGAGCAACCTTCAAGCTCCTTGTATCCTCCCCATTTTGCGCATGAATCTCTGCAGCTCCTTTCGGTTCCTCCTTGCACCCCCCATTCTTCCCTGCATAAACGAAGTACTAAAAAAAATTAGAACAAAACAAGATTACATAAGTATAAAAAATATTAACATAACAGATCACTCAAACCCTATTCAAAGATTCTCCCCAGGCCATTAGTAAAAGAAATCCCTATGTCCCTTTATAAAAAAATAAATAAAAAATCCCCCCTCTGTACCATGTTATCTCTTTTAAATTTTTACATGTACGTGTTTTGTTAAAAAAATATTTAAATATAATTATTATTTTTTTGACAAAAAATATAATTAGTTTTTTAAAAATTTATATCAAGTAAAAATTTCAAATTTAAAATTTAATATAAAAATTGAATTTTTGTGTTAAGTGTAGCTATTACTCACTCTATTCTAAAATAATAATCGCTTTGACTTTTTACACATAATTGAGGGGTAAAAAACCATATTATTTATCAATTTTTTTAAAATAAAAATCTAACATCTTTTTTTTATTCGGAAAAAAAATTTCGAAAAATAAGATATAAAAATATGTTTTTGTGCGCAAAAAGTCACGACTATTGTTTTATAATAAAAAATACATTATTTTATACATTAATATAAATGATAAAAAATTAAACATCAATTAAAATGAAACGGATGAAATATCTCCTGGACCCGAAAAATCATGAGTACAAACACATAAACACAGATGTCGAAAAGAAAGGGAAATTTATAACATACCTTGTGAAAGCCATTGGCGACGACGAACATCGAGCTTGACCTGCTTCAATTCAGCTAATGTACTTCCCTGAATACACAAATCACCCTTCACTTTAATCAAATCGCAAATCCGAAAATTAAACAACACAATAATAAAGTAACGGTATGTACTTCAAATTTTATCATAAAAAATTTTATATTTGAAAAAAATTCAAATTTTTTTTAAGATATCAAACGTCTTTCATAAATTCAAATTACTAACTATGTATTTTACCCTCTTTTTTGTGACCACCAACTTGACATTAGAAGTAGCCTCATCTGTCGATTTCGAAAAAGAGTTACCCATGTTCACAAATCGAAATGATCAACAACTGAAACCCCTTAATTCAATTTTATTTATAAACACACACTGCACTTTATTTCACTTGTTCTTGAATAGTTTTTAGTATTTGATGCCAAGTTTCATTTCACCTTATATAACATTACAGATACAAAGGGTGGTGTTGTAGTATTAATTTCATTAATGCAAATCCAGCGGTTGAGTGTTAGAGATATTGGTTTTAAGAGTAAAATTCAAATGTGGATAGGTGGTAAATAAATTAATAGTATCCGTAAAGATTTTAAAATCACAACCAACATAAGGATAATGTTTGCTCAAAAAAAAAAAAAAACATAAGGATAATGTTTATATAATAAATGTTATCTCTAAGACAATCCAGATTATGTAAAAACAGGATAGATACACACAATAGATGGTTTCTAAGTAAATATGATATTAGTTCTATAATATTATCTGGATTTCAAATCAATGGTTTCTAAGTAAATATGATATTAGTTCTATAACATTATCTGGATTTCAAATCAAGTGTCACATTTTTTCTTTTTTCTTTTTTTTTTTTCCATAGGAACCCGCAGCCGCTACCCTTCGGGTGCGCACTGGGTAAACCCACCAAGAATATACATGTCCTCCCTTTAACCAGCTGAACCAACCCTTGCAGGTAGTGTCACATATTTTAAAATATAACTTTCATGTATTTACTTTTTTTCTATTGTTTCCTAAGAAAACAATATTTTATAATTTCAATCAAAAAATATTGAAAAAAATAATATGTGAAGATGACTATTTTATGAATCATGAGTACGTGTCAAAAATCTAGATGAAAATTATTTTCAAGACAAAAAAAAGTAGGTAATTTATTACTCTCTCCGTCCCAATGAATTGTATACATTTTTTTTTATGGGACGTCTCACCAATTGTATACGTTCCAAAAGTAGTAAATTTTTATAATATAAAACATCATTACACCCACTACTTTCTTCCACTATCTTCATTCTATAATAATATAAACCCTATTACACCCACTACTTTACTCCATTATCTCAAATCTATTATTAAATATAAATAAATTCCACCACTATACCCACTTTCCATCTAACTTTACTCGTTTCTTACACAATTTCTTTGGTCTCCGTCTCCCAACCATTTATATACAAATGATTGGGACGGAGGGAGTATGATTTAAATTCAAAGATTATTGGCGGAAAATAAAAATCAAAAGAAGTGATAGTGAAAACATATTTATGAAAATCAATTTAAATATGTAATAATGTTTATTAATTATATTTGTTTTGCCGCTAATGATAGTCTCTGAAAAGCACATTAAGCAACTATCTACGCGGAATCAGCATCAAAAACGTTTTAATTTTGTACTAAACATATGATTAAGTGTTTTCAAAACTTGCGCAGACTATCAAACAGAAAAAATGGTAAGAATAATGTTGACTTGCTAATTTGATAATTTTTTAATTTGAAAATATTAACTTTTTTTATAATATAAGTACAATTATGTTAAAGAAAGTAAAATCATATGTTTTATTAACAATATTATAAATTTAAATTCATGACTTAATTTATATTTAAATATATTAATATTATAACACAATATTTAAATATATATTATTAATCTACCTACTAATCCCTTAAAATTAGGTGCCAGAAAGATCGATCTCCTGACATTCAAAATCAATTTGTTCTTTTATAACACTGAACACTTGGAATAAGTGCTCTCAGAGAAAACCTAAAATCTCCATCTCGTCACATTTATCAGATTTCATTATATGCATAAAAATCAATCTTCATGACATTTTGTATATAATAAAATAACCTTTAATTTCATATTTTTACTTTTTTTACCCAACAATTTTGTCTGCATAATAGCTTATTGTGAGTAACAAGGTCACCCTGACATTTTGGACTTGAAGGATACAATAAGGTAACACCAAATCTATGGGCCTTTGGTACGCTATCTATGGGCCTTTGGTACGTTATCTTGTGGTGTAATGCAGGGAGCATTTTTCAATGAAGCTGCATTGAAACATAGAAGTGTTGTTGTTTGTTGAAGCATCTGCATTGCTGCATAACATATGCCCAGTTGTTTTCAAACTGAGACTAAAATACCATTTCACTGTTCTCGGAACTTCTCAGTGTATATAATGCATACAATAATAGTTATCAGCTGAATTAATCCAACAATACAATGCACCAAACGGATAGTAATTTTTTTCTTAACTAGTACTGCATCCGAAAATTTTTGTTGAAAGAAGATATAGAGAACTGCTAAATACTAATACAAAACAAGATACTGTATACTTTTAAAACAGCTACTTATATTGACAAGACCTTAACTATCGGACCCAACAGATAAACTATCAATCCAACACAAGTATAGTTTAATAATTGAACCTGGAATTCACATCCCAATAATGTTAACTTGCTTTCCCACTATTGATAAGTAAAGATACATAAAAATGTAATTTACAATATTTGACAACTGAAAGCTAAACGATGATGACAAAAGATAACTAGAACAGTTACTCAAGTAAACAAAAGTAGTTAAACAGCTGGATGAATTCAGGAAGTTAAGATGCATACTTCAAATTAAGATGTTAATGAGCAAGCAGAAGAATATCCCTGCACCCACATCCATACTCCTAAGTGACACCACACAAACACATATGAAAACAGAAAGTTAATAACTACTTCTCACAGAAACTATGCTGACGTTATGAAAATTCTATAAACTAGCATGCCCTAATTAAGTTGTATTTCCTCGAGATCCTGTTTCACATCGACAATTTTTTGCCATATTACACATCCAACCTCGAGCAGATACAACTGCTTCAACCACTAAGAACTCTACCACAAGTACTGAAGGCATACCCCAAACTTACCATCAATACTGGAAAAACCAATATGTCACGAACAATCTGCAATCTCATCAAATTAAGCCTCCAGTACACCACCTCCTAATTCCTATATGTCAAACTCATTGAAAATTTGAAATCTCTACATACTTTGTTTCTGCACGCAAGTACTGATCTAAATCCGATGAACTACCACCATGTAAAACCAATTCATTGTTTATCCTCAAATAAGAACCTCAGAAATAACAAAGTATGCATTGACAAAAAATAACTTTATATACATTGACTATGCATAAGTTTCTAATATATAGAAAAATCATGTGATAAAGTAAGCAAATGATCATTTTCTATGCATATCAATACTGACATGATTCAGTATTTAACTACTCATGAGACTTCAAAAGTAGTACAAGATAATCAGAAAAAATGATTCAAGCAATAGCACTTATTCCTTTAGAAGTAGTGTCGTCAGAGTGATAGAAATTACAACGAGATAACTACAGCTGGATATATGAAATGAACCTTATCACAGTTGTGGTACTGAATTCATCTAGCTCTTGCTCAAGCCGCTACTGACTGGGGTGCAAATATGATATAAGATACAATAGCTACAGTGCTTTTCTCCAAAAAGTCTATTCATATGCAATAAATTCATAGTACAATCTGGTCATTCAGTGCCAACTCGCACGAACAAGCCAAATCAATGAGAAATATATTTTGTGTTATTGTCTCATGACATCGTTCAAGCTCTAACAGTGCATATAAACAGGCTTTCAAAATACTGAAAATTACAAAACACGTGAAAAGCCAAAGGCAAAAGGCTATACATACGAGAGAAGACAAATTAAGTAATTTAGTAACTATGCATATGTTAATATAGTGTTTATTTCAGTTTCAAAATCAAATCAAGTAATTCAGTTATTACCAAATTTTTATAAAATTGAACAAAAATGCAAGGTCATATCCGTAGTTAGTAGTGATTAGTTGATTGCTATTCACAAATCTTCTTCTAAAATCAAAAGCAAACCTTCTCCACCTAAGTTGACGATCTGGCATTCAAAACATTATTAAAATGCCAAGATCATGTTTCTTTAGCAAATAATAATACAGAGAATCTTTTTGGATGAAGTCTGATGTTGTTTCTAAACTGACAAGTGTTGCTGCCTGCTGAAGCATCTGCTATTTACACATTATCATAATAAACCAAGTGCAATATTTAATTTATAATTGTCAAAGCATTCAACAAAAAAGGAGATCCAAGCTAACTTGTAATAGCACATAAACTGATACCACCGATATGTATATAAACATATAGGGTTCTAAACTGGAGAACTAGGATAACACTTTCTCTTTCTTTTTGTAAAAGTTATCATTCCTCTCATCAGAAATATAATGTTAATGTGCATTTAAATAAAAAATTAACACAACATTAATTGTTTATCACATCAAACAATAAAGAACACTAGCTTGTTTGCCCTATATAGATGAGTGGATATTGTTTACATAAACATTACGCAAGTTTGAAGCAAAACATACAAATACAAATAAAACCCTAAATTTGAAATAGTATGTAGATCTTTTCATTCTATATAAACACTTTGTTCCATGAATGACTGATGTATATGAATTAAGATATACCGATAACTACAAGAACCCAACTAATTAATGACTCGCACAAACAAATCAGAATTACAATAATTTTTGATACACCGAAACTTAAATTAAATCAAGTAATAAATCCAATAAAAATATTTGAGAACAAATGCACATTGTATTCTTTATTAATTTTACTCTGCTTAGAAGTAAAATGTGTAATTCATCGATCTTGACTGATAGTCTTGATAATTTTGTTCTTGCTAAAAAGTATAAGATTTTGTCAGCACCTTAGGGTGTTAAATGAGTCGGTTACTTAACATGATATCAGTTCTTATGATTGAGTGGTGTAGTTCTATAGAGGGGGAGTGTTGACGAGTATAAGATCATGCCGGGGTCTTTTTTATCATCTTAAGTTTTTAGATGAGCCAGTTTGTAGTTCTCAGCTCTATAAGAGTATGCTGTAGCCTGTATGCTTTAAGGAATTCGAATTGCGGCAAGAGAGGGGGAAAATATAGGACCAAACTGACACAATTGCACAATCCGAACGCTATTTCAACGTATCAACGCATAATTCAACTCATAAACATTGCAAATAACTAAATATAAACAGGCAGTGATTAATAAACGCAATGACAGGAAATGCAAACATACATTCACACAAAGGGAGGGGGAGAGAGAGAGAGATTGATGGGGCTGCAATTGCTGGGCTAAAATGTAAAAACAAAAGCAATCTCATGGGCTACTTTTCTCAATTAGGAGTTCAGAGTCCAGTTGAAGCCAATCTGTAAGCCCAGATAAATAGGGTGTTGTATTGTGTCATTAAACTAGGTGGCATGTATTTTCAAAAAAGAAAAAACTAGGTGGCATGTATTTGCTTAATATGTTAATTTAAGTTTATTGAGCAAGATGATTTTTTATGACAATAATTTTCATAATACAGTCAAAGAAACATTGGTTTCTGAATATCCAAGTTTTTTTTTTTTTTTTGAAACTATCCAAGTTGTTAAACTTCAATTCCGAAATGAAAAGGAAAAATGTAGCTTGGATCTACGTGTCCAATATGACAAATTAGCAAAAACATGCCATATGAAGAGTATATTCACCCCTTTTCTATGGGTTCGAATTTGCTTTTACGCAGAAAAGAAATGAAAAAATTTAAACATGTTGCAAGATCAGTTCTAAAATCTCTGATTTATTGAAAAAAATTCGGATTAATTTTTAAAATAAACATTATCGATTATATTTTGATTTAAGTAAAAAAATTGATTTATCAAAAAAGTCTCCGATAAATCCTGAATCGATAGGCGAATCAATTATTTAAGATTTCCAATTTTTAAGATCATAAGTGATACTTTGAGAAAGGAAAAAAATGAAATAAATAAATACTCCCTCCGTTTTGAAATATAGGTCGTTTGATTTTTTTGCACGTAGTTTTAAGTATTTTGACCGCATACTTAAAATTATTATTTTTAATATTTTTTTGTTTTGAATTATAATATTAATTCTATATTTTTATTCAAAAAAAGGAAATTTCGAAAATAATAATTTTTAGCATGCGGTCAAAAAACTTAAAAATATGTGAAAAAATGTCAAACGATTTATATTTCAAAACAGAGGGAGTAAAATTTTGTGGGCTATTCACGGAAAGGGAATGTCGGGAAGGCTGATCAATATACTCGCCTACCTCTACCGCAAAGTCCCAAAGTTATAAATGAAAGAATGGGACATGAAGGAGTATATATGATGCCAAATGAGTCTTTGTTTGCTGCTTCATCTTCTATCCACATCCTTATTAATTCCATCGGTTCAGAATTTACTTGAACGAGCCTACCTTCCTAGTTTCCATCCCCATGTTACATGTAAGCTACAAGGGCACATGGGGAGTGTATGGACTCTTGGCAGCAAGCTCTTGCAAATTTGCAATGTGCATGCATTTAACATTCACTATTGTGCGTATAATTCATGTAATGTCGATTTTGGATAATGGATCTATGGTTGTGATCACTTCGCAAAGTTACATGTTATAGTTGCCTCTTTGGTCGGGTAGTTATAAAGTTATAGTAGTACTGTAGTAGTACTATTTTTGGTGAGAGCACCTCAATGAGGGTTATCGACTATCGAGGTTACAAAATTCTTAGCTAAATTAGTTATGTACTAACATAAAAACCCGATTGTGTTCAATTGAAATTATTTAAAATTTATTAAAATTCCAAATTTTTTGAAATTCCATCAAAATTTATGAGATTTTGAAATATTACTCTATATCAACTTTGCGAGATTTTATATAAAATCCGCATAAAATCAAAATCAAGTACATTCCATTAAAATTCATAAATTATATATAATTGATTAAAATCTGAATTGAATATCTCTCTTAATTTCAATTATATCAAAATTCTAATCCCACGGCACCACGATCAATATCAAAATCATTAAAATTCTAACTCGGCCGCATCGCTCAGTATCAAAATCCTGATTATCTCTTGCAACACAAACGAAAGCTGTGTTGGAGCTGGAGACAAGAAAGTGAAGTTGATATGTCTATCAAAATATTGACAGTTCAACATTACTACCCATTGGGGCCATTAATAATAGTGTTCGTTTTGCACCTTAGTCTTCAAACACTGCATTGACCATTCTCATTTCTCTCTACTAATCATTTGTTCCAGTACCACAACCACCTCTCCATGTTTTAGACATAAACCACGGCTAAGTACTTCCTTATAATCTTCTTTTAAGGATACCAAATTTGTACTTAAACACCACTTAATTAAAAGTGGTACAATTACTTTGAACACATCCTTAATTTTCACGTTAATAGGGTTTAATACATAAAATTCATGACACACAATAAGATTCCGTAGTGCTTTCTTGTTGTGCCTAAAAAAAGAACCCATTTTCTTAATTAAAGTCGCATACATCTTTTGGTCCCCTTATCTTCTTAATAATTTGTCTTAATTTAACGGAACTAGTTGCATTGAATTTTGTTAGTTAATTGAAGTTGATGAGTAAGTAGGTGATATTTTTTATTTGAAAAATGAAAAGTTTTATATGGTCTGCAATGTACAATTCACAAGTAAACTGTGTGGTGTTGTATTATTGATATACTTAGCTTTCTTCATTGTTTAATAGGTTATTATATACCGGCTAGCTCTATGATTATAGCAAGTATATAAAATTTGGTAAACTGAGGTAAACATATCGGGCTATCCAAAATTCGTGTCAATAATGGTTGCGTAGAGTTCGAATTTAAACTATTCGAATATTTTATCAAACTAAATTAAGTTTTAAATTACTCGATTCGTGAGTTTTGGACTTTTTTTTAATAAAATGAGTTTGTGATTAAATTGAGATTTTAATATCTCTTTGTTTGTATATTACTATAAATATATAATATTAAAATATAATGTTGCAAATTTAATCGACTCGAAATGGACTGAATTGTTTATGTATGTAGGTCCATTATTGTAATAAAAAAAAAAAAAGAAATCGGACTTAATCAATAAAACATGAAACAAGAATTAATTGGATTGATTGAAAATTAATTGAATGATTATTTGAATAATTAGAGTAAATCAGTTTGATGTGTTCGATACCTAAATTCTAGGTGGGGAATCGAACCCGAGACCTCGGGGAAGACTGACGTGTAACTTTCTTTACCACTGAGCTACTCTCAACTTATGGATTAATTAAGATTATTCACTAATCTTTAAAATTATATCTGTAGCTAACAAAATCAGTTCGGACTTCTAAATCAAGTTTAAAATTATTAATTTTTTATCAAATCGAGCAAAAATTCAAAAGTTAATCGTATTCGACTCGATTCGTTTCAATGAAGTTTAAAAAGAAGACTTGAAAGGTTAATCCCTCACTCATAAGTTAAAAAAGAAGACGCAAAGGTCGATTTGTTTTACGCCAAAGTTTCATCCCTCCTGAATCATGGGATGGAGGGACAAGCAATAATTTGCGAACAAGCTAGAAATAATAGCCTACCACGTTAACTCTTTCTAATTTATATCCATCATAATTGACACTTACATGCTCCATGCCTACGCTTCACATGCTAATTATTTCCTGGTCTTTAGACATCTAAATTTATCACTTGATTATTTATTATTAATAATTCACTCATATTCTATACTCAGGTTTCACATGATCATTTCTCGTCCTCATCCATTTGGACAAATAAATTACTCTTATAAATAAATTCCGACCAATTAACTTCTGTAAACTAAATGATTTTACTATTTTAGAAACAAAAATGAATTATGATCTCACCGTCTTTCAAGTCTTTTAACAGATCGGGAAGATACGACGTCGTCTTAACGTTTATGGTAGAAACCAAATCATTATTTTCCCACCTAGATTAATCTTATTTATAACCATCTCGCACTCGCTTTAAATTCAAGAAATCCCACAAGTTCAAGAAGACCTACCAACACTTCCCTCGTAACATCTCTTATGCATCCAGATATTCCACCAGCACCGCCACCATATTAGTTCCGTGAAAACAAACATACTCGATATATCTCGCTCAGATGGCAGCAAAAGACTTCAAGCATAACGTCCTCTCCTGTCTCACCAGACTCTCCGACCGCGACACCTACTCTGCAGCTGCAACTGAGCTAGAACAAATCGCGAAAGCGCTTAAGCACGACAACATCCTGCCTTTCGTAGCCTGCATCACCGCCACGGACTCTTCTGACAAGTCGCTTGTCAGAAAACAATGCGTAAAATTAATCTCAATTATTTCACAAACTCATGGCAACTTAATTTCGCCTCATCTCGCGAAAATTCTATCCTCCGTTATTCGTCGACTCTGTGATCCAAACTCCGCGGTGAGGTCCGCTTGCATTGACGCGATCACGTCCCTTGCGAGTCACGTCACTAAGCCTCCATTCAGTCTCATCGCGAAGCCGATTGTGGATGCATTGGTGACCGCACAAGAGATGAACTTTCAGAGCGGAGCCGCATTGTGCTTGGCTGCAGCGATCAATGGATCGCCTGATCCTGAACCGAATTTTCTTAAAAGAGTGATGCAGAGGCTGGAGAAGTTGTTGCGGTCAGAGAGCTATAAGCCGAAAGCGGCCTTGTTGAGCGTTTTCGCGAGTGTGATTGGAGTTAATGGCGCGTTGAGTCAGCAAGGAGTGAGGAATTTGGTGAGTTGTTTGGTTGAATTTGTGAGTAGTGAGGATTGGGGAGCGAGGAAGGCTGCTGCGGAGGCGCTGGAGAAGCTGGCAGTTGTTGAAAGAAATTTGATGATCGAGTTTAAGGTGTCGTGTTTGAAGACGTTTGAGGCCAGAAGATTTGACAAGGTTCGGTTCTGTGAATATTTTATGCATGATTTTAATATTTTGTTCATTGATTGAGAACAGGATTTTAGTAGGAAAATAGAAAATGTTGAATTCTTATTTGATCTGCTAAATTATTCGTATTTTATCTGCTAAATTGACAATTTTTTGGTATGGTATAGGTGAAGGTGGTGAGGGAGAGCATGAATGAGATGGTAAAAGCTTGGAGGGAGTTACCGGATGTACTCAGTGAGGTCTCTCCGACGACTAAATCTCAGTGTTCTTCTAATGGTACACGCCTTTCTTATCCGCGCAAATAAAATGCTTTTAATTTGGAAGATATAGATGATATTATTTAGTAATTAAGTAGAATTATAGACATTTATCGCCTTTTTTGATCAATTGATTGTAATGGAGAATTGTATGTTTGTTGATTTGGTCTCTGGCAGTTCCTTAATTAAATTTACTTGTTTCTCCAGAATTTGCTAGTGATGGACAAAATCCGCAAAGCTCAAAAAAGTCCATCGACAGTACTTCTGGAGCTCTGCAAAAGAAGCAGAATCACAGCTTTGTTAACGATTCCCCTCGCACCAACGATCCGTCCCCTGTCAGTGCTAGTAAAACAAGTCTCAACAAAGCAGCTCCAGCAATGTTCCGAAAGCTTGACAGAGTGATGCCTACTAACCAGAAAGTTAACACCGCCACTCCTGTGACTGTAGCTTCTGTCGGGAGCAATTGGAGTGAAAAAGTATTTGACAACCCTGAGGAGAAGAAAAACAAAATTGATGTTCCGAGAGCTAGGTCACACCCTGACCCGGTCCCATTTAAGGATAATGTGTCTGAATCTAGTGTGGTAGCTAGAAATGAGACAGAGGATGTTTACAGAACTGAGAAAGACGGTGAGAATCTGTCAGTGATCCAGAAGCAGCTTCTTCAGATCGAAAATCAGCAGTCCATTTTGTTAAATATACTCCAGGTAATTTCCTAGTCTTTGCAACAGGCTTCGGCTGTTCAAACAGACATTAAGTCATAAGTCACAATTTTAAATTCAGTCAAACAGCCTCTTGGCATATTGAACTAATAAAGTTGAAAAAGCTGAAAATTTTAGTCTGCAGCTTAGAAAATAGTTTTTATAGAATTTCATTGTGTATTCTGTTCTTTTGAATAATGGATTCATAATAATGATTTTCATTTCTATTTTGTTTTACTGCAGGGATTTATTGGTACCTCCCGGAATGGAATGCGTGCACTGGAATCACGAGTTCACGGCCTGGAGTTAGCCTTGGATGAGATTTCATATGAATTAGCTGCGCCAAGTGGAAGAATGTCAAACACGAACTCCACACCAAAAATTTGTTTCAAGTTACCTGGAACAGGTTTCATAAATTCCAAGATTCGGAGAACAATCTCCCCGCTGCTTGTCCACAACATGGCTGATGAAAACTGCAGATCAAATGCATTTAGATTGAAGGACAGAAGGTTTCAGCAACAAGGTGACTGTGGGTTTATTATAAACCCTTTAGCCGAGGTTCATGACTACTCTCGTAGATAAAACACTAAAGATTGTCTCAGAGAGTCCGAATAAATGTCCGCTGTACAGTCTACAGTGTGACATATCGATCACTAAATTATTTAAAACGCATTATGCTGAGAAAATCCCGGTATAGTTTCAAGATTACTTGCCTTGGAACAAAGGCTGATCGGATGTATATAGGCTATAGCAAGAACGTACTATACTTCCTCTGTACTTAAATTTCATATACTGAAGTTGAAAATATATGTTGCCTACCAGATACCCGGTTGAAATACAACTGAACTGTACGAGGACCTGAACATGAGAACCGTCCTGCACCAAACTCTGATATCATGTTAAGTAAATCGGTTCATCTGAAATATTAAAGGACTCCAACTTGATATATGTACGTAGTTGCCTTAATTTATATAGTTTCAGTCAAAACTTAATAAATAATGATGCTTAGTTGTCTCTATCATTGTTTAATTTGTTTCCGAATAAAATCCACTTGCTACAATCATAGAGCTATACAATATACAAACTACTTTTCATATTTCAACAACTTAATATTATGTTATCTATCACGATGCATTATTTGAATTGCTTAAAGAAGGAGTGCCTGAACAATTGTACAAGTTATAATTTTGCTGCAATATGTACTGGTAGACATCTTCATGAAGTGTACTGCAGTTAGTTTTTTTGTCAGGGAGTGTACTGCAGTTAGTTTAAAGAGCTTGTTTCTCTGAAAAAAGAAACGAGAACGGAAAAACTCAATAATGGCGACCATTTAGTGTGCAAAAAGAGAGAAAAAATCTAATGCAGATATGAGTGCTCATATTGGTCAAGGTAATGTTGGAAGACTAAGGTGCAAAATCAATGGCCCGGATGGCTGATGGCGAGTAATCAGCGGTGGTTCTGAAATCTGAGGGGTCATAATTAAAATCAGTTTTCGGGAATATAATTTAGAGTACTTTGTACTCCCTCCGTTTCAATTTACATGTCCACCTTGAAGAAAATTTTTTGTTTCAAATTACTTGTCCAATTCAACTTTCAATGCAAAATCATATTTCCAAAGTCAATTCAACTCCACATATCTCTTATTTATATTTCCTAGATCAATCTCACTCCACATATTTTGATCATTTAATGCAATTAATTTGTGAACAACCACTTTTCTTAAACTGTGTGATTTTTCTAAAGTGGACATCTAATTTGAAACGGAGGGAGTATATTTCATACATACAAATCAGTCAAAATTTTGGGATCCTTGGGTGTTGGCAGGGACAGAGTGAGGCCGGGGAAAGTGGGGGCATTTGCTCAGTAGCAAATGTGGTGATTAATATTTTATATTGTAATTATATTTTATAGGGTTTTGGTCCATAATAGGCATTGTTACGATTGCCTTATCCAACACACAGCTTAAGAGCTGTTTAGATTTGTATTTTAATGGTGAAGATGAAAGCTTTTTTTTTTTTTCTATCGATCCATTTTCTGCGGATCGGAGCTTTTCCCTTCCGTGGATATCCCTTCAAATAGAAATCCAACGGCCCTAGTAGTGTGTTATATAAACAGTCCCTCACAAACGATTGTCAGGGACCAGGACCCAGGGCCGGTGATTGACATGTGCAAACAGCCCTAAGGACCTCAAAATTGAGAGGGCCCCCAATATCCAAGCCCATAACATTTATACATGTATATTATTTTAATTTTTGTTATGTGTTAGATCAAAATTCCTATCCTTTTCTTATTTTTTTTATTGTATCTATAAAAATACATAACTTTTTTTTTTTTGTAATTGACTAGTTGCAATTTATTATTATCATTATATATAAATTGATGTTATATTCTTGTATTGGTTTTTTGTTTTGAATTTAATTATTGTTTACTAAATTATGTTTTTTAGCCTTTTGTATAAATTTTTTAAGTGTCCTTAATTAATATATAATTATTATTTTTTATTCCAAGTTACATATTATTATTATTTATATATTATATAATATTAATATATTTAAAATTAATAATTATATACTGAAAAAATGTTAATGATTTAATTTTGTACAGGACCTCCTAAACTATTGAGCCGGGCCTGCAGGACCCTATTTTATAAAGTACAATCGTGCATCTTGTCCGTCTATAGTCAGGATCATTCTAATTAATGTTGTAGTATCAACATTCAGATATCGGAAAGAGACATTTGAACTACACTTCCTGTCTCTACATGCTACTCAGCTTTCTTTCGAATTGTGCTTGGCAAACAAAAAAATAAAAATAAGAAGAAACTTGTGCTATATTTCAATGGTTACCCATTTTTCATGGAGAAGAAGAGAATGGGAGTTGAATCTCGACCAAAACATGTGTGCGAGCAGCTGGAAAAAAAAAAATGAATACTAATCGATATGCGATATAAAACGCGAGTATTGCTCTTTCATGTTAGATAATATGTATGTAGCAGTGAATGTATTAATTCATGCATGCATTTGCTGCAAAGAGTCCATATACTGGCCATGTGCAAGTTGTGGGTATTTAGCTGACAAATAACATGGGGATGGGAGGCTCGGCTCATTCATGTAGGAAGATTAGAAACGATGAAATGAATGTGGATGTGGATGGAAGCAGCAGTAGAAAACAAAGACTGATGTGCCATTCAATTATGAGTAATTGGACTTGTGAGAGTAATCGGAGGGGGACATTCCTTTCCTTCGATAAGTTTCCACTATCGAATACATACGTTCCTTTGAATTCACCTAATTTCGATTTAAATCTTTTTCGGTAATAAAGGTATAAAAATATATAAGTCTATAATTTATGTCACTTTTTTCCTCCGAATCAAAATTTCTGAAGTCAAATCTCTTCATGACCTTTGTGATAGTCTGGACTTTAGTTCTCTTTACTTTTCTTAGACCCGTATATTTTACTTTTCTTTTTTAATGTTTTCTGAGGATATAAAATTTTTTTATGAAAATTTCGCCCGATCATCTCTGCATAATCCGAGATAAAAGCTCATGTAGGATAAAAACTTTTTTTGATATTGATTTCAGCATAATTTCAAAAAGTCTTGTGATAAAAATTATACTACCAAACCAAGATCTTAAGGTTTTTTTGTTTGAATAACATAGTATGGGTATAACAGAAAAATAAACAGCAAGAAGATGAATAAAACAAAAGAAAAATAAAACAAATACAAACCATCCTAACAGATAAAAGCTTCCACAGGCCGCAAACCCCGGCCCAATACCATTACATCAAATTAAAAAAGGAAAACCCAGCCCAAACCAGTTTGTATTCGAACAATCTGGTCAAATTGTATTACTCACCATATTTAACTAAAATCGCATGCAATGTGTGTATATTTTTAATTCGACAAAATGTGAGCAAGTACCAATGTGAACCCAAGGATTCCTCGTAAGGGCGCTAAACGAGGTCAATGTCTCCCGCTTTGCCGGTAAACTCAGTTTCTTCCTCCGATGTCCGTTTTCGTGTATTCTAATTTTATGATCTAAGAGTAACAAGTACAGTACAAATCCACAATTAAATCATCAATACATAGACCGGTCAACAAAATTCCTTGCTGTAAACGATTCAATCATAAATAAAAAGAATTGATGTAAAAGAATGAAATTTTAGTAACTCATTATTTTTTGGATTCATCATGTCACTTTAAAATGTTTTGACTAAAATAACTTTCACAATTTTTCACGTACAATCTTTTTAAATCAAACCTACTAAACTATATCTTCCACAATATCTTGAAAACTGTTTAAGAAACATAAGCACCTCGGATCACTTCAACCAAGGTTAGCTGTTGACTTCACTAATCTAGTTTAATACTTTAACTTGTATATAGTGCTAATTAGTGTAACACTTGAACTTTTTTCAAACTACAGCCGGAGCATCCAGAGCTTATGAAGGACTTTATTGTTTTTCTTTATTGCAAATTTGTTGTGAATTCTTTTCTTGGTTTTATATATCGCAAGATATAATCATATAAAGTTGGTTCAAAGATTTCAAATGGTCCCATAAGATATGTTTAACTTCTTGTAGTTTTGATCTAAAAGCTGTGAATTGTTTACAAGAACTAGTGAAAGGATAGGAATATATCTTATCCTCTCATCTTTATTCCATACTAAAGAGATCCCTTTTCGTTTTCTCATGAGCTAATCATTCTTATCAGGAATATTTTCGTTATATATACAGGTTGTTCACATTCTACGGAGTGGTGGCCGATTCCAAAACTAAAACAATCAAACTGAATATATAGAATAATAACTTTTTTATTGATTGTTTGATACTGGCTACGAGAAATTCATTATTTTTCTGGTTTGGTTAGACCTAAAATTATGACTTATAACTTAAGATTTATAATAACTTAATATGATAAGTAGTCAGGTTAGATTATATGTTTCGATGGATGACTTGTGAGTTATAACAATAATAATAACAACAATTTTGACAAATTCTTTATTTTATTGTTGAAATCGATTTTTATTATAAAAAAATTAAAAATATAATAAATTGATCAAAAAATACATCCTAGTATAGGCTTTGGTTTTAAGTCATGCCTTAATTAACTTTAAACCCATTTTGACAAATAAATATATAATTTTCAGTAGCAAAAAATGACTAAACCGGATTATAAAAGCCCAGTCAAATCCGTTGCATCTATATGTGATCAGTGTTACAGAAATCGGGAATCATACCTAATCGGTTGAGCTACCGATTCAGAGATTAATCGGAAAGATTAATCGGAGTGAAAATCGGATTTATTTTAATATTAAAATATTATTTAATATTTAGTTATTATTATATTATCTATTTAGTAACTAATATATTTACTATATTCATAAACTCTATAATTATTCATATTTAAAGTAATATAGTGTTTTAGATTTATTAATTTATCATATATAATTCGATGAAGATATATATATATAAAGATTAATCGGATTTCGAAAATCGAATCGGTGACCGACTTTGCAAGAGATTAATCGGGAATTTTTAGAACACTGTATGTGATAGCTAAATAGCATATTCTCGATTTTCTTCCGTAATAATTGTATAGTTAACTCTGGATTTATGTCCCTCAGAGTCTCACTCCCTGTATTATAGAGATTCAGAAAATTTTTCAGACAAAACGATAATGTTAACAATAACAGGTGGAGTTGGGTCAACAAATCCTATATTAATGCCAGTTGTGGGGATTATAACACTAGGATTAATTAAACTTAAACCATAATTAAAGAATCAATCATAGAAGACAAACCTTAATCGACCAATATAATAAATACATTATATCTATCTTGATAACATAAAGAATTTCACATCTGGGTTCGCCCGCCAACCTTTACAGGCTTTAGGACCTGTCCTTTACACTAAACCACACATGTGGAGCTGCACAAAGTTTGGGTTTTGAATTTTAATCACTGTCAGCAAGTGAGTTTGAACATGGATTATGCTTAATTTATGGATTAAGGTACTTGATTAGTGACTAATTGGTACTTTGTGTCTAAGCCAAGCTGATTTTCAAAGCTATGGCTTTGCTGTTTCGGATGGATTGAGGCTAAACAAAGCAGGCAGGTCTCAGGCAGCCTCTAGCTGCCAGCTTAATGGATTTTAACTTGTGTTCATCAAGATATTCTTTTGTGCTTTCTAAAGGTTTTTTCTTTATTGTTTGTCCTTTTTCATGTTCAGGATATAATATATGGATTAATCAATTTATGTTGATTATCGGATATGTAATGGGGACACAAGCATTTTCGATCCTCATCAACAAAAATAAGAAGACACTGAGGATTTAGTGATTGTTTGCATCCCAAAATTTAAAAATATAATATATATATAAGGAATTGATAAATAAGTTCAAAAGTTTATTATTTAAGCTCCAATTCAATTTTTTTAATTATCCAAATCTCATTATCACCACTAATATGGATGAAATATGTGGAGAAGGCATGGGTAAATATGGTATAAAATTTGGATTTGGAGTTTAAATAGTAAACTGTGGAGCTTATTTATCAATGGATATATATATATATATATATATATATATATATATATATATATATATAATCTATGATTCATATTCGATCGAACTCATATATATATATATATATATATATATATATATATATATATATATCCCTATATATATATATATATGAGTTCGATCGAATATGAATCATAGATTATATTCAAATATTCAGATATCATTGTATCATGAGAAATAATATGGACTTAATTTGAATGGTTTTTAAAATAAGTATAAGACATGTATCATATTTTTTAACATATTTAACTTATGTTTAATTTTTTCATTAAATTTGAATAGTTTTTAAAACATATATGAGGCATGTATCATATTTTTTAACATGGTAAAAGTTTGTTTATAGACATAGTTTTTGTTTTTTTCCCTCGTATGTATAAGGTGAAATAATTTTAAGAAATTTTGGAGTTAAAAATATTATGTTAAAAAACCTAACTTCTCTCTTTTTCTGCCTTCTTCTTTGATAAGCTCTGTTTTCTAAAATAAAATTATCCTTTAAATAAAGTATAAATCACGTTATACAAATACTAAATTATTTACAAATATTAGTCTACTTATTATTTATAATATACTTATTTAATATGAATAATAAATAACTTCCTTTAAACCGAGTCAAATTACCACTTGGAATAAAACGACTACCTCCCTGTTAAAGCTTATTTTCTCCTGCTGAGATAAAAATGAAATTTTATGATGATCTCTCGGTATTCATGCAAAAGGAAAAAGTGCCAACAGAAAATAAAGGGATAGAGGAACTAGGGGTGAGTATTCGGAAATTTGGTTACCGAACCGAAATTATTTTGGATATCCAAATTTCCAAAAATGTGAAATTTCATTTCCAAATACCGAACCGAATTAATTTCGGATGGAAACCAAACCATTAATATTAATCCGGATCGGATTCCAAACTTTCCAAAAAACCAAACAACAAAAAGTATCATATAACACAACCTTAATTGTGCATATAACACAAACTGCATGTGTATAACAAAATTAAAAAGAAAATGAAATTCTTAAAATGAAATTATAATATTCATTCTAGACCGTATTAACTAGTCAAACTACAGGAACATAAGGCACCATTTATTTAAATAAAACAAAGTGCAAATCATAATTTATCTTAGAGAAATAAATTGATAAATCATAGCTTATTAGAGACAACCAAATGATAAACATACACATAGATAATGTTTGAAATTTGATATTGTTTATTATGTTTCAAAAAAACCTAAAGGATAAGTTACAACATAACTATATAAATTAGTAGATGAAAATAGTATAAAAGATATTTATTACAAAATTTTGGATTTTTGATTAATTCGGATAAATCCAAAAGTCCGTTTTAAAAAACCGAAATTCCGAAATTATCTAAAAACATTCCATATACCGAATTATATTTTATCGGTTCGATATCCGAACCAAAATATTTCGGATATATCCATTCGGTATATGGATACCCGAACCGAATGCTCACCCCTAAGAGGAACAAAAACAAATGCCTGAGTTACATATAAAATCCTCTAGCCCGATAGAAAGCGAGGATCGTGTTCGACCTAATTTTGGCCCATTTTTTGCAAGCTAACTATAAAATAAATTTGATAGAGTAACTTTTTATTAATTTTTTAAAGTTTTTATATTATATATGGGCATGCAATCTGCAAGTGATATTTTAAGCATCATAATTGGAGACATGGATAGTGGTGGTCGTACATGAAGAGTAATAGTAGAAGTCGAAGCAAGGCTAGTCCATCACTTGTTAGGTGAACCTGACCTAATTTAATCACTAATCAGTAATCACTATCAACTTTTATTTAAGCTTTTCTCCTTTGAAGATATATACACAACTCTTCTCTCTTCTTTTTTTTTTTTTTTTAATTATGGGCGATTTGTACTATGTTTTGATTATGAACAGGATCACTTTTCTTTTTCCTTTTTTAAGGATCTTGTGAAAATATTGGGGTTGGTGGAGTCGAACCAAGATTTCCATAAGCGAGGAATCGAACTGAAATCTCTCGTAAACCTCAATTCTGATATCATGTTAAGTGATTAATTTTCTTAAAATCTTGAAATATAGGAAGGAGGTTACGAGCTCATATTATGTTCTAATAAAAAATTATAATCTAAATTTTGTTATGACGGGATCAGATCGAATCTAGTTCCACTCTAAACCTGGCTCATCGGGAAAAAATGTCACAAAATTTGATATGTAAAAAAGATAATTCTGGTTAAAATATTTACACTAGTTCCGTCCGGGTAATTTAATATTCTATAGTTCAGCTATTATTGTGTGCACTTAGCATCTAAAAAAGATTCTAGCATAAATATGCAGAGACATAATTAAAGACGACTTTGGTATAAATATACAAAGATATAAAACAAGAAATATTAGCAAAAATAGACAGTGAAATTAAGGAACTTAGCTAGCAGTAGGTGGTAATTATGACTTGCATATTATGGTTAAAGAGTCAATTTCTGCCTAACTACTGCTACAAGATTAAGATAATGGGAATCTTAATTAGAGATAAGATTAATTAATTAAGAACCAATTGAACACCAAAGTAGTTTAATATAATATTACTAGTAGTCTATTTGTGTTGTTGTTACCTCCAGATGACAGGTCCACTTGTATTAGTATTTGATTGCTGTAAACACCAAACTCAGTAGGTCATTATAACCCTATTATTTTAACTTATCTCATATAATATGATATACCTGCATGAGTTAAACCTGTTGAGAAAAATCGAAAATCATCTTGACTTCACAGGATATGAAAATGCTACTTCTCAGCACTTCTTGACATTGCTTTTGGTCACACATTTTAAGATTTTTATAGTGTATAATTTCACAATATTTTTTATAATTTTTTAAATTTTTATTAAAATAAATCAGAAAAATGTTATGAAACTATATTTTGCAGGAGTTTCAAAATACGTGTAAACAATTAACGTAAACAGCCTGCTGGGAGAGAGGAAGTATATCAATCTATATTTAGATACACTCCTCATTTTTGCGCTATTTTTTGTCACGCATTTTGAGACTCTTATAAAATCCTATTTTCCATAATATTTTTTTTTCTGAATAAAAATTTTACGTTTAAACTTTTATTCAAAGAAAAGAAATATAAAAGACCGTTATGAAACTCTAATTCATAGGAGTATCAAAATGCGTGCAAAAACGTAAGCAACTTGTTCGGGCGAAGAGAGTATTTATTTATAATCTAAATACAATATTGTCCATATTTATAATATAATCAGTGTTCTAGAAATTTTGGATTTTTAAAAAATTTCGATTAATCTTTGAATACTATTTCATCGACACCACCAATTTATCTAAAAAGTTTCTGATAATCCTGGATCGATAGAGTAATTGATTAATTCCAATTTCTGATTTCTACAAATATTAATAGACATTTTATATTTCTAAATAATCAGAACTTGATCATATTATTGTGTAGATAAAAAATGTAATATCCGAACACTCGATTAAGTACTGAGTTAAAATCAATTTGACAGACTTTCAATCTAACGTACGTGATGGAATCAACCTGTTCTTTTTATAGATATTGAAGTGATTATAGCATCTTCAATGATAAAAGTCCTTAGCTAAAATTATTTAGGTGGCGCTTATTTGACATCTACATGTCACTTTTAAAGATTATGTAAAAAATTTGGAATTTTAACTCTCCCTCCCCTTAACAAAAAATATAATCAACCATTTATATTTGTTGATCCAAGAAAGTTTTTAGGGATAAATTTACATAACTATGAATATCAATAACTCTATTGGAATAATTATTGGAACCCTTATCACGAAATTTACATATTCAACCTGGAGGTAGTTTAGTAATCAAGATCATACTAGGTTGATTAGTATTTCAAGTGAAATTAGGATAAATCACTCAAAAATTTGTGCGAGTTTGATTTCGTTAGTCCGAATTTATTGCAATAAGTCAATAACCGGAAAGAAAAGAATAACCGTCCACTGGCAGCCACGTACAAGTTGAGAATTCCAATACAAAAAGGTGAGTATAGCCAAGCAAAGCACATCGCCACATGGTGCCCGTTCTACCCCCTATCTTATCCTATCCTCTTCTATCTCTGCCCCCCGTTTTTATAATGCCCTATTAAACTACTGCCATGACCTAACCTTTTCTTCTTTCTGCTTACTCTATTTAAGTAATTTCATTTATTCTATCAATTACAACCAAGGACTCGACTTCAAATCGCTCTGAATTTCCAAATTTTCCGGTGCGTAGATCAAGAATCAGAACTAATTGATCATCAGAATATAACTGGTAAATATATAAAATATTTTTAAAATTAATAGTTATCAACTTTTTGTACTAATTTTGGATCTTTAATGCTTGCTAATTTTTTATTTTTTTGTCTAATTAGCTTCAGATATCTTAGTTTAGCTTTAATATAACATTAGGGGAGAGAATCTTAAATAAAAATAATTTTAAATATTAACTTTTATTAAAAAAAATCATAACATATCACATTCGGTGTAATACTTATTAGTATCATTTCATTTAATCTGTGTATAACAAAACACATCATATTCAGTATGATAGTTTCAATCAACTTATTGAATTATTTCATAACATATTTTCTAAAATTTCAATGAGTAATGTTATGTGTTCTCAGTTTAGTTCTCAATTTTTTTTTTTCTAAATGACATATGTTAGACAAAATAAAACTAATTATACATCGTCAATTAAATTTGAGAAAAATATTGAAAACATTTTTTTTTCCGGTATCCAGCATTTTTCATTATAATAGTACAAATACATGAATAAATAAATAAAATGCCGTTGTAATATACTTACAGTTGCGTATATACAAAAATCATCTATATAAGTAACAAAACAGAGCACATTCACTCTATCAATCTCTCCACCTATCTTTTATTACAGCCATTGTACGGCCGATCAAGATTCCCTCATCTTTCTTACACAACACATCTATATATACACACACAGATACATACACCTTCTATCTCTATACTATTATTACATCTCACCTTGCATTCAAACAAACAATCTAGAACTTCTGTGGAATGATGTCTCGCAGCTCCCAAGCTCCGGTCGCCGCCGGCGAGGACGGTTCCGGCGAGATCATGTTGTTTGGCGTGCGCGTCAAGGTGGATCCGATGAGGAAGAGCGTGAGTATGAATAATTTGTCTGAGTATGAGCTGCCTAATCAGGAGTTGAATAATAGCGCTGCCGTTGAGGCCGCCGGCGCCGGCGCCGGTTATGCCTCCGCCGACGACGTCGTTCACCACCAGTCCACTGCTAGCCGTGAGCGCAAACGAGGTACTAATTTTGATCACTTTATTCATTTATTTATGCTTTTTATATGAACGCGTAGCGTTTCAGTTGAGAACAGTTTTTAGCGTGAGAATAATTAATAATTGTACTAAAAATGTTTTGACCTAGACAATGATAAGATTGGATGATTGAAGTATTGGATATTGAATTAAATTAATGTATGCGAATTTATTTTTATTGGTGATATAAATTGCGTGATTCGATATTAATGGTAATTGTAATATGAATTGTTGTTGGGAAAAAAACTAATTATGGAATGTATGGATGGGATTGATAGGAGTTCCATGGACGGAAGAAGAGCACAAGCTGTTCCTTTTGGGATTGCAGAAAGTTGGGAAAGGAGATTGGAGAGGAATTTCGAGGAATTTTGTTAAGACTCGGACTCCGACTCAGGTTGCTAGCCATGCTCAGAAGTACTTTCTTCGCAGGAGCAATCTTAATAGGCGTCGTCGTCGCTCTAGCCTCTTTGATATCACCACTGATTCGGTAATTAGATCTCCGGTCCTTGTTTTGAGCTCGTAGTGGTATATATTGTTTGTATATCATGGATTGATGATTGATTGCAATTAAGTGAGGGGAAATTAGAATGAACTTGGATTGAACTGACTGAAATGCATATAGTTCTGTTTAGATCTGTCTTTTGAACAAAATTGTTTGATTGCTATTAGGTCACGGCAATTCCTATGGAAGAAGAAAATGTTCATCAAGATAATGTAGCACCGTGTGTGATGCAATCACCGTACCCTGGCTCATTTGGCCCTGTACTATTTTCGAAACAGGTAGAGAATCTATCAGGAAATCAGACTGCTAAATTTGCTGGCCAAGTGAACGATGCACCCTCAATGCTGTCAGATTCAGTTTCAGCTCTCCCTTTGATTAAATCACCAGCACCAAGTACATCTGTTGACAATAATGAAAGATTCTCAATGGATGATCCAATGTTATCTCTCAATCTGTCGCTGTCATCCGGCCATCATGATCAGTTGTCCTCAAGACATCCAGTATATCAGGTGGCTCGAAACTTCAGCATTGGAGATAGCATGATCAGCGTGGTATGAGGAAAGGAACGACACCAGAAGCCCCACACGAGGTTTAATAAGTTAATGGATATCGATTATCAAGTAAAGACGCGGTAAATTAGTTTTGACTAAAGAGATTAATCTTTCTTATTGTACAGACCAGAACTAAATGCTATTCTGAAGTTAATGTCTTGTTAGATGCTTGTTTGTTATGGTTTGTAATCAGAAGTAAATCTGATCGAACACCAGTACCCTTTCGTCGATGATGATCCGAGTCACGACTCACGAGTCAGAACTTGAATATGCTTGATGATATCAAGTGGAGGGTACTGGTGGAGAGTCATTGTATCTCTTTGGTTAAAAATATAATCGATTTGTTGGTTTCTTGTTTAAGTGTTGGATCTTTGAATGTGAGTGCCATTGCTTTTAGTCTTTATGGATTTGTAAAGGTAGTGGGCATTGTGGGACGTTCTTTTGATGTCTGGTTTAGAAAAAAAGGTGCCCAGAGATTTTATTCATGGAGGACAACTGTGATGTTGTTGAAGTGGTGGATAGCATCCATGGATTATTCGGTTACTCATTTCAACTAGAATAATGATTTAGGTTGTACATTTGTCGGCGATTTTAGAAGATACAAATTTATTCTCGGCTATTCAACTCAAATTTTAAAAACTATGGGGCCGTTTGGGTGAGCTTAAAATAAGTGCTTCTTGCTTAAAATAAAAAAGTGAAGTAGAAGTTAGAAGTTAGTTAAGACTTATAAGTGATTAAAGTGTTTGGGAAAAAAGCAGAAGTCATGAAACAAAAGCTAAGAATCGTAGCTTTTTATAAGTGCTTCTCGACTTTTTACACAAACGGTACGAAATAAGTGCTTCTAACTTAAAAGTCCAGAAGCGGGGCTTAAAAGCCCCGCCAAACAGCCACTATATAAGAATCTTGACGTATTCAGTTTGGATTTTGAATTATGTTATAAATTCTGGTGATATTTAATCATAATTTTAAATTATGTTTTAAAATCTGATGATATTCAATTGAGATTATCTAAAATCTATTAAAATTTGATGATATTCACATGTTAATAATTTTTTTGGACTTTATAAAATGATAAATTTTGTGGGATTTTCTAGTTAAGAAGTTTGAAAATTAACATAAATTCATGAGATTTTGAAATATTGCACTTAATACCTAAAATTTTACATCAACTTTACAACATTTTATATAGTTACAGTATAAAATGAAAATTCATTAAAATTCCAGTTAAATATAACCCGTAAATCCGTATTATCAACTTCAACACAAATTCCGTCACAGATCGAAAGTGATCTTCAGTTGAAAACCTGAATCGAGTACTATAAGATTTCCTCCATCAGCACAAGGTTTCTGATATTTTATGGGCAAGTGTATGTATGAGTGATTAAACTTGTCTTGGCACGTTTGTTACAGATATAGCTGCGTTACTTTAGTATATGAATGGTTATCCTCTAGTCCCACTATCTTAAAGTATATATGAGCTGGATGAGTTTATACGCAGCTTATATGGGTAGATGCTTCATGCTAATAAGAGCAATAAAGTAGATGGAGACCGGTGTGGCCCCTGGTTACACAAAAATTACATCTCAACTGCAAGCGGCCTCTAGGTCCGTTGGTATCTCTCTCGCTCTCTTTACGAGATACGGCCATACGGGACACCTCTGGGTCCGCCGATATCTCCGTTCTCTTTACAAGATATGGGACATCGAAGATTCATACCTCTCACTCTTTTATGGGATACGGGACATTGAGGATTCGAATCTCTTGCTCTTTTACGAGAGACGGGACATCGAGTATTCGAACCTTGTCAAAGACTAGACTTGTATACGAGTGTGTTTAATTATTCGACAAGAAAAACCCTCCCAAAGAGGCAGAATGTGGAAGTTGACAAGCTATTGCTCTGGGTCTCATAGTCAAATTTTCTTCCATGAAACAACAAAGAAAGTGTGCCAACTGCAAGTCATGCGAGGCCAAGTCTTTCCAGAAGTTGCTGGGAAACGTTAAATGGTCATGTTTTTCTTCTCAGGATTCTTCTCAGTTGCTACTAACAAGAAATTTCATAGATCATATGTATTTACCGCTGATAGACAATTCTTATACTCTGAAGTGTAACATAAACAATAGGCTTCCTTCTGGCTTTACCAACAGCAATGCAATCAATGCTAAAAACTCGATCATTTCTCAACGATCTCATATATATTTTCCTCTTATTGATGATATTCAAGACTCGACAGAGACATGTGTAGTAGCTGTCCATAACTCAGCTGTAAGGGCAATAAACTGAAATAGTTTATACAAACTTTGTATGATAAGAGGTGTAGTGGGAAATTATACGATCATCATTAATTCTGGACACTTATCTGTCTGGTTGCTTAAGCCTCCCCACTTTGACAGTAGGCCAGACCTCCAGACAAGTGTACATAGACAAAGGGACCAACATAATTATGCAGGTGATCTAGATTTAACAAGACAGTGAATGAGATGTGATGATTAATACACATCAATGAACACATACCAGGCGTAAATATAGAAACACGTATCTTGTCTAAGAGACTTCAAAACAGCAGATTCTTACACGTAAAAATAGAAACATGTTTCTGGTCTAAGAGACGTTAAAACTTTTACACAGCAGATGCTAAACGTAATATAGCACATGAATATATGTGTGGGGTCAAAATTTTTGGTAATCTTAAAAGATAATAATTTACAACTTACAAGAATTAGATCGACAAATTAGGTGGTGGATTCTGGCTTTACTCTTCAGCTTGTTCAGAAGAAAGCCAGGGATTGGGTGCTATGTAAGTATACCCGTGAAAGTGCGCACCTGCAGTCGGGGTAGGAGCTGGGGAGTCATCAGCAGGCATTGCAGTCCAACACGAATCAAAATTGGCAGTACAGTCTCTGCCACTCACATCAGGCTTGAACTTCGGGATCAGTTCTTTAGCTTCCAATTTCTTCCAATTAACAGTACGAAACCACTTGTGACCTTTAATCTCATCCCCTCCCCTAGGACCGCTGCCCAGCCTTTTTGTCGGGTCCTTTTGCAACAACTGAAAAACAAATGAAGTGCATAGATCATAAATCTTGACAAATTGATGAAAGGATTATTTTCTTATTATTTTCTGAAATCTGGTAGTTATACTTACTCCCTTGAGCAAAGAATGAGCATCAGTTGTTAGGTGTGGTGGAAGCTTCATTTTTTCTTTGATAATTCTCTCCTGTAGCTTCTTCCTATTGGCATGCGTATATGGCGGCTAATAAACAATAACGAAGTAAATTAAAATTTACAATGAGAACCCCGCAAGAAAGCAATTTTCCAATCCAAGCTACAGCCTACATATGTATCACCGCATAAAAAACACCTTGACAGAGGAGACGATCAAAGTACCCTTTGTATTGCTCAGAAAACATTCCATTTCAATTAAAATATAAGATTACTTAAGCTGTCAAGATTAAGGTGCTTGGATGGAACATGGAATCCCAGGACAGGGTTCATCAGTTGTTGAATTTTGTGAGGACGGTCAAGATAGATGTACAACTGGTTAAAAATAAAGACTGTACATATCTAAATGCTATACAAACATCTTTGATCCGTACCATTTCGCATCCAGGATATACACATAACATGACATTGTAATTTCTAATAAGGTGTTGTTCTCTCAAGTCGCAAGGTTGACCCTACGTCCCTATCTGTTCATATTGTTTCCTGTTCTTGAATCTTGATTTTCTAGAGTTAGTCACTTTTAAATATCAAGATTCCATTTCTATGTAGGTGCACATTATACTTCAACCACTAAAACTTCTTCCGCAAATAAAATTATTGGGAACCAGTCTGATCAATTTAATTGAAATCTTGGATACAAACTAATCCGATTTCAGAGACGGCTCATATACAAGTGCATCCTAGTCCGGGGTCCTACTCAACTGATAAAAATACTCTTCGTACTTTTAAAATTTTTCAATAAAAATGTACGAAGAGTAATGTGAACATTCAAATTTCAGCAATTGTATGTTTGTGTGTGAAGTAATCACAAATGGGACTTGTTGTGTAGAAGATTTTACCAACAAATTGATGATGATTATTTCAAGATTTCTCATGTGTTAAGGACAATGAAATGCAGTACTCTAAACCTGAAGAAATAATATTTGTCGAATATGTTGTGTCAAAATTAGCAGTTTTTCTGGTGTTGTTCATGGATTTTTGTTGACTACTGCAAAAAAAATCTTGCATATTATTGTTGCAAAATTAGCAGTTTTTCTGGTAGTGCCATACTATAGGTCTACTGTTGTCGTTCATTCACTTATTGATGCCCTAATTCTTTTAGTTCACATCAAAGATTTCTGTGCAGACAAGAATAACATTTGGAATTCACTTGTTGTAGTGTATAGAGCTGAACCTCATTGGAATGGACTCCAACACATCGGACCATAACAGTGGCATACAATTGTTTGGAAAACCTTTTGCAAAAGAATGATTTTAAAGGTGCTATAGAATTTGCCAAGAAGGTGCAAACTTCATTGCGAAAGCTCAATAGACTTTCGCATTTTCTAGCCCAAACCGTTGTGCAGGTTTCCAGCGAGGATGAGGAAACAGACTGGTACTCAGTCCTTGGTGCCGATCCTTCAGCTGATCTGAAGACAATCAAGAAACTGGAAACATTGAAATCAATGAATTTGAACAATTTTCCAGTTTCTTGATTGTCTTCAGATCAGCTGAAGGATCGGCACCAAGGACTGAGTACCACTCTTTTTCCTCATCCTCGGTGGAAACCTGCACAACGATTTAGGCTATAAAATGCGAAAGTCTTTTGAGCTTTCGCGATGAAGTTTGCACCTTCTTGGCAAATTCTATAGCACCTTTGACATCATTTTTTTGCAAAAGGTTTTCCAACAATTGTATGCCACTGTTATGGTCCGATGTGTTGGAGTCCATTCCAATGAGGTTCAGCTCTATACACTGCAGTAAGTGAATTCCAAATGTTATTCTTGTCTGCACAGAAATCTTTGATGTGATAAAAAGGATTAGGGTAAGAATGAGTGAATGAACGACAGCAGTAGACCTGTAGTATGTCACTACCAGAAAAGCTGTTAATTTTGCAACAATAATATGCAACATTTTTTTACTGTAGTCAACAAAAATCCATGAACACCAGAAAAACTGCTAATTTCGGAAAATATTAATTCTTCTGGTTTAGAGTACTGCATTTAATTGTCCTTAACACATGAGAAATCTTGGAATAATCATCAACAATTTGTTGGTAAAATCTTCTACACAAGAAGTCCCATAGTGATTACTTCACACACAAACATACTATTGCTGAAATATGAATACTCACATGTTCACATACTCTTCGTACATTTTTATTGTATATTTTTATTGAAAAATACTATTCGTAATTTTAAACATGAAAAATATGATGCTAAATATACAAGTGCATCCTAGTCCCGGATCCTACTCAAATGATGCTACTACCATAAGACGTATGAGAAAGGGGACACTTTACCCAGGATAAACTGGTGACATACAGAGGGTGACAAAATACAACTTATTCATTACAAAAAGTTGATATGATAAGCTGATCAATTTTTAACCAGAAAGTATAAACGAGATCCCCAGAATATGCTCAGAACAGTATTACTTTTAAATAACTGATGTCATCAGAACAATGTTGTGCATAACATTATAATTTATTGAAAGGGCAGTAGCAAGTTATTCACGATATTCCTTAACTGGTTTCAATAAAGAAGCATTTTTTATCCCTCATGAGGTCTCCACCTCACCGCATTGGTTGAGACTAATCCCATGAGAGCCTACACAGAATTTTCATGCATTATATTGGTTGTTCCACCCGATTCTACAGGATAAGGTAAACTCCTTAGCATAGTCGTCTCAAAGGAGTGTCAAACTCGGGGCCCTTTAACCCTACATGGAACAAGTCCTTGCCAAATGGCCATCTTTTAGAATTTTTTTATCACCGTATTAAATTATGTCGACGAAGAACTATACCTTCCCATTTAACATTTCGTACAAGAGGATCCCAACACTCCACCAATCTGCATCTTTGTTGTGGCCCTTAGAGAGCAAGATTTCCGGAGCCATGTATTCTGTGGTCCCACACATTGAATTTGATCTGCTTGATTCATCAATTTCCTTGGCTAGTCCAAAATCGGTAAGCATAACCTGGATAAAGAATACCAACTTAACACAATACTGATTGAACTCAAGGTCTAAATAATAAAATGAATATTTTTAATTTGTATGATTCTCATTCAGTTTAGTTATTAGAGTATATTGGCATGACAATTACATGTCCATCAGCATCCATGAGTATATTTTCAGGTTTAAGATCACGATGCACGATTCCTCTATTGTGAAGGTGTGAAACAGCGGATACTATCTCAGCAGTATAAAGTAATGCCTGATCTTCGCTACCAAAGACACATGCGAGAACAAAAGTCAATGCTTGAACCTAAATAATAACAACAAAAATGTAGGACTGCCACAAATAATACCTGAAGATCCTCTGCCGGTAGAGATGATAAAACAGATGCCCTCCATTTATAAAATCCAGGATCAGATATAGCTTAGACTTTGTCTGCATGATTGAAAAAAACAGAAGAATGAAAGATAGTAAATTATGCCTAGAAAAAGAGAGACAACAGTAAGGTGCGGGGGGACCTTGTTGACACTCAGTTGTTAATTCATTGAGGTAGAGAAGACTATAAGAAAGGATATATTTATTACTTGTGGCACGCGGTTACTCGGTAGGGTCATAATATACTCGTGTTGTGTAAGCATATGATACTACATCTATCTGGAACCAACCTAGTAGCCTAGACTGTTTTCGTACTCGAAAAAATTTGCTCAAGTTTGCCAAGAATGGGGAAACAACCAGATATGCATGCAAATATGGTGCTGCCTAAAGCGTTCAATTATGAAACCAATGTAAGAACACATTTAAATATCAACCAGCTAAGAAGATGACCATATAGGCCTAAGGGTATACAGGTGAAAGTTTTAACATCAACTTCCCAACAGGTAATTGCAGTATCTCAAACAGAAAAATGTCCATACTCATAATACAAGGATGTATATAGATGGATTGTGTTGACCAGTAAATTCGTCCATCCGAAACACGAACCAACATTCTCACAACAAAATGATGATCTCAAATTCGAACTTCAATTTCAAATGATTACTCATCCTAATTTCAAATTCGAACTTTGTTGCCACAATCATTTAACAAACATTTGAATCTTTGCCAATTCTTTTAACATTCTACAAGCTCAAACTGAACTCAAAATTACCAAGCCAAAGCTTTTACTAAAGAAATGTATTAATCCACAAAGACACAAATCAAATAAACTATGTCATACAAATCAATATATAGCGAACTAAGCACATTGACAGGCAAGCCGAATTATACCTGAAAAGAATAGCGAAGCGGGACAATAAAAGGATGAACAACCTTAGTAAGTATATTCCTCTCCGCATTCATATAATCGACATGATTATTCTTAATTATCGTATCTTTCCTCATAACCTTCATAGCCAGAATCCCATCCCCAAATTCCTCCCCAGCCCTATCCTTCTTCCTGACCTGAAACACCTTCCCAAAGGAGCCTTTCCCAACCAACCTCAAAATCTCAAAATCCCCCGGCCCAATTTTAGCCACCAAGTCCCCACCTTTCCCACACCCCTCCTCAAGATTCTCCCCCTCAGCCTCAGACTCGGGCTCAGACTCGGGTTCGGACTCGGGTACGGGTCGGGTCGAGTGAAAAGGCAACGATTTCGACAGCGTAAAACGCGGGGAAGGCCCAATAAAAGAATGAGAACGATTGTGAATCACCTGAGGCTGATCAAACGAAGACCTGTTGGTGGAATTGGACGGCGGGGATGAAGAGGTGGATGATTGCGGCCCAAACACATCGGAAAAATCAAAGTCTTGATCGTCTGAAGAGGGGATTGAGAGCTTGTTCAGCTTGCTTGCTAGCATTGAGTGGTAACTCTTCTTTTGTGACGACGACGAAACCATGTTCATTTCTCGAATCCAATTATATCTCAATCTTCTTTCTTTACGTAATTTTGTCAAACACAAGACGGGTGCGTAAAATATTGAAATTTTTGTGTGTATAGCCAGCCAAGAAAAGAGATTCAAGGCGGGCTGAGATGAAACGAGGGTGTTACATTTCAGATGGCGAATATATAAATTTAATATGATGTGTTTTTGAGATGCAAGTTGGATGGAGCTAGTAGTAGGCGTAGCCCAGGGGAGTTGTATAATAAAATGGGATAAATTCTAATGTACATCCACTTAAGGGGGTGTTTGGGAGCAAGGCTTCTGGGCTTTCAAGCTTAGAAGCCCGCTTCTTGTTTTTTGCGGTGCGTTTGGGTACTGATATGAAGCACTTATAAATGGTAAAAGAAGTGGAGGAAAAGAAGCTATAAAACCACGCTTTTTTTCGTCATCAGCTTTCGCTTCTTCAGTTCATCCTGCTTTTGTTTATTTTTTATTCCTTTTTATTTATCACATCATGTTATCTTCATTTATTGAATATAAGGATTAAGCTGATGTCTTCAATTACTTCAAAAAAAAAAAACTGATGTCTTCAATTTTAGAAAATACTCAAATATATAAATATTATATAATAATATTTATATAAATTCTTAAACACACTTATAGATCACTTAAATATTTAAATGTGAGACATTGTAGTCCATTACAATATATAATCTTAGAAATTAATAAATGAAACTTATAATAATAAAATATGAGACAAAGCAAACAAAAAACCATTTTTTTATATAATATAAATATTAATCTAATCTCATATTTTCATCAACTTTTCTCAATTTATTTCGTAAATATCAAATAATTATATTACAAAACTACGAAACTATACCAACTTATAAGTTAAGTTATCCAAACACTTAAAAAATTATAAGTCACGGTATCCAAACAATTATAATAGCTTATAAGTCCAAACCAACTTCTCACTTTTAATCCACTTCTTTACTTTAAGCAATAAATCATTTCTTTTAAGTCCAGCCAAACGGCACTTAGTTGAAACACGAAGGGTGTTAATGTTCTGATTGAATGAATCTGTGTGTGTATGCGAACTCATGTGCGGGACCCAAGCCGATGATCCTCGGGCTTGTCAAAAATGGAATGGGTTACACCAGATGAGCCTGTCCTGTCGAATGATTCTAACTTATCTTTTTTATTTTCATTTTAGAATATTAATCCTTCCCATGGGCCATGGCTATGAAATACTTATAAATATCTTATTGATATAAATTATTGTTAAAATTTTTTTTTTGAGAAAAATTGTTGTTTGGATATTTAAAAAGAATGAATATTTTTATGCACAATATTTATTAAAGATTTTTACAAACACAATTTCCACTGGTTTTTTTTCCGAGAGGCCCTACTTTTTTTATTTTCGTTAATTTCTTCGTATAAAATTCATTTTTCGAGCATTCGTTTGCCTATCTTTTGAATTATTTGAATTTTTTTTATTTAAAATGAAAGAAAATGAAGGAAGAAAGAAATATTTGTTACGATGAATAAAATAAATATTTGGAGTATTTTTTATTCAACTATAATCCATTCAAGCTTCTATTTATATTTAATATTTTACTAATAATATATATGTGATATAATATTTACACAAACCTAATTATTTCAATTAAATATATCCCACTGAATTTATATAATATAATATTAATTTGAAAAATTATTTTAGAGACGCAGATTAAACGCCTCTCCTGATTTTAAAATTTTAAGAAATTAGAAAAATAGAAATAAAATAGAGTTATCGCTTCTCTGTTTTATATATTGATGATTGATGATTGGCCCGTTTTAGTCTAATTCTAAATTCGATTTTTTTTAAAATTATTTTAATATCAATGTATGAATAAATATAAAAATAAATAAAATAACTTCAAACGAAAAGAACGCTCCTGACTCCTCTCTCCTCAGTAGGGCTGTAAATCGATACGGACTATCCGGTGTCTCGGCTCATATCCGGATCGAAAATATGATACATGTCTCATATCCGTTTTGGAAACGATCCAAATTTGGCGGAAAAATTAAGTCCGTATAATATATGATCCCGGATACGAGCACACCTATACCCGCTCAGATTCGGTCTCATATAATTTTTCATAATATGATCCTACCCGAATAACCAAATATGATCCACGGTTCATATTCATTTAAACTCATATACACATTATATTTTAACACCATCATATTTGCAAGTAAATAGTCATCATTTTATAAAATTGTAATATCTTATTTAAGTTTATATCTTCATAAAATATGATTTATTTAATGTGATAATGCTTATTATCTTCATAAATATTTAATAAATGATATAGACCAACATATAACTAAAAAATTATTATACTTTATAATATTACGTTTACTTAGACTAAATGATAATTATTTGAACAACTGAAATAATAATGATATTTGATGTTAGTGGATCATATCCGGCTCATATTCGATGGATCATAAACTACCCGGTTAAAAAATAGAAAATACGATACTGGATCATATCCGGTTCAGATCCGAATCTCAAATACCCGGGATCGGTTTATATCCGAATAAAACGATCCCGGACCCAAATCTGGACAAGCTAAGAATAATATGATCCGGTACTTGAGCAGAGGGATCACCCGGCTCATTTTACAGCCTCAGCCCCAAAACCCTCAAAACCCCTGTCGCCAAACACGCCCTAAAGGCGCAACCATCATAGCTTAAACGTGAAAAGCCTCTCAGAGTCTCAGTACACCTTCACGCTGATTAACCTTGTTCATCTCTACACACACAAAGATAAACACTTGCCATGGGAAGTTCAGGTGGAGCAGAAACATCGATGATGAACATAATAATTCCAGAAGAATGGTCTGAGGCTGCAAGAACAGTGGCTAATGCAGCTTCTCCACCAGTTACTTTTGTTTGTGGGCCTAAAAACAGTGGCAAGACCATCTTTTCTCGCCACCTTGTTAATGTTCTACTTCAGAGGTTTATAGCAAACAACCCCTTTATGTAAAAGTGTTAATATTCTTGTTTGTATGTGTTTTTGACTCTTTTCTTGAATGTTAATTGTCTTCTTTTAGGGTGTAAAGATGTGAGATTTTTTAATTTAGGTGATAAATGCAATCCGGGTTTGGTATTTTATTGTTATTCAAGGTGAAAGTTAGTATCTTTATGTGAATTATGTTTATATATGCTCTTGACTCTTTGTTGATTGTAATTGTGTTTTACTTGCATAAAGATGTGAGCTTTTCTAGTTTAGGTGATAAATGCAATCCGGGCTTGGTTTTTTTTATTGTTATTCAAGTCGAAAGTTAGTATCTTTAATTTTGTTTATATATGCTCTTGACTCCTTGTTGATTGTTAATTGTGTTTTACATGTATAAAGATGTGAGTTCTTTTAGTTAATTGTGTTTTACATGTATGAAGATGTGAATTATCTCTACCTTGTTAGGAAGGAATTTGCCCAATTCTTCACGTGTCTTTCATTTTACATTCATTTTATTGGTGAACGCAGATTCAGCAATTATTTTCTTTCAGGTTTTAGATTATAATTGAAAGTATCCTTTATGTCCACAGTTATGAAAGAGTGGCTTATCTGGACACAGATGTTGGGCAAACCGAGTTTACACCTCCCGGTTTTCTCTCACTTACTGTTATTGACCAAATAACTCCAGGTGACATGCCTATTGACATATCAGAGCACACTTCATTGAGTTGATTTTATTTTATGACATTTGATCTTATTTTTTTTTCCCTTTTAATTAGATTTGACTATTCCGTGCCTGAAGACGCCTGAGAGGTATAATTTCTGTTGATCTAAGTAAAAATGTCACTTAAATTGCTTATTTAGAATCTCTTTGTAGTCATTGAGATCAAGTTTTGGTAGCTGTCATGGGATACAAGATTATTTTTTGTCTGAGTGAAGTTCAGCTAGGTTTTAAAATGCACAAATCATGCGTCTATGTTGATATACTATGTGCTTTGCACCATATAGTGAATAGTTCCACATTTCTCTCTGTGCGTGCACGCTCAAATTTAAGTCAGTAGCTGTCAGCCGATGACTGACTAGAGAAATATGGTCTGGCTGGATACGAATAACGTTTTGTCTTTCTGATCTATCATATGAACAATTTTATGAATTCCATATGCGCTGATCCCCTTTGGTCAAGTTTCTTATAATTAATTAATGGAATTTTCACTTTCTTAAATGTCTGTGTGCTGTGATATGTATCTACGTGTTTTTTTTAATTAATTCTTACATGAAAAAGGCAAGCAACATATGATATTCCTTTTGAGTGTTGCAAAATGTGATGATATACTTGTTAGCAATTGGTTTTTTTATCCTCCCTGATGAAAATCTTATTTTAGATGCTACTTCTTTGGTGATATTTCTCCAAAAAGTGATCCAACAATGTACTTGAAGTATATATCTGCACTATATGACTACTATGAGAAAGAGTTCAACATGTCTGATCTGAGTGGTCTTCCTAAAGATACTGCAGTGCCCCTCGTTGTCAATACTTCTGGATGGGTCAAAGGTCTGCTTGAATTTATCTCTCTTATCATGTATATAAGTAGTATTCTGCTTAGTTTTATCAGGAACAACCACAATCGATTCTCTTTCATGGAGTAACAGTTCAAGTTTCTGAGGGTCAGGTATTGGATTTGTTATACTGGTGGATATGCTGAAGTACATCTCTCCTACACACATGGTTCAGATCCGCATATCAGCTGACCATAAGAATCTGCCAACTGGGGGATTTTGGTTGGACGAGAGAGATGATGCCTCAGCAACCTTAATTGAGATCAGTTCAGCTCGTCAGGACTCTTTAAAAAGATCGTATGTTCTTAACATACTTATGCTCTATTGAAGTCGCATCCTTAACTTTGCTAATGATGCCATCAACCAATATAAAATTTCTTAGTCATTTCCTGTAAATTCATATGGACCTGTCGTCTTTTAACTTTCCTATGTTTGTGTCCTTAGTATACCTGTTTACATTTTCTCACTCTGGTAGATGACTTTTGACTGCATAGTGAAATGTGTTGCATCTTATATTGTGTTTCATTAGTTATCCTAGTCAACATAATTTATATGTGAGGCCATAAGGGATGAAGTACTCAGTTGATATCTTTGTAGTCATAAATAATTCTATCATTCCATTCCTTTTGGGACATTTACCACTTATATAAGAAATATTTAAGTAATATTAAATATGTGCTTTGCTAAAGAGTATTTCTCATTTCAGGGTGCTAGTACAAAAGGATGCACGCCTTCTCCGGGATTTACGCATAATGGCTTATTTCAGGCAGTGCTTTCCCAGTGAGACAAATATCACCACAATTAAGGAACTTGCTCGTTCATTGGCTGCTCACCCTCCTTATGAAGTTCCATTATCAAGTGTCAAGATTCAACATCTCCACAGTCAGGTTTTTTAAAAATGTCACATTAAGTCGATTTTTATATTGTTTGTTGTAAATAAATCTATCCATTTTGATCTAATAATATCTACATATTTTGAGAATGTAATCTATTTATGCTTGATATATACAGGTCCCAAGTAGTGAAGTCTTTTATAGTTTGAACGCTACCATTGTTGGCTTGGCTGTCAGTTCTGAAGATAATGATCGTTTGCCTAGTTGTGTTGGCCTAGGTAAGTCATTTTCACAAAGCATACACGCACATTCATGGATTTCTGTTTTCTTATCATATAACGTAGTCCATGTTGAGTCTTCTGTTCCAGCTTATGAAATTGAGAAGTCAACTAGGTGTTCAACTAGTCGTCAAGTAGTTGAGAAGTAAATAATTTAAGTATGGTTATATATATAATGCATATCAGTATACATATATATAATGCATATCAGTATACACATGAAGTAAAGACGTCGGTAAGTCACATATTGTTTGCACTGCATTATTCTCTAACTATTGTTATGACTAGTAGTCAAATTGTTCTCTCTAAGTTGAAGGCTCGTAATATAAAATCTTAATATCTATTTGTTACATGCAGTAAATACTTTTCTCATATCTGATTAACAGGAATTGTCCGAAGCATCGACACACAGAAGAAGATAATTTATGTGATTACACCTGCTCCGCACAACACTTTGGAGAAGGTTAATCTTCTACTACAGGGGTTTATCCAAATACCAAATTGTCTTTTGCAGGTATGTATAGCTTTTCTGCAAATTCTCTGTAATATTGTCCAGTTAAATGAAAAGGTCAGACTGTTGATTTATGAATCTCATGAATATATTACTGTGCACTACTACATCATTACATACAAGTATACAATACAATGACTGCATCAGCTTTACTTATCGTAATGACAAGTACACTACGTTGGCATGTTGCCCGATTTTGAAAAAGCTCTTAATAGGCTGTTCATAATTATATCACTCTCTGCAGGTACAGGGATGCTTTTCACCTTACATGGCTTCAAATGTTCTGCCAGTAAATTAGGAACCCCTGCTTCGGAAAGTCTTGAGGCCATTTTGCAAAGTTCAGAGCCAAGTGTTCATAGTTGCCAAAATCATAGCTAGCTTGGAATTATTTTTATTTTTTTTCTAGCTCTCCAGGCTTATTAAAACATATTCACGACCTTTCTCAATTATTTCAATATGATATTCCTGAACAAAGTTGTTTGGATATCGTCACTCTATCTTAGTAGTGGTCTTGTGAATTCACCTTTGTTTGAATTACCTTGAATTCTTGAAACAATCAAACAAGTATATTCAAGTTAAAATTACCACTTTTGTCAATTTTCTCTAAACAAAACTCATTTTGTCATCAAAAAATGTTTCAATTAAAAAATGTTTCAATATTAGTTTGTTAAATTTAAAATTATAACTTTAACTCAGTAAAAAGTTGGAAATTATTGTTTATTTATAAATTTGTCTTGATTCGGTAATATTAAATTTATCTTTTAGCGGTCATTTTTCATTTTCTATAATTTGAACATCATCTTTTCAGTTTTTGAATATCTCATCGATTAAACTATCAAACTAATACGAGATAGCTTAGGTATATAGGAGTAAAGATAATTTATTTTGGAAGAAATACAGTTGAAATCAGATAATTAATCGAGAGTATACTTTTACTTCAGTAAAATAATTAACTCGATAAAATAAAGTATTATTAAATGTAAGTTCTAGTGATATTTGATTTTGTTATTTTGAATGATAGGTTTCAACTTCTTTAGAACTATGAGTTACATATTGTCATTAACAAACTAAAACGAATGACGATCGCCACAATCCAATACACTGATAGATTGTTACAATTCAATACAAAAATGATGCAGATGATAAAAGAAAAAAACCAAGCTAATAAATTCCAATCGACAAGGATCTCTAGCTGAGCTGACCGGAGGAAGAGACCGTCTGCAGGTTTTCCGCCTTGCCGTCTTCCTTGCCGTTATAGAAGTAATCTTGCAGAGCAATCATTTCAATTTTGTTGCGATTCAGGCTTTTGATTGCCTGAACAGTCGCTGAAGCACCTGCCACAGTTGTTATAATAGGAACTTTGTAAGCAAGTGCCATTCTTCTCAGTTGCCGTCCATCAATGTCTTCAAGGTTGTCGCCTGAACTTGTGATCACCATCAGTTGAATTTGACCATTAGCAAGCATATCACCGGCATGTGGTCTGCCTTCATGAATTTTTAAAACTCTTTCCACTGGGATTCCATCTAATTCAAGAATGTTGGCTGTCCCGGAAGTTGAAACAATTTTGAACCCGATGTCAAGAAAGGCGCGGGCAATTGTAGAAAGATGTGACTTGGTCAAATCACTTAAGCTGAGGAACACTTTGCCGGAAAGTGGTAGCTTCTGCCCAGCAGCTAGTTGGGCTTTGGCAAATGCTATAGAAAACTCATATGATATACCCATCACTTCACCAGTGCTATGCATTTCAGGACCTAGAAATACATCACAGCCTTGGAATTTTTCGAAGGGCAAAACAGCTTCCTTCACAGATACATGTCGAGGGATTACCTCTGTAGTGAAACCTAGGTCTTGAAGAGACTTTCCTGACATCACAAGAGAGGCATATTTAGCCAATGGGTGTCCAATAGCTTTGGACACGAAAGGGACTGTACGGGATGCCCGTGGATTTGCCTCAAGCAAAAACACCTCCCCAGAAGCTGTAATTGCGTACTGACAATTCATGAGCCCACAAACATTCAGTCTCTTAGCCAATTTCTTAGTCCATGACCTGATAGTTTCCAAGCATGAAGCTTTAATGGTCTGAGTCGGTATCATGCAAGCAGAATCACCAGAATGGATTCCAGCCTGTTCAATGTGCTCCATTATCCCTCCTATTACCACATTACCATGGGAATCAGCAAGGGCATCAACATCAATCTCAATAGCATCAGATAGATATTTATCAATCAGGACAGGGTGCTCTGGGTCCACCTCAACAGCATTTGCAAGGTAGATAACCAACTTATTATCATTGTAAACGATCTCCATTCCACGGCCACCCAAGACATAGGAAGGCCTGACAACAACCGGGTATCCTATGTTTGATGCTATGGAAATAGCATCAGCTTCACTCTTAGCAATGCCTCCTTGGGGTTGCTCGATCTTTAGCTCATTTAGCATTGCATTGAATCTCTCCCTGTCCTCGGCAGCATCAATCGAATCGGGGGAAGTTCCCCAAATGCGAACATATCCACCACTGGCACATTTAGGTTTGAACTCATCTAAATACCGCTGAATTGGGAGAGCCAGTTTTAGCGGGGTTTGACCACCAAATTGCACAATAATGCCTTCCGGTCGTTCCAACTCTATGACGTTAAGAACATCTTCTATTGTCAGTGGTTCAAAATAAAGACGATCACTTGTATCATAATCAGTAGAGACTGTCTCAGGATTTGAGTTCATCATAATAGTCTCGTAGCCTGCATCCTGCAAAAACCAGAAAGCAGAAATGGATCAAGTGAAACAAAAAAATGAGTAAAACCCAAATCTAGCATTATTGAGCACCGATCTGCTGTGCAAGCATATAACAAAATTATTCAAAATGTATTGGAGGCAGGTTTTGCAAGGCTTCTAACTCATCAGTATATTTTATAACCACACATGTAAATACAGAATACAGAGAATCATACAACATATCTGCAACAATTAAAGCCGCCACTCTGCCAGTATAAACAAAACTTGCTGACGAGAAACTAGCACAAAATCTAAACTTAAGTGATTAACAAACCTGAAGAGCGAAAGATGCATGGCAGCAGCAGTAGTCAAATTCAATTCCCTGACCGATTCGATTTGGTCCGCCACCTAATATTAGAACCTTTTTCTTCATGGTCGGAGCTGATTCACATTCATAGTCATAAGAGGAGTACATGTACGGAGTATCAGCTTCAAATTCTGCGGCACATGTATCAACTCGCTTATACACTGGTAAAACACCTAAAGATAGCCGTTTCAAGCGAACTTCTTTTTCAGAGGACTTTGTAACAAAAGCTATCTGCTTGTCACTAAAACCTCTTTTTTTGACTTCGTAGAGCTCATCCTTTGTCAACTCAAACAATTTTTTATCCACAAGGTATTGCTCAACATCCACCAGTTCCTTGAGTTGAGTGAGAAACCATTTGTCAACAAAAGTTAGCTCATGAATGTCATCCACCTTCATTCCCTTTTTCATTGCAGCATATATGGAATGAATTCGATCCGGATTTGGTACTCGAAGGCTGTACTTAAGCTGGTCCCAGTCCCAATTCAGCTCCTTGATTTGAGCACAGCCCCACCCAGAGTAGCCACATTCCAGTGACCGGACTGCTTTCTGAAAGGATTCCTGGAATGTGCGGCCTACAGCCATGGATTCACCAACCGACTTCATCTGAGTTGTCAATATTGGCTGAGAACCTGGAAATTTCTCGAAAGCAAACCTCGGTATCTGCGTGCAAAACAAAAATGAACAAATGATGTGAGATAGGCAACATGAGACACATTTGAAATGCTGCATGTGCGTAGGGATAGAAAGAAAACACTAAATTATTGTCAAATGTAGGTATACAGTACATAATTGTCAAATTTTAAGTTCTGATAAATGAAATTCAAAATTTCAATCTATGTTCAAACACAAAACTAATGTAAGGCTTTCAAACTTCTGGTCCTTGACAGAATCACAAATTTAAATACTCGTTGGAAGTTTATTCACAAAAATAATATTGTCTGAAGATGGAAGAGAGAATCCTATTTAGGAGGGAAGCTCTTGTACGAAAACAAAGGACACATAGATAAGAGGAAGAGGAAGAGGAAGAGGAAGAGGAAGAAAGTGATATTAAGCCAAATAATAATTAATATCGCAACTCACAAGATATGGATTTGTTCTCAAAGAGTCTACCTGCTTCTATATATCTCTTAGAAGATAATGCAAATCATAGACCAATCATTAAAAGATGAACCAGACAGATGAGTGTGTGTGTGTGTCAAGTAAAACAGGATTTGAAGTGTGTGAAGTATGTAAAGTTCATGCCTTGGTCACAACGTAATCTATACTAGGTTCAAAACTAGCTGGTGTCTTCTTTGTGATGTCATTAGGAATCTGATCCAATGAATAACCAACAGACAACTTTGCAGCCATTTTCGCTATAGGAAAACCAGTAGCTTTGGAGGCCAATGCTGATGACCTAGAAACTCGAGGATTCATTTCAATCACCATGACTTCTCCATTAGCAGGGTTAATGGCAAACTGAACGTTAGAACCACCGCATTCGACTCCGATCTCCCTTATAATAGCAATAGAATAATCTCTAAGACGTTGATACTCCTTATCCGTCAATGTTTGTGCTGGAGCTACAGTTATTGAGTCCCCCGTGTGAACTCCCATTGCATCAATATTCTCAATTGAACAAATTATAACCACATTATCCGCCAAGTCTCGCATAACCTCTAGCTCATATTCTTTCCAACCCAACAAAGACTTCTCCACCAAAACCTGTGAAGTCACACTAGCTGCAAGACCCGACTTACATATCGCCTCAAACTCATCCTTGTTATATGCAATTCCACCTCCACTTCCACCCAACGTAAAAGCAGGCCGTATAATCAAAGGAAACTCTCCAATCGAATTTGCAATTTCGAAACACTCCTCCAATGTCGTCCCAATTCCAGAAGGAGGAGTCTTAAGTCCAATACTCTTCATAGCTTTCTTAAACAAATCTCTATCTTCAGCCTTCTTAATAGCATCAAGCTTCGCTCCAATTAACTCAACACCATACTTCTCAAGTGCACCACTTTCAGCCAACGCCACTGCAAGATTAAGCGCAGTCTGTCCACCCATAGTAGGCAACAAAGCATCAGGCCTCTCCTTCTCCAACACCTGCTCAACTAGTTCAGGAGTCATAGGCTCAATGTAGGTCCTATTCGCAGTCTCGGGGTCAGTCATAATAGTAGCCGGATTAGAATTCACCAGAATAACCTCATACCCCTCCTCTCTAAGTGCCTTACAAGCCTGAGTACCTGAATAATCAAACTCACAAGCTTGCCCAATAACAATAGGTCCAGCACCCAAAATCATAATCTTCTTGATATCGGTCCGCTTCCCCACTTTCGACAAATCAAACACCACCCCATTTTTTGAATCACTTTCTTTACCAACAACAGCATTAATTTCACTGCTAAATTTTCTAGAACCACCAAATGTAGGCAATGCCCGGGTCGAAAAATCCAATCTTGAAGGCAATTTCGAGTAGAAAAACAAGGGAAATGAATTGGGGTTCGAGAATTTGAGCTTGGTGGGAATGAAATAGCTAGAAGAAGAAATGAGTTTGGTTGAGGCATTTTGACAAACACTTGGTGTGAGAGCTGCTAAATCACCCATTTCTTTGAATAGAAAAGTTAGCTTGTAAATTATAATCAAATAGGGAGATAGTGATGGTGTTTGAGAATGGCGTGATTGTTTTCTTGGGAGCTTTCTTCTACGCCAAAACGGCCGCCGATGGAAACCCTAATTTATCAATATGTGCATGATACAGACAAAAGTATTATTTAAGATTTTTCTTAATTTTAAATTTAAATGTGATGTGGACAGTGGATACAAAGATTTGTTCCATATGTGTGCTCACAAAAATAATATAAAGCTAGCGATGCATTTTAAAAATGTATTTTTATAAAATATATTATAAACGAAGTAATAAATATATTATAAATTTAAATACAAGGGGTATTTTTCTTTTAAATTTAATAGAGTTTTAATAAATTATATTTGATATATAGATTTTAATTAATTGTATTTGATTTTGATTTTAGACGGATTTTATATAAAATGTAACAGAATTGATTAGAGTATTTAGAACTCGAGCTTAATGTTTCAAATTTCATGGATCATAATGAGATTTCACAAATTCTAATTTAAAATATCAATTAATTATTACCAACTTTTATAACATAATTTCATATTTTAATTGAATATCTTAAAACTTCGATAATTTCTAAAATCTGATTTGAATGCACATGAATTTGGTGGACCAAAAAAATCCTTTGAAATTATAGTACTTAATATTGATGCAGAGGACTTTACCCTAGTAAGAGTTGGGACTTTAGACTTGGGAAAAAACGAAGCATTTTTATTGTAGGTATACTATTTCCAATAGTTAACTTAAATAAAAGTAACAGTAACATAATTACAGCAATAAAAACAAAATTACAGTAAATAAAAAGTTAAGAAACAAATGTTTGGCTGAAAGTACCTGATTGACCGTTCCTTCAGGACACACATATCTTGTTCACACCCTCTATTTCTGAACAAAACAATTTGCATGCAACACTTTTCAAGATTCCAACATTTTCATCACCAGTTTCGAGTTTCGAAATCTTGTTATTACAACAACATTTCAGTTGGTCACTAATCAGACAAGGAAAGTACAGAGACAAGGAAAGTACAGAGTGATAGAGATGCAGCTTTAGTCTATAGATCATGGTCTTGGATTCTCTTTGGTCATGATCTCTCTCATACCTCCTGCATTTTGATCACTCGAAAGTAATTAACGTATCTGGTTTTCTTGATCCGTTTGTGTAGGATGTCGTCAGGGTATAAGCAATTTGTTGAGGATAATTTGGGAGAAATCCCTCAGTTTATTATTTATGCTGTCCTTGAAATGGTTATCATATGTTTGCTTTATGTAGAGGCTGGCCTTGCGTTTGTTAGTTATGAATTTGCCAGGTTTTTCGATCTGCAAATCCCTTGTTTGCTATGTTCCCGGATAGATCATGTACTTTTGAATAAGGATTCCCATATGTTCCATAATGAATCCTTCTGTGAGTCTCACAAGAAGGCGGTCTCATCCCTTGCTTATTGTCACTTCCACCGCAAAATTTCTGACATCAAGAATATGTGCGAAGGGTGTCTTCTTTCGTTTGCTACTGACAGAGATTCAGATACGGATAATCCCAAGCCTCTGGTTGGAATGTTACACAAGGATGCTGATGTATTTGTAGAGGATGATCATAAAATCTTTGTTGATGCTAAATTGGCTGAGAAAGGCAGTATTAACAGGTGTGTTTGTTGTGGGGAGCCTTTAAGTAACAAAAGTTCTAAGAAATTTGTCAAGAATCCTTCCATGAAGGCTGCTACTATTTCATCAACTCCGTCTTCTCCTCGTGTGCCTCCCCTTATGAAAGAGGAGGGGCGCAACCTGGAATTGCCTCTTTCTAGGTTCTCTGAGCTCAAGTTTACGACAAATGCAGAACCAGAGGTTCAAGAAGATGCTACTGGAAACAACACAGAGCAGCAACGTAAGATTTTTGTTATAATTATTCTTTCATATTGCCTACAGATTATCCTGTTAATTGTCTCATTTTATTTACATTAACGTGACACTCTAATTGAATATGGTTTTTGTAAGAAGGGAAATATATAATATGAATGTGCTAAGCTACTAAAATATTTCTGAATCATACTGGTATGTAGAAATCAAAGAGGATCTGAAACAATTCCTACCAGATGCTGAGGATATGCCTGAAGATGTTATCAGAACACCTAGTACCGTTAAAGGAAACAAATTTTTCGGGATCCCTCTAACAGATGCAACTCAAGCTGCAGGCACTCCTAAGTGGGCTAACCGGCTTGCAAAAAGGGTGCAACTTGAGAAAGATTTGTTTGCAGAGCCTACTGACCTAAATCCTATGAACGAACCAGAGAGTGAGGCTTTGAATCGCTTGAAAAAACAAGTACGTGCAGATAGAAAGTCCCTTGTTGAGTTATCCATGGAATTGGATGAAGAAAGAAGTGCTTCTGCTATTGCAGCAAACAATGCTATGGCCATGATCACTAGGTTGCAGGCGGAGAAAGCTGCTGTGCAAATGGAGGCTCTGCAGTACCAGAGAATGATGGAGGAGCAGGCAGAATATGACCAAGAAGCCGTACAAATTATGAAGGATATTCTTGTCAAGAGAGAGGGAGAGATCAGGATCTTAGAGGCTGATCTCGAGACCTATAAAGAAAAATATGGAGAACTGAAGAAGGCAGGTAGTGTGGAATGTGAGGTTGATGCCGATGAAGACTACCAAGATATGCAATCTCAGTCTGTTTCACCATCTGGTTTCAAGTCCGAGTTTGGAAGCCCTAGTGGACACTATGGAGAACATGAACACACTACTGAAAGATCAAGAGATCTCCGAGGGGGAACTGCAGAAGCATCATTTGATAATGAGGGGGACAAATCTTATCTGCTAGGTAAGTTAACAAATCTAGAAGACAAAATTCAGTCGGCATCAGATGAGGCTGCTGGTTCCTTGAGTAATGTTCCTGACATGGTTGTGGCAGAAGATGAGAGTAGAGGTAGATTGTCTAACTCGTCGCCTTAAAGCACTGATTTTGCAAATTATCTGTCGAAAAAAAGGATCTCTTGTTCGGCAGAAATTGGGAATAAAGCCATCCTTAACAGAGAGATTGAGAGCCATTGAAGCAGATAGTGAATGTTTAAAGCATGCTGCAATGACACTGCAGAGGTAGTGAAGGAACCAAACTCCTCGCACAGATGACTCAACATCTGGAGAAACATAAAACAGATAGGACAGACACTGATGAAGAAAAAACAGAGAAAAGGATGGACACAGATACAGAACATACAGACACAAGGACATATACAGATGCATTGTTGTCCTAATTAGGTCTATCCCTTGTAGTAATACTTGGTACTCAGATACACTGGAAGTAGCTTTGAATAAAATTTTCTTGATTTGTTAACTTCTTGTGTATTCATTTGATCTTTATTGAAATATATTCTATGGTGTTTACATAAAAATAAACTGAGTATATTTAAAATGGACATCCTGCCAACATCCATCTTTAAATCATTTCTTTCCTATCTGACATTTTTCAACTTTAACATCAAAAATGGTTTAAAAGTCCAGCCAAACAGGCTCTTTTGCAACTCAACACCTTTGCTACTTTCCAGTTATACATAAAACTCATTGATCAAAGATAAGAAATGGGCTGGACTGGTACAAAGGAGTGAATTACATCTCTTGCTACAATCAGATGGAACACATACAACTACATGAAGCCACAAATTTATCCTGCTGCAAGCTTACATACCTATTAGATGGTGCATGCTAATACTACCATAAATACAGTGTCTTTTGAGCTAAAGTGCAGTATTACAACTACATATATAATTGGGGTTGAGAGGAGGATCTAGTAAACAAAGCTCCGCAACAGATACTTCCCACTGATATAGGATGGTGCTGGAGGATTAGGTAATTATGCCACTAGACGCGCCCAACTACAAATGGTCAAAGGCACTAGATCTTATGTTGCTTCTCAATGCTACCACCAACCTGCATATGCAGCCAATCACGCTGTGATCCATGAGCATATTCTCTTGGCGTTTGCGACGCAAATATCAATCCAGTCTCATCCAGTGTAGGAGTTCCAAGCTGAACAGGCATATATATATTATGTAGTTACAAACCAAACTCAAAAGGCAGCATCAGAACTATGTCTTTTTTACAAAATATGCTATATATCCTTCAAACAGTATATGCGTAAAAGGAAACCTGCGATTTAATGGGGCTAGAATACCCAGAAAATCGGAGATAGCGATCTTGTATATCGAATACGAAAGAAAAACATTATTTTGATGATCACATTATGAAGACTGTACATAAGAGTACTGCATGGAATTTCTTTTGTTTGTTAAATTACTTCATTGAACCTTCATACTTGTAAACTGCACCTCTTTTTTTGTGTAATAAGTTGCAATGCAGGGGCATTCGACTTTTAACAATTCTTTTTGTTTTTTTATGTATATTTTACGTTAGAAGTGCTGTTCTGGTAACTGGACCAAGTGTCCAGCTTAATGTTACAAGAGATAATTGATTCTTCCACTGTTTTCTCAAATTGAAGTAGATTTAAGCATGTCGATATGTTATAGACTTTTGCTGTGTTTGGTTATGGAATTGAACTAAATCTGTACTATTTTTTGGTATGTGTTTATGATTTTCATTCCATTCCTAGTCATCCTTCGTTGTATAAATTTAAGAATATTCAATTCTACTCATTTTGTTCGCAAATCCCACCGTAGCAAAGTTACTCCCTTTTTTTGCACTCTCCCCCTTCTATCTCCATTGTTTCTCCTTCAATTTCTATTATAATTTTCTATTGCATTCCGTTGTCCCCGATCAAACGGAACACAGAGATTATCTGAGACTACACACAGGGAACAAGTTTAAAATCAATAAACTCCTGACACTGACAAACAACCATCTTTCAGTGGCTTTACACCCTGTATGCAGCAACAAATAAAATGTCTTTATACTAATATATACCACTAATTAATAGGCAAAATACATATCAGAGTAGAATTAGGGTATAATGGACAATGGAAGTAATATTTACTATAGTATTTAAAGTGCTCCATACTTGTCAAGGCGTTCAGCAGTGTATAGGCATATATATTACATATTATATACATAAATTCTAATGGTTTTCAATAATAACTGTACTAATGTGAGATAAGTTCATTTGATTGTAAAAAATCGATTTTACTAATCTTTGTTTGATTTTTAAACTGTTGTTAATAGTACCTTGGTTCAAATTCTGATGGTAAATGAATTTTTTTCCCTTGATGATGAAAATAAGCAAAGTCTATTTAAAATTTTAACATATATATAGTTGAATGCCTGATTTGCCTAGTGTATGCCTAGGCGCCGCCAAATTCACCTGCCCTATTAAAAACAAAGCTGGACGCCTCTATATTTTTAAAACTTTTCCACCTAGGCGACGCCTTGACAACTATGAAGTGCGCTCTATCTTCTTTTGAAGTATTCAGTCTTCAAAAATTTGCAATCTAAATATACAGTAAAACCATCATAAACAATACAGAAACCAATATTGTATTCATCACACTATCTTGATAGCCTTGCATAATATAAACAGTGACATAACTTACATTTTTTAGAGGAAATCCTTCAATTGTTGGCTCTATTCTTGAATTTACTGCTTCAAGCTTCATAGAAAGGAACTACAATATCCAATTCACAAAGCCTTGATTATATATAACAGTTTTCCATGATGGTAGTGTCATATGCTAGAAATATATAAATACCTCAACTTGATGCTGCAGTGACTGAATGTAATTAATTATCTCATCAAGCACGAGTGCTTTTCCAATAACCTTGTAAAATGATGGAAGTGTAATTTATCAGTAGTTTTTGTTGACAAATTTAAAAATAAAAATTTAATACAGTTTGCTAGTAATGGACAAGGCCTAACCTTGTTACATCCAGGGACCAAATCTTGCAGAATCTTCATCCTCTCACTGATTTTCTCTCTCCTCGCCTACCCAGTCAGAAATTAAAGCAAAATTAGGCACACAAAAAGAAAACAAATTAATTATGAATTAATTATGATTCATTGAGTTAAAAGGAAAAGTACTCTTTCGGCCAAACTATGGCTATCAGTAGCTTGACCCCTCCTCGCTCTCACGTGGATATAGTCTTTAACTGGCTCAGTTGGCTTGGTGCCTGAATCCGAACTTGCTTCCACTTGAGTCCTCGTACCACAATTTTCCTGCTCAGATTCTACCACTTTCGATCGCTTACTATTTGAATCTTTCTGGCCAGAAATGAATAAGATATCATTTCACTTTTCTTGAAAATATTGTAATCACCTAAAAGTGCAGCAGTGCATGTATCGAACTCCTGATGTGCATATTACTTACAGCAGAAACTGAACATAGTGATCTAAGCTATGTAGAAAAGACACAGATGCATATCAACTAATAAAAAATCTAATAAACAAGACAAAATATAGAATTTGACATGGAACTAGCAGGACAGAAATAGAAACATCATGAGAGGATTTGCTGAGACGGAAATAAAGATATCAAGTTTCTCCCAAGATAACTGGAAGTTCCAACCAATAAGAATCCTAATGAACCTAAAAAAAGGCAAATCAATATAAATCTGTTATTTTTTCTACTTGTTCCTTCTTTATTCCTTCATCTAAACTTTTTTCAGCTATAAAGTGCCGTTTCATAAAAATATTTAACTTCTAAAATCTTTTACCCTTTGTTTAGTTGAAGGTTATGAAACTAAGAGAAAATGGATTACAGCATGTACTATTGTGTAGTTTTCATTCTTCCCTCCATTCTGTTTCCTACCAATCCAAACAAGAGCTCAAATCTACCAAATTGAATAACAGTTCGCACAAAAATATTGTGAACTTCTTCATTTCTTTCTAAACTATTATACTCCACAAATCTTCCCCTCTCCTTTAATTTCACTATGAGGGTCGAACATACTAGCTCCCAAAGTTCGCATTCAGAATTATTTTATTTTCAATTACATTCCTACCTCGTTCAATTCCTCCCCACGAAACGAACCAATAATCTTATCAAAACGGAACAAAACAATCAGAACCTAAACGCACACAATTGCGCCCTTCTTATTCAACTTGTAAGCAAAACAATCAACACTACACTCACTCAATATCAAAATTTCAAGAACACGTGTCAAGCAATCAATAAATCAAGCTACCAAAAACAAGAATCAATTACGTAACCAAACATACTGACAAACAAGAAGAAACAACATGACCCACCTCAGTTCTGTCCTTAAGGCGCTTGTTGTTGCCACGGCTATGATGTGTAAGAGAGGACTTGTCGTCATTAGAAGTGGTGGTGACGTCAGCAGCCAATTGGGCTGCGAGATTATTATTATGGTTACTAGGGTTTGGAAGTGAAGAAGAAGAAGAAGGGGGCCAAATCTCAGACAAGGTGTACGAGGAAGGGTTTGGAGCTGAGAAACAATTCTCGTTCACTATGGGTGTTACATTGTTATCCATTCTATGTTCTTTGGTTTTTGTTTTTGTACTTGACAACTGAGTTAAATGTCTTGTAATAACTCAACTCCTACTAGCTGCTGCTGCATCTTCCATTAACATCCCCATTCCCCAGTCCCCACTCACGCTTTGCTGCTGCTTCTTGTGTTGTTTATGTTTTTCTCTTTTCGGTTAAGTTTAGTATTTAAGTAATATTATATCATTTATTCATTATGTTTTGTTTTGTGAGTTGTTTGTTTTGATTATATAATGAAAAATATTATTTGAATCAAATTTTGAAATAGTTCATAACTCATATAATTTATAAGAAAAATTAAAAATAATATTTTTTTAATTAGATAATCAAAATATTTAAAAAGTATATAATAAAAATCAAATATTTTATAAAACAAAACAGTATATTTTAAGTTAAATGCAGCTGTGTACATGAAGTTTGCAATTCGGCACCTTGTTGTATTCATACCATCTAACAATGTGATCTAATTTTTTTTTATTTTTATGTGATATGTGTACTGCCAATTTGCCATTAGTTTTGTTATATCAAGGGCGGATCTATGATTCGAGCTTTAGGCGGGCATCAAGCAAAAACACCTATATATTTTTAAATTTTGTGAGATCACTTCTATTGTTTTGCAAAATTTAGAATGATGAAAAAATATAAAAAAAAGACGGTTCTATATGCAATATGCTTTACCGGAGGCTATTATAATCACTTTAAATCAAAAAGCATACACCTAAAATAAAATAAAAAAATCTATATTAATCATGATCAATTTAACCATTAATCATTATAATGTCCTAGACCAATTATAGTTTTGAAATTTGATCATCCTTATAGAATTTTCTAAAACTAATATATTAATAATTAAATGTTATACTCCCTCCGTGCACTTAAAAATTTACCGTCTAGTTTTATAATTTTTTAAAAACATTAATTTTTAACTAAAAACAAAATAAAATGTCATACTTTTGTCAAGTTTTGGGGATGGAGGAGGTAGTGTATGAGGTGTTGGGGGTTATTTCAAATTTTGTCATGAGCCTAATACAAGATCCAGTGAATTCGGCTTTCATTGTACCGGGTCAGAAAATGACACAACAACAAGTACTTAATCCCCCAAATAACAAATTATCACTGTTAAGAATAAAAGAAAGAAAACAAGTTAACCACACTTCGAAAGCCCATCTCCCATCATCTGGGCTTTCGTTTTCTCCAATTCCAAATTGACTTGTAACACTTCACATAATTAACACTTGCCCACTTATGAAGTTGACTCACATCAAAAGATACAAGACTGTTATTACAAGATTAGAATGCACATGCAAGAACACTAAAGTGGTGAGCTCGAACTACAAACTTTTGGTGTTGGAAAGCTTGGAGTGTCAAGATTTGATTGGTTGGGCTCATATTAGTGCATCATTCTTTTTGATATTTCCTTATTTGGTTTTAGCTTGCAAATGCAAGGAATTCTTGGTGCTAATAATACTCTTGTTTTAATCAAATGAACATATGTGATTTGGGCTTGAAGAGATAAAAGTTCCCCGCGGAGGTCTTCGGGCTTAAGCCCTTTTGGGGCTATTTTACATATGAAACGTTTTTGGGATTACATAAGACCGGAGAGAGGGGTGCGAAGTTGGGCATTTAGGTGGACCACGTTTTTGGGATTAATTTAAACTAACTTATAACCGTGCAATCGGGCGGTTAATATATTTGCTATTTTATCGTGTGTATTATAAATTTAATTAATTTTATAATATGTTTTAGTTAAAAAAAATATTACTATATTGCTCGATGTTATTTTAGAAGATTGAGTTTTTTTAGTTAGAAAATATAAAAAGATAATATATTTCAGTTAAAAATAATATTTAGTTATATAAATAGACTCGTATCTCGGCCCACATATCGACCGACCAGCCAAACTTTTAATGTTTCGGTTTTAATCGTATAATAATAGCTTACAACCAATTTTTTTTAATATTTTCACAATTTTGCTAAATAGATAATAATAAAAATCATTAGAACATTTATAAATTAAGGAGGTCCGTAAGGTCAAATACCAATCGAATGACCAAAATTTTAATATTTCGGTATTATTGTGAGGTCATTAGAGTATTTAAAAATAATTTTAATTTTAGTTGAAAAATATTATCAATTATTTATTTATAATTATATATAATAATGTTATTTTTTTATATTATGTTGCCGTATTATTTTAGAAGATCAGTGTTTTAGTTATAAAATCTAAAAAGATGATGTGTTTTAGTTAAAAAAGGTAATTGATATGTTGCTCAACGTTAATTTAGAAGATTGAGTCGTTTTGGTTAAAAAATATAGAAAAGATAATATGTTTAGGTTAAAAAGATACTTTATTATATAGATAGGCTCATAATTCGGCCCAAGTATCGACCGACGGTGTTATTTTAGAAAATCAGCGTTTTAGTTATAAAATCTGTTTCGGCCCAAGTATCGACCGACCAAACTTTTAATATTTCGACTTTAATAGTGTAGTATAGATTTGATTATATTATATTATATTATCATACATGGATGAATTAAAAATAATAATAGCTAGCTAGATACTAAATATAATATAAATTTTTGTCCAACTTTTATGTAATTTTTGCACAATTTTTGCACAAGATCTTTTGAATCACACGGGAATGGCGTACCTACTGACCATCATATTGTATGCATTGTAATCGGGACATTGGGAGACAGAGAATCGTTAGAATCCCAAATCCTAAAAATTCAAAATTCTAAAAATTCATGAACATTAAATTAAAGATGTAAATAAAACTATATTAGCTGGTCGAACAACCTGAAAATATAGGTAAATAGATAAACATTAACTTAGAAAAAACCTAATATTCGAGTAAAATAATTACACAAATGATAATTATCTAAATATGTAAAGAAGAATAGTTTGAATGACCCGGTAAATGGCAGTCTAACATCTACAAAACAGAATACAATATTGTTAATATATCATGTTAATTGAACGATCAACAGTCAAACCTATTGCACAGAAGCAATACGAAATCAAATTAAGATACATGAGTTGATGTTGTTGCTCGTCAACAATATCGACATTTCGAGAGAGTTGATGTTGTTGCCCGTAAACAATACCAACATTCTGAGAGAATTGATGTAGCTGCTCGTCGACATGAATATCGACAAATATGGGTTCGATCGGATCAACAACTTCAACAATTTCGTTAATCGGTGCGGGCTGAGGATTTCTGTCAATATCGATTGGACGAGGACCGAAAAACCTAGCACATAAATACAAAAATAGTGGCAAATGATATGATATATTTAAAAAGCGTTCAAATATAATATAATTACTGAAAATATATATATATATATATATATATATATATATATATATATATATATATATATATATATATATATATATATATATATATATATATATATATATATACGTTTAGTACAAATTGGTAGAGATCCCTGAGAGCCATCTACAAAATGTTAAAAGAGAAAATTTGATTAGTAACAACATCAAAAGAAAGAAAGAAAGGTAAAGAAGTAAACACCTAGTTAAACTGTCAACTAGTAGTAAAGAAATTAGGCTTAATTTGGTTCTGTAGCTGGATTATTATCCCTTTGAAGGGATGATACAGGTAAGTCCATGTGAGACCCGACCATGGCTCAGGTGAGGGGTTCCAAAAATCCTAAGTGGTTTGTTACATTATTAATTCGATTGAATCTAGTATTGAATTCAAATTTATTGAATACGAGTTACTTGTGTGATTAATTCTTTATGCAAGTGTGAAGAGGTGTTGGTTATTAATGTTCGGGTTTTTCGATTTTACTCCAAGGATTAACAACAGAATTGAAGAACCCGTAGCTGATCCTGTTGAAGCTAATCAACAGGAAGCTAATCCGCTCGAGCAAATACAAGTTCCAATCGATGTTCATCAACCGCATCTAATCAACAGGAAGCTAATCCGCTCGAGCAAATACAAGCTCCAATCGATGTTCATCAACCGCCTCTCAATCCACCTCGTATTTCACAAAACCGTATAATTCATATCTCACTCTTATATCTTTCTACTACCGTTTTGTTTATATATGCCATATTAGTTGGCATTTTTTTTTCGTAAACAATCATCGCAGAATATGTGGGATTGTTTTCGTTTTAATTTTTGTTCTAGTACCCGCTGGTACAACTATTTACATAGCGGTAAACTATAGTCACCAGCCTAAACCCAAGTCACCCGAGTTTCAAATTTTTAACATCATTACCCACAAATTTGACATCCAAAATACCGGACTTTCGTTTCGTATAATACTACTTTCGATCTTCTTGTTCAAAATCAAGATAGTGTCAATCAATTAAATATCTCTAGTAACATAAGTCTTTCTGTTTATAATACCTCAGTAGGTTTTTTAAACAACATCCCTCCTCTATTTCTTAACGGCAGTCAACCCATTCCTCTCCGGTTCAACATATCCGGAGAAAATATCAATTTTCCGCTTAATTTTCAAAGATAATTCATATTATTTTCTAATTATAAAATCCAATATCACTGCTCATTCGGTGCTGCAATCAGTCGAAACATACAATTATTCGATGGAAACGAGTTGCTATATTAGAGGCAAGCAACCTCCTGAAGGGCATGTGATGACATCCAGATGCGAAACCATAATTTAAGGTTTGAGCTAATTTTGACGATATTTTTCGTAAATAATTTGTTACATGCATAAACAAGTTTGCCCTGCTAATTCAGTTTTGTCTGCATGTTCTGACAGATTAATGGAGCAAAGCTTGGACTTGTTGCTACTGAACAGGGCCATGCAAGGAGAGCATCCGGATAATATAAAATCTATAAACTATGTAGTTTTTTTTTTAATTTAGAAGTGTAATTTATGTCTAAATTAACAAATAAAATGTACTTCTCTGTTACCTAAATTTAAATTGAAAATTTAGAATTATCAACGAGATTGTCTTATTATTTCAATTAAATATAAAAATGTATGCCAGTACGTGCAATTATATAACGTTTACCCAACAAAAGCCACATGCAAGGGAAAATCTCGAAAAAATGTTAGAACTTGTGTAACTGGACTAGGGCCGAGAAAATGAACGGTTGGTCAAAAATCGAATCTAGTAAAAATATTTGAATATTAAAATGTTATATTTCTAGAAGTCTAATCGAATCGTATTCATTTTTCAAACTGAGTTGAAGCCAATTCAGAGTATTTTGATTTTTTTGGTTCGGTTAATTCGAGACGGAACTTTTAAAGCTACTCTTGACTGTAAATATGTTAAAATCATGTCTCATGCCAGGAAGAGGGCACTATAATATGAATCTTGGAAAAAACTTAATTGTGCTAAATCACAGTTTCACAGATATCACACAGCCTGTAAACCATTCTTTGATAAAGGAAGAGTTTTCTTTAAACCAGATTCGGCAGTGCGGTTTATTTCGTTTTCTAATTATGAACTAATGACGCTGATATATGTGAACTAATTGATTAAATTCTTTGTTAATAGCCAAATTCTGATATTTTGATATTCTTGTACGTAGCTCATCAAAATGAAGTTTTTCTAGTTGTAGAACCAAGGATATTATGTTATCTGTGACTAGTGGTGGCCATACGGGCGTCCCGAGACGAGACGAGACGAGACGAGTCGGAGGCGAGACGAATTGATGAAAGATGAACTAGCTAGCCTTTCCTTTCATGTTTTGTCCCATGTATCAGTATGTGACATGTGCGCAGTTTATATGTATTGATTTTTTTTTTCCGCTAATTCGACACTAGTATCAATTCAGTAGTAAACCATACATAAAATATGTTATACAATCTGTGCAAAAATCAAACGGTGTTTGTGTGTGCAAAACGTAGGAGACAGAATGCAAACGAAGGATATAAGTAAGAGAATCCGAGTCCGGTGCGCAACTGTCTCCTTAAAGCGTATTTCGCCCTCACCGTATGTGAAGAACGATCGCCTCCCAGGATAAAACGGATTGCCGATGCGAGAAGCACCTTCGACGAACTAGAACAAGGACTGAAAACTATCACCGACGCGGCTAGGGTTTTTGAACGTAAGAGGCTGTGTGTATTTCGTGAATACAAACCCTAAACTATAATGAATATATATAGGCAATGCAAGACTTGTGCGCTACGCTCTGTAATTAATTAGAACGCGTTAATTAATTCACACGGTTATAAATATAATCCGAAATCAAATCGAATTAATTTAAAACCAAAAAATTAATCCGAAATCAAATCGGAATTAATTTCTGTCAATTTAATTGAGCCCAAGCCCAGTGGAAAATTAAATTCAGCAAAACTAATCCGTAATTCTTCGGGTCCAAATTTGTTGCATTCGTGTCCGCAGGTCGCACACGCGGGCTTGCGAAGCCACGAGATTTGCCTCGAAATCCCACAATTTGCACCCCCCTGCGCGCATGTAGGTAGTGGAGCATAACATACTAACACAAGTTAAACACTACAAGAGTGTTCTACTATATAAAGCCTTTAAAGGCTCTTTATAGAATCAATGTGGGACTCAAGTTTTTCTCTCCAAATTTCCACTACCAAGGAAGCAACTTTGGATCATCATAACTCATCCATTCCTTAGTCGTTTTGAGTGAATAAACATGCATTGGAAAGCTCTCTCGGAGGAGAACATTATCCAAGCATAACCCGCCACGAGCACGTAGCCGAGCCTCACTCAAATTGGTGCTCAAAATAACAAACTTCCAACAAAATATATATTATATACTGAACAAGACGAGACGGACTCGCGGTGGCTGCACGTGACGATACGTTAACGAGACGTGACGTAACGGGCGATACGAGACGAGTACGAGTCCGAGTTCAGTATTCATAACTCGTGATCGCCTCGTCTATTTCTACGAGCCGAGACGAGTCCTGGACGTCTCGTTACAGTACCGATTTTATGCGAGTTTATATGCGAGCCGAGACGAGCCGGAACGAGCCGATTCGTTCATTTGGCCAGGTCTATCTGTGACTGTAAGAAGGTTCACCCAACAAAAGCCACATGCATGCATGCACAAGGAAAATTTCGAAAGGATGTTACTTTTGCTATAAACGCTGCTTGATCTCGCTCCTTGGTCTCTTTCAAAACTCCACTGTCTGTCCTCTTCATTTCTGTTTTCTTTTTTATATTTTTATAAAATTATTCATTAATTTTTATTATATTTTTTGAAATGATATTTTTTTTAAAACTTGGTGAGATAATATATATATATATATATATATATATATATATATATATATATATCCAACTAATTTCTCAAACGAGTGATATATACATATATATTTATATTTGTATATTTTATTAATATCCATTTTACAACCATATTTGAGCTTTTGGAAAACAGCACATGTAGATTCTTAAAAGGTCAAAACGTGTCCGAATCAAATGTTCCAATTAATTTAATAGTCCGGAGATTTGTATATCATACCAAAACGGGTTACAAATGAAACAAAAACTAAATAAGGGCGTTTGCGAGCTGACAGTAAAATTCAAATTTCATAGAACAAATATAATGGGTTGGGTCGCTTTCATGGTAACCATAGTTATTTGCTATAACAATACACTGATATGTAAAATAATATATTAGTATGATAAATTGCTAGTGCATGTTTCTTTAAATTTAGAATAAGACACTTTAAATTACTATATCAGTAAAGACTAAGACACTTAAACTCGAAATAATTTGTTATAGTGGTCTGGCAAACTGGCAATTTGTAGAGGCAAAGTAATTAAGTAAATTTAGAATGCGCTTAAAAGAAACAAAATTAGAATAGAATATCATTACTAAATTTTTAAAGATGGACAAATTGCTCGTCATCATATATTATGTACCATTCATAGTCTCTGTCACCTGTATATTATATACTACTCATTTTCTCTGTCACCGTTATATAGTATATATCACTTATATTCTTTGTTTAAAAAACTGGTGACTAATTGCTATTAATCACTAATTAATCCATATTTCATAACTCGTCGAATTAATTAAATTTTCCCGATCAATCCGACCAATTCTCCATCAATTCAATTAATTTTTAATTAATTTTTGTTCTGTGACTTTATCGACTAAGACCGACCTCATTTTTTACAATATTGCTCCTAAAATTAGGATGTTTTCTAAATTATTTAAGCTTTACTCACTAAGCAATAAAAATTTACTTGTTAAACTTCTTTATGTGTGATGCAGTGAATACTAATGTTATATGCAGCCCGCATATAAATCATGCAAGCTCATGCAATACCTCATCTCATATCCTAGTTTCATCTCTTCTCTATCTCGCAGCATCTCTATATTACTTGCAGGGCTTGAAGTGGCTTACGTTTGATGTTAGTGTATTTGCTAAATATTTCAACTTTCTTAAATTTATATATAACCTTATTAAAAGGACTTTATTGTTACGTAATCTATATTGGACGAAAGATCTTTCTTGTGGTTGTTGATTAATCGCTCTACTTGGCAGTCCAGTTAGCTTCTTGCGTTTTTCGAGAAACTGTCATATTTCATCATCAAATTCTATAAAAGATATTACCATTTTCAGTTAAGACTCAAAATATATAAATATTAAAATAATTATCAAACAATAATTTTTTATCGACATTTTTTATCGTTAGCTTTTGCATGGGCTTGGCAGTTGGCTGGTGTATATAACTGAGAATTGGGCACGTCACACTCTCAGTAAACTTGCAGTCTCCCTGATTCTCTCTTACTCCGGTCATCTCTTATATCTCTGCTAGCAAACCACCACATTATAAATCAATAATCTTCTCATTTTTACGAAAATGTTAGCTGCAATCTACCGGATCATTTAAACAATTTTTTTATATTTGTTCAGGTTTTTTTATTTTGCGTCAAGGATTAACAACCGAATTGAAGAACCCGAAGCTGATCCTGTTGAAGCTAATCAACAGGAAGCTAATCCGCTCGAGCAAATACAAGCTCCAATCGATGTTTATCAACCGCCTATATGAATTTCTTTGGGCCTAAGCCCGTTTCTTTGGGCTTTTTTATATATGAACTGTTTTCTGGATTACATAAGACAGGATGTAGAGGTGCAAAGTTGGGCATATTACTATATCAGTGGACCACCTATATTTGTGAAGTTATTTGAGTGATTTATCACACATGAATAAATGAAAAATATAATAATTGAATACTAAATATAATATAATATAAATTTTTGCACAACTTTTGCACTATTTTTGCACAATTTCAACTAATAATGCTGTTTCTTTACATAAACAAATAAATGGATCCATTTAGAAATTTTTTGAATATATATAAAAACAATAATTGGATCCACTGCAACAAGGAAAGTACCCAACTGTCATGACTTGAGAATGTTGTTATAACGGAATTGTAGAGGGAAAATCCGTTAGAATCTGTTAGAGGGAGCATGTATAAGAATAGAGATAGCAGTAGAGAGAGACTCACTCTTGTAATGTTTTAGTGTTCTACTTCTCCCTCTGTATTCTTTTATTCTGTACCCTTCCTCCTCTCTCAGTACACTTTTACTATAATAACAGTTCATTTCCTAACATTTGGTATCAGCAGCCAGTAGATTCTTGGCCATTTCTTGTGCTATGGCTAACAATACTCGTTCTCGCTCAGTTGACGATCAATGGAAGGATCTTGAAAATAAGATTCATGAGATATCGATACAGTGTTCCAAGAAAATCGAGGCTAGTCAGTCATCGATTGAGGAGAAACTTATTGGTAAGATGGATCAATTGATGAATTTGGTGGCGGGTTGTGAAGCAAGAATTGAGGCCTGCAATATCTCAATGGATGACAAAATCAATGGTAAACTAGCTGGTGTTTTGAAGAATGCTAACTTGGAAAGAGGAGTGGGGCGAAATGGAGAGTTCTTGATAGATAAAACTCCATTGTTACCATCTCCAGATTCAGGTGCAGGAAGATTTTTCAGAAACAAGAATGATGACAAAGAGAACCAAAATCAAGGGAAAATGTCATTCAATCACCCTAAAGTGGAGCTGACTCATTTCAAGGGAGAGGATCCAAGAAGTTGGATTAGAAAATGCAACAAATTCTTCTGGTTTCATCAGGTTAGTGAACCTATCAAATGTGAGTTGGTAGAAATGTACTTAGATGGCAAGGCTGATAGTTGGTTCCAGAGTTATAAGTTTGTTAAAGGGAAGATGTCTTGGGATGAATTTTGTGAAGCTTTGATTAAACGTTTTGATCAAAAGAAAGGGGTAGATGAGCAAGAGGAATTTAACAAACTTGTACAATCAGGAACAGTTCTTGAGTATATTGATAAGTTTGAGGAATTGAAAGCAGTGTTGCTGTGCAAGAATGCACACTTAGATGAGTCTTACTTTGTGTCAAGTTTTATATCTGGATTGAAGCTTGAATTGAAACCAATGGTTAGAATCATGAAGCCGAAAACTCTGGGGGATGCAATAGAAATTGCCCAATTTCAGGAACAAACAGTGGAGTTCCTGAGCAAGAAACAAGAATCTAAAGGGAAAACCAATTATGGGTCATTGGTTAAAGAAAGTCAGAAGACAGATTCAGGTGTGGGAGATGATAAGAAAGGAGATGTCAAAAAAGGAGCAAGTCAGTCAGGGTTGTTCAAGAAAATATCTCCAGAGGAGTTTCAGTATAGGAAAAATAACCACTTATGTTACAAATGTGGGGACAAGTATGGACAAGGGCATCAATGCAAGAATGAACAATATACTTTCATGCTATTAGATGACAAAGAAGAGTTGGAAATGTTAGATATAGAAGAGGATGGAGACAGTTGTAAAGAGGGAACTATTACAGAGGTGGCACTCAATGCATTGTCTGATAATATACTCAGAAAAACAATCACATTAGAGGGTCACATTGGAAAACAACCTTTGTTAATATTGGTGGACACTGGCAGCACCATGACATTCATAGATACTAAGATGGCTGAGAAGTGTGGGTTGAAAGCTGAACCAAGAGAGTCCATACCAGTTAAGTTAGTTGATGGAAGGACAGTTATGAGTTCAAGTATTATTACTGGAGTTAAGTGGCAAGTGCAAGAATATCAATTCTGTTGTGATATCAGAGTAATGGATATTGGGGGATGGGACATGATAGCAGGAATTGATTGGATGGAACAATACAGCCCTTTAATGTTTGACTTCAAGAAATTGTACTTGAAATTAAATGCAGATGGAGGTGAGGAGAACCAAATCAAATTACAGGGTACAGTGAAGAAAGCTTGTATTAGTTTGGTTAGAGGTAAGGCATTAAAGAAATTCAACAGAGAATTGATGCTAAGTCAAGCCAGTCAATGTAATAGTGTGGAGAACATTTTGACACAGAACACAGTGGAGGCCAGGAAAAGTCAGGCATCTCAGGAAAATGATCTGCAATCAGGTTTGATTAATTCTGTGTTAGATAGATTTCCTGAAATTTTTGCTATTCCTACTGCATTGCCTCCTACTAGAGCTATTGATCATGAAATACCACTGGAAGAGAATGCTAAGCCTTTTAAACTCAAGCCTTATAGGTATCCTCATTCACAGAAAACAGAAATTGAAAATAAAGTTCAAGAGATGCTTAATAGTGGAATTATTAAGCCAAGTAACAGTCCATTTGCCTCACCTGTGATCTTGGTTAAGAAAAAAGATAATACATGGAGATTTTGTGTGGATTATAGACACTTAAACAAGCTGACTGTGAAGGACAAATTTCCAATACCTAATATTGATGAGCTGTTGGATGAATTACATGGAGCAAAGGTGTTTTCCAAATTGGATTTGAGGTCTGGATATCATCAAATTTTGGTCAAACCTGTAGATACCCCAAAGACAGCTTTTCAAACTCATCATGGGCATTTTGAGTTTGTGGTCATGCCTTTTGGATTAACAAATGCTCCAGCTACTTTTCAAGCTCTAATGAATCAAGTTTTTCAGCCTTATTTGAGGAAATTTGTTTTGGTTTTTTTTGATGATATACTCATATATAGCCAGAATTTAAGTGAACATGTGGTCCATTTGGAGGAGGTTTTGAAGGTGCTTAAGGAAAACAAGTTATTGGCCAAGAGATCAAAATGCACTTTTGCTGCAGATTCTGTAGAATATTTAGGGCATGTTGTGTCTGAGAAGGGAGTCAGCATGGATCCTGCAAAAGTAGAGTGCATTGTAAATTGGCCAACTCCTACTTCTGTAAAGGAATTGAGGGGATTTTTAGGACTATCTGGCTATTACAGGAGATTCATCAAAAATTATGGGGTTATTTCCAGGCCTTTGACTTTATTGTTAAAGAAGGATGGATTTTACTGGAATCAAGAAACAGAAGAAGCTTTTATGGTGTTAAAACAAGCTTTAAGCTCAGGCCCTGTACTTACTGTACCTGATTTCTCTAAACCATTTACAGTAGAAACTGATGCTTGTGGAAAAGGTATGGGAGCTGTTCTTATGCAACAGGGACAACCAATCTCATATTTGAGCAAAGCTTTCAATACAAAAAATATGGGGTTTTCAGTGTATGAGAAAGAGTTACTTGCTCTGGTGATGGCTGTTACTAAATGGAGGCATTATTTGGTAGGGAATCATTTTATTATTAGGACAGACCATCAGGCTTTGAAGTATTTACTAGAACAACAACTGCATACTACTGTCCAGTATAAATATATGTCTAAGATGTTGGGGTTAGATTATGAAATTCAATATAAAAAGGGGGCTGAAAATGTAGCTGCTGATGCTCTTTCCAGAGTAAGAAGTGAAGGGGAAAAGGAACAGGTATTGACTGCTATTACTACAGTTCAACCTGTATGGTTACAACAAGTATTGTCCAGTTATGAAGAGGATGAGGTCAGTCTGCAATTAATTAGTAAGGTGTTGTTGAAAGATGATACAGTAGCAGAGTTCCAATATGAGCAAGGTATTCTGAAGAAAGGGAACAAGATATATCTGGGAAATTCTGGGGAAATTAGGCAGACTGTTATTAATTCTTTACACAGTACAGCATTAGGTGGTCATTCTGGCCAGAATGCATGCTTGCAAAGGCTCAAAATGTTATTTTGGTGGCCAGGAATGAAGAATCAGGTGGTGGAAACAATTAGGAAATGTGAGGTGTGTCAGAAGAATAAAAGTGAACATGTTCCATATCCAGGGTTGTTGCAGCCCTTGAGTATTCCTAGTCAAGCCTGGCAACATATATCTATGGATTTTGTTGAACAGTTGCCAAATTCTGAAGGGATGGATACTGTTCTGGTAATTGTGGATAGATTTTCAAAATATGGTCACTTTGTTGCTCTCAGTCACCCATTCACTGCAAAAGATGTGGCCAATGTGTTCTTGGATAATATTTTTAAGCTGCATGGATTACCAAATTCTATAGTTTGTGACAGAGACAAAGTATTCACCAGTCTGTTCTGGACCAGTTTGTTTGAGAAATTAGGAGTTGCAATGCATTTCAGTTCTGCATATCACCCTCAATCAGATGGGCAGACAGAGAGATTGAATCAATGCCTTGAGTCATATTTGAGATGCTTTTCAAGTGACAGACCAAACAGTTGGAAACAGTGGTTGCCAATGGCAGAATATTGGTATAATACTTCATATCATACCAGCTTAGAAATGACTCCTTTTGAGGTGTTATATGGCAGTAAACCAATACCTCTCAGTTTGGGAGATACACATGACATGATAATACCAGTAGCACAGGACATGATAGAGCAGAGAAGAATGGTGCTACAGGTGGTTAAAGAGAGCTTGCAGAAGGCACAACACAGGATGAAATTTTTTGCTGATCAGCACAGGACTGAAAGACATTTTGGAATAGGAGATTGGGTGTACTTAAAGCTACAACCCTACAGACAACAAACGGTAGCTATCAGAACATCCTTGAAGCTGTGTTCCAAATATTTTGGACCGTTCCAGGTGTTGGAGAAAGTTGGAACAGTAGCTTACAAACTTAAGTTACCAAGTCAGTCAAAAGTACATCCTGTATTTCATGTTTCACTGCTTAAGAAACATGTTGGAGCGACTCCTATAGTAGCTGGAAGTTTGCCTGAGTATAATCACAATGACATAACACCACTGGTACCATTGAAGGTGTTACAGAGAAGGCAGATTATGAGAGCTAACAGGTTGGTGACACAATGGCTCATACACTGGTCGGGGTTGGAATCCTATGAAGCATCATGGGAGGATGCTGAGTTCATTCAGAAGCAGTTCACGGATTTCCAAGCTTGAGGACAAGCTTGATCTTATGGAGGGGCAATTGTCATGACTTGAGAATGTTGTTATAACGGAATTGTAGAGGGAAAATCCGTTAGAATCTGTTAGAGGGAGCATGTATAAGAATAGAGATAGCAGTAGAGAGAGACTCACTCTTGTAATGTTTTAGTGTTCTACTTCTCCCTCTGTATTCTTTTATTCTGTACCCTTCCTCCTCTCTCAGTACACTTTTACTATAATAACAGTTCATTTCCTAACACCAACTCTGTTGTACATGTCTCCATATATGAGTAATAGCCCAATTTACTTTCATTTAGCAGCCCACATGTTTTCTTCTAATTGGACTCCTCTAAACAGCCCAGTTAAATAATGAGACTAAACAGAACGATTAAAATGTTGACTTGTAAGTTGTAACCTTACCAAAAAAAATGTAGACTTGTAGTTTCTTCTTCTTCAATATTTAATATTACTATATTAACAATATATATCCTTGCAATTAAATGAAAAATATATATTATCTCTAGAGGATCTTAATATTGTAAGATCTTGATCGGTGAATAATTTATTTTATAATCTCTAAGTCGTAAAACTATAATGATATCAATCTAAAATATATTATAGTACCCATATGAAAAATTCGACTATATGACAATTATTATTAAGACTTTAATATTGAGTGTCTTTTTCTTGATTTTGGATATTATTAACAACCACTGGGGTTTCCGAATTTTGGTTAGATGATACAGTTTCTTGGATAAAGATATAGATCCAAGTGTTATAACTTTCGATCTTGATATGATACAATAATGGTCGCTTTTGAGGTAACCAGAGTTATTTGCTTATAACAATACCCCGACATGTAAAGTAATATACAGTAGTATGATAAATTGCTAGCGAATGTTTCTTTAAATTTAAAATCAGTATTTTTAACGATTTGGATTTTAGTTGAAAATATAATAGGCTTAAAATTTATCCTATCGATAGACAATTTATCATATTATTTCTAATATTTTACAATTTTAATAACTTAAATTTACTCATAATGTATTAAACTGGGTGAAACTAATTGATTAAATTTTTTATTGATATACAAATTTTGATACTTGTGTATCATCAAAATGATGTTTTTTTTTTGGAGGGTGGGTGGGTGGGGGTGGTTTCAATACAGTATAAGTGGATTTTTCAATTTCTTTTATGAAGATATGATTAAGCACAAAAATCGAAAAATAATAACACCGTTTATGTACTCATATTGTTTTATTAATAAATAATGGAAGTACATCAACATCCAATTCGATGATTAATTTGTAAATGATCTCTCTGGGAAAATGCTAATACAAAGTTCAAACAACCGAGCAGAGTATATTGCTTGAACTCTATCTTTGTAACGACTAACAAGTAGTAGTGGTATATATTTTTTCTTATTTTGGATATTATTAAAAAAGTTCTTGGATTTCCAAAGTGTATTAATTTTTAATACAATTTTACAAATTTAGAATCAATAATTACTAATTGTTTAAGAGGGACTGGCGTTGATAATATGTCATGACAGTCGTGTCATGACATCCGAAATTTGTTATAGTGGTCTCGAAAACCGGCAATTTCTAGAGCCAAAGTAATTAAGTAAATTTGGAATGCACCTAAAAGAAATAAAATTAAAATAGAATATCTTTGCTACACCTTTTAAAGATGGACAAATTGCTCACCACTATATATTATATAGTGTTCTAAAATTCGGTGATTGATCGCGAATAATCACCGATTGATCAATGTTTCATATTTTTCGTCGAACTGACTAAATTTCCGATTAATCTCTGACCAATTCAATTAATCTCCAATTAATTCTTGTTCCGTGACTTTACTGATTAAGTCTGATTCTCGTTACTCACACTAAAATTAGGATGCTACTAAATTATTAAAATTTACTTAATAAGTAATAAAAATTACTTGTTAAACTTACTACACATTTATGTGTGATGTACTGATCTGATGCGGCGCCGGTATATAAATCATGCTGCAGGCATGCACCTCATCTCAATATCTCAGCTTCATCTCGTTTCCTCTCTCTTAGTATCTCAGTTTCATCTATTTTCTCTTTGTGTTTTTGCCAATATTATAAATTAAATATCTTTTGTTTGAAGATGTTGACTGCAATTTACTAGGTCATTCAGACAATATTTTTATATATGTTCAATTTTTTTCAATTTTGCTCAAAAGATTAATGGAAATGGGGAACCTGAAGCTGCGAATCTTGTCGAAATCAATTATGTCAACGTTAATCCTATCAAGCAAAGACAAACTCCCATAATGATCATCAACCACCTCTCAATCCACCTCCTAATTCAAATAATCATATATCTCATATCATAATTTTATATCTTTCCATTGCATTTCTGTCTATATATGTCATATTAATTGGTATTATTCTTTTCATAATCAATCATCGCAGAATATGTGGAATGATTTTCATTTTAGTTCTTGTTCTGGTACCCGCTAGTATAACTGTTTACTTATTAGTAAGCAATCGTCATCCGCCTAAACTCGAATCACCTAAGTTTCAAATTTTGAACATTATTACTCACAAATTTGACATCCAAAAAAGCCAACTTTAATATAATATTACTTTCGATCTTCTTGTTTAATCAGTTGAATATCTTTATTAATATAAGCCTTTTTATTTATAATATATTTGTTGGTTTTTTTAAACAACATCCCTTCTTTTTTTCTTAACAATAGCCAACTCGTTCCTCTCCACTTCAATCTATTTGGAGGAAAAATTAACTTTTCGGTTGATAAATATGCTTTCAAAGATAATATATATTATTTTCTAACAATAAAGTCGAATGTCACTGCTCATTCGGTCCTGCAACAACTCCAAACATATAATTATCAGATAGAAACAAGGTGTTATATTAGAGGCAAGCGACCTCCTAAAGGCGGATGATGGTATCCACTTGCAAAACCATAATTTAAAGAAGTTACGGTTTCCTAAAGTTTGAGCTAACTTTGACAATATTTCAAATTTAACACCAGTACTACAAATAAAGTATTTGACATTCGTCATAAGCAACTTTCGTAACAATAAAACTTTTAATCTTCCTATTCTAAATTTAATTATGTTATATCAACAAACATGAATAAATTAAAAATAATAATAGTTAAATACTAAATATAATATGACATAATTATTTACACAATTTTTGCACAGTTTTTGCACAAGATCCTTTGAATCACACCGAATGTCGCGACTACTATCGTACTACAAAGATTCTTTCAGTATCTCTGCTAGCAAACAACATATCAATCATATTACAGTATAAATCAACAATCTTGTCATTTTTCCGAAGATGATAACTGCAATCTACCGGATCATTCAAACAATGTTTTCATATACGTTTATCTTTTTTTATTTTGCTCCAAGAATCAACAAAAATGAAGAACCTGAAGCTAATCCTCTAGCGCGAAGACAAGCTCCCATCAATGTTCATCAACCACCTCTCAATTCACCTCTGGATCCAGATAATCATATATTTCATATCACACTCTTATATCTTTTTACTGCATTTCTGTCTATATATGTCATATTAGTTGACATTTTTCTTTTCAAAAACAATCATCACAAAATATGTGGGATGATTCTCGTTTTAGTTTTTGTTCTAGTACCCGTTGGTACAATTGTTTATGTAGTAATAAACAATCGTCACCAGCCTAAACTCGAGTCACTAATTCCAAAGTTTAACATCATTACTCATAATTTCACCTCCAAAATAGGCAACTTTCGTATAATACTACTTTCGCTCTTCTTGTTCGAAATCGAGATAGTACGAATGAGTTGAATACCTCTAGCAATATAAGCCTTTGTGTTTCTAATATATCTTTAGAATTTTTTAAACAATATCCCTCCCTTTTTTTTAGCATTAGTCAACCCATTCATCTCCGATTCAACCTATCCGGAGAAAAATATGAACTTTCCACTTCAAATATCTTACTATCTTCTGATTATCAAGTATAATGTCACCACTCACTTTGTCATGAAACCCCGACAAATATTTTTCATATTTTGCTACATGCATGAACAAATTTTGTCTTGCTAATTTCGTTGTGTTTGCATGTTTTCACAGATTAATAAAGCAAAATTTGGACTCGTTGCTACTGAAGGGGCAGGCAAAGAGCGTCAGGATTATTTAAATTCTACAAATTTATGTGGATTTTTCTTTCTGTATTATTTAAATTGTATAAATTATGTATCTTTCATTTTTGTAAGTGTAATTTATGTCTAGATCAACATATAAAATGTAAATGTAAAACCGAATTTAATAAATAATTTAGAATAATTATCAAGTTCTTATTTTATTATAGAAATTAAATATAAAAATGGATGCCAAGTACAGTTTCTCTAAGAATGTATATATTATTAACATTGTAAAATATTGATAAATAATTAAATTGACATGTTAAAAAATGAAATCCTACCAATAAATTGATGTCCATAAATATTGTAAGACATTTTTATTTAGTAACTCTTTTTTTCAAGATATGATCTTACCAATAGTAAGACTAAATTAAATTAACTTTCTTAAATCAACAACCACTAGGAAGAAAAAAAGATAAAAACGAGTACACACTTATGTGATGTGATAAAAAGAGATGGAGGAGTATATACACATGCATGGGGCATATATGCACCTCATCTTAAATTCTCAATATCTCACTATGCCTGGTTTCGTTTTCTCATTTTCTCTCTCTCTCTCTCAGTATCTCTGATTCATCTCTTTTTTCTTTGTGTTTTTTCCGGTATTAAGGCCAGTAATCATATCTTCTCTTTGAAAATGTTGATTGTAATTTATCAGGTCATTCAACCAATGTTTTTATATATGTTCGGTTTTTTCAATTTTGCTCGAAGGATTACTGGAAATGGAGAACCTCAAGCTGCTAATCCTATCGAAGTCAATCATGTCGAAGCTAATTTAAAAAAAAAATTATAAAACTATACTTTATAAAAATCTCAAAATACGTGAACGTAAACACGTGGACTGAGAGAGTATGTGTATGTGATGCGGCGCCGAGCGGCGGCCATTAATGAATTACATTATATAGCTATATATAAATCATGCATGCAGGCATGCACCTGATCATCTTTTCTTTTGAATTAGACTTAAAGAAGTTATTTATTACCTAAATAAAAAAGATTATAAGTGAAAAGTTGATTTTGAATTATAAATTATTAAAAGTATACTAAATTAAAACCTGTTGGGGTGACACAGCGAGTCAAGAAACAAGAATACCAAACTAAAGCACCACCAAATCACTTCAACCACATGATCAAACTTTTTAGTTTTTACATTTTTTTGATTTCATCAGCCATGATGCAAGCTAGCTAGCTGTTTGATTGTGCCGTGGAGAAAATATTTGTAAAGCCCGTTGTACTAAAAGGCCAATTGGATATACTGTAAATTTATACAATTTCGCTTTCAAATAGGCGACTCTCTCGACATCGGCAAAAGGCCACCGATAGGCTCACTAGAGACTATGTTTCCGATCAGAAATTCTCGGTTTCCACCGCCAGTGATACCGGCGTGGTTTGTACAATCAATTCTCTTATTATTTTAATTTTTTCGATTTTCGAATGAGCCTACTCTGTTTGGTTTTATTATATCACTGATTAACTAATCTATGTTATGCCGGTGGTCGGATAATTTGTCATCGGAGTGAGGACATTGCGGAGATGGATCAAACAGAAAAAGCAAGGAGTATTGTGTTGTGTTGCTGGAGCGAAACTAGAGGGTTTGCTTGTGTTTGTGGATAGATATACTTCGGATGGTCATTGTCCTCTTTGCGGTGGTGTGCGGGAGAGATAGCTTAGCGGTGATGGCTGAGGGTTGCGGCGACGGCATTCCGATCAGTACGGGATCCGAGTTTAGAAAGGAAGGCGTTAATTGATGACGTTAATTGTGCCTTATTGGGCGTAAATTGTGTCTCTAATTGAGGATGTTAATTGTGCCTTATTTGAGGGCGTTATTTGTGTCTTAATTAAGGGCATTAATATTTTATTAATTGTGCCTTAATTAAGAGTTTAATTGTCTCAATTATGATTTATCATAATTGTGTGAATTTTTTATCACCACATGCATATACACGTGATTTTGTTAATAATTATTTATTGGATATATTTTTTATTTTTTATTTTTATAATATATATAATCTGTTATATATATCGACTTATATTCTTCTTGTTTACTCTGTTTTATTTTCAGGACTCTTGGAAGAAGACGGATTTTCTTTTCGGACATTAAAGTCTTATTGTCTAAATTTCCCCGGTCATCTTGCATGTCCGACGGTTAGATAATAAGCTTTCTTGGATGAAAGAATTATCACGGTGAATTGCCAGTTTATATCTGTGAGATTTATTCTCAATTTCAAAAAAAAAAAAAAAAAAAAATTAAAACCTGTTGGGCTTTGGCCCATTTGAGTATGAATGATAAAACTACCTATTTGGTCTTTATCAATAGCCTGGGCTCATATTTTCCTATCCTGTGCTGTTCAGCTTACTAGAATCCTTTTTTTTTTTTTTTTGAAAAACCAGCTTACTAGAATCTTAATAGAATCTTAAGTCGATATAATATGCTTTACGCTAATTTTAATTTGTTGTGTCTGATGACAGCTCCTAGGTGGCCATTAACAAACAATGTCTTAATTTAGTCACTCAGCATCAATGTGCATGAATTTTCTGAAACCAACTAAATTCTCATTATGGTTGACTAACCTCCGTAAAACGCGGGCCGCATCCTGCATGGTCTACTCTTTGGAAAAGATCGGAGAACCTGAGCGGCATGGTGCCAACTGCCAAGCTATTTGTAATTGAGTCTTCTGGATTGTCCACCTCTGCTGGATTTCACACATAAAACAAAATTTAAAATATATGTCTAAAATTATGAATGGATACAAAGAATCAAATTATTTATTTATTTTCAATCTTTAATTATATAATTGTATATGAATAGTTTTTTTTTTTGAAACTAATTGTATATGAATAGTTAATACATAGTTGAATCAATTACTTAAAATTAATATTTGAATGACTTTATTAAAATTTTAAATCAACTAGAATGAATTTTTTATACACATGTAGTTAAATATTGACAAATTGTAATGATTAATTTTATTAATTTATTAGAATTAAATAAACTCAAAATATTTTATATTAAAATAAGAGTATATATACTTTTCAAAAAAGGAATTTACCAAAAACACCTTCTTTTCGAAGTTTTGTTACGATATCACTATGAAATATTTATAAAAATACTAAATTTTTTAAAAAAATTGTAAAAATACGATCTACAACAATATATTGTTAATTGATCCTGGTCCTGCGGGGATTGCAAGTACGATTGCAATTAATGTTGTATGTGGTTACAACGGGTTGCATACTGTATTTTTACAAAAAAATTCAAAATTTTGATATTTTTTATAAAATATTTGAAGAGGACTTAAAATGTTTACAAAAAAATTTTGAACCTAGATATTTAAAAGAAAACCACTTAAAAAAATTATAGACATCTAAGGATATAAAGTAATTCCGATCACCAATCTAAATTATTTTTTCCGTCTCCCTATTTTTTGACACTTTTTATGTTGTTACCTCTCATTTATTTACATTACCTAAAACATCAACTTTTTAATATTATATAAAAATTAGCCATTTCTTTCCTTTATTTACATTACCCAAAACATCGGGTAAACTACTTTGTAAAGAGCGTTTTTAATTTGACAACCGCCATAAGTAAGAATTATTGACTACGTGTCACTCACGTACACACGCTCCTCGTCTTGGAGGCCGAGCCTCTTTGGTTGGCTTTGATTCTTTGAACTTTGAAGTACCGGTCATCAAAATATTTTCGATATGGTATATTTATTTAACAAAATTGATTAAAAAAACAAAAATAAGCTTTAAGAATTAGTGAAAGGCACTTTTTTAAATAATTTATTTTTTAAAAATATTTTTAATAAAAACCGGTTTCATCTTGAATAAATAACTTATCAAAATTATTTTTATTATTAAATTTTCAATAATTCAAAACCATAATAAAGTAAAATTATCCGGAGTACACACTTGTCGCATTATAAGATTCATAATTTTTTTTACTTCCTATTCTTTGTTCTATTTCAAATATAATTGTTAAATCATTACTCAATTTTTTATTGAACTTTAATCTTGTATAAGTATATAAAATATTAGTAAAACAATATAAATTATATATTAACTTAAATAAATTTTAGAAAAATATCCATACACCGTGTAAATTATTAAGATAAACTCTGACGTCGAAAATTATTTGTATATAACGAGAAAAAACAACTATGTATAAGCCGTCAGCCCATTATTAATATTGTAAATGAATAGAAATCCATTTAAATATATCTATGACACGAGTTATAAGTTAATATAATGTGAAATAAGAATCACGTTGAAGGTTAACCCATTTTCATATTATAAAAAAATAAAAATTCATTTTAATATATGACACAGATTATAAGTTAGTATACAATGAAATGAACAATCATGTTGAAGCGATTTATTATAACACAAAAAACTCATTTATAGATATCTTTAGTCTTTTTAATGTAATCTTTAAATTAAACGGGCACATTTTACGATAGAAAGAAATCAGCAAAAATAGGATAACTCTAAAATATATACAAAGGTGGAGAATAATGTCATGTAAGCACTAACGAAACACAACCAGGACAGACTTTTGTATGATTATCTTATATGGACTTTGAGGATCACATTGTATTTTTATTCTTTGTAGTTATTGCTACAGGACGTCATCTTTTTATAATTATTTTCTCACCACGTTTTGCTTCTTCAGCGTTATTTACATAATATTATTGAGTTAAAAAAAATATTAATCATAAGTAGAGTTTTAAAAATCTCTATTTTATTAGAAAAAATGGATAAATTTTCAACTAATATTTAAAATATATTTTAACGATACATTCCGATTTAATTAAATAAAAAAATCATTAATAAATCACTGATAAATCAGGAATTGACATATCAATCAGTTAATTTCGGTTTCGATTTTTACAGTTTTACTTATATATCATTGATCATTTGGTATTTATGTATATTAGTTTCATTTGAATTAAAATTAAATAAACTTTTTCACATATTTGTTTCAAACTTATTTATATATGACAGGAGAGAATGATACAAAATAATAATAATTTTCTGATGCTTTTCTTATTGCATCTAGCTTATTCCGGCTGTTATGTTTCCTAAATTATGCTCCGATGTTTCCCTCCAGGGGACGCACTGCTTCTACACCTCGATGGTATTGTGAAATTATCACCGTCTCAACGGAAAATAAGGGATACATCGACGCCGAAAGGAATAATTTATTTTATTCGGTATTTAAAGGATATGCAAATTCTTACCTGTTATTTCTACTTTACAGACTTGTCGATGGGTGCGTGCATATGTTGCTTTGGCACAAGTCTCCACTCGGCACACAGCTTTTTTCCTTACGGAAATAATGTCACCAGTTTAATATTTATCTCAGATAATAAATAAAAATATTTTGTATCTGACACACTTTCGGAAAATTTTGGGAAGTTTATTAACTTTTCTTAACACATTAAGAAAAATAGTAAGTTTGAACTTTACCAACTATTATATAAAATAATAAAAAATAATTCCCATTTTAATTGACGACAATTTATGATCCTGATTTGAATACATATTTTTGAATATAAATATCGTCGGCTTATAACATATACTACAAAGTTCTATCAGAATAATTTGACAAATATCATTGCCGAGGAGTACAATCAATTGAAATTTTTATTTTTAATCCATTTTATGTAATGTCGATGATTTTTATGACCATGATGGATTTTGGGGAATTACTCAATATATTTTATGTTTTTTGAAATTTCATAATAATTTGTGAAAATTTAAATTATTATATTTTAATCCTATGTATTTTATATTTTATTTATTTTCTTTTGTATATAATCTGCTATTTTATATTAAATATGTTTTATAAATTATTATTTATCTATTAAATTTTCAAGTGAATGCGTCCATTAACACTCGATTCATTAACACACTATTCGAAATAATGTCGACCTCATTTCTTACTATTTTGAGTCGATTTTTTTATCCTCATTTATCGACTAAAGGATGATTAACCAGGAAAATCATTTCTCAAAAAGGGAAAGATTGAGAAAAGTAATGGGCGCTGAAGGTTACTTTTTACAAGTTTTTATCAATCTCAACTGAAACAGAAGAGAATCAACTCCAAGTCATCACCGACCTAAAAAAAGCTTACAACCATTACACACATCTCTCTCCAGTACACATCTCTCTCTCTCTCTCTCTCTCCCCCTCTCTGTCTGTCTGTAGTTGTAATTTCCCCAAAAAAGCCTCTCTCTATCTCTCTCTTCCCCTCTCTCTCTTTATCTCTCTCTTCCCCCTCTCTTTCTCCTTCATGGTCACAATCACCACAAATTAATGCATTAGGGTTTTAAAGTTGTGATCTTTTCAAGACCCATGAAGACCAAGAGGCCCAAGTTGGACTTATTCAACTCACTGAGTCGCCAGAGATCGTTTCAAGTTCTTGTTTTTATTGGGGTTTTGTATATGCTCTTGGTGAGTTTAGAACTGCCCTTTGTGTTCAAAACTAGGTTGAGTTCTGGGAGTCAAGATGCCTTCAACGACGTCGTTTCAAAGCCCTTTATTCTTCAGAGCGAAGAGGAGTTGCAAGAAAAAGAAGCCCCAATTAGACCCTTTAATCTGCCCAGAAAGGTATTGAATCAATCTTTGTATGGTTATGATTACAGGTCGTTGTCAAGATTGAATTTTGATGGCATTGTTGTAAATACTAGTAGTAAAGATGGGTTCTTGGGGCTTCAAAAGTCTGCAATTGAGGCTTTTGACGTTGGGAAGAAGTTTTGGGTTGAGTTGAATTCAGGGAAACTTGAGGTTCTTGGTAATAATACTGCGGTGAATAGGACTGAATCTTGCCCTCATTCGATTTCACTTTCGGGTGCTGAGTTTGTGGAAAAGGGGAAGATTATGGTGATTCCTTGTGGGATGACATTGGGATCACATATAACTCTTGTGGGGAAGCCTAAACAAGCTCATCCGGAGCAAGACCCGAAAATTTCTTTGTTGAAAGAAGGGCAGTATGTGATGGTGTCCCAGTTTATGATGGAGTTGCAGGGTTTGAAGACTGTTGATGGGGAGGACCCACCAAGGATATTGCATTTCAATCCTAGGTTGAAAGGCGATTGGAGTGGGAAGCCTGTTATTGAGCAGAATACTTGTTATAGAATGCAGTGGGGATCAGGGCTTCGATGTGAAGGTTGGAAATCACGGGCTGATGAAGAAACTGGTGAGTTTATTTATAAGGCCTTACTTTTGTTCTTTTTGTAATGATAACTTGTTTTTTTCTCCATAATTTTAATGATTGGTTTGGTATGAGAAAGTGACAGAGATAAATTAGGAAGTTTATATTGACAATTGTAGTGAAGTACATAAGTAAGTTTATATCACATGGTGTATTAGAAAGTAGTTAAAATGTCAAATTCCTATAATTACGTTACAAGCAAAAAAAAAAAAATCATCACATTGTCTGATGATGTTCATGGTTTGTGGGATCGGAGAGATCAGAACAGAACTTTTGGATTTTGTAACTACCATTTCTGGTTGGTTGAAATTCTGGTTTTTCTTTACATACAAAGGGTTCCTTACCTACAAGAGATGGTTTTTAACTGGACATCATTTACTCATCTGTTTATCGGCTGTTAATTTTGTTCCTCTTTCTCTTCTGATGCAAGTTTCTTGTCTGTTCATGTTAAATTGAAATCAAGCAGAATGGATATAGGGGGTGTTTGGAAGTTAGAGGTTTGGGGTAAAATTAGAGGTTTGGGGTGTTTTAGAGGTTTGACCATTTCAATCCGCTAATGTTAGTGTTTGGTAGTTAGCGGATTGAAATAGAGGTTTGGGCTCAAAAAGCTAATTTTCAAAAAGCTAGTTTGAGGAGCTTTTTGGGTTAACGGTTTGGGTATGTGTCACAAAAAGCTCATCAAACAGCTATTTACCAAACAGTTTTACAAGAAACCGCTAATTCAATCCGCTAGTCAAAACATCTATCTAAATCAGCTAGTCAAAACATCTAATTCAATCCGCTAACAGCTAACCGCTAATTCCCAAGCAGGGCCATAATCTGTTTGATAGATCTAGTTAGTAGAGATCCTACGCTTGTTGCCTATTCTTTGACCGACTCTGACCTGTTCAAGTCACCTTCTTTTGTATTTGCAGTTGATGATCAGTTGAAATGTGAGAAGTGGATTCGTGATGATGACAATCACTCTGAAGAATCGAAAACAACATGGTGGTTAAACAGGTTAATAGGGCGAACAAAGAAGGTGACTGTAGACTGGCCTTACCCTTTTGCAGAGGAAAAGCTATTTGTCTTAACATTAAGTGCAGGCTTGGAGGGCTACCATGTCAATGTTGATGGAAGACATGTGACTTCTTTTCCTTATCGTACTGTGAGTTGCATTTTATATAACCTATACGCTATTGTTGCTGTGGAATGTGGGTTTCCTTATCGTTCTTTGCTGATGTTGGTAGGGTTTTGCACTCGAGGATGCCACAGGACTGTCGCTTAATGGAGACATTGACATCCACTCTATATTTGCCGCATCCTTGCCCACATCGCACCCTAGCTTTGCTCCTCAAAGGCTCCTTGATATGTCAAATAGGTGGAAAGCTCCAGCTCTTCCAAATGGGCCTGTTGAAATGTTTATCGGTATTCTTTCAGCAGGCAATCATTTTGCTGAAAGGATGGCTGTGAGGAAGTCTTGGATGCAGCATAAGCTTATCAAGTCTTCGAATGTAGTCGCTCGTTTTTTTGTAGCACTGGTTAGTATATTTATTTGTCTCTCTCTTTCTTCTTTATACCTCTAGAACTTTTATTAGTTTATTAATATTCCAGATTTCAATTACAATTGTCTTGACAGAATGGAAGAAAGGAAGTGAATGTCGAGCTGAAGAAGGAATCAGAGTTCTTCGGTGATATTGTCATAGTACCCTACATGGATAATTACGATCTTGTCGTGTTGAAAACTGTTGCCATTTGTGAATACGGGGTAAGCCCTAGGTTATAGTTGCCCAGAGAGGTGGTCAGGTAAATTTGATTAGAGATCTCTTATGTTTGGAATTTCTGTTTGTTCAGGTCCGTACTGCAGCTGCAAAGTACATCATGAAGTGTGATGATGACACGTTTGTTCGAGTTGATGCAATCATCAAAGAAGCAAATAAAGTAGCCAGTGATAGGAGTATGTATATTGGAAATATCAATTATTATCATAAGCCCCTACGGTATGGTAAATGGGCAGTGACGTATGAGGTACCTACTTCCCATTTTTTATAATCGCCTGAAACAATATAATTATTTAAATAAATAAAGAATGTGGCCTTCGAACATTGCTATAGAGCATGTACAATAGTTTCCCGGCACGATTCTTTCTTTTCAGTGTACACTACCTTAGAATATCTCATTAGCGTGGTTGGGTAAATAGTTTATGAATATGAAGCAATTGTCTGTCGAAAGTCTCATTTTCTTTTTTTTTTTAATCTTATATATGGTTAGGAATGGCCGGAGGAAGACTATCCACCTTATGCAAATGGTCCAGGATACATTCTTTCATCAGACATTGCAAACTTCATCATTTCCAAGTTTGAGAAGAATAAACTTAGGGTACCTGATAGTAACTCTACTTCCCGCAGACATATTCATGTGATTTTTTTTAAGTGTCTGAAAGATATACGATTTGTGTTCCTATGCAGTTGTTCAAGATGGAAGATGTTAGTATGGGCATGTGGGTGGAGCAGTTTAATAGCTCAAGACCGGTGGAGTATATACACAGCTTGAAATATTGCCAATTTGGGTGCATCGACGACTATTATACAGCACACTACCAATCTCCAAGGCAGATGATGTGCATGTGGAACAAATTGCAACAACATGGAAAACCGTTGTGCTGTAACATGAGATGACACATAGGAGCATGGGGTACCCGAAGAATATATCAAAGAACATCTACAAGTTTTTGCTGTGCATGAACATATTTTCTGGAGATGGGGGCTAGATAGGGGGACTGACACAACCCCGCGTGAAAATTCTTTCATTAATTTTGCTTTCTAGGTCCTATCCGTCGATATTCCAGAAAGATGAAACAATTAGCATACCTTATACAACTCTTAGCTCTGTAATATAACTTGTAAGCACAACTGAGAGAAGGGTATTAAATAGAGGAAGTGGTTAACATTTTTATTTTTTGTTGTACTCCTCATCGTACCCAGCTAGGTGACTGGTATTACAAAGTGAATAGGTGAAGTCTTTTTGGGGTAACCATCTTGTGAAAGATGAATGTGTTAGAAGATTGCATTTTCCTTGATGTTCTATAAATGTTTATTTTGGATAGCTTAACATCATTATAATAACTATGAATCTAGACCTGATTTTCACTCATGCAACTTTGTTGAGCAAGAATACTATAAAAATTAAATGACATTATTATACCAAAATATACAAGTACACTTCTTTATAATAATAATAATTTAAAATAATGTCGGGATCAAGAAAATATAAAATAATATGTTAGTACCAAGATCAAGAAAATATAAAATAATAACGTTGGTACCAAGAAAATATGTTAGTGAGTAAAAATATATCATTTTAATATTACTTTTTTTGTTCCACTCATGTTTTTATAATTTTTCTTTGCTTAACACGCATTTTAAGATATATTTTAATTTCAAAACTTATTTTAAAAATTCTCTTTTCATCATAAAAATTTAAATATTTAATTCTTGTTTATAAACTATACTTAAAAAAATTTAAAATACATTTACATAGGCTGTAAACAAACCGAGTTAGTTGTTAAGCCACCTCGACTCGACTCGTTGACGAGCTCGAGTTCGAACAACCAATAATGTTTAAGTTTAATGAGTCGAACCGAGCTTTTTAGTTGTTCGACTCGACTCGTTAGATACTTCGACTCGGGTTCGACTCAACTCGAAAAAAAATGTATTAGAAAAAAGAAATTTTAATTTTAGACTTTGATTTTAGCTTTTTTATTTTCAATTTTGCAATCAAATTTTTTCAATTTTTTAAAATGTATTTTAAAAAATTTAAAATACATTTACATAGGCTGTAAACAAACCGAGTTAGTCGTTAAGCCACCTCGACTCGACTCGTTGATGAGCTCGAGTTCGAACAACCAATAATGTTTAAGTTTAACGAGTCGAACCGAGTTTTTTAGTTGTTCGACTCGACTCGTTAGATACTCCGACTCGGGTTCGACTCAGCTCGAAAAAAAATGTATTAGAAAAAAAAAATTTAATTTTAGATTTTAGCTTTTTTATTTTCAATTTTGCAATCAAATTTTTTAATTTTTAAATTGTGTAGTAAATATACAAAGACAATTGTCAAATTTTGAAAAAAAATAGAAATTTTATTGATCAGCTCGGATCGATTCGTTAAAAACTCGAACCCGACTCGATTTGTAACGAACTCGAGTTCAAACAAAAAAAAATCGATAAATTAATGAGTTTGGCTCGACTCGAACTCGGCTCCACCTGTGACTTGCATATACATGTTGAGCTCGAGGGCATGAATGAGATTATTGTCTTACTGACTATTACGTAGATTCAAGTATAATAATATTGGTCAAACAGAGAAAAATTATAGTCTAGCCCTATGCTTTTTGTCACTCACTAGCAGAACCAAAATTATAAAATTATGAACGAACCATGAAACTTCCACCAGCGAAAATGCACTGGGGAAAGAAAAAGAAAAAACCCTTGCAATTGGTCTTGTAGGAAACTTTAAAAAACAACCAATGTTACATAATTTCCCGACATTTCTTTGGCAAGTAATTTCTCAGTTATATATTGCCTGTCATGGTCATAGATAAAACATGCAGGCAGGCAGTTGCCAAAATTTTGGCATGGAAGACCTATTTAACTTTTACTTCCATAATAGTGGACCAAAGTCCGTATATTATCTAATAATACAAACAGCTTTCCAAGAGAAGCCTTACGACTTACAAGTTGTCAGTATCCTCATCTTTCATAGTTGAATTCAGACCGTCGTCAAACCCAGGCCCTGGTGCAAGTTCATTAAGATCAAGAAAACGCCTTTGTTGTACACCTTCCGACTCATCTTGATCTGTGCTATGACCTTTTGTAGGTACTTGGTGTTCTGTTTCTACAGCATTGGGCTTCTCTTCAACAGGTGCTTCACTTTTCATCTCCTGGTATTCATCATTGTCTTCTGTATCTTCACTTCCTCCCATCGAAAATTCTGCAGATTCAAATTTATTGGTGTGCTTGTCTTGTGCATTCAATCCCTCCCGTTCTAGGCACTCGTATTCTGAATCTGACCCATCTAATCGCCTATAATCAATACGGTTTCTGGTGGCCCTTCTACTACGTCTTAGACCTGATTGGATATCATGAACTGACCTCGACTTTGATTCCCTCCTAGATTGGCCTCGTAATTTCTTCAATCTTGGACGCTCACTGCTATCCTCACTAAGACTCAAAGATTCATAATCTTCTTCTTCCTCTTCCTCTTCAGCACGTTCTCCTTCCCAATAATACTCTTCATCTCCTTCAGAGCTACTGGTTATTTTCTTCATATCTTTCCGTTTCCTCAAATAATCTTCGTCATACACAACCTCTCCAACTATATCATTGTCACTGTCGAAGCCTGCCTCTTGATCTGAGACCGCTTCTACAAACTCTCTTTCTGAATATCGTTGAGGTCTCTGCCTACGCCGATTGCTGCAAAAAAAAGTTCCCAATAGTTGCAAGTTTTTAAACTGAAGAAAAAAGGAACAAAAGCATCACAAGAAAGTAAGAAGAAATGAATGTACCTGCGATCTAATGGTCCAGAATTATCTTCGTAGTCACTTTCAACATAATTAGGAGATTTAGGTGATAAAGCATTGAATGAATCACGCTGAGGATTTTGTGAACGGCCGCCCAGTCTACTACTGCCATTTGAAGAAGAATTATGTCTTAAACCCTCTCTTCTGACGGGATGTTCAGAAAATGGTTGTTTTGTTCTGCGCAAGAGATATGAATTAGATAAATGTCAGTTCATGTCAATATGTTAGTGCCAGTTTTTTAAGAGCATCATGAGTTCACGACACACTTAGCACTTGCCATCACAATTTAATTCAAAGTTGTCAGTATTTACTATTGAAGAAACAAACATGTAAATTCGAAGTCATATAATGTTTGCTTTTTGTCAACCACAGATGCAAGTAAAAAGTGACTAGAGGTAAAACGGATAATTTATTGGAAAAGTGAGAAGAAACATACTTTGTTGATTTGATAGCTTCATTTATTGATCGGTCATAATCATCTGCAACATATAAAAGATTCATCAAGGAATTATCAAATATTAAAAAGCCGGTATGTAATCTAACATATAGGAATATAAAGATATGCAAGATATTGTTGTAATTTATGATATTATCATAGTAACATATCTGGTTGGCAGAGACCAGTGTTATTAAAAGCGCGCATATGCGAGATGCGATGCAATGTGCACCTGAAGTACATCGCTTCGGAGATGCGACGCGCTCGCTTTTATGTGTATCGAGCGCTTATGCGCAGTTCAAAAGCGCAAGATAAGCGCGCTTTTATTAAAATGAGTAATTTTAAAAGGAAATGGGTAAAAAAAGACAGCTACGGATCTTGTAGCAACTGACACTAATAGATACAAACCAGATATACATACAAGAACGAGTTAAATGTCTATTTACTATAAATTAACAAAATTCTACTTATATATCATTTATATATGTATATTTATTTGTCTTCGATGAATCAGCGCATTTCGCATTGCGCATTTCGCATTGCGCGTTGCGCTTATGCTCCACGGGGCCTTTGCACATATCGCATTTAACAACATTGGCAGAGACAGAGAGACACCTTAACCCACATATTCTTTAAAAATACTAAGAATCTGTGATAAAATTCGAAGAGAAAAAAACCCACTAAACGAGAGCCTTACCAAAAGTATATGATACACGTTTTCTACCACGAAGGGAATGTCCAGGTGCAAGCCCATTCACACCCATCATATTATCAAGAAGAAGAGCTTCTCTATGTTGTTTCTTCAACATTTTCTCCTTTCTCTGCACAAAAGACAACCACCAATGTACAAATATGATCACCCACACATATATACTGCACAATAAGATAATAATAATAAAAAAAATTTTAAAAAAGTCTACCTTAATAACAATAACTTCAAACATAATAATCAGTACTAAGTCACAAAAAAATACCTTGTGGACCTTCTCAATCTCAGGAAGCATGTCATTATGTAACTTCTTTCCAACAGAACACTCGTTTCTGTTTTTGCTTGCTAAAAGCTTCTCCTGAGACAGAACATTGCCTGTCAGGTAAACAGCACAAGAACCAGAAAACAAAAAGAACGCACATATATCTATCAGCTGAAAGGGCAAACTATAATTTCATAGATGAATGTCATAATCCGAAAGCCTGCCATCAAGACCTAGATAGATCTGCTCCCTTCAAATAATTACAAGCCTCGCACAGGTTGAACACCAAAGATCCAAAGATCTAAGTGGACTTCGATTGAGTAGTCGAGAGACGTATAAAATTCTAACTAAATGCTCTAAACTAATAACTTGGTCTAAATTTTCCAGTTACTACTATAGAATCCATGGATATGGTTAGACAGAAATAGTGATACTGACCCTTTGCAGATCTGATTTTGACCTCTTTTCACCTATATTTTATTTGTGCTATATTTTCTTCTATTAATGTAGATGAACATCTTTCCTCTAAAATTCTGGATTCTGTTAAATTGTTGACCTTTGGGCTTTGGCTAACAGAACCCTACTATACGTTTGTCTAAACCAATTCTTTTATTCAGGTTTTGAGTTGTACATGCGACATACTCATTTCCATATACATGTCCTAATGCCCAAGGTTGTATAACTTGTTGACCTTTGGGCTTTGGCTAAAAGAACACTACGACGTGTTTGTCCAAACCAATCCTTTACTTCAGGTTTGAGTTGTCCATGCGAAGTGCAGACTCATTCCACATATATGTCCTAATAGGTGCATTTGTGATGCTAACTTGTGTTATGTGCAGATATTTTGGTGAAATTTTATCAATGGGCACCGCATATACGTGTTAGTTTGTGAAGTTTAAATTGCAATACATATTAGTGAAAGATAAGTATACTGCAGAAATTGGTAGCAATTACATAAAGGAGGCAGGAGTTCATATATAGGGTCGCCAACAACATTCTATCTAAACTTTAATATTCCTTAAACGTCCTAATATGATAGTGAATAAAGTAAAATGAATCCAGCAACATGAACTATTATATCCGACAGATGTGTTCTCAAGTGTATTTGCTCACACAGAATTTCTTGTGAGTTACAAACAAGCCAAGAAAGGTCAAAAGTCAAAACAGCAAAATTTACAAAGACCACGGGATTAAGCGAGATAAACTTACAGAAACGTCTTGAAATTCATCTAAACTGGTTGCTACTGTCTCCCACTGATAACACGAACTAGAAATAGGTTGTACACTTTTTCCCTTCCCTTTCGTCAACTCAATTTCTCTAATTTCTCTGTACAAACGATGACCGATGACTGGATCATCTTCATACCTAAACATATGAAGATAGTGAAATATTAAATACCCAAAAATGTACAATTTATATCAAACCTATTCTAATCAATGGTGTTCCATTTACCAAGCAATGACATTTTTGTACACATTTTAACATAACAACAGGATAAAGCAGATTGGTAGAAGATGACCTGAAAAAGAACCTTAAAATAAATGTGAAAAGCATAAGGAATTACCAATAGGAGATTCCACGAGAATCACCGCCAATACGTTCCTTACGGAATACTGAAAGCTGAACGCCATGCTTTATTGAATTATCTATATAGCTCCGTATGTCTTCTTGCTGTGAAATAAGAAAAACTATCAGTTAAAACTAATATTAAGTTGGTTTATATACCATTTTCACTATTCGCTACCGTCTACAACACCTTTATATGTTTTTATCACTTGGATAGCAAAGTACTAGTTGACCCACCGACAGAGTTACGGTCTTACCAATAAAAGACGATCCATTTTCAAACTTATACACATATCTCATATTTTCTGTTTGGTTATTGCACTTCGGACCTCTTATAGCCTCTATATATAATTACACTAATAACTACAATATTTATATTTAGTCTGTTTTGAATATATGACTCTGATAGAATTAATAAAAAGTGATCAGTTAATAATGAATTCCTCTTTGTTACAAAGAAATGTACACATAATATACACCTATAGTTACCCGGACTCAGTTACAGGGGTTGGACACCAATGCACATCCAAGAATCAGATTCTTAGTTTAAAATATTAGATTCTTGATTATGGATCCGAAATTGGGCATGCGTGAGGGGACTCGGCGTGTAAGCTTACTTTATATAGACTGTGCATTTATAGAAATAGCGTCTACTACACACATTATAAAATCTACAACACACAAATGTAAACAGTTAAAAATATGTATGTTAAACTGTAGCATAGAGTTAAAAGAAAAACACAGAAACAAGTTATCCCTGAACCTTGCTCTTTATAAAAAGTTGCGAGGAGACCTTTTATGTTAATTTATCTTGGGATGCTGAAAAATAAAGTGTTGGAATCAAATCCCAATCCCACACCATGTCATGTTCAGTGGGCACGAGTGTGACAACAAACATAGAGAATTGTATGCGCACACAGCATAATTATGTCCCTGGAAAATACTATGGAAAGACAACTCAAAGCTAGTAATATATAATTCTGTTTCTATCTTTATTTTTACCTGGAAAAAAGGACAAAGCTACTTATCTATTGACAGACCTTGAAAGATTAGACAAATTTATGTGTGGCTTGAAAATCATAGTTTTACAAACTTCAATGTTTGTTTCAACAAAATTATAATTTCAGAACAAAGTTTGCCCTTTGCCCTTCTCATACAAGTTAGCTTTTGCTCATGCGAGCCCTTCCTTCACGATCTCAACTCAGGTGAATTTTTTTAGTTAACCTGCAACCCCAGGTCCCTTAAATCTGCATGGTGCTCAATTAACCTCCTTTTTATACTTTAGATACTTAGATTATACCTCAATATTCTTGCAACCTAAGAGACTTTGTATATATTTATCTTCTTTCCAGCAGTGGCTTGGAAATTCACTACTTTCTTTCACAATTCTTATAATTTCCCATATCTATTTTCATATATAAGCTCTTTTATATAAGCACCAAAACATTGCAGCAATATTTATCATTTTGTTTTATAAAAATGATTTTAAATGGACCATTAACAGTGGAAGATATCAAGCACAACAGTTAATAATGCCTCCATAAAGAGAAGGCCGGATATACACGCCGTAGGAAATAGTTATAAGGAAATCATACATAATTAAAAAAAAAAAATTATTAAGTACCTCGACACGAATATCACACAAGGCTTTTAAAATCACCACCCGGACACCGGGATCAAGTTTATTATATGCTTCAACCTCAGATCTACCAAATCAATGCAAGGAAACCTTGTCACATATTAAATCCAAAAAAATCTAAATGTTTAGATATATGCAAGATACTCACCCATGAGATGCAATTATTGGTAGCTCCCCATCGGCAACCTGCGTACAGGAGCAACCTCATTAATATCCATAATAGGATCAGTAGGGAAATAAATTAGGAGTTAAGTTCAAGAATCTCAAGTATTTACCCAATGCCACCATTGCCTTAACTTTCTACAAAGAACAGTGACCCAAGTATTGTGTCCAAGCGTCATTCGAGCAATAGGTGGGATAGCCTATATTATGGACATACAGATTGAAAAAAGAAAAGAAGCAATTAGAATATTCACTACACAAGCTAGTAGATAGACTATTGAAGAATTTACATTATGAACATATAAATGCGGTACAACAAAATCTTTTCACAACAAAGTCTAATAAGTCGTAATCATTAATGAATGGGCTAACAGATTTGCCTATTTTATGCGGCACAGTCAAAAGTAATTATGGTATAACAGAAACGTAGCAAGGTGTCAGCAGAAGAAAGAAAATTTCATCCTTTTTGGAACTGCAGGAGTTCACAGTCCTAACAAATATATGGCCAGAAGTCTTTACCTTAAAAGTCGTTAGCTGAACAGCATCGTAAAGAAACTGATTTTTATGAGCATTAAAGTGAAAAGTAAGAAAATTCATAGACTTCGAAAATTTGAACACATAAGATCTGCATTGCCTTTTGCAACTTTGATGTGGTAAACCACATCCTAAACTAACAATAACTACATGCTTTCTATATGGACTTTACAACAAAGAAATGTGGACAGAAACAATGTAGCTTCACATTATAATGAACATGCAATATTAATTAAAAGCAAGTACCAAGAAGAGCATGCATTTCTACATCACAAGGAAGCACATTCAAATAAGCTAATGGACAAAAACACCAACCTTCAACAAAGGAATGTGTATATCAGCCAAAGTATTATTCGGTGTAATCAAAGCCGTTTCAAGCTCCTCAATCGAGAACTCCACTTTGATATTCAAAAGCGGCCTAAACACCTACAATCACAAACACACATTACCACCAAACAGCAAAATTCAACACAAAAACTTTAAACTTTACACTAAATTCAGCTCACATTCAAAAAATTAAGAACCGAACCCAACTCCCACATTGACCTAATACTCCACCGCGGCAGCTGAGAAAGTGTTGGCTCCGCAACCAACGGTGTCACAATCTTACTACATTGCTCGTCCTGAGGCGGGGACTGATCCGGAGACTCCTCCCTACACAAAGACCTCTCCTTTCTCTTCCTACTCTTCTTCCTCTCACTACCACAATCTTCCTCCACCTCATAAACCTTCAACGCAGCCCGAAGCGTACAAGCTCTAGCAGGCCTCACTCTCCTAACCACATCACTCCCATTCTCATCACCATCACCACTCAAATTCTTCTTTTTCTTGGTTTCTTGGGAATTGGGCTGGCTTGAAAAAGAGTCTTCTTCGATTTTAGACATGATGGGGTCTCTTAAAAAAATCAAAAAATCATGGGTTTGCGCTCATTTGAAGAAACTCCCCCTGTATTACAAAGCTTCAAGAAAGTGGTTAGGGTTCAAGAACATGAAAAAGATGAAATTTTTACAATGATTTGTGTGCCCAAATCGAAAATAACGATTTGGGGTTTTGCGGGGAGGTGATTAAGAGAGAAACGAATGATTTGATTTGATTTTGGCGAGATATATAATGACCGTTGAACAAGGAAGGAGATGAAACTAAAACTGGGTTTCGCAAAGATGGGACTTTTTAACTGCTATTACAACTAATTTTAGGGCAAAGAAGGCAGAGTTTGGGGGTCGCGTCTTTTCACAACAATAATAATAATAACAATAAGTTTTTTTCCTTTTTAAAATTTCCTTTTTATTTATAATTTACTAATTTGTGATGAATATGAATATTTGTTTTGATTTTCTGACACGTTTTTATTTGGTTGTGGTTGAAGCGTTTTAGTTACGGTAAAGATATCAAATAGCGTAAGAATTGAAGTATAACTTCATGGCTGTAAAAACCGATGACAAGCGAAACGAGTATTTTATATTACTTTTCTAGTCAATTATTATTAATAATAATAATATAATAAGTTAATAGTAAATTTTGAAAATCACTAATTAAAATCAAAGTAAATCTTAAAAAAATTATTGAGGTGAATTTAAAAGAGTATTTGACAATGTATTGTCACTATCATCAACTATAATTAATAATGTTCGATTGATCATGAATATTTGAAATTTTATGGATAATCAGAACGAACTTAAGCTAAATATTACTATCATCGTCAACTATAATAATAAATATATGTTACCTGCGAATATTCGAAAATTGGTGAAAACTCGAGTTAAATATAGGCGATTATTTCACATTATTGATATCATCAATTATAATTAATAATAACCAGCATCTAAACGAGTATATCATAAATAATGAAGATCTATTAACCGAAGATATTCGGATGATCAATCGATTGGATCGAATTTTAATAAGTACTTCGCTTATTATTACTGTCGACTATAATTAATAATGATCTATTGACTACGGATATATGAGATGTATATAAATGAGTACTTGATATTATTGATATCTTCTACTGTAATATGTAATAAAAACATGTATGTTTATAAATATTCGAAAATAGGTTGCCAGTCAAATTTATTTCAAACTAGTAGTTAATATTATTAATGTCATCGATTATTTTAAGCCATATTTCAGGCCGTCCAAACCGAACCAAATTAACCCTATTTTAGGCCGACTGAACTAATCCAATCAAAATCAAAACTTGAATGGTTCGATTTTTAAAAGACCCGAATAAATTGGATTAGGTTAGAGTTCGGCAGATTTAACCTTGAACCATCATAACCCAACCTGATAATAATTAAAAGCGTATTAGCAAAATATGCTTATTGGATTTAGTTTGTGATCTATAAATTAGTAATATAAATTCTTTTTAACTTTGTAAAACTGAGATTTTTATTTGTTCTTGCGCGAGTTCGAAAGCCCATAGTGTACCAGAAAATTTATAAACTGATAAAATTAGTTTGGATCATTTTTCACCTCCAATCAGACGTCCCAACTCGTGTTCACTTTGGTTACAAAAATTTTACTATAAATATTTTTATTACAAAAAGGAAAAATTAAAATATAATATTTTTTTATCATCGAGCCAAAAATCGTATAAATGCGTGAAATGAGTTATCAGAAGGAGTATTATGTTGATATTCGCTTCAGATATGATTTTGCTTTTACTCATGACTCACGTTTATGGAATATTTGATAACAAACCTGAAAATAAATAATTTTAATCGATATACAATGAATATACTTATGTTTTTACTCGTGAGTCATGCTTATGGAATATTTGTTGGATCAAACCCAAAAGCGAATAAGTTTGGACAGTCTAACTGCAAAATATTTGTTCGATCAAATCTGAAAATGAATAACTTTAATCAGTCTGACCACGAGCGAATTTTGTACTTGTTGAATCCGAACCCAAAAACAGACGCACGTCTTGTAAGATACTTGTTGGATCGAACCCAAAAACAGATAAGTTTGATCGTACGACGACCCAAAAATGAATACATTTAAACAGCCTGACCTCGAGTGCTGGATTGAATGACCACTCAACAGACAGTCGACGAAGAAAGTTCTTGCTGGAGATTAAAATTACACTATTTTATTTTAGCTGCAAACTTTTGTATTAAGTATAGAAGAAAGTAGAGATTTATATCCAAACAATAACATTTTTTTTCTCTTTCAAGTTATGAACAAGAGGTAATCTCAGACATATATCTGCATAAACTGGGTTTCCAGTGTTTGATGCTTCTGGCTGTCAACTAACCTTTCTTGAAGGCATGGATCAGAAGCTATTATGTTCTTCCCATCACAGTATACATATTATTACAATGAACATACCAGTATACACATATCACATATCACAGATCGCATGAGGCGATTAACAGGATGAAAAGCATACAGATTACATCAAAGTCACATATAATTCCTTTTACAGAACAGAACGCTGTGATCTTAGAAGTATAAGATTTTTGTATAAGTCTCTTGTCTGAAGAAACAGCCCTAATGAAATAAGAGAACCGAAAAAAGTAGCTGATGCCATAATCAGAAGAGATAACCTGAAACAATGTCTTCCGATGCATGTGTTTCCTTCAAAGGATGCTTCTTTGTCATAGTTGTACCCAACCACTCTCACCGACAGAAAATAAGATCCTAGAGGACTAGCAATGGTAACTGCGTTAAACACGGTTCCCATATGCACGACACCAAATATCTCAGAAACTATTATGGGCATCAATGACCACTGTGAGCCGTAGCAAATTCCCACTAGAACTGATCCCACCCATAAAGCGCCAGGTAAACCAGAAACAATCACAGAATGACCACAGCTCATGATTAACAATGTCAAGGCCATAAGCAACGGCCTTGCCCATTCTTTCGTATACAATAAGTAATCTGATATATATCCAGCTCCAAAACGACCGAGGAAATTCCAGATGCTCCACAAGGAGATTAAAGTTTTTGTCTCAAGCCTCGTATAGCCTAAAGCCTCTCCTATTTGGCTGATATTGTTTATTACGGCAAGTCCTGACCCCATGCCACATGATGTCGCAAAAAACAGATACCAAAAACTACTGGTGCACATGGCTTGGCGCAAGTTTAGATTTTCTCCCGAGGGCACTCTGTGGTCATTATAAGTACGTGTCTGGCTATCTGCATCACCAGGGACCTGAATATAGCCACTAGGATCCTGGCTACAGTGAACCTGTCCTTCATCCATCTGGTATGGTTCATCCATCAGATGGTTATCCTCAACAAGATAACTACTTGAAGTATTGAAGGAGTCCTCATGTTGTGCTTTAATTGCAATGTAAAAAGGAGCTAATATGAATATCAAAAGACCACCAAGTATGAAGATATGTGCCGCCAGTGTCAAAGTAAAATAGTCCTCTATCACTATAGCAATCATGAGATACGCAGCAGTTAGCAGCGCAGCAACTGATAACCGGTTCAGATGCTTCTTCACATCCACACTGTAGGTGTTGAACATTTTAACATAGCTCATGAATATTACAGTGTTCCAAGACGGCAGAAGAGCTAACATCAATAAATATGAAGAAGGTCTATTTTTGAAAACCGTCTGATATACTTGAATCAATATAGCTCCACCCAAGCCCAGAAAACCCTAAGGAAAATGAGATAAAATTTAGAACAATAATAAATTAGTTTTACCAATGAGCAGAACGATGATCGAGAAGCAAGACCAGTTTTTTTAGGTTATAAATTTGCAGTTTGTGAGTGAACCAGGGAATTATCACCAGTACCAATACGAAAAAGTCCCAAATATCCAGAATCAACAAGAACAAAGATAACCAAATTCAGGCAAAAAATTATTAAGTAGAGAGAGGGAGAGGGAGAGGGAGAGAGAACAGAAAAGGACCTTCATAATGCCAACAATAGTGCCTCTATGATCAGCAAAATTATTAACACCAGTGACCACATTAGCAGTATTCACAAAAGCCAGTCCATGAGCAGCTACAAACATAAACAAGCACATAACCCTCACCGGCGGGTGGAATATAATTCCGGAAACCGACAACCACATAAGAAAATACCCCAAGAACGACAAAACAGCACCCACAGCAAGAACCACCCATGGCCCACCAAACCACCTCCTAGAGTTCGAAGCTACAGCAGAGTGAAGATGGCCAGCAAAAATTCCGGTGTTGGCGCCAATATCTTTGAATACAGAGAGGGTGTCAAGGGTTTGCTGAGAGTATGACTGTGATGATTTAATGGCCCCAGAGTAGATGCCAAAGGTATAGAGTGAGCCGGCAGTGATCTGGATCATAATGCTCGCTGATACAGCTAACCATTTGTTACTGATCATCATACTTGAACGTTAGAACTCTGTTTCGTTTGTAGGACAGGTGCAGACAGTCTATCTTCTGATAGTTTTTCTAAAGAAAAAGTCTATGACAAAGCTGTTTTGGTAATATGTATTTCAAGTGAACCGACTCAATAAAGAAAAAATTAAAAAGCTCACTATCTTATTCATCATTTTGTCGTCGCCTCTCAAAAAGGAATAGAATGATAAGAATACGCCATGGAGCTATATATATACTGACGGTTTCAAATAAAAATCGGCTTGAAGATAAGAACAAGATTCTAATATATAATTCACTAAAAACTCATTTATATTTTCATTTATAAGGTTAAATTTTTACAATTCATGCAGTCCTAAAATGTATTTAAAAATGTTCCAGATTTTACTAATCATGTACTTTGAATTCCGTTAAACTAATTACAAAGGATGCTTTGCACAAATCACAATGAACATATACCACTCGAACATAGGCTATGACAATATTTGCGGACATATAAAAATCAAGAGAAATCTGAGAGTATTACTTGGCTTTACTTCTTCAAAGAGGATATTAATGTTGGTGCGGACTTGAGACTGAAAATAACCAATTAAGCATAGGTATATAGCCAATCCACAAGTTGCTTGTCAACGAACTTCTCAGATAGATGTAAGAAACTGTGACAGGATATGGACTAAACAGGATGATCAAACTCCCAACTAGCACTCTGTACAAAAAAACGTCCAAGGTCACTCGACCATCTGGCAGCAATATTCAGGTCTACTTCATTTGATTTAGAAGAGTGCCATACCAGAGCTACCTCAAGTGTTGGAACATATTTGAGAGTGCCTTGATCTTGAATTATCTTTGAGGCTGAGTCTTTGATTTCCAACTGTGAGCGAATAAACTGATGTAAATTACATTCTCTATAAGTAAAGAGTTGCACCAGGATACATTACACAAAACCAAGATTATATGTAACTTGCAAATCTGCTTGCACCAGGATACATTACACAAAACCAAGATTATATGTAACTTGCAAATCTGCTACCACTTGGGTAAAGGGTCTTTACTACTTGAAGTTTAATATGCCTTACAGTTATTAGAGTCAATACGAAGGCATAACTATCAAAGCAGATTTGAGCCAAAAAGACATAACATCAGTGGCCTGAGCTTGAATGCACATCTACCCTCTTGAAGAATGCTGTATTCTATTGAGAAGAACCATTGTGTAAAACCTCCTTGTCCGGAAAAACAATATCAAGGCAACTAATGAACCCAAAAGACTTACAGCAGCAAAGATGCAATATGAAAGCATAAAACAATGAGTGCCATAACATGTCCGGTGCCCTGATGCTTCTTTGTCGTAAATATAGCCAGCCACCCGAACAGACATTATATAAGATCCGATGGGGCTAGCCACAGCAATGGTGTTGAAAATGGTTCCTAAATGCAGCACGCCAAAAATTTCCGAGGTAATAGTGGGCATCAAGGACCACTGAGAACCATAACAAACACCAACTATAACAGAACCCAAATACAAATTTCCAGGAAATCCAGATGCGATAACTAAATGGCCAGAAGCCATGGTTGCTAGTGTAAGAATCATAAAAATCGGCCTTGGCCAGCCTCTTTTGTGGAGGTAAACATCTGATACATAACCAGCTCCAAAACGTCCAAGAAAATTCCATATACTCCACAAAGAAACCAACGTACTTCTTTCAACGGATGTATAGTTTAGAGATTCTCCTATTTGGCTGATATTATTGATGGTGGCAACTCCTGATCCCATACCGCAAATCATAGCAACAAATAACAACCAGAAATCCATGGTGCCTAAGGCTTGCAAGAGATTCATTTCTTCTCCAATTTGTCTTGTGTGATTTTCTAAACCATCATTTTCTTGTCTTGCATAAAGTTGCAAATCACGGTTTTCTATAGGATCCCCTACTGCATAATTCTTTTTAGGATCTATAGACTCGGTATTATGAAGTAAACGGGTTCTTGAGGCAGAAGTTGGTGAAATTCTACATGTTTCCTCTCTCTGAGCATTTATTGCAATTTTTAGGGGTGAAAATAGCAACAAAAGAAGTAAGAGGAACATAAAAATCCGAGCCCATGGTTGAAAAGTAAAGGTATTTTCCAAAATTATTAACATCAAGATGTAGGCAGCAAGAATTAAGGCAATCGATGATAAATGATTCAAATGCTTGTTGTCGTGTCCATCATTTGTCTCATATGTTCTAACGAAAAACATGAGCGAGATGGGGAGAAGAGATGGCAACAAAGCAAGCATTAACAAGAAACTACTTGGATTGTTCTCCAGCAACGAGTAATACACTTGAATTATAATTGCTCCACTCAGCCCAAGAAAACCCTGCGAAATCACATCAGATTAAAAAATAATATGTCATATAACAGATATTTCTCCTTCATAACAAGAGCCATAATATTTGCAAGTACCAAACAGTTGACATGTATCAATTTCTTGTTCGTCGAAACACTTCTCTGGCCTATCAACCTATCTAGACAAGTCTTCTAAGTATAGTGATACTGGTGAAAGTGGAATCATGATGCCGCCCTATGGCTCGCAAGGAACGGAAAGGAATGAAATTAAAAATTGCAAACACGGTAGAGTGAATACTTCATAGTTTATATAATGATGGTCATGAAGAAATTAAATTATAAAGAGTAACAAGCATTGTGAGAAGTGAGAACCTCTACCAAAATTGTACTAATCACATAGTTTATATAATGATGGTCATGAAGAAATTAAATTATAAAGAGTAACAAGCATTGTGAGAAGTGAGAACCTCTACCAAAATTGTACTAATCACACTTGGAACTACAACACTTACTCTCAAAATTTTCAAATACACAAAAAGGTGCACAAATAAACTTTTTCATATAAACAACACAAATCACTAGAACTTCTTTTTCCACAAACACAAGCACATACATTATCAAGAAGTTTATTTATTTATCAAGATTAAAAATACACTAATAAAATAGGTACTTAAAAGTTAAATCACTAGAACTTTTTCCACAAACATATGCACATTCATTCTCAAGAAATTTTTTATTCATTTATCGAGATTACATACACGCTGATAGAATACTTACTTCTTCTTTCACAAAGATAGGCACATATATTTAGCAGAAAAAAAAATAGAAAAAAAAAAAAGATAGGCACATACATTCTCCAGAATTTTATTCACTTGTCAAGATTAAAAATGCGCCGATAGAATAAATACTCAACAATCTTTTTCCACAAACATTTTCGAGAATTTTTATTAATTTATCGAGACTAAAAATACATCGACACGATAAGTACCTTCATAATGCCAACAATAGTTCCCCCATACTCCGGAAAATTCTGCACCGCGACAACAACATTCGCCGTATTAAAAAACGTCTGCGCCTGACTCGCCAGAAACATAAAAACACACATCACCGGAACCGGCGGCCGGTCTAGAATTCCGGTCACCGCTAACCATATAAAAAAATACCCAACAAAGCACAGAACCGCCCCGACCAAGTGCACCAGCCACGGCCCACGTCGCCGGGACGAAACGGCGGCGTAGAGCAGGCCGGAAATGACGCCGACGTTGGCGCCGATGTCTTTGAAGACGGAGACAGTATCGAGAGTGGACTGATCGTAGAGCTGGGAGGATTTGAGGAGGGGGGAGTAGATGCCGAAGGCGTAGGAGGAGCCGGAGCTGCACTGAATCCATATGCTTGCCACCGTTGCCGTCCATTTATCCGGTATCATTGTGTTTTTCCGGCGACAAATAAATGATGATAGTAGTGTGTGTGTGTGTGAATAAATAGAGCGAAGCTATTGTTTATGCACCCACGTTTATAAGCTTTGATTAAAAAAAGACAAAGATTTGGTTGAAATAATTTAATCGTTATAAGGATCTTGCTTAAATTTTTTGAAGGAGAGAAATAATTGGATCGAAACCAATACAGTAACATGTTGTTTTTTTTTTTTAAGGTAACAGTAACATGTTGTTGCTATTTCGCTCGAATAGTCGGATTTTATTCTAATTTTAATCTTCACAAAGATGAAATGATAGTTTGCGTGTGATTTATATATTAAAGATAAGAGCATGTCCAACGGTATTGGCTATAATCGTTGGGTAAATGAGACTTGGAAGATATTAGGTAAAAAATGAGACTTGGAAGATATTAGGTAAAATTTGTTGAATCTGGAAGACATTTTGCTTCAATGGTATTGGATATATTGATTGACTATAATTTAAAAATAATATGTTATTAATATTTTAAATTGTTAAAATAGAATATATCAGTTCAATATGGTAATAAATGATATGCAATCTTCCTACAGATTTCTTACAGACCTGTAGAGGTTCGACAAATTTAGTGGGTGTTTGGGAGTGGAACTTCTGGGCTTTTAAGCCCAGAAGCCCACTTCCTCTCTTTTCTTAGGCGTTTGGCAAGTGATGGTGAAGGACTTAAAAAAGGTAAAAGAAGCTGATAAAATAAGCTACCAATCGAGGCTTTTTTTGGACTGAACTTATAACTTCTTTCAGCCGTTCCTTCCTCCTCTTCACTTCCTATTGTTTTTATTTATTTTTTATTCTTCTGATTTATGTTATCTCGTTCCAAATATTGAATATAAGGATTTTTTTAATTTAAGTTTTTGTCTTCAATTTTATGAAATATTTAAATATATTAATATTTATATAAATTTTCAAACACACTTATAGATCATTTAAGTGTGAGACAAAGCAAACCAAAAACCATTTTTTATATAATATAAATATTACTCTAATCTAAACTTTTCTCAATTTATTTCGTAAATATCAAATAATTATATTACAAAATTACGAAACTATACCAACTTATAAGTTAAGTTATCCAAACACTTAAAAACTTATAAGTTACGGTGTCCAAACACTTGTAATAACTTATAAGTCTAAATCAACTTCTCATATTTAATCAACTTCTTTACTTTAAGCAATAAGTCACTTCTTTTAAGCCCGGCCAAACGGCCCCTTAGTCATCCATAGGAGGTTGACTAAATTTATAGACAATAGCTGAGTATGGTTGGAGTTGAGTTTTTCGAGCTGTTGGCAAAAATTTTATATTTTAAGTATTTCAACTTATCTTTTAGTCAAGGGTTTTCAATGGTTGAAAATGCTCTAAATAACTAATTTATAAATTAGGGAAGAAATTCAATTAAGATTTTGAAAGATTTTTCCATTTATATAATTTGAAAATATTTCGTTCAGATTTTAAAAAATTATCAAAATTTAAAAATATTCGATTAAAATTTTAGTTACACTGCAAAATCTGGTAATATTAAAAATGGAGGGATACGACCAACGAGTGAATTTTTTATATGAAAGGTCTTTATGACATGTCAATGTAAAAAAGTCGCGACAACGCATTTTGTGGAGGGACGTGATTAGGGCCCAGGCCCAGATAGAATATAATCATGTAAGTTCGGTTTTGTTTGATTTATATCATTTGAAATCTTGATAATTTGTTTGTCAGTCAAATCCATTTTTAAATAAGAAAATTCAGTTCCTACTAAATAGATTTAATTATATAATTTATATAGTATATGTAATGCATTTTTATTATTATACATTCGGCCAATATAATTTTATTCGAGTGTCCAAGCCTCAAATTATTTGATGATCAATTTTTTTATTATGTAAGTTTGAATCATTTATGTTCATTATGACCATGCTCGGAAGTCGGAAGCTAGAGGTTTGGATAAAAATAGACATTTGACTATTAGGATCCCCCAATAATATTAGTGTTAGGTAATTAACGGATTAAAATAGAAGTTTAGAGTTTTTTGGGTTGAAAGTTTTGGTTTGTGACAGAAAAAACTAACGAATCAACTATGTAAAACAGTTAATTCAATCTGATAGTCAAAACATCTTTTTCTTGACCAATACATTGTAAACTTCTTAATGTGTTTTTCAATTAATTTATATAATTACATTCATATTTTCAATTTATTTATATTCATGATGAGTTTTTCAAGATATATTATTTTAACATATTCACAATTATCACAATGAGCTGTCCGCAAGAAATTCACAATTATCATGATGAGCTGTTATTTTTGTCTTAAAACAAGAAAGATCACGATGAGTGGGACTCTGAACATGTTCGAAACCTGAACAATCATAGTCACAGCTAGGGTTCATGTCACAGCGGCACGGGCATGCCAGACTGGGCATGCCCTAGGCATGCCTTTTGTCCATTTGGCATGCTTTTTTACTAATTTTTTATATAAATAATAAAATTTATATAAATATTATATCTTATAAATATAGAAAATTTTAAATATAGTCCAACTTCATAGTTAAATATTAGATAAACTACTAATATAAGTTAGTACTGTACTAAGTTCTGTTCTTAATATTTACTAACTTTTGTTATATTTGTAAGTGCACTTTAGTATCAATCCTGTAATGATGCAGCAGTTTTTGCTATATTTAATGGAAAATGGCATGCCATTTGGGCATGCATTTTTGTAAAATACATTCCTATAGGCATGCCAGTGAGAACTACCGTGACATGTACCCTAGTCACAGCTCACTAACTGCCAACTACGTTGCCATCACTAAGTACAACTAGATACTACTCCTTTGCTTTTTTCTGGCAGTATTCAAACTTGACAAAAAATCCTTGCATGTTAATACCACCTCTCTCCCTCTCATTTCTTTACAGTTACTATTTTGGGATGTTCCTCTCATTTCTTTACATTACCATAAATAGTAAGTTTTTTCCATCATTGCACCCACTATCTTCCCCCACTATCTCATAATAAAAACTACTAGTATTACACCCACTACTTTCCTCCACTATCTCAAATCTATTATTAAATATTGATGGGTCCCACCACTTTACCCACTTTTCATCCAACTTTACTCATTTTTCATACATTGTCTTGGTCTCCGTGTCCCCCTCCAATGTAAACAATTGAGGGGGACGGAGGGAGTATGATATTTTTTGCTAAAAGCAGTTCAGGTAAAATACTGTATGCTTTTAGTAGTGTGGCAATATGAAAATGCTCACCGTAAACGCTTACTCATTTTAAAATTACGCTGATTTGTGATTCGGGACGTTAAAATACGTCAAAAAATATCGAAACAAAATGAAAATACGAAAGCGAAAGTCCAAGCACAGCACTACAAGATATAAAAAGTTTAGCATACGAAACATATTTATAGGATATTAAAATATCATAAATTTTCATAGTTTTACGTGATGTAAATACAAGATATGTGTCCAAATAACAAAAACGTATCCCAATAGTATGAAGCTATGAATTATACAGTATAATTCATAGCTTCATACTATGGTATCCACATTTTTGTTATTTGGACATGTTCGTTAAAATTTTCAATTTAGATCATCGTTAATCGTTAAATATTATATTAAAATATGCATATAAATGTCTATATGCCTGCAACCTACAAACATACTCTCTCCGTCCCATAATACTTCTTCTGTTAATATTAAATATTATATTAAAATATGCATATAAATGTCTATATGCCTGCAACCTACAAACATACTCTCTCCGTCCCATAATACTTCTTCTGTTTTTTTTTATCACGCTTGTTAAAACACACATTTGATCGTTAATATCTTCAATTTCGTATTAATATTAAATATAAAATTTCACCATATTAAAATATTCATAAATACAAATTGAACAAGATCACTCATTAATATATTTAATCTTATAAATTAGATGTAAATTAATAATTTATCTCATGTTATGAATACCCGACATATCAAATGAGAGAAGTAAATGGAAACGGAGGGTGTATTAAATTTCAAGTTTTACAATATCAATTTCAAGATATATGAAGAATTTTTAAAAAGAAGTGGTTGAATAAACAATAGATTATTGTTTTTAAAATTTTTGTTGCGTTACATTTATACAAATTCATATATATCGGATGGACAACGAGAAATTGGCCGGTGATGCGTGGCAGCCAAAGTCACACGTGGCAGCAGCAGATATATGATTCGTGTCCACTACGGCACTACGCATTCCAAAGCAAGTTGTCACTTGCTTATACAGTACCGTGTCCCCTCTATTTCCTCGATGTATTCTTCTTACAGTTCTCTTTTTTTTTTCCTCTTTTTTTTTTTTAGGATCTTCTTACAGTTCTTTATATTTTATTTTATAAAAAATAATTCAATTCATATAATAAAAAGTTTAATTTTAACCCTGTTTTTACCTATCGTTCACAATTTCTGTTAAATAATGACTGGCATTTCTTCATTTTTTTTTTCCTTTTCGTGTCGTTTGACTCATTTCTGTTAAATATGCTAGTCTTTTGGTCACAGATTTTAACATCAGTTTATATTCTTAACCATTTTTTCGTGACAACTTTTCATGCTATTTTTGGATTGTTTGACTTAAAAAATATTTATCATGTATAAATGTGAAATTAAATATAAATAAAAATTAGATATAAAAATTATTATTATAAATTATCTTGTAAATCGTCCTCTACGTATCTATAAAATCAAAATTTAAAAATAAAGCAAGTCGCTGGAAAACTAGAATTTTTTACTTTACAGTTTCTATCTTATAAGTTAGAAATTAACTTATAAATTTCTTAGATGATATAAATAAATTAATTATAACTTATAAATTTAAAATCCAGCTTATAAACGCACTCAAACACCACCTTTATATCAAATTTTTTTAAAGAAATCTGTATATATTATTCTTAACTTCCGTGTCTGATCCGACGAAAGAGAAGAAGCGAGGAGACCTTATTTTATTTTCTGTCAGAAGAACGAGTAATTTTAATATTTTATATATCCAGCAAATAAAAAAAATATCCCTTCAGATCTTATTCGTGTCTCTAGGCCCAGCAAAGTACCTTTTGTCACTACTCATAGATTTGGACTCTCTTTTGTTGCCTTTCTTCTGGCCTGTTTTCATTCCTTCCCCGCAGGCCTTGTTATAAATTGGGCCAGATCAAGCTCTCGTTAGAAACATATCCCTGTACCGTTTGTCTCCTTTTACCCGTGGTTTACAAGTCTAAAATTTAAGTACAATATTATATAATTCAAAATTTATGTTCTAAAAATCAGAATTAATCCATGTTTCGTAATTCGGTGAACTGATTAAATCTCCGATTAATTTTCGATCACTCTGATCATTCTCCGACCAATTAAGTTAATCTCTGATTAATCTTTATTCTATAACTTCTCCGATTCCCGTTATTTACGACACTATTCAAAATGCATATATTTTCACCTTTCGCACTCAAAACATGATCCACAAAATAAAAATTATACACTAGTATATTCTTATAAATTCTAAAGCAGTGGGCGCTAAAAAAAAGTTTATAACACTAAATACTATTTATGTCAAAAAATTGGCGATGATTTTTAGTCTTCACTGATCATCATGTAGATGATAATATCTCAAAGAATAATACAAACGTGATTTAAAATGCACCACAATATCTTAATATATAAATATATATATATATATATATATATATATATATATATATATTACTTTTTCGTATATATTTTTACTTTTCGAATTGTGTATTAATTATATATGTTAGTTCAGAAAAATAAACAAAAACAATAATTTAAATTATATAATATTTAACATTACATGTCAAAAATTTAAATGAGATATACTTCGAATACCGACAAATCAATAACTGACTAAATTCGATAATAATACACACCGGAAAATAAATTAGTTTTGTTAGGATTGTCATAGAGGCATGTGCAAGTATAAATATATACAATAATTTCAAGTCAACTAGTAATTTTGCCCGTGCTTCGCACACGGGTAACGTTTGCATTTTTATATTTAATAATTGATCGTAATTGGTTTGTAATTGTGACCCGCTCAATAATAAATTTATGAACTAATACAATACAATAGGATATTCAGATACTTTGACCCACAATCTAATATTAAACTTGGAGTGATTTAGACTTTAACGCACTCAAGGTTAATTTATTAGACCAGACTAAATAAGATGCTTCAAATGATCGGAGTATTAGTCTTCAAACATGAGGGTCTGAAACAAAGTAAAGTGCATGCACACACAAGACACAAGACAACTGTTTCCACATATGAGAGAAAAATGAAAACCTAAATAAGGCCTGAGCTTAATCAACTGCATGAAATCACTGCCTGCACAATGAAAATAAGCACCAAAATAAATGAAAAAAAATAATATCTCTCCTCATGGAAGAAGGATTTTCTTGTATATGTAAGCTTAAAACATAATATAAAAAGTAGATCAAAGTATTAGAAACTGGTTACATTGCTTATAAGATGACTTTGTTTTGTGGAACAACTCTGCACTGAATCTGCAAATTTAACTGGTTTCTGAACCAATAAAGTGGAGTTTGTTTAGTTTATTTTTTGCTATTTAGAAGATTATCTTATTTTCAAGTCTAATTAGAACTATTGTTAAATGTGATAAGTAGTAAAAACAAAATACTTCAACCAACTACAAAGCCATCCATTATGAATAGAATAATAATATGAAACATTCGATAAGTTCTGGAAAAACGCAAATAACTTAAATAACATTCATTGCGAATAGTCTAAAACTATAAATAAGAATAAGAAAGTAAATATTGCTCGTCCTTCGCATACGGAATTTTATTATTTTAATCTAATTAATTTTAATATTATCATCCTTACAAAAAAAAAATATTATCATATTACAATTAACACAATATTGTGTTTTCCATTATTTTTTCCTTGTTTTAAGTTTATATTAACAATTGGTGCCTAATTGTTCGTGCTATGCACATGGAATACAATTATTTTATGAAACTTTTCCAAAAAATATCAAAAAATTTATATAAATTCGTTAATATATAATTATAATTTTTAAAAAATAAAATAAAATTTTTAAAAGAAGTATTATATTTTTTTATATCAATTGATTAGAAAGTGGCAAACAAATGTATCCAATTCCCCACCGAAACAACTCCGATAGAAACATGAAGAGAGAGAAACAGAGAGGGAAGAAGGAATTTCAAATTTCAAACTGGAACCCAGATTTCCAATGGATTAGTGAGATCAATCAGGAGGATCCATCAGGACAAGATGAACTGCTACGATGGATTGGAAAGTATGGCTTCTTGTTGGAAGATGATATGCTGAAGGCCTTAGGAAAAAAAAATATGAAGCTCTTGAATCCTGCGGTAGCTCGGATCAACTATCTCTCAACCAAGATTGAAAGATCGTCTCTTCTTGCGGCTAGCCGAGGTGAGGAAGAAGTCATTATTGATATTCAAACGTTTTTGATGAATGAAGGCTGGTGGGACAGGGCCCAGAGGATCAAACTTAGGGATTTTGGATTAGATATCGGAGTTTCACAGACACGACTTAATGAAGATGAGAATATGACTCGGGCATTCATACAGTCATATAAGGAGTTAGTTCATCCAAGTGTGTTGAATATGGTGGAAAAACGGGATCCAGAAGGCATAAATCTAGCTTTAAATCATATTCACTCTGGATCTTTGAATAAAAGTAGACGGGCGCGGGCACAAAGGACAGCGGTAAAAGACTTCTTTAGTAATATAGATGATGGAGACACTAAGTTGGGAAAGGAGGATCGACAGAGGAAGAGTCTAGATTCAAAGGAGGCCCTCATGAGATTTATCTTCTCTCACTCAGATAAGGTGGATCCTCTTACTTTACAGGGGGTTTCATATAATAAAGATAAGGACATATCGGAGGCGCTACGTCAGATTCATAGCAATAGTCTAAGGATTTCTATAGAGGAGAAGATGAAGTGCAAGTCTTCATATTTGGAAGCAGCTAAATCAAATAGGACTACTGCAGTTCCTAAGGTAATTCCCTTGTCCAACAAGAAATCTCCTGTTCCTCTGAGATGGGATTCTCTATTCTTTACTGGTTTTGAGGGGGTATCGGTGGGTGATATTTGGAAAGGGATTAAACAAGTGGCAAGGATTAAGGACATTGTGATTCCCAAACGGTTGGATAAGTATAATAAGAAATTTGGTTTTATTAAACCTTCATCGGTTGAAGATGCGAATAGATTACTTCAAGTTTCAAATCAGTTGGTGCTAGGGGGTAGGTGTGTACGGATAGAAAGGGCAAGAGATAGACATCCACAGCTTCTGAAAAAGAGTTCTGTTCCGTTGGAGGGTAAGGAGACTAAGAATGATGAGATGAAGGAGGGGAATGAGGGTAAAGAAAGTGGGAAGGAAAACATCCAAGTGGTACTAGAGGAGGGGATGGAGGAATGGGTTGATATGTTAGCAAGAAGTGTTAGAATTGATTTGGAGGTAGACTATGCTCCAGATTCTCTTTGGGAATTAATTCTAAGTAAAGGATTTGGGGATCTAGGAGTTAGGAAAAGAGGTCCTTATAGCTTCTTGATCTCATTTCCGGATAGTCTCAGTTTGGAAGAAATGGATTGGAAGGCCCTTGAAATTGATATTAAGAAGGTTTCAAAAGCAGCTTTGGAAGACTTGGTATTACCAAGATTGGCTTGGGTCAATATAGTAGGTCTTCCGATCTGTGCTTTCTCTTCTAAGTGTCTTAGCAAGTTGTTAAGCCAATGGGGTGTACTGGCGAGCAGTAGTTTTCCGAATATATTTCAAAATGAATTATCCAACCCTAGAGTTTGCCTTGTGACGCCTTCTATGAAAGAAATACATGGGAATTTGAATGTACACATCTCGGGCAGGGATTTTACGGTTGAAGTTAGTGAAATTAGGAACGTGGTGTTCTGGAAAGATGAGGTCCCTTACAAGAAAAATAATGCAGATAGTATCTTCTCAAGCAAAAGTTCGCAGGCGCGAACGGTGGAAGAATCTGTGAAGCCTCTCTTACATCCAGAGGTGATGTCAGTAGGGGTCCTTAGTGACAAAAGCGACACAAAGTCGTTTGGATCTTCTGTCGAGCTTCTTCAGGATAGTTGTGATGATAGTATAAACTACATAGAACCAGTTTCGGAGGAGTTACGATATAGACAGGCAAGGACAGAAAATTGGAATAGAGCGGTGGAGAGTAGTACTTCCTTTTTTCCAGGGCAAGAAGATGTTAGGAAGGAGTGTCTTAATGAATCCTCTGGGAACTCTATTAACACCAAGAAATGGAATCGTAGGGGCGAATGTGAGTCACACTATAATTCTGATAAGGATTCTCTTTCTCATGATGTTTTGAATGCAGATACCAGTTCGAATAATTCCTTGACCCATTCGAATAAGTCATTTCCTGAACTGTGTTCTAAATTACAAAATTTGAGAATCAAGAGTAAGGGTGGTAGGATGAGGAAAGGGAGGAAGTTTGGATGTTTTGATAAGAACCGAAGACAGAACAGAAAGAGAGAAGCAGTCCCAGACTGGATGATCGGGCGGTACGTTAGAGTATGGAATTCTGCGAAAACACGTAAAGCCAGAGGCAAGATGATAGAAGTAAGAAAGAAAAGGGCCAAAGAAACAGAACAGGGTAAAAAGGGTGAGATGGGCAATATTTCAGCGGAGGATATTTATCATTTGGGTGTTACTCTTGGCTTAAAACCGACAAAGGAAAAAGGCCAAATGATTGATCTGATAGAAGGCCGCTTATAATTTCGTTATAATAAGTAAAGGGTTCAGGAAGCATTTTCTTTGGTTTTTATGGAAAAGATCAATATTGTTAGTTGGAATAGTAGGGGAATATGTAACGATGTGGCTAGATCCAATGTTCGGAAACTTTTGATGGAGTCCAGGGCGAATTTCCTATTATTGCAAGAAACTAAATGTTCTAAATGGAATGAGAGCTGGTCAGATGGGTTCTGGAAAGGGGAAGATAATAAACTTGTAGTATGTGATGCGGTAGGTCAGTCAGGTGGCCTAGTAATTTCTTGGATTTCTATGGATTTTAAGGCCATCTCAGTTTTTAAGAGCAGATCATGGATTTGGCTGAGAGGCAGATTCTGCGGGCATATTATTAACATTGGTAATGTTTATGGTCCTCTGAAGTCAGATTTAAAACTAGAAGTTTGGAACTCGTTGCGGGAACTAGTGAACTCCTATTTTACTGAACCAATTTGTATCATGGGAGATTTCAATTGTGTATGCAGAAGGGAGGATAAAGAAAACTGTGTTTACAATCAAAGGGACTCTGATAGGTTTAATGAGTTTCTTAGAGACTGTAATCTTATTGAAATTTATCACTCCCAGCTTGATTTTACGTGGTATGGCCCTGATAATAAAAAAAGCCGGTTGGACAGAGTTTTTGCTAATGATGTTTGGATGTCGGGGCACTCATGGTCGGTGAAGAAATGGAATAGGAAGCATTCTGATCATTGTCCTATTTCAGTTTTTTCCCAACCCAAAGATTGGGGTCCAAAACCTTTCAAGGGTTTCAATGTATGGTTACAATGTCCTGAACTCCTAGAGATCATTTTCGCTGAGATTTCCTCCTTATGTGTAAAGGATAAGATAGATTGGTTTGCAGTGCTCAGAGGTGTCAAGGTTAAGGCTAAGGAATGGAGTGCGATGAGGTTTGATGAATTAAACTCTTCCATTATGAAGCTAGAAGCTAACCTTAAAAGACTGGATGAAGGGATTGCATCAAAGAGTGAAATTGAGTCTATTCATTCCCAACTAATACAACATTACAGTATTAGGAGTGAAATTCTTAGACAAAAGTCTAGAATACAGTGGAATCTGGAGGGAGACAGAAACTCGAGATTTTTTCATCAAAGTATTCAGAAAAGACGGGCGTACAATTCAATAAAGGGGATTTACTGGAATGGCAGTTGGGTGGAACATCCGAGTACGGTTAAACAAGCGGTTCTCGCTCACTTTAGTGATATATTTTCAGAGTGCAAAGGGGAACTTCTCTTTCAGTTCGACTCGTGCATGCAGCATAAATTATCTCAGACTGAGAAAGACTACTTGGAGAGAGAATTTTCTTTGGAAGAGATCGAAGTTGCCCTCAAGGATAGCAATGATCTTAAGGCTCCTGGTCCGGACGGATTAAATTTTAAATGGCTAAAATTCATTTGGGCTGCTATTGAACACAAAGTGAAGGAATTTTTTGATGAGTTCTATGACACGGGAGACATACCACCGGGGGCCAATTCCTCTTTTATATTCCTTATTCCTAAACTAAAGGATGCTAAGCTGTTGTCCGACTTCCGCCCAATTAGTCTCATAAATTGTTCAGTTAAGTTGCTTCTTAAGGTGTTGGCAAACAGATTAAAACCTAGTCTGGATTCCCTTGTTGCAGAAGAACAATCCGCTTTCATTCCAGGAAGGAATATAGGCGACGGTATTCTTCTGGCTAATGAAGTTATTCACAGCATGCGTGTTATTGACGGGGGAGGCATTATCATGAAAATAGATTTTGCAAAGGCATATGACTCGGTTAACTGGAATTGTCTGTTACATGCTTTGGAATGTATGAATTTTGGGCCAAAATGGATTATGTGGATCAGGTCTATTCTAAATTCCACGCGAATGTCAGTTTTAGTGAATGGCTCCCCAACGTCAGAATTTAAGCCAGGAAAAGGGTTGCGGCAAGGAGATCCCTTGGCTCCATATCTCTTTATTTTAGTTGGAGAAGTGTTACATTGGTTATTATCTGAATCCTCAAAAAAAGGGATCATTGATGGAATAATAGTTGCTCCAGATGAGGATCCGATCACCCACTTACAATATGCTGATGATACGATCCTTTTCTTTAAGAATAATGTGAAATCAGTTCGTGGAATCAAGTCAGTCCTGTTATTGTTTCAGGTTATATCAGGCTTGAAAATAAACTTTGGGAAGAGTTTTATTTACAATGCTCATAATGATCTTCCAGTCCTTGCTGAAAGTGCGGCTTTTTTGGGATGTAAAGTAGGAAAAATCCCTTTCCCTTACCTAGGAGCATGGATTGGCAAGGCTCCTACACAGGCAGACTTTTGGACTCCTCTGATTAATCGTATCAGAAACAAACTTGTTGGTTGGAAGTGCAGATCGCTTAATGAAGCAGGCAGGGTGGTTTTAATAAAAGCTTGTATGGATAGCATTCCTAATTATTGGTTGTCTCTGCATAGAGTTCCCAAAGGAGTTTGTAGGAATATAGACCTCATTAAGAGACGTTTCTTGTGGGGAGAACTGAAAGATCCACTACAACCATGTCGGAAACTTCATCTAATCAAATGGAGTACTTTGTCTCTCCCTAAGGATCATGGTGGTCTGGGATTAAGCAGTTTAAATGAGAAGAATTTGGCTTTTCTAGGTAAATGGTGGTGGCGTTTTATACATGAGCGAAATAGAAGGTGGAATAAGTTGGTAAGAGCAAAATACCAGTTGGATCTATATCTAGAGGAAAAATATATTAGAAATCCTTCTCCTATTATTAAGGATATCACTGGTTGCAGTTCAAATCAGCATTTCTTAGCTCTTTTTAATAAATCTCAATGGCGATGGATCCTGGGGAATGGTAACCTAATCTCTTTCTGGTTAGATGTATGGATTGGTGAAGTTTCCCTGTCACAATCTTTTGGCAGATTGTTTCAATTGGCTCAGGATAAACAAATTTCTGTTTCCAATATGCTAGTTGCCTGGAATGTACAATCCTCACAGGGTAGTTCCTTGTGGAGAAGGCCTCTAAGGGGGTGGGAGAGAGATGTAGAGAAGGACCTTGGAGATATCCTCAAGACTATAGAACTTAGGAGTTGGGAGGATAGACTATTGTGGATCCATAATGGAGGAAGTTACACGGTGAAGCACGGATATGGCAAGCTAATAGATTGTTCTGATGGAGGATCTAGGTTTTGGCGTAAAATATGGAAGATTAGAGTTCCAGCTCGTATTCTGATATTTCTTTGGAAAGTGGTTCATCGAGTCCTTCCCTCGAAATTTTTTCTCAGCAAGCGATTCCAGGTGGATAATATTATTTGCTCTTGGTGTAACTTGGCAGTGGAAGACCAGACTCATATCTTATGGAAATGCAAGGGTGCAACTCAGGTTTGGAATAAATTTGGTTGCTGGTGGGATAAAAATTTAAATTCCCTTGTTTCTCAAGGAAATTTAGAGGCAATTATGGGTTCTGTTGATGATCTAATGTGCTCTCAAGCGTGGGAAATCTCAATAGTGGCTGTCTTATGGTCGTTGTGGCTAGCCCGAAATGACAGAATTTTTAATAGAGTTTTGATTAATTCGGAGGGTATTTTTCTGCTTGCAAAGAAGCGCGCTTTTGAATGGTGTAATTCGGCCAATATTATTACTCAACAATCTGCAAACATTTGGGCTTGTCACCCAAAATCCACGGCTCATTTTGTTCAAGTACAGAAGAAAGAGAGTTTTTTAGCAGTGTTAAGACAGAAATATGAGATTATTGCGTTTACAGACGGTGCGTATTCCCCAAACCTAGCACAACTCAACAAAGGAGGAGTGGGAGGTGTAGTTTATGATAATTTCAAGGAGTTAGCTTTTCTTTTTTTCGGTCCGTGTGAAGGTCTTAATATTGCAGACATTGAACTCGAAGCCATGTTGTATGTCAGTATCAAGATCTTAGGTAATTGGCCAGGAAAACATGCTGTGATATGCTCGGACTCTTCGATTGCTGTTAAAAAATTTCAGGCGTTCAAACTCGGGTCTATTAGGATGAGAAGCCTCGTTCTGGGATCAAGTTTTGAGAATGTGGATTTTAATAATATATGGGCATGTAAAATAAGTAGAGTCTGGAACAAAGAGGCTGATTTTCTAGCGAAGCAAGGGATCAAGAAATCCCAGATAGTCGAAGGATTTCTTTGATAATTGGAATTCCTCTCTTGGTTTTTTCTAGATCTCAAGGGTATTTATGGTCATGATAGCCTTCTCTAGCCTCTCCTGCATGGGTGAGTGCCCCCAGGCACTTTTTTATGGGGAATCACTGTTTCTACAGACATGCAGCCGTCTTTGGGTGGTGTGTGGAGGGCTGCTCATGCAGTCTTCTTATCTCTCTACACCTTGGGAATTGTAGTTTTGGCATGCGCCTGGCTCTCTCCAGGGTATATATAGAGGCCCAGCCCTTCGTGTAGTGTCATCTTCACTTCTCCTCTCTTGTTCTTTATTCTCAAACTATGAATATCCATTGGTTTCCTCCCTCTCCTGGTGAAGTTAAGGTGAACGTTCACGGGGTTACCCTCCCTGTCCCAGCTGCTAACGGGAACACCTCGGGTATGGGTTCTGTTATTCGCAGAGCTAATGGCGGAATGTCAAGCAGCATCTCTGGAACCATTCCCAACTTGTCTCCAGTTGAAAATCAACTTGCAGCTATTCACATTGGCATGAAGCGTGCTTATGAGGAAACCTGTAAGAAAGTTATTGTTGAAACGGATAATCTGGAAGCTTTTGGAATGCTGAAGTTTCAACACATTGGCACCTCTGTCACAGCTCGCAACATCATTCAGCAGATTAAGATTCTGAAGAAGGATAAGGCCTGGAAATGTAAGATAAGGTATGTTTATCCAAGGCGCAACAGGGTGGCAACCTACTTGGCATTGTTGGGAGCTGATCTCTTTGGGCGACTATTTCTGTCTTTTGAGCCTCTGGGAAGGGCCGCTGAGCTGATGGATATGGACATTGGTTTAGGGTTTCATGATCCTCGTTATCAGGAAGTGCAAATGAATGGAGAGGAGATAGAGCTGTTTGATCAGGCTTTGGAGGAGGGATGGGGGGCTCCTAATGGTCCAGGGCAAGCCGCCCAGTTCATGAACACTGCGGGTCTTCATGGGCTGCAAGCTGGGGAAGTGCAAGGTGAAATGGAGATTCACGATCTCATTTATGAAGACGAACTAGATGAAGAGGAGGATGGGGATGATCCCGTGGTTATGGCTGCTTAAGGATTTCTGCATGGTGCATGGTATATGGAGGTTGCTTTTGCTGTGTCTTGGTTTAGTCGATGAAGTTGGACTTATAGCTTTTGTCTGTTGCTGTCTTCACCTGGTGTTTCTTTCTGCTTTTTAGGTTGGTTCTAGGTCGTGTAGGTTGGGTTTGTTTTCCTAGTCTGTTTCCTTGTGTGTTCTGGTGGTCTGTACGTCTCCTACTACAACTGGAGGCTTGTTTATTTTCAATGAATTGCTTGCTGTTCAAAAAAAAAAAAAAAAAATCAATTGATTAATATAAAATTTTAATTTAAAAATAAAAAATTGATACGAAAACATAATAATTTGTCACGGTCACTATTTGTCATTTTCGCTTTATAATAATAGTTGAGAATCCGCGCGTTGCGGCGGCCTATAAAAATTACATTAATGATTCAAAATTAATATTTATAGAATAAAATCAATTTGCGGCGACTTATAAAAATTATATTAATGATTCAAAATTAATATTTATAAAATAAAATAAATTTTATATTATAAACATCTCGATGCAATACCAATATTAATTTTTAAAATTGCAAAATTGGACTATAATTCATATGTGAAAAAATGATAATAAGTTTCTACATGTAATTAACGATTTAAAGCACGACGAATCTTAATTTTAATTGTGTTTTTTTTTTTGAAAAGTTTTGTTCTTGACTAACATTGTCATTAACTTTTCCAAACACTACTTCTTAGACATATACACCACTACCTGCATATAAAAAGCATACGACTATACTGACTGATGACATCAATAAAACAGACCGTAAGCTTGCAAACAACAACAAATACGTCCGACGGCCAAAACAAATATTATAAAAGAATCACCAACAAACATATATCATTGTAATCAGGGGTGTGCATTCGGTTAACCGAAACCGAAATTTATTTCAGTTAACCGAAACTGAAATTCTATGAAACCGCGGTTAAAAAACCGGATAACTGAAAATTGAAAATTTGGCTACCGAAAACCGAACCGAAATATAAATTTCGATTAACCGAACCGAAATTATTTTGGTTATTCGGTTCGGTTTTCGGTTAACCGAACCGAATGCACACCCTTAACTGTGATATTGAGAGACAGTGTAGGTTGTGTTTAGATGATCCAAAACCCTACAACCTATAAGGGTATTTATAGGTGCCGAGAAACTTGTGCGCTACTCTTTTCCATAATCAAATAATCTGAAATAGAACCAGATTAAAAAACTTGCAAGCTACTATATTCCATAAATAATCTGAAATAAAATCAGACTAATGCTTTCAATTTATTATATTCCATAAATAATCTGAAACAGAATCAGATTAATTTATACCAAGATATATACCATATCAATGAATCTGAAACAATTTTTTTTATATCTTTCATCCAAAAATTCTGGAAAATTAGAAAAATAGAACGGAGCTATCTGAGAGGCGCCACCTACACGCCCCTCGCTTCTCCTTTATATAAGTATATTGATGATTACGCTATATTTAAAATTTCAGCTAAAGCAAAGAGAAAATGAGAAAATCATGTTCCTCTATTCTTGCGACATGCTTTACATGATAGATATAGACGTGATCTTTATTGGTAATTAACTTATCAAGATCTATGTTTATCAGTTTGGTCCTGGTAGTGAGAATTCGATGCTGCTAAGCTTCATCACCTTTACAGAGATTACAAATCTTATTATCTCATATTAAATTTACATATCTATATATAATTTTGTGATTAAGTAGAACTCATTGTATTTAATCAGAATACAGAGGATCCCTGACCAATTTGTTGCTGCAGTGAAAGCAAAGATTCCGGTTAATATAGTGCTTCAATTCACGAATGGACGGAAGTACATTACAAAGTACAAAGGTCCACCGAAGATAGGTTTTACAAATTAATTAACCACTTCAATTGCATCTATAGTTTTCTACAGTAGTGCATCCATACACAGGGCCGGCTCAACAGTAAAGCCAACTAAGCGGTTGCTTAGAGCATCTCCAACCATCTAAACCCCTTGGCTAAAAGGTGAGTTGACATACTAAAAATAAAAAGATATAGCCAACAGCTCCAAAAACTGAACTCCAACCATGATCAGCTTTGTCTATAAATTTAGCCAACCTCCTGTGGATGGCTAAATTTGTCGAACTTCTACAGGTCTGTAAGAAAATCTGTAGGAAGATTGTACATCATTTATTACCATATCGAACTGATATATTCTATTTTAACAATTTAAAATATTAATAACATACTATTTTTAAATTATAGCCAACCAATATAGCCAGTACCATTGAAAAAAAATGTCCTACAGGTTCAGCAAATTTTACATAAAGTCTTACAGGTTCAATTTAGCCAACGATTATAACCAACACCGTTGGAGATGCTCTTAGGGCCCCCAACTCAAAAGAGGGCCTCAAATTTTTTTAATTATATATATATATATATATGTTTAGGTTATAATAGTTAAATTTTGATTTGTATTTATGAAAAAAATATTAAAAAAAATATGAATTATTATACTTTAAAAAGAGTATATATATATATATACAATAAGGAATTATTAATAAATAAAAATAAGATTAACTTAAAAAATGAGAATTAGAAGAAGCAAATGATTTCGAATTTTTCAGTGATGTTTGTAAGTACTTAATAAATATAATACGCATATTTTTAAAATCTATTTTACTTTTCATAAGTTTTACGTTATCATAAATTATGTAATTTATATCTTTATGTTATAGTATTTTTTTTAAATTTTATTAGTTTAAATGTTATATTAATATACAAATTAGCCTAAAAATAAAAAGAACAATATATAACATGACGTATAAATTTTGTGTAAAATGTAAGTATTATTATTATGTTCTCATAAATAATTTTTATGTATAATTTATTTTATAAGAATCCAAATTGTAAATTATTTCAAATATAAAAATAAGTATTAAGTAAAAATTTATTATAAATAATACATAAATTTATATATTAAATAAAATAAAAATATTTTTTTATATAGAGAAAAGGGCCTCCATTAAATTCTTGCTTAGGGCCTCATATTCAGTTGAGCCGGCCCTGTCCATACATACTACAGTGCTAGTAGAATCAGCGTGAAAAAATCAAAGAAATTGACATGACAATACTACAAAAAAAAACAGGTTTTCTTAATCAATCTTATCTACTCAGGTATATATATATATATATATATATATATATATATATATATATATATATATATATATATATATATATATATATATATAGGGTAGCACTCCATAGCATACTCTTTTATACGGAGTTACGTAGCACACCATTATAAATATATACATAATATATATTCTATTATATTTTTTATGAAATATAATTGCAAATTTTGATTATTAAACCGAAAACGAAGTTATACAATTTTTTTTTATTCCAAAGATCATCTAAAATTATGCAATATCTCAACATGATTCTATAACAGAATAATAAACCTCCAGAATTATTCTGTTGTAGAATCAGTTTCGAAAATATACTTTTTTAATCAAATTTTAAGTGTTAAATTACTTAAAATAGATTTATTTTATAGTATTTTATATTAGAATCACGTTTTATATGTATTCTATAACAGAATTTATAATAAAATTGATGATTTATAGTGGCGCACTATGTAACTCCATATAAGGAGTCCCTCTTTTGAATGTTAGCCTATATATATATATATATATATATATATATATATATATATATATATTACTTTTTCGTATATATTTTTACTTTTCGAATTGTGTATTAATTATATATGTTAGTTCAGAAAAATAAACAAAAACAATAATTTAAATTATATAATATTTAACATTACATGTCAAAAATTTAAATGAGATATACTTCGAATACCGACAAATCAATAACTGACTAAATTCGATAATAATACACACCGGAAAATAAATTAGTTTTGTTAGGATTGTGATAGAGGCATGTGCAAGTATAAATATATACAGTAATTTCAAGTCAATGAGTTGGGCAAGAGTGTGTTTTTCGCGGGCAGCCACGTGTGCCAGGAAAGCCTCCGACGTGGACATAAAACAAATCACCGACGGCATGAACCAAGTCATTAGATTTTAACCTTTTCCCATATATTATGCTTAATCCTGCAAATTAACAAATTACACGAATTTTATATTATATCTGACTTTGACGGCACACTAATTTACAAGAAAACCTCTGTAAATTAATAATAGCGGTACTGTTGAATTTTATTAATTTATTAATTTATTAATTTATTAATTAATTGAAATTAAATAGATAATTTCGTTATTAAATTGACATCAGATATTCGTAATTCAAGTATTAATACACCATAAATTATTAATACAATGATAATTAATTAATCGTGATTTTACTATATTATTTGTCAACCATAAAATTTGTTTACCGTCTTTAAGTTCTCTATTGTCTGGCTTTGGTCTGGGGCTGGCCCTAATCAAAAACTTTTATTGAATGTAAGTTTATAAATTATTTTAAATTTATTCTTCTAAACAAAAGTTTAATATTTAAATATTCATATAAAAGGAAAAAAATTATTTTTGAAATAAATTATAAAAATATATTTTATATACATCTTAAAATAGTATAACAAACTGTTATGTAAGAAAATGAGGAGGATGAAAGAAATAATAATTTAATGTATAATTTCGTGGGCCGGACTTATATTTTCTATACAATTAGCATATAGTTCAAAAGAATACATACACGATTTCTCATCATTGAGTTCAGTAAATTATTCAATGTAGAAAAAGGATGACCGAAAACAAACTATTCAATGCAGAACATGCTTTGCATGCGGTAGGTTAAAAACATACCATAACATTAATTAATTAACGAAAGCATATAACTTTTAAAACAAATAGAAATGCTCGAAAACTGGTGCTTAAAGAAGCCTATCAATTAATTAACTAATGTTGAACAAAATTCATTACTTTCTGAATTCTAGTTTGTCGAATAAAATATTCCGAAAACTCGAATTAGAATTATACATAAACAAACCTTACGTCCAACTCGTAAAATTAAAATATCAAAATCTTTAAATGATCTATATATATACATAACTCGTGAATTATATAATATATATATAAATTTATGATTAGATTTATTTTAAATAAGAATTAGAATATTAAAAAAAACTCGAGAAATAATTTCACGATGATTTCTTTCTTATACATTTTAAAATTTGTATAAAATGTCAAAATGAATATTAATTTGGTACATAGGTCGCAATCCAGATTCCAGTCAATACAAGCGAACGGAAATCGATTTTTTTTATTTTTGGAAATAGTTTTTTAATGGCTAGAAGGTTTCATCTGGAGCTCGAAAAGGTTACGATCCTAGACATTCCTGCCTATGATCCAGTTCTCACTATGTGGCACTCTGGTCCAAGTAAACCAAGCCAAACCGCTACAGAATTTAGCCGTTAGGTACAACGTCCAAATCATCCTACGTGCCAACAAGACAGCAAGTCAAATTATTTTCACAAAAAAAAAAAAAAAAAAAAAAACAAGTACGGTCAATGTTGTAAAAAACAGGAATCGAATTTACACGGTGAAGTCACGGAACAAGAATTAATCCGTAATTAATTGAATTGATCGAGGATTAATCAGAGATTTAATTAGTTCGGCAAGTTACGGAATCCATCGGTGATTAATCGTGACCGACTTTTAGAACAGAGAGTATACTAATTAAATAATGAGTTTCATGTCCGAAGAGACGGACTCTGACAGAGCTAACAGACTTTCCTGAGTTCTGTTCTCTATATATACTCTGTTATGTTCAATGAAACGCCTTCCCTTTGCCTGTTTTTCATTTCGAAATTGCGGAAAATATGTTCCGGAACGAGGACTCTGGCTGCAGAGCAGGTGAAGTTGCCGCTGTGCATCAAAATGGTGTAGGACTTGTTGATAATCCGATACTAGTGCTGGTTTATTTCCATAAGGCTCTGAGGGCGGAGTTTGCCGAGCTGCGTCGCGTCGCGGTGGAGGCCTTGGAGAGTGGCACGCATGGCGTGGAGCTTCTTGTTATGCTGAGGAAACGGTTTGAGTTTCTTAAGCTGTTTTACAAGTATCATTCTGCGGCTGAAGATGAGGTCAACTCTAGTTCCCTTGTTATTTTCGTATGAGCAATGCTAATTATCATAAATTTTGTGTCAATTTTTTTCTCAAATAACGTTACTTTAAGTTAGATGGTTTATGTGTATACTGAGGATCCAATTGTTATTAATGCGAGTAAAATCAATCAAACATTGTCAGCTAAGATTTGAGAAAAAAAAAATTGAGAATAATTTTTGAGTATCAATAGCGGAAAATTTGGTTCTTAAGTATTTTAGTGATGGTTGATAAATTGTTTAGTAATGCAATTAAACATGAAATTGTAGTTAGTTTATGGAAAGTCTGTGTTATTTGAGCAATTTGGATGTTTTAGGTAAATTTTGGTTTGACATTGCAGGTTATATTTCTAGCATTAGATGAGCTTGTAAAGAATGTGGTATCGACGTATTCACTAGAACATAAAAGCATAGATGATCTTTTTGATTCTGTTTTCAACTGCTTGGATGTTCTAGACAAGGAAGGGAAAGATAATTACAAGACATTTCAAGGACTTTTGTTTTGCATTGGTACGATCCAGACAACAATTCACCAGCATATGCTCAAAGAAGAGGAGCAGGTGTGTATCGTGACTGTTGTTTGTGTATAAAGTATAATTAGATATTAGTAGCGTTATGTGTTTTTAAGCTCAGATGCGTTGTAGATGTTGACAATAAGACCAATTTAGTAGATTCTACTGGCACCTTGAGATTGTGCAGAACTGATAACTTGACATGGTTTTTAAGCTTTGGTTCGAACATCTTCTGTTAGTTTCTGCTTCTTGCTGATATTATATTGTTATGGTAGTCCACCCGTTTGGGGGAGTGCATCTACTAATTACTGCTACTTAACACCTTAAGAATTACTCCCTCAGTCCCCCTGAGTAGTATACATTGGGGGACGGGGACGCGGCACGGACTTTAATGCTCCTGTAAAGTGTAGTTGTGTAATTTATTTTTAAAATTTTCTTTTTCTGAATTAAAGTTTGGATGTTATATTTTTATTCAGAAAAAGAAAATCTCAAAAATAAGTTACGGAACTATGTTTTATAAGAGCATTGAAATGCGTGTCGAGCAGTTGAAAAGAAACGTATACAATTAAATGGGACAGAGGGAGTAAGATTTTGGAGAGTCGGTCATCATACGTTGGAAACTAGAATTACTTCATCGTGTCACCAGCTCTTCCAGTTTTCTATGACCATCTGTCCATCTTACATATAATTGCGTTGATACCTTGAATCACATAGTTTAAAGTCAATAGAGTTATTTAATGTGCGAGTAAATATGTTGGGAGTGACTTAAAACGAAAGAGATGATGCTTTCTTAGATATCCTGCATATACCGAAATAGTACTAATTCTGTAATTATTGGTAGTGCAGGTCTTCCCTTTGCTGATGCAGCAGTTTTCGTCTTCTGAACAAGCTTCACTTGTTTGGCAGTTCATGTGTAGTGTTCCCGTGACACTGTTAGAAGATTTTTTACCATGGATGATATCAGTCCTTTCACCCGATGAAAAAATAGAAGTCAGCCGCAGTATGAAGGAGATTGTACCAAAAGAGAAACTACTGCAGGAGGTACATCAAGACCTAAATTATTATTTACTGCAAGTTTGCTACCAAAATTTCCGGCCTACTAAATCTGGTTAAATCTTAAAGGTTGTAATTTCTTGGATTGATAACGAAGTACCTGCGACTGGAGGCTGCACGAGTATACGTGAACAAGGAGCTCAATTTAATAATGGACTTGGAACACATCGTGAAACTAGTATACAGCATTCTTTTGATGGTATTCGTCTTTGGCATGACGCTATTAGGAAGGATCTACAAGAAGTCTTGATCGAGCTCTATCAAATCAGAATATCAAGCGAATTTTCAGATTTACCGTCACTAGTTGTAGACCTAAACTTTTTGGCAGATACCCTCATCTTCTACAGGTAATCATAAAATGTTCCTCATTATGTTTGAACGGGATCATATGCAATTTTCTGTTTTAATCATTTCATTTTTATGATCTCCAAGAGAAAATGCTAGAATATACATCAATCTTTTGTTTTGTAACATTGCTGGATATTTTTCTTAAAGGAAAGCGTATGGCTTCAGAAATGTGAGAATAGTGTTCTGTCGGTTTTAGTAGTAGTTCTCAATGAATACTTTGATCTGCAGCAAGGCATTGTCTAATATAATCTATCCCCTGTGGAATGAACTTGCCAAGGATTTCTATTCTGCCCGTTATGCCCAATATCTGGATGAGAGGAAAATTGAAGGCCTTCAGAGGTTGTTGTACTATAAATCCGAGAAAACAATTCCACTGAGAAGCTATGTGGAAAAGCTCTACGAAGAACTTATGTCATTTGCAAGCTGGATTGATGAAAACTTGAGCTTGATAGAAGCAGAGGTACCTTACTTTACTTGAAACTCGAGACTGAGGGGAAAATTGCAAACTCAGTTCATCTTAAGAATATAAAATAGTAATAACAATTAATTGCCTTGTTTAACTTCTTATGAAATCGTCAGGTTTTTCCATTAATACGCATGAATTGCAGCCGTGATATGCAGCAATGGCTACTTTACACATGCCTTAAGATGATGCCACTCGGGCTGATAAAGTGTGTGATCACATGGTTTTCTGCTCACTTATCTGGGAACGAGGCCAAGTCTGCTCTTAAAATAAATCTAGAAGGTCCTTTAGCCAGAAATCCATTGGCTTCTCTTTTATGCCACTGGTTACGTATCAGTTATTCAGGAAAATCTTCGATAGAAAAGTTCAAAGAAGACTTGAGAGAAATGTTCAACAGTAGGTGCTTGTTACTCTGTAAACAGATTAAGGAGGATTCTGAGCTTTCCCATCTCCCTCTGGATGATAAACACCACAATACATCTAGCTGTCGGAAACCACAAAAATCCACAGACACGGAGAACAAATTTCCTACTTTTTCATGTTCTTCCACCAAAAGAAATAGGAAGTGTGATACATCATACACTAGTGGGATGAACTTTCATGTATCCTTCCCGCAAATTTTAAATATCCCTTCTTACCTTTCTCAGAATCCTGAAGTGAGCAGTATAGTCAGTTCCTTCACTATACTTGACACAAATCCCATGGACCACATTATTTACTTTCACAAAGCTCTCAAGAAGGATCTGGAATATCTTGTCCTTGTTTCAGCTAAGTTGGCTGAGAATGTAGGTTTTCTAATGGACTTCCATCGTTGCTTCCATCTTCTGCAATTCTTTTATCAGATACATAGTGATTCAGAGGATAACATTGCCTTTCCGGCTCTTGAGGCAAAGGGGAACTTTCAAAATATTAGCCATTCCTACAGCATTGACCATAAATTAGAAGGTGAACAATTTATCAAAGTTTCCAATATTCTTGATGAAATTTCAAAGTTGCGTACATATTCTGATGCTGATGTGGATGCATCGGGTCATCAACAGCCAAAATATGGGCAATTGTGTTTCAAGCTTCATGCTATGTGCATTTCAATGCACAAAGTACTTTGTGATCACATTGATCATGAAGAAATTGAGCTGTTGCCATTATATAGAGAATATTTCTCTGTTGAGGAGCAAATGAAGATCACTGGAAACATGCTTGGAAGAATGAGAGCAGAAAGTCTGCAAGAGTTGATACCGTGGCTAGTGGCATCTTTAACCCCTGAGGAACAGCAAGCCATGATGTCTTTATGGCGTAAGGCTACTAAAAATACAAAGTTTGATGAGTGGCTCGGAGAATGGTGGGAAGGTGGGCTTTTCACCGCTGTGGAGAAGGTTGAAGAGAAGCAGACAAATACTCTTCCAACATATACTGGAGATGCTGTGGAGGTTGTTTTAAAATATATGGTGGAAGAAGGTGCTCATGACAATGGAGGCATCATACATGACAGGAGCACTGGGATCTCCCAAAATGAAATTAGTGGCTGTAAACGTGATCCCTGCGGAGTACCTAGTGCAACAGAAGAGAATCACCGATTAAAAGAAGACCATTGTAAAGATAATTACACAGTTGAGGCTGACAAAGTAAGAGGCAAGGAAATAACAGGTAATTCTGACCTCGATGAAACTGGAAAGCTTGTACAAGCCAGTCAGCATTTAAAGGAGGAGAGAGACCTTCCCATTTTGAGTCAAGAAGAACTGGTGGCAGCAATAAGACGAGTTCATAACGACTCTAAGCTGGATCTTGCATCAAAAGCACGTATAATCCAAAGTTTGCATACAAGGTTCTACAGTTTTTTTCATACAAATATATTTTTGCTTCTCTTTTCAACATATCAAGGGCTTTGACAACTGTGAAATGCCAACTTTATCTGCTAATGGTAGGTGTTCATAATTTTTTAAGCATGATAACTAAAGTTCATATTTCATGCTATAAAGTTTTTGATCAATACTTACCCTCTCTTGTTTCGAGCATCAAACCTATGCCATTTTTGATTTACTAGTAGGCTGTTTCCCTGCCTCTGCTCATAAAGATTTATTTACTTTTTTTATGCGATTTGCATATGCTTTGAACAAGCTGTCACAAGAATTTGAACCGAACCACTGTGACTTTTCAGCCGTTCTTCTGCTGCCCAGCCCAAAGTGAATTCAGAGACCACAAGATCAAGAAATGAGGAAAACGTTTCAGGACAAAGTGCATCTTATCGAGATCCACTGAAATTAACTTTTGGCTGCAAACACTATAAGAGGAACTGCAAACTTGTTTCTGCCTGTTGCAATAAGCTCTACACATGCAGACTTTGTCATGATGATGTTGAAGATCATATTATGGATAGGTACTGTTGAAGGCATTCTTCTTACTTCATAGTTTGTAATTTCTCTGTTCACTTAATCATATAAATTAAGTTTTTCTTATTTACATTTCTGATGTTTATTATGTGCAAGCAGAAAAGATACTGCCAAGATGATGTGCATGAAATGTCTAATTATTCAACCAGTTGGTGCCACCTGCTCAACTCCTTCTTGCCAGAAGCTATCCATGGCCAAATACTACTGTAGCATCTGCAAATTTTTCGATGATGAGAGGTGATGTTTTTCAAACTAACTTATGTCGTCTTAGACGCCTCATACAGTAGTTATGTGCAGAGTGTGCCACTAATAATGAATTGAAATCGGTATTTATTAACTAGTATAAAAATGATAGAAATGATGTTAGTTTTTCTGGCAAATTGATCTGGTCCAGCAGCCATGTTTTTCTGATAATAAGTAATTAACAGGGAGATCTACCACTGTCCTTACTGTAACCTGTGCCGGCTTGGGAAGGGACTGGGGATCGACTATTTTCACTGCATGAATTGCAATGCTTGCATGTCGCGGTCTCTCTCAGTGCATATATGCAGAGAGAAGTGTTTTGAAGATTTCTGTCCGATATGCCATGAGTTTATCTTTTCTTCTAGCTTACCCGTCAAGGCCCTTCAATGCGGTCATCTGATGCACTCATCATGTTTCCAGGTAATTTTATAACATGACATCGTCTTTTCATCAATGTCTATTCATTCACGATCCTTACTGACTCGTGTCCTGGTACTAGGCTTACACTTGTTCCTACTATACCTGTCCGATCTGCAGCAAGTCACTTGGAGATATGCAGGTTTGTCTCAGAAATCTCTTGCCTGTTCTATACTCAGTTTGTACTCTAACAAACACTTCTAGTTCATCCGGTTAAATATGAGAAACATTATCTGATTACTGGTTCTAGGTATATTTTGGGATGCTCGATGCATTGCTGGCTGAAGAGAAAATCCCAATTGAACATGCTGGCCAGACTCAGGTAAATCAACTACTGTTGTGCATTCGTATACTGGTACTCGATGACTCAATCCATCTTCCATAGTTGGAAGTTTCAGGCTGTTTGTTTGACAATCTGAAGCATTTGCAGGTCATATTATGCAATGACTGTGAAAAGAGAGGAGATTCTCCGTTTCACTGGCTCTACCACAAGTGCCCACATTGCGGTTCATTCAATACCAGGGTTGTATAGACTGTAATTACATTCGAGTTCTCCAGCTAGATTCTCTCTAGCAATTTTGTAAAGAATAAAAAGAACAATTCATGAGCAATTTCTATATCAGTTAGTGAGTTTGAGAAGATTTGCTCTCTTTTTCTATCTTTCCTTTTTATGTTTTCGAGTTATAAAACTAATGAAGAAACATCAGCAAACTGGAAATTCTGAAACTGTTTATCTATTACGAATTCAAGAAATAATTCTCATGTGTCCCAACAGCAGAACTGCAGAAGAGAGTTAAATACGCGTCTAGAACAAGGGAAAACTCAAATTGTTGGAAAGTACCTACGAAAGCTCTACAAAAATGGTGAAACATCAGATGAAAATGATCTAGCCACACTTATTGCTGTTTTTCCTTCTCCGTCAATTTACACTGGTGAGAGTTAAGCATGCTGCAGCATTCTTCAGTTCATTCTCCGCGATGTTCTCCAGAGTCTGAGTCGTATCTATCAAGGATGATTCCGAGCTGCAAACAACAAAGTACATTGTCAATTCAGCTTACTGGAAACCAAAGTTATTTAAGCCTACATTTGCATTTCTGAAAATACTATACCTGGACTCATGATTCTCCTTCAAATCGATGAAGGACTGTCTGTCATTGATGACATCGAAGAACTCGTAATCCTGAATAACATCTTGCTGCATACTTTGTGATCCAATCAATTGATCAGTCTGACTACCCATCATTTGAATTTGATCATTACTGTTATTACCATTACTACAAGATTGTTGAATCCAGAACGAATTAACTAAATTATTATCCTTAGAATCAATATAATCTGCAGTAACATTTCCGCAGAAAGAATTATAAGAAGGATGCGACGCAATAGGAAGAGCATTAACAGAATTATACTGCTGAGGATCAGAATCTTCTTGATTGAAAAGAGCATGACCATCAACAGGCCTCGGCATTCCTAACTGCAATTGTAACTGAGACGGATCATACGGTGGCATAGCTGACATTTCTTGTTGTCGATAGAGCGCCAATTGTGCATGCACAGCTTGCAATTCCTCCTGTAGCTGTCGAATTTGGTAATCATAATGCCTTATGACTCCAAGACAGCCATGCACAGGGAACCTGTCGCGAATGTCAGCCTGAGAAATGATGGAACGCATGGCGTCCGCCTTCTGACTAGGATCGAGCTCCTCGAGTATCTTAGAGATGTTACGTACCCCGAATAATCTATGAGCATTGCGGAACCTCTTAGGCTGGTCAGGAGGGAAGTAAGGAGCCAGTAGACATTCAGAAGTGCACTTTCTCCTCTGGTATTTGCACGCAGCACAGGCCTGGCTGGTGCCACCCTTAAGGGTCATTTTCGATATCGAAAAAAGCCAGTTCCCCGGAGTTTTGGAATCAACAAATGAGGGAATGAAGAAATGGATTTTGTAGGCAGTAGAGGATTGAAGGTTAGATTTGGGGGATGAGGAACAAGACTGAGTAAAAAAACAGAATGAGAGAAGAGCGAGATTTTAGTTGGGAAACTTTCTTCAAAACTCTATGACCGTTAGTGACTAAATATTTTTGCCAAGTTTAGTATACCCCTATTTTTTTGGGCCACCTGTGGTTATTATAACTTAACCTCTCTACGTGTTACACTTACATATTCGATTTTTTTCGAATTGAAAAGGTAATGTATTCATGCGATAAATTAAAAGTTACTTCTCATTTCCATGGATATAAGTTCACATAGTAAGATAGTAAGAACTTAAAGGACCCATCTATACAAAACCATTTTCATATCGAGAAAACACCAGGGTAAGACTAACATCTAGCAGTATTTCATGCACAACTGCTGTATTCTACGGGATAGGAATCAGCATCATGTACTTCAAAATATTCAAGAACAGGCAAGAATATTTCGAATGGATGCGAGGCACGAGGCTCTCGCATCCAAAACACTGTTCCGCAACAACCTACTATACTGAGAGATCTTCCATTGACAAAAACTTTGGTTCTCCTGATCTCTCCTTGTGCAGCTCTTCAGCATTCGGAAACAATAATTTTATCTTTAAGATTCTTTGTCAACATAATCTCTAACTACACATTCAACTTATACACCTCTTAACATATTACGAGATTTTCAAAAAGAAACTGAAATTGGTCACGCAACATCATTGTTGTCCATGCCATTCCAAGATTGTATGTTGAGCCAAATGTACCTCCAAAATATCTACTTATCTAGTGCACAAGAAGTAATCCCGTCTAGGTGAAACTAGTTTACAGCTTCGTAGAAAAGAACCTGAGGTTGCAACTGCCCTTTTTCACACAAGGTAATAACATCCTCCCAACCACCAATTAACTACAAAAAATTAAAAATAAATCAATAAAATGGAAATAAGCAGATATTTATGGCCATAACAGTGGGATGCAAGATAAAACACTGATCATCTAGACGTAAGCATTTACCTTGACAGTTATATCGTCGTACATAACCCAGCGTTTGTGATCATGACGGTAAGCAAAACAATGATAATGTTGCCCATAATAACAGACCTAGAATTGACAACACAAGGAAGCAATATCAGGAGAACATTCAAGCCGTCAGATGTATTTCAATTATCCTTGCTTAATCATGACTGCAACTCTATAAGCGTGGTCAATTACTACCATGTCCCAGATATTTTTTAAACAGATGACACCTTATTCTTAAATATATCATTAGAACAAGATAAATAGATATCACTGCAATAGTCTCCACAGAGCAATAAGATGAAATCTTCATATCTGATTATGAGAGCCAACAACTTCGGTAGTAAACAAAAACACACAATCTTAACAGTAAGAATACCACTGAAATCAATCTGTGCCTGCTCTTTGGATCAAGGCCGCTGTAAAGAACGCCAATATTAATCTCTGTAGCTAAAGACGCCAATGTTGTTCTTATGTCATCAACACTCTCACATGTATTCTGCCACCCCAGAACTGCAAATTCATAAACAAGTATTACTGTATATGTCAATTGGCATGTACAATGCCCCTAATTCTCCCAATAAGAATGCAATCACCTGTTGTAAAAACATGTGGCTGAGTAGAGAGAATAAGATGTTTGTGGCCAAATTTTCCACAGCCTTGAACCTCCGGGTTACACATGAATTGGTCATCCCTCTCAACAAGGCTTAGAAGCTCATCAAAGCAGCTCTCTGGATGCATAACCTGAATCATTCAAAGCATAGTTAAAAAAGTAATCATTCCAAGCTCACAAAGACTTGCATAAGTTGGCTTGCGCCATGCAACTATAAAGACAAACAGTCTTGGTAGAAAATGGGGCACCTTCATCGAGCGGAGAGCACTGGCATTAATATTATAGAAGAAAGATGTGTACTTCATCTCTCTTGACTCCAGTCGACAATTAGAGCAATTCAAACTTTCGAGAACATTCATACCAAAAAGAGAGTGTACCACACAAGCATGATTTGCACAATCCCAGGAGCCCATGCCATTACTTTCAATTGATTCAGTATCAGAAACACCAAATCCAGAAGTAAATGACCAATGAAGGCAATCAAATATGACTCCCAGTACTTCTGAAGCATCATTCATCTGAGCCTGTAACCACCACATTAGACATATAATTATACATCACCTAACTCAACTACATCATCATATCCATTTAGCAAAAAATATTATATCATAATATGACCGTGAGATTCAGTATTTTAACAGGTGGATTTCCAAGTACTAACCAAAATAATAATAATTAGGCAGTGCATATGCCTTGAAGTTTATACATCATCAATGTTAACTATATCAGCACAAAAGCAGGTCATTATACTCCACAATAAACTGAAGGAAACATTCTAGAGCCCTAACCTCATCATATACACACATTAGACAGAAAAGAGAGGAACGTAACATTCGCTTCAACCCCAAATTGAGAATCAGCACAAGGCCGTTGTCAAGTTACCTCCTGGAAGAAATTACTTTGAGGATATAGATTGCTGAGAGCAGTCCTTAAAGAAGTAGGAGCAACAGCCTCCCTCCTCAAGTTTGAAGATGCCAAGCTCAGAGCCTTGAAAATGTCATATAAAGCACATATAACACAGGGATCACCAACATGAACATGCCCTAATGCTGATCTTCTCATGAAGTCCTCTCGGAAACGTCTTATGTGCCACAGAGACTAAATTGCCATGCACACACACATCAGGACTTGAAGGAGACAAAAACTAAAAGTTGATTCCAAAAGAAGGTATTTTTTTAGTAAACAACCTGTATTATAACATTTATGAAACAATTATATTCACCAGCTTCATTCTTCAGCCCTGTGCCGTAAACTTCAGCTTCATCTACATATTCAAGAGAGAACTCATTAGGTATAGGTCCTACATCTCCTGATTATTAAAACTCATAGAATTCTTTAAAGAAACATCTTACACGGGCTACTGACAAACTATATCTCAAAATTAATAAAATTAACAAATTTTTGCATATAAGGAAAAAAAAAACAATCCAGTCCAAAACATATTATTCATTCCAAATGCTGGCATATCTAGTGTGGGACATGGTCCCCAAGTCAGTTGCAAAATTTAGATGACTGTATGTGAAGCACACTGCCAATTTAGTGGCCAATATATCTTTTTTTGAAATGTGCACAGATGACAAGACTGATGAGTATGACAAGTCAGATGCCGCTTACTACTTCAAACTGTTTATACTTTACAGGACAGATGATAAACAGGTTAATCAATTTCATGATTCACCACCTGATCCAAGTACTTGTGTCCAATGTATACAGATGCAAACATTCATAATGATTTTTACTCAGGAATTTATTGATGTGCTTGACAATCCTCCCACAGTCCCATGGCTTAGATAATGGCCAATTGACAGGTCTAAAAGAATATTAATCACCAGATGAGACTGTTTAACTTAGACCTTGATAATAACGGATATTTATGGTTATGCCGGCAATAACGAGATCTTTTTTAGCCGTAAAGCACTGGAGACTCATTAAACTAGTCCTCTGTCTGTATGCTTCATAAATGTTGGAGGTGAAGGTTTGAAGGAGAGAGATTAAATCATTTTACCAAGGCTCTGGCAGACAGCTCTTTTAAGATCAGCCTGATACCTTTCCTCCTCGTGCTCCTCCGAACGCAATTGTCTCAGTGATTTTGTTCCACTCACCAAATAAGCATCATCTAACCAATGTAAACCAACTATCACCATATCAGACGTGACAAACTATCGAAACCAAAATACTAAAGAGTGCATGCAAATACACGTGAATGCACTATTTGAACAAAGTTTATGAATATCCTTTTGTGTGGGTGCAAGGGGAATTAATGAAATGTGATGCAGGGTATACTAGCAATAAACAAGTCGGTTCCTTGCAAACAATTGCATAACTCCGTGAAAAGCCACATAAACAAGATAAACCAGCTCGATCATGGGAATTGAAGTACTAGTACAACTGTACAACAGAACACAATAAAATCAATCAAAACAAGTAAGATCAAGTGGATAGCAATGTTTCCTCGGGCCATTCCTGCAGGCTATGAAGGTGCGGCTATAAGGAGATGTTCGATTGTTTGTACAAGCTAAAAAAAGAATCAATATCGGGCCTTCAACTTTTAGTACTTCCAGACTCAATCTACCATATCACTAATAATAAAATTATCAATTTCAAAAGGTCATGAGGGCTACATACATACAGGTACAGAGAATTAGAGATCAACAAAGAAACATTAATTATAAATGATAAAAACAATAAATATTGCAAAGAACCCCTAAAAATATTGCACAGTAGTAAAATTTTGAAACATCAGAACTGCCCTCACCATGTAGTCTGTCATTTAATTTAAGTTTTTCAATCGGCAAAGATTGATACTTCCCCTCAGCTATTTTGTTTGAATTTTTCTCACGTCTACCTTTCCTTCCTCTCCATTGATCAAAACCCGCAGAACCATCATCTCCAACTCCATAGCCTGCACAAAAGATCACATCTTAATTCCTGATACTGTCTATCCAACATTTTTTCCCTCATAATTGATGACTAACTTTGTTTAATTATGTGACCACTATAATTGTTGTGGGTGACACAAATCTTCAGGGATGCTTCATCGCTGGTCTCTCCTAGCACATGTCCTGCACCGTCCCATAATCCATTCCTCTGCCTCTGACACAAGGGAACCTGAGTACAAGTACATAAGTCTAATTCTAGAGTGAAAATTCTCATGCCTTTATCTGCATAACTAACTGTAACAACGAACTATATCCTCTCTGTTCATGCTTTGAAGAGAGAGGGCCAACATACTTTGGAGTATTAGAACAATCACCTGCCAACAGTTCATCATTTTTCCAGACACGTGCTTATCATTATCATTGTTTATAATATTATTATCTGGCAGGTCAAGTGCTGCATTCTTCTCTAAAGTTTTCATGGCAGAACTTTTGTGTTTCTCAGCCAGATGTTTCTGTTTAGCCTGATTTTCTATCATCATTTGATATTCTAAAGTTTCTTCGAGCTTTTTTACCTCAGCTTCAAGTTTAAGTTCTTCCTTATAAGCCAAGTCAACACCACTCCCATCAACAACGGTTTCATGATCAAGATGGCCTTTATCACATTCAACTGGCACAGAACTGCTGCCAGACAAAAATTGCCAAAGTGTATAATAAATTAAATAATGATGAATTACTAGGAATGCATTACATATTCAAATTTGAATTGGTAGCACTTTTGAATGAGTGATCTTTGATATACAGAACTCATACATGGATTCAGCAATATTCTGAGGATGATTATGAAGCTCATTGCTAGCAGTAGCCTACAAAATGAGCAAGTTATTAGACCTGCATAGTTTGTGTTGAAGGTAAATAATTTATAAGAGTAAAGAAACATGATAAAATCAGATAATATGTTTCATACCTTGACATCCTTTGTTTTTCTCCAATCTTTACTCCTCTTCTTCTCCTTAGACTTGTCATGTCTCGAAATATCGTTTCCATTGACAATGTGTTTTTTAGAATCTAGAGCAAGTTCTGCTAAAAACGCTTCTCTAGCAGCATCAGATTTCTTCGTGGCATACTTTTCTGCTATATTCTCCAAGTGTGCCTGAATATATTATATTAGCACAAACTACATATAATTACTTGGAAGAGAAGTTAATCAGAAAGGGAAAACATCACCCAAATAACACAAGTAATAACACACCCGGATGAATAATTTCATGAGAGGTACTACTATCAATCGATAATCATGAGAAGATGCATGCCCAAGCTGAACTTTTAGATTATACATCCTAGCAACAATTTGTGAAATCTTGTCTTCAGATTTGTTGAACTGCAATACTGAGGAAGTAAGATAAAGAGGAACAAGGCGTATAAAAATAATGCAACAATGAGATATCACTCTAACCTCATCAGATGACTGTTCTTTCAGTCTCTGAATCTCACCCAAAATCCAGGAGTCTATTTGATGCAGAGACTTTTTCATCATCCTTTTGTTTTCTTCACCAGGTACTATGATAGAAACATCACTATCCAAACCCTCTAAAAAATCTTCAAGGTTGAACTGATTGGCATGCAAAGATTCTGCTTCTCTAAGAATATTAGATATTACATTCAACTCAATCCTGCTAGCGATAGGCATAAAATCATTTTCACTTTCAGTGAGCTCTGCTTGCCGCTTCCTTAACACAGGCACATAACTATGACAATTCAAAGCAGTTGCATGAACCCTTCTCTTACCTTCTTTAATACATATATCCTCTATAGACTGCAATGCTTCTTCATGAGCTGAATGCTCAAGCTTCCTCTCACATAAAGTCTGCAATTGTTGAAATTCCTTTTCATAATTTTGAAGGATTTCCATCCCTTCATTTGCTTTCTGTTCTTTTGTATGCATCCAATGATTCAAATGATCCCTACTAGCTGAACCTGTATAAATCCATGACAACAAGGCATCTGCATCAAGAACTCTATTCACATTGGCAACACTTGCAGAAACAGTTGAAACTGCACCATCTGTAACAGCATCATCAGATCTGCTTGGAGAGACTTTGCAAGGCATGAAATTCTCGTTCGATAACAGAAATGAGTTCAACCCATCAAGAACTACCTTTTGTGTGGTATCAGCTTGAATGTCACTGTTTGAATCATCCTGGAGATTATTTTTCTCAGACTGCAGATCTATTCCATAAGAATCAGATAGCTCTTGCAAAAATTGTAATACTTTCTTCAGCTCAGGAGCTCTCAAAAAGCAAATGCATAGTGGTTCTTGAACCACACCATAATTAAGAAGCAGAGAAACAGAGACAACTTTCTGCAATTCAGTCATAGCGAAATGTGTTATCTTACTGAGATGACATTCAGCTAGACACTTGTGCTTGACAAGAAGTTGTAGTACAGAACCAATTTTCTGAAGGAGCTTGGCACACACAACATTGTCAGATAACGGCCAGCTACCAGGTCCAAAAGTTGTCTTGCAACCTGAATTTTCATTACATTCTCCCCAGATACTGTCTGAAATATTATCCTGACCTTTGCTCTCAAATCTGTCAAACATTTCTTCATCTTGCGGGGCTGAATCACATACATTTTCAGAATTGCTACTGTCAACAAAACAGTCTGCATGTTCATCCATATCATTCTCATATGATTCATAAATGAAATTTGGATCTATGGGATTTGATTGTTTATTGAGCATCTCAACAGCAGCAATGACGTCCAATGGCTTCCAAGAACAATTGAGAAGCATGTCACTCCACTCATCGCTAACATTTCGAGGCAAAACTGATTGCATCTCTGGTGACAGCTCGCACAAGTGTTCCTGCAGAACATGGTGTAGATGTGACTCGGAGTCGGTAAATTTTTCATTGCATCTGCAACATGCCCAAAACCTCCACTGCATTTTAGCTTCAGCAAATGATATAGCTTCTGAAAGGACTTCGTAAGCCTGGGCATCATTTGACAAACTAAAATGAGTCTTAATATCAGACACGTTTATCTTGAGTAAGTTTATTTTCATCTCTAAACTCATGGAATTCCAATAGGACTGAACATAGTCCTTCCACTCAGCAGAAGAAGCATTTTTCTTTGTATTGCCACCCTTTTTCCGTTCACCTTTTCCCCGCCCAGGACCTGTAGACTTATCTAAAACTTCGTCACTGTCATCCTGATCAACCAGTGACTCACTCTTTTGCTGCAACAGCCTCGCAGCAGCGACACGCACTTCAATCTCTTTCCTCCGCTCCTCGTGTGTCTTGATCGCCTTCTTAATCTCATTACATTTCTTCGCTTGAACCAACCCCACATCCATTGGATCCTCTACACCATTCCTCACAGGAACAAGATAAGCCTTGTGTTCCTCATTCCCTAAATGCCTCACAAACGTGGTAATCGACCCAATGTTTGCTCTCTGCATCAAACCCCGCAACTCATTCTGCACAAGACTTATCCTCACATCAGCCGCCAACATCTTCAAATGACTCTCCTCCTGCAAACTCGTCAAAGCAGGATCAACCGGATTCTCCACCCCCAATGCACGCTCACACTCTTCAAACACCTCACTATACTCCTTAGCCTCATCAGCCTCCTCGAACAACAACTTGGCGTAAAATAAAGCATACTCAACCGAATTAGGCACCACCAATGTCGCCTTCCTAGCACTCTCAATCGCATTCCTAACAAACTTCGCCTTCCTTCCAACATCATCTAACATCATCACAGCCTTAACACAAGCAGTGGCTTGAACCCGATAAACCAGCCCTAAATCGACAGGCCTCAAATTCTTACAACACAACTCCTTCAATAACCTAAGGCCTTTTGCATGGTTCCCTCTATTAAGAACATTCAAAGCTCTCTCGCATTCTAACTTAATCTCACCCGAGGGCTCTTCCACTCTCTTAACAACCTCTACTTGCTTCTCTGCTTGCTTATTCTTGAAACAGAAATTAGGGTTTTGTTGAGTTTCATCTACTAAGCAAGGGCTGACGTCACCGGCGTCAGAACCACCGGAAACAACAGCCGGGGAGTGTTTAGTACGTGCTACACTACGCTTCTTATGCCCCATTATCTTAACTAAACCAAGATCATGAACATATATATTTTTACACACAAAGCAAAAATACACACTTATACACGAGAGTTAAGCGAGTGAATAAATACAGTCATATCACATATGTGAGAGTTCAAGCGAGAGAGAGAGGAAGAGGAGAGAGAGAGGGGGGGGGGAGAGGGGGGGAGAGAGAGAGAGACTTGCGGAGAGAGAGAAAGAGACGAGACAGAGACTTACGCAGAGAGAGGGGTGATTCTAGAGAAGTGAGTAGAAGTGTTGGAGAGAGATAAAATACTAAAATATTGAGGGGAAGATCAAACGTCGGGGGTTTAATACAGAGAACACAGTGCTGCAGTATCTAGTACTCCTAGACTGTGTTGTGTAATGGAGTGTAGCTATGTATGAATATTATAATGTCGTAATGTTACACAGTTTATATTTTTTGGCAGACTTCAGGGTTGGGTTGATTCCAACATTTATTTTCTTTTTCCTTCAATTCAAAATTCTTCTAACAAAGATCTCCATGGCCCCCAACATAAGCTAAACTACTTCTTCTATTTTTCTCTTTGATTTTTCAAAGTACTCAAATTCAATCTCAAATAAAATTCTGGATATCACCTGTCATGAATTTAATTGATTATAACTCAATTAAATATAGTAAATCTGAGGAAGGAAAATCAGTGTACTACTTTTTTAAAGATGAAAATTAGAGCACTTAAATTTAATATTGAAAAATTCTAAATATGATGTATCATGATTTAATGGATTATAACTCAATCAAATATAGTAGATCCATCACACACAATAATCACGCTGATTAGAATATTTCTAACTGGCGCATAAATTTTATATTATTTGAAAAAGATTTGAGTACATGATTCCCTAGCATTATTATCACGAAATTAGTGAATTCAAATATTATCTATTTTTTCACAAAATCTTATTCACGTATTTTCCACAAATTATTGCCGTATTAGATTGGACGTTGTCGATTTAGGGGCTGTTTGGCTGGACTTAAAAGAAGTGACTTATTGCTTAAAATAAAGAAGTAGATTAGAAGTTATAAGTTGGTTTGGACTTATAAGCTACCAAAAGTGTTTGGATACCGTGACTTATAATCTACCAGAAGTTTTTAAAGTGTTTGGATAACTTGGATAACTTAACTTATAAGTTGGTACTAGGGGTGAGCAAAAAAAACCGAAAAACCGAAACCGAGCCGAAAAACCGAAAAACCATACCGAAAAAAACCGAATCAAATTTTTCATATTTCATATTTCATATATCTTCATATGTTACGTAATGGTTCGTGTTCATAACGAAATAGAACACGTTAGAGTTAAATTTCGAGTAAAATACGTTATAATTAAAAAGTAGCGTCTCTAATTATTTATATGTATTTTAGACAAAAGATATTAAAAATTGTATATTTATAATTACTTATACATTTGTCTATAAGTATTTTTTTAATATTAATATATGTTATTAACAGTAGTTTCACCTTTTTCAACATATTATAAATTATATTTAATAAGATATCAATATACATGAGAAGTGTTTTTAGTATATAAAACTGTTTAATAGATATCTACATGTTGTGTAGATTTTTAGTTTTAGAGGAGAGTACCAAACCAAAATTTTGTACGACTACAAATTATACCCATGTTGGCTTTTTATAGTATAGTATAGATAGTATAGATTTATTAATTATAATTTATATTTTAACATCAACTTATTAGGATTTTAGTATTAATGAATTAGATTTTAACCAGATTATATTTACCAACTTATTACATTTTTTGGAGTTTATTATAATATAGTATATAAACAATATATAAATTATATTTAAAAGAATAATGGTGGAGTTTTTTATCTTGTATTACATCACAAGTGTTTGTAATTTGAATGGTATAAAACTCTTTAATATTGTAAGAGTAAGAGAAGTCTACACGTGACAGACTTGTAGTTATAAAGGAGATGACCAACCAAAATTTTGTACGACTACAAATTAAACCTATGTTGCCTTATTATATTATAGTATAGATTAGTTTGGTAATTTTGTATATCCACGCCTATCTCTACTTCTATTCAGCTTGAAAAAACATCTGTAGACAAAAGACATGCTCTTGCCACTAGTGAACTAAGAGCATCTCCAATAGTCTCCTAACATACTCTTAAATATAATATAAATTATTGGTTCTTAGTGATTTAAAGCGGGTTCAACTCCAACAATACTCCTTATATTCATTCCTTACTTTGTTTTATATTGTTAAAAGTAGGTCATGTGCATAAAAGTACAAAAGAAAGTGGATGGAGAGAGAATATGTGCTTACAAGTTTATTATAAAATAATAGTTAAGAGTGACTAGTAGCTCTTAAAAGTGAGGAGGGAGAGGAAAAATTTAGTAAATTTAAGAGCAACTAAGAGACTATTGGAGCAAGCAAAAATGACATTCTCCTCAAATTTCAATTTAAGAGGCACTATAAAGAGGTTATTGGAGATGCTCTAATTCCATCAGTCCCAGATCCCCAGATTTTGAGGCACCCCTCGAAGTCGTTTTCTGTTAGAACGAAAAAAGCAGAAGTCGGGATTGAAAAATAAGTTAGGTTTCGAAGCTTTTTTTGCTGGCTTATTTCCGCTTAATCAAGGGCTTCTTTTGCTAGACTTATTCTTGCCAAACGGACAGTAAATAAGCTGATGTGGGCTTCTCAGGTTTTTAAGCCCAGAAGCACACAGCCAAACACCCACTTAATATGTACTTTGTTTAGTTAACAAAATGGAATGAAAATGATAATAAACAAAGCAATCAAACAAATGCATGAAGGAAGATTTTAGGAATCGAGAGACTAATCTAATACAATTAAAAAATACAGGGAATGCTTTTATGACCAGGTCACCAGGCTGAGGTCAGGAAATTCATCTATTAAAATATAAATATTTGAAAAAATGTGAACCAAATTCTATAATTCTATATATAACAAATTTAATAATCGAGAGGTGTCATAAATTAAAATTTTATAATTTTAAAGAAATATTTATACATATGCAATGGAAAATGAAATAAACTGATATACATGCATGATTCACAGGAGAAATGATAACGTTTGGGTTTTTTTTTTTTTTTTTTTTTTACAAATATGACTTATAATTAGGGCTGCATATAGGCTGGGTTGGGCCGGTTTCGGTCATTTAAGCGACCCAACCCATTTAGTACGCGTCACAAAATATTAACCCATCAATCATAAAAAAATTTGAAAACCTTACCCTACTAATTGCATGATGGGTTGGGTTGTTTAGAGTAGAGTTGATGGGGTTGTAAAAGACAATATTCTAGTCGTCGAATGCTGAATGTGCTTTAGTTCATATGCTGGTTTGTTATATAAGGTAAGTGTTTATGTAGCACAGCATTAAGTTGTACGCTCAACACTGCACAGATGCAAAATATCAACAAGAATGCTAAGACACCAGGATCTACTCTTCTCAGGTTGCAAGTTGAAATACTCCTTCCGTCTCAATTTATAGGTCCATTTTATAATAAACACGTATATTAAGAAAAAAGTTGGTTATATAGAATCTTATCTCATGTATCATTAATTAGTGCATTGATAAGTGAGAATATAGTTGAGTTTCAAAAAAATCACAATTAATATGTAGATAAATTTGTATTGAAAGAAAAGAGGGACAAGTATTCTGGGACAAATTTTTTTTTCTAAAAGGAACCTATAAATTGAGACGAAGGGAGTATAAGGAATATCCTGAAATAATGTGTCTTAACTACAATGCAAATTAACCAGCATCTGTGCCTCTGTGCCAATGCAAGTTAACCGAAGCATGTGCTGCTTAATTTATTGGGTTGGGTTGGGTTGGTTTAAGGTTCTTAAAAGATATATTTTGACCCAACTCATTATAAACGGCTCAACCACAAATCAACCCAATTGACTCACGGTTTGAAATGGGTCGGTTTAGTCGGTCCAGTTTAGAATTGGGTTGGGTTGGTTCCGTTCCAACGGATTGGATAACTCATGAGTAGCCCTATTTATAACCTTATAAGTGAGTATCTTTTCTCAGAAATCTCGGATGAGTCAGGATGGATAATCTCTTTTATACAACCGTGCTCGGGTTAATTTGTAAGAATTTGGAGTATGTCGCAGTTAAACGCACTCGTGTACTTTACTGGCTCGCATGCAATTTTGGAGGACAGCCTTCACGTTGCCATGAGTGCATTTAATTTGGAGTAATCGGGTTAAGTCACATTTCAACAAAAATATTGGGCTTTTATTTTTCATTTTGTCACAAAATCTTGGGCTTTTAATTTAGTATCAAAAGGGTCTATATAAAGTATGAACTATCGAGACACTAAAAAGAAAAGGCTGCTCCCGGTTTATTCTTTATTACTTATCTACTGGACCAGGCCTGATAGTTCCTTCGCCTGTAAGAGTCCAGTCCAATACCAATATATACACAGTTCTTTTTTCTTTTTCTTTTTTGTCATAATATATACACACAGTTAACTTATACCCAAGCAAACAAATCTTTATCTAACTAATCAAAGTGGCAATTTTTCGCAAGCCTATTCTCGTTAAAGTGGATTAGAACCGAAGTGAATACGTTTCCTAAGAATTTCGAAAGTTCTCAAATTCGAAAATAATTTAAATCATTTTTTAAATATTTTTCTATTTACTACAATATTGATTTCGTCCATATTTCGGTGAACAATCATATATTTCATTTCGATCTAAAATATGAGTGCGGTCAAATAATTTGTGGTGTGGTGCATTTATAACATGTTGTCCAGGACACTTAGTCAGTCTCTCGCTCAATCCGAAATTAAACATATATTTTAAGTGATGGATTTATACTATATTGTTCCAGAACACACGGTTATATTCTTACTCAATCCAAACACTAATCCGATAAGTATTAAAGTATTAAAACATATATTTATAAGATATATAAGTGTGTTGCTAAAAAAAGATATATAAGTGTAAATCATCGAAAAAAGAATTATTTATAATTTATTTATCGATGATTTTTGCTGTGTATGCAAAACATAAAACGAGCCCTTAAAAAAGAGTCTACAGTGCATGTGCTTGCATGTCTGTTGTGCGCCGAAAATGATTTATCCGAAAAAGTCACGGACCCAGTGATCCTTATGTTTCGTTGAGTAGACGTGTGAGCTGGTTAAATATTTTAACTCCTTGCCCTTTTTCTTGCGGTTGCAAAACATCATGATATGTGTGTACATATACTTAAACGACACTCACACACACACTGCATTATTCTCTGTCTCTTGAATTCTTATTTTTTTGGCAGATGTAATGGAAAGGAGGAGTGTCTGTGTATAATCCAGCATTTCCAGAGCATAAAGCTTCTTGCATAAGGTGGGTTTTCATCATTGTGTTTTCAGTTCAATCACTTTATTCGGTCTCTTCGAGGACATTCGTTACAAGAAACATCGGATTTTACCTGTAAGAAGTCCGAAAAATTGAAGAATTTATAATGAATACCAAAATTTAAACATCTTCGGTTTTTTAAATGCTCGAGATCGATTACTTGGTCGAGCCGAGTTTAATAGTCTGTTTGTGTAAGATTGAAATTGTGACTTATTACTTAACATAATTTAAGACATGTTTAACAACCTCTCTTTTTTCAAAATAAGTGTTTACTTTCTTTAAAAGTTATATTTTTATAATTTTTTTGGATATAAATATTAAAAAAATGTTTCATATTCTTCATTTCTGAAAATAAACTTACCTAACGGTCACTTAATGTGATAAACTCGTGAGTTTAAAATATTTGTTGGTGTATGTTTAACTTATTAATAATTTATGAGTTATTAATACTATACCATACAATACCATACGTACTCAGTATTCCCGCTTAGAGCAGAATTTGACGAGATAAAATGTACGCAGCCCTGCCTCTACCTTTAAAAAGTAAAGAGACTATTTCCGTGAAAACCCCCAGCTTAGTGTATAATAAATAAAAGACTTAATTGCTGGAAGATGGCTTAACTTTTATTTTTTCTCACAAAAATGGCTCAGATATTTTCCTAAGCGGATGATTACATTCCGTCTAAATTAGTCTAAAAAATACTGTTTATTTATATTTTTGAGTCATTTTTGTGTTAAAAAAAACATTGTTCGGCCATCGTGTTGTAATTAAATCATAAATTGAATACACTCATGTGTTTAAAAAAAATAGTTAGACCCTCACACTGTCCGGTTTTATATTTGGGTCACTTTTGTGCAAAAAAAAAAATAGTTGAGGCCATCTTCCTGCAATTAAGTCTAAATAGAATAGTGTGTGATACAGATATCTTAGCTCATGACCTTTTTCACATGAGACTTATCTTCGCCCATGATTTTTATTTTTATTATTATATTATTAATAATATAATAGTAAAAATAAAAGTTACATAACTTATTATTTATTCATAAAGTTATTAAGAAAAGGTTTCAAAAAATAAGTACTCCCTCCGTCCCCTTTTATATGTCTATTTTGCTTTTCGAGAAGTCAAATTGACCAATTTTTGACTAAACATTACGAGTTATCTACCCAATGTTTCTAAAATCTGAAAGTTGCATATTAAAATAGACACAATATACTTTCTAATGATAGAATTTTTATTATTTTTCTCAATTATCTGATATACGTAAAGTCCAGTTAAAATATAGTCAATTTGACTGGTCCAAGTCAAAATGGATATGTAAAAGGGGACGGAGGGGGTAACTGAAAACTGCCTTCTTGCTTTATCAATTTCCAGCTAAAAAATATACGTCAAAAACTGGCTAAAAAAAAATTATCGTGACAAGCCGGTCTGTGTGCAGGACTGCAGGCCGAACGGGGCAGTTATATATTTGAAATGAAAATGTGACACCTCAGTCTTGTTACAAGAACATCCCCCGGTGAAGTTGTTGACCAAATTCAACCCTCCTCGCCAACTACATTTTCCTCATCTTCATTTTTTTTTTTTTTGACGGATCCTCATCTTCATAGCTGATAAACACATTGACCTTTGAAAGAACAAACAAGCATCATGAAAACTGAAAAGATTAAACAATAATCTCATCATCTTAATATTAAAATTTACCTACTAGTAATTGCGATTACACTTCACACTTAAGACTACTCTGTAAAAAAAACAGTCTTACTTGTCACGCTTTTGGCAATTTTTTACCCTATGATTTCACTAATCCCACTCAACTTTCTAGTTATTGTTGAGTCTTTGTTGACTTGAGGGGCCAATTTGATCATGAGAGCAGGTCACATAACCTATTACATACTCTGTTAATTAGCACAACTATGCGCTGGCATGCATGAAACTCATTTTAGTTGAGTACTAATCCACAAAACTCAACATCTAATTTTGATTTTTAGCAAGTTAATTGCAAAAGTTAGCTACCCTGACATAACTTTATCATGAAAAATAATATCCATATCCTTTTAATATCCACACACTTTTGTTTTGACAAAATTCCGATTTTCGACATCTTGAAAAATATTTAAAGAAATCGATAAAAAAAACATTGTTCGATAGCATCTATTCTAAATCTTGTTTGACGTAGTTTAAAATTGTGAATTATGACTTCACATGACTTAATGTTACAAGCTAACTTATAATTGTTTAGATAACTTTGGCTTATTAATATTTATGAGTTATTAAAAATATAATAAGAAAATATAAGTAATTTGTGGATAATTTATGATTTATGTGTAATTTTATCAAGAATAAAGTTTATAATAAATAAGTTACCAAAAAAAGTAACTAAAATTAATATCTTGCTTTCCTATTTGTTTTTTGCTTATTTGTAACTTTAATTCGGCTTCTGAACCTATTACACAAGCAAACAGACATTTTTTAATTTAAAGCAAAAAATGACTTAAAATCCGGGTTTTAGCATAGTAGACTCGTAATAATATAATATCATCTAACAAAATATAAGTTTCATATTTTCTTAATTCAAGCATGGTCTCTTCTTCAACTTCCCTCAACTCCTCAGCCACCACCAGCAACCACCTCTAATAACTCCCCTGAATCAGCACATAATCTCGGACACAATCATGGGGAACTGCGTGACATGTATAACCCCAGACACCAAAACACACCACAACACAACTCCAACTCCCAACACAACCAACAAAAAGGCCAAGAAACAGAACCCCTACTCCACTTCCCCTGCACTGATCCGCGTCCTCAAGGACATCTCCCCGGGCGGCTCTCGCTGGACCCGAGTCACCGATAAGTACACGTTAGGCCACGAGCTCGGCCGCGGTGAGTTTGGCATCACACACCTCTGCACAGACAGGGAAACCAGGGAGAAGCTAGCATGCAAGTCCATTTCCAAGAAAAAACTAAGAACAGCTATAGATGTCGAAGATGTGCGCAGAGAAGTGGCGATCATGTCGAGTTTGCCAATGCATTCGAACATTGTGAAGCTGAGGGCTACTTATGAGGATGGGGAGGCTGTGCATTTGGTGATGGAGCTGTGTGAGGGTGGGGAGCTGTTTGATAGGATTGTGGCTAGAGGGCATTATAGTGAGAGGGCTGCGGCTGCTGTGGCGAAGACGGTGGCGGAGGTGGTGAAGATGTGTCATGACAATGGTGTCATTCATCGAGACTTGAAGCCTGAGAATTTCTTGTTTGCTAATAAGAAGGAGACTTCTCCTCTTAAGGCTATTGATTTTGGCCTCTCTGTCTTTTTTAAGCCTGGTATGTTTTTATGCTTCATTGAATCTTGTTAAATTACATCTTGTTCTTGCTATGTTGTTTTGAAAATGGTAATTTGATGAGAACCAGTCCATTTAATAGCTTAAGGTGTGCTCTGATATCATGTTGAGAACCAGTTTATTTAAAACCTTACGGTGTCAGAGGAAAGTCCCAAATTGATCTTATGACATATTTCTACAAATTTACATAGACTTTCAGGTATAAGGGGAGGGAAACTGAGTAAATGAACATTGAACTTGTCTCCAGGGACGGGGATGAGCGTTTGTCACTAGGCTATCCCAAATCTTCTGCTATACTAAATCTTAAATCTGTAACATTATTAGTTAAGATTTTCCAATTTTGTGATTTTCTTATTCAGGGGTAGTTTTTGCAGTTCAGATTATGAATCTGAGATAGGAAGGCTAATTGGTATTCTGAGGGGTCAGGAGATTACCCAATTTTCACGTATCAGTTATTAGTCTTACAATAAACAGGCAGCAAAGTAGGTGGAAGGAGGTTGGGGTGGGTAGGTTCTTGAAGAAGACCCTTAATTTTGTTTCAAATTTAATTTATTCTGATTAATGCATTTTAGGGATCGTGGTTTGTGGTTTTTTGTTTCGAATGAGCAAAACTAATTAAATTAAGAATTCTGATGATTCACTGGTAATAATTTTGAGTTTTACCTTCTCCACTGATTTCTTCTAACCCTCTTTCTGATATCTGACACTGCAAATGTTCGACCTTAATTTTACTGATTTAATCCGTCGAGGTTATAACTATAAGCAGCAGTTTTTATTGATATATTCTGATGTTTGCCAAATTTTGTTGTTTGCATATATTCTTCAAGGTGAGAAGTTTTCTGAGATTGTCGGAAGTCCTTACTATATGGCCCCAGAAGTTTTGAGAAGAAATTATGGTCCAGAGGTTGATGTATGGAGTGCAGGAGTGATACTTTATATTCTTCTGTGTGGGGTTCCTCCCTTTTGGGCAGGTTGATTTGTTATTGAACATACTTTGTGCTAGTAACATGCATTAAGCACCTTTTTTGCTGTTGGATAACATTTGTTATGGGGAAAAATCGCGGAAGTGGTTATGTGTGTTTGTTGTATTTATTGTTGCAGAAACTGAACAAGGTGTTGCACTGGCTATTTTGCGCGGCAACCTTGATTTTAAGAGAGAACCTTGGCCTCAGATTTCTGACAATGCCAAGAGCCTTGTTCGACGGATGCTAGAACCAGATCCAAAAAAGCGTTTGACAGCTAAACAGGTTCTTGGTAAGTCTTTTAGCAAGTGTCATAAAAATAGGTTTAAGAATGTAGTCATTTGTCAACTTCTGGCCTCCTGAACTCGAAACTGAAACTGTATTTGACCTGTGAATTTTTGGCAATGTGGTTTGCTATGATCCTGGGCCGGAGGTGCCCCTCCTGAAACTAAACGCATTTTCATAAAACTCAATAAATAAATTAGAATCTTTTACTTGATGGCAAATATGATGCATGTACACTGGCAACTCTATCTGTTGTCTTCAGGCGAACAAAATGGATTTCTCAGAGTTAGATGTTTTTCGTGATAATACTTGCAACACTGAATTTACTTAAAAGTCTTTGCTTTTTTTACTTGTTGGTAGAACATCCGTGGATACAAAATGCGAAGAAGGCTTCAAATGTTCCATTGGGAGATATAGTGAGAACACGACTCAAGCAGTTCTCCCTGATGAACAGATTCAAAAAGAAAGCTCTGAGGGTAAGTTTGTCCAAATAATTAGTCTCTCGAGTTTGTCTTAATATCAGTCCACCATTCTTATGAATTATGATGGATCATTTACATTTAGTCTTGCGAGTTTGTGTTTATTGTTTAGTGAATAATGTAGGTTATTGCTGAACACTTAACTATTGAAGAAGTAGAAGTAATTAGAGACATGTTCACCTTAATGGACACGGACAATGATGGTAAAGTTACATACGAGGAACTGAAGGCTGGACTGCGGAAAGTTGGCTCACAGCTGGCTGAACCGGAGATAAGGATGCTGATGGATGTGGTAAGTTTTTTTCTGCATCTAAAAGCTCAGACCATATTTCTTAATCTCTGTTGCATTTTCAAGACTTCAATTATGACGAGCAAATTTATGTGGTCCATGTGAAATAATATTGCAAATAATTGATAAATTTCTATAGGGGAAATATGGGTTGCTAATGCTTGTAATTGTGTTGATCATTTGGCTATTTCCATAGGCTGATGTTGATGGAAATGGAGTACTGAATTACGGAGAGTTTGTGGCTGTTACAATCCACCTGCAGAGGATGGAGAATGACGAGCATATCCGCAGAGCATTTACATTTTTTGATAAAGATGCTAATGGATATATTGAGCTCGACGAGTTAAGAGAAGCCTTGGCTGATGAATCTGGTGAAACCGATGATAATGTGCTCAATGAAATAATGCGAGAGGTTGACACAGACAAGGTCTGACATTGAACTAAAATCTCATAATTTTCAATAAAATTTCCTACTTTATCTGTTTCGTTATTTTCAGACTTTACAACAGCGGTTTGTTTTTTCAGGATGGAAAAATTAGTTACGACGAGTTTGTTGCAATGATGAAAACCGGCACAGACTGGAGAAAGGCCTCTCGACAATATTCAAGAGAGAGATTCCAGAGCTTAAGCGTGAACCTAATGAAGGACGGATCGCTGCATCTGCAGGATGCTATATCTGGCCAGACTTTTGTTGTTTAATTCAAGACCTTCCGACATTGTTTCAATTATGTTTATTTTCTTTTTTTACCAAATCCCTGAGGTTGCCAGAGCCGCAGTTCTATCGATTATTTTCATATGTTGCCCTCTTCGCAGATGTTGCCTGGAAGAATGACTGAATTTTCAGGCCTTTTTTGGCGTTGAATGGATATAGTAGTAACTAGATTTCTGCTGCACTGCAAGGATATGAAGCTTAGTTTAGAGTCATGTCCTTAATTGTATAGTTTTCTGTTGTTATTTTGTGCCTGTTAATTAATTTGCTTATGTACTTGTGGCATTTATATAATCATATTTTTTATTTTTGCCAACAACATTCTGAAGAAATTTGTAATTTTGTTGAGGGGTACAATAGTTGGGAGACTAAATTCAACAAATGAGGCGGAAGAAACTGCACAAATCTCCTCAAAGTTGATCACTGATCAGCAATGGCTAACATTGTGAAGAAGTTGATATATTAAGCAAAAAAGGACAATAATCGAGTGAAGCATCAGAGTGCACTCCTTTTTCTATAGTAAAAAAGCACCACGGCCGTTTGCATACGTTCTAATAAATCTCTGGGTGAGCCAGAGTAAACACACCACTTGGACTATTCGATCGTGTTAACAACTCTGGTTTATAACATTCTGTGATGACCGGCTGCTTGGCAAAAAAGAAAGGAAAGAGAAAGCCTTTTATCATTTTAAGTAATGGTCTGATAAAAGAAGTAGCCCACGTACATATCTTGCATGATGTGATACTGCCATACTGGACTCCCCGTCTCAGTGAAGGTGAAAATGGAAGCCCACGAGGCCACTGCTTGGGGCCTCCGGGTTAGAGAATTTTGGGCCTTCGTAGTCCATTCGCACTTTGGGGAACCAGCAAATACTAGCATAACTCTCATTGTAGGTCACATTGATACTTTCACATTTAATTTTTTTTTATTATTTATCTTAGAGCATCTCCAATGGGGGTGCTAACTAAATTTGCTTAAAATGACACATCATTAAAAGTACTATTATTTTATTTTCTCTCTCTTTATTTGTGCTTTTGACAACTCTTACATAAAAATTTACTTCAATGGTTGGCAACCAAAGTTGCCACATTAAATAAAACAAATATAAGTATAAAAAGATAGGGAACTATATGCTTTAGGGTGATATACACACTTTTTTTCATTTTAGGAGGGTGCCAAAAATTGACAACTTTACTTGGCACCCCTTCCACTCCAATGGAGAGCCAACAAGAGTGTCATGCCACGTCATGCCACATGACACTTTGACACTCTTTTTAGCACCCCCATTAGAGTTGCTCTTATATCCCGGATGAGCAAATTCAACCCGAAACCTGAAAAGATAAATCGATAACATTCGAGCCATTTCATTACGACATTTTCAATTATTTCTAAATCCAAGAATTTTCCTTAGTTCTTTAGGAGTAAAATCGTGTAACTAATTATATCAACTTTCAATACAAACAGATGTTCATAAATCATACCAACAAACTACAAATTTTATTCTGAAATCCGGGTTTTTGAAACAATTTTTACAAAAACCAATTTATTCAACTAAAAAACTTCACCATTTGTTACGAGATTTGATCATCTCATCATAGTCGAAGAATAAAATATTTGTGCGGAAAACGACTATGGAACAATAATTGTAGTGCGAGTACAAAATATGATCGAGTGTAATAAAGAAAGAAAGTGGTGCGGCATGGCTGTCGTACGGGGAGCGGTACCTTGCGATATGGAGAGAGAGGGATCGAGAAAGAGTTAGCATGTGGAAGTATTAAATAATGGGATGTACATTTGTCACGGAATGGAAGCGAAGCACAATCAGAATTTTGTGCCAGAAAATAACTGCTCCATTATTTATTCGGAGCGTTACATGTGCCTCATGTTTTGGTCCCCCTCGCCGGATCCGGAAAAGATATACGATAATTTTTACAGATAATATATTTATATAATTGAATTGAAAGAAATAATATAAAATATCATTTTTTATTTTAGATGATTCAATATTTTGATTTTTGCAAGGCACGGGATCATGTTGTTTTTAGATATAAAAATCATTACGTTTAGGAGTATATGAAATATCGTTTAAGATCTCAAAACACTGCGCATCGGGTACGTTAAGAAGCAACTGAGGATAAAAGCTGCAAAATGTAACATTTTAGATTATAAATTGATAAGTCGAGACCATATTCTCCTACACTCATATATATGTGAAATTTTTTATATAAAATCGTGACAGTAAAAGACAACACACTTGGAACTCATATGCGATAACTATATATATATATATTTATGCACTCATTGTTTTTTTACGAAATAAAATTATGAAAATTAGCTACTCCTGTTATGTCTAGATTAAAATTTTTACTATACCTATCAGGTTAAGTGACAATTAATACGTTACGATTTATATCCGTGATGGGTTAGAGACCTTGGAAAAATCAATTAATACACCTCAATGGCGAAACTGAACACACAAAGTTGTGAAAGAGACAAGTCTCTAAAACAGAACCATTATATTTAGGCACTCTGGAAAAAGGAAAATATGTAAATTTTGTTTTTTAGTATTAATCTCAACGGGCTGTCCGATTCAGATTTGTGGCTTGTTAGAGCAACTCCAATGCAATGCTATACTTGGTTCTATTGCTATATTATAGCATCAAAACTAAAAAAACTCAACTCCAAAGGGGTGTTATATTTGGATGCATCCATGCATAGATGCATCCTTGGTTCTATATTTGAAACCAAGGATGGATCCATCCATGTTGCCACATCATCAATAACTAGAAATTGGAGTGCAAGTTTTATTTTAGCACCAAAAAACACTTTTTGGTGCAAGTTTGAAACTAGTTATAGAACTTAGCATTGGAGTGCAAGTTTTATTTTAGCAACAAAACACACTTTTCGGTGCTATATTATAGCAATAGCAATAGATATATAGCATCTAGCATTGGACTTGCTCTTATGTTTTAAACCAAATCAATCCACACACGTATGTGCAGATATTTCATTGTAGCCAAATAGAATATAGGTGAATTTTTGATTAAAATAAAGTGGTTTTCAGCTTAAAGCAGCCATGATTTTATTTTTTTTAAGGAGCTTAGAGTGACTTATTTTTACACATTGTGTAATAGTCATCAATTTTTTTATATATACTCTCTCTGTTCCAAAATAAGTGTTATTTTGACTTTTTGCACATAATTTGAGGTATAAAAAATATACTTCTAACCATTATTTTTCAAAATTTCTTTTTCTAAATAAAAATATAGATTTTAAACTTTTATTCAGAAAAAAAAATTTTGAAAAATAATATCAACTATATTATTGAAGTTTTTATACTATAAAAATCATTGAAGTTTTCCAATCATATCAACTACACGAAAGATGTAAATTCTAGGTTCTGTATTTATTAAACTATTAAATGCGATTTCAAGTTTATTGATGGAAAAAGAAAAATCAAATACTCCGTATTAATTAATCATACAATGTCCCCTTTCCAACCATCTGCAGCTAACATGAAATTACTTCACTTTTTATTCAAACTTCTATACGGTATATTTTTATTTTGTATACACTCTTTTAATCTAAATAATAATCAATTGATTTTCTGATACATTTTTCAGAATTATGCTAAAATTATTATCTGTAAATATTTGTCAATTACGCTTACAAAATAAACTAATATTTATAACAACATAATAAAAAAATCGAACGATAATTATTTCGAAACATGAGCAAACTAGCCTTGACGGTGATTGTGTCCATGTTTTCCAAATCGGTGTCCCGAAAAATAAGTGTCCGGTTTAATCAAACTCGGATAAAATTGTGTAAATGGCCACCACCACTTACTCGTATTAAAAGCCAAAAGTTAACGCATCTCTAAATCGTACAAAAACATTGTACATTTGTACCTAACATAAACTTGAGAAAGGTCAATAAAATAGTTCACCTAAACAAAATATTTACCACACGTTTTTTACCTACCACCGACCTCCTCGTCTTTTCCCATAGGCCATAACTCGTATTTACTGGACTAAGGGATGACAATTTTAAACACGACCCGAAATCCGATAGGAATCCGATCCAATCTAAAATCCGATTTATTGAGATAGAAACTTGAAGATAATCCGAAAATCACTTAATTGACTCGAAATGATCCGAAATTAGAATTTTATTTCTAATAATTTCAATTTTTAGTTTTATTCAATCTTAAACATTTTTAACTTGACTCGAAATCGACCCGATTGTTGACACGAACACGACTCATTATGCAAAATTGCCATTTGGCACCCCTCCTGTACATTGTTCAACTCAGCCTGTGAAATTACCGTATGAAAGTGTTGATTTTTTTCGGATTATTAATGAGTAGTGACATTTGTTCAATGTTGCACGCTGACTTATAATAATCTTCGGAGCTTCTTATACAGTAGAATAATTAGATGATCGCCGCGGCTGCTATCATGTAAACACGACTTGTGTTGATTATTTTCTTTATTTATTTTAATGCTCGTTAATGTTTAGTCTTAATTTAAAATTCATGCCATTGACGAATACCTACTCTCTCCGTACATATAAGAAATGAGTGAGTCAAGTCAAGTATACAATAAAAATTATAAGTATTTTATTTGGTATAGAATTTAATATATATATATGGATCGTCCGCACACTAAGTTACAGATATACGAAAACGTGTATATGGTAGAAAATATTATTTTATGTGAAAATAAGGATCAGTGTGTATTACAATCTTTCTTTGTCGATTAGAGAATTTAGCACACATAATATTTATTCGGTGAACCCTGTCTTCTCGCTTGAATTAAATTTATCTAAACATGTATTACTAAGAAAAAATTCTATAAAGATTATTATTTTAGCGAAGACCACGTATCATCGGGATTCCAAATACTATAAAATATATTATTTTGTGAGATATGTTTTACAAATATCAATAATTCTTTAGAATTGTTGAACATAATTTATATTTAATAAGAACAATGTGTATATATTCTACATAAACAAACAAATGTTCTGCAAAATAAACATATTTTATAAAATAAAATATTTTATAATATTTTCATATATGATGTTCAGGATTTTGAATAAAATAACGATATTTGTATAACATGATTCGCAAAATATACGTTTTGCAAGATTTTTATATGATATTTTACTTGCAGAACATAAATAATCTCCAAAATATGTCTCAAAAAAAAAAATACTCTTCATAAAACTTAACTCTATGTTACTAATGTATGATGTATCTATATTGCTCTATTAAAATTAAAACATCAAAAATCTAAGTGGTATGTGGACCTACAATTTTTTTGAATAATAAGATATTTTTACAAGAAATTATAACATGTTTAGTAGATTATATTTTAATTACAATTATAACTATAATTAGACTGCATCTAAACATCTTATTCGTCACAGGTCCGTCAAAAATTCTTATTTCACACATTCAAAAAGTTATATTGTTTTAATTATTTAAAATTATTAATATATTATGAGTATACAGTTATACATGACGTGTTATTTTAATCATTGAAAAACAGGTTACTAAGTTTTTCAGAGCCTCAGTGCGTCATCCAGATGCTGCACTATCGTCTCGCTCATCCCACTTAATAAAGATAAAAGCTAAATAAGCTACTCCCTCCGTCCCTAAATACTTTTCCCGTTTGCCTTTATCACGTTTGTCAACACACACTTTCTATCAGTAATATCTTTAATTTCGTATTAGTATTAAATATAAAAATTTCACCGTATTAAAGTACCCGTAAATACGAATCCAACAAGATCACTCATGACTATATTTCGTCTTATAGATTAGACGTAGATAAGTAATTTGTCTCATGTCATGAACAGTCCCGACATATAAAACGGGAAACGTTTAAAGAAACAGAGGGAGTAATAAATTATCGATACAATTATTACATAAGTTAAATAATTGCATATTGTACTGTAGTATTGGTGGAATTATAACATACGAAACTCATGTTCAAAAAAAAAAAAAAAAAACATACGAAACTCATGATCCTTAAAAAAATCGTTGGAGCCTGCGAAAATTGCTTTTGAAAAGGGAGCTCCCGATTAGAAAAAATGTTGAAAAAGACGAGAGGAAAAAAGAAATTACACTTCTCTTTCTTCCTCTAAGCTTCAATATATTACTTTAAAAAACATAATTCCCAGAGGTGCAGAGATTAGTCAATTAGACTAGCAAATGCATTTACTCGAAAATTTGCTTTCAAAGAAAAAGAAAAGAAAAGGTAAAAATTGTTCACTGCTCGAAGAAGGAAGAACCTTCTATTTTAAAGAACTTTTCGGTCTAGCGTGGTAACCTAATTTTCATCACCGTACCAGAGAAATTATGCGCACGATGTACTTTTTCTTTCTTCCGAGAAGAAGCGTTCAATATTTTCCAGGAGTATATTGTTTTTACCGTTTTTCCTTGTATAATTCTTGCAAGGGGAAAAAAAGTTCTAAAAATAGTTTTAGATATTTGAATTAGGTAAATGAGACGCGTGTCAACTTTTTTCCCTATCTCAATTTAGATATTTTTTTTAAAAAATATTATATTATATTAGTGGAATTCTTTTTGTGAATAATATATTTGTTAACGATGTTCCTTGAAAATTAAAGGAACATACGTCTCCGGACATCGTTCGCCGTTGTTGTTTTAATATCGTAAAATAATCGAAAGAAACAAAATTGCTGAGATAGAACATCAACTGACCGTATTAAGTGGGGTCCTCGAGGAGATGCCTGAAACGTGAAATTCTGAAACACTTGGCAAATCTCATCTCTCGCACTCCATTTAAAAAAAAAATAAAATAGCAGGGTCGAGCAAAATTGAATTAAATCGAAATAATTAAATAGAATTGTACAAATAATTGGGTTTGGCTTGAATTTTTATAAAATTAGGTAAGTTCGGTATTAAGAAGTGTAAGTATTTATTTTGGGCTTATTAAGAAACATAAATGCTTATTTTAGATTTTTGAAGCCATAAATCGGAGGCAAGAGTGTAATTGATCCGAGTCAAACACTGTCGTTAAATTTGATTGAAAAGTTCAGGATTGGGTTCGAACTGGAGTTCGATCGAGCTTTTAATTTCGAGTTTGAAATTTGAGTGTTAAACAGTTCAATAAATAAAATTCTCCAAATAATTTTTAATGACTTATAAGTTAAGTCAACCCCAGTTATATCATCTTTTTTATTCTTAGAAAGTACATAATAGGCTGCTTAAAAGTGAAACAATCCTTCTTCTTTCGTTCTTCCCGGGTTTTTTCTTTTCATTTTTCTTTTTTTAAAACCAGTATAGACGTGTAATCAGTACTGATAACATATGCTGATAAAGATTGTCTTTCAACGATATATTTTGACCACGTATCACATGCATAAGCATCGATTAATGTATATTCCGGTCAATCCCAGTTGTTATAACGACTCGTTAGTCGTTAGCCAAAAAAAAGTTATTGGTGGAAATTAGTCAATATATCTACTTATTTTATATTTAGTTCAATCAGTATTTGGAATATTTAACTCATGTTAAATAAATTTCTAAACCTCATTAGTCTTTTCTAATTGATAATTAATATTCTCATAAATTTATATAGATAGTAATTACAATATAATAAAGCTTTTGTTTAAGGAAAAAACAAAAAATATCGCGTTTAATTGTCAATTATCCTAGTTAAAAAAATTGATAGGCCCAATATTTTATATGATGATAAATATATATATTAGCTTATAACACGTGCAACGCACGGGCGGTTTTAATATTTGTTATTTTATTGTATATATTCTAAATTTAACTAATTTTATTTTGAAAATAAAATTATGATAGAATAATATGATTAAATAAATTTTTTATTTAACAGCTGAATAAATTCTTGGTAGTTAAGTCTGTCAAATAACTAACTAAAAATCACGTCGAACATATATATTTTAATGCGGATGTTAAAAATATTTTTTATATGTTATAATTTAAGAAGACCTATAAACCCAGATATATATAAGTCAATCAATATTTCATTATTAATGATTAATAATATTATATATAATATATTATAACTTAAAGAGATGCGTAAATCCAAATATCGATCCATCATACTGATCTAATTTATAATATTTTAGTTTAATTGAAAATAAAAAATATATTATAATATGTTATAAATTAAAGAGCTCCGATGTCGAATACAAACCGGCTCGCTAAACTCGACCAACCAACCATCTGAACTTTTCCTATTTCAGCTTTAGTGATATAATAATATAAGTATATTATAAATTTATAATATTACTTTTAAAGTGAGACCATTAGAGTGTTAAAAAATAATATTAATGTATTTTAATTGAAAAATATCACCGGCTATTTATTAATAATAATATATAATAATATTATAGTTTTATGTATGTGTCGCCGGTGTTATTGTAGAAGATGTGTCTTTTTAAGTTAGAAGATTAAAAAAGATAATGTGTCTTAGTTAGAAAAATAATTACTATGTTCCTCTATGTTATTTTAGAAGATTGAGTTATTTTAGTTAGAAAATATAAAAAAGATATTTTATATTAGTTAAAAAGAATAACTGGTTATATATATATGTCGTATTTCGGCCCATGTATCGACTAATGTTTTACTTTTTAATAATATAGTATAGATATATAATAATAATATTGTCATACGTATGTTCCATGTGCTATGTTTAGAAAAATCGGTTTTTATTTTGGAGTGTGAATAAGATAATGTGTTTTAGTTAGAAAGGGTAATTGCCATGTTGTTCAATATTATTTTTAGAGAATTGAGTTTTTTTAGTTATAAAATATAAAAAAGATGATAATTTTAGTTAAAAAGATGCTTGATTATATAAATAGGTCTCGGCCCAAATACTGACCAAACTTTTAGTGTTTCGGTTTTAATAATATTGTATAGATATGTATATACACGTAAATATTGTAATAAAATTACATATCTTGTTATATTTATTACTCCTTCTGTCCTATTTTAACTGCTTTTTTAGAGAGATGCACATAAACTGATTTTTACATTAATAAGCTGCATTAATGAGGGGTAAAATTGAAATTCACCTACCATATATGAAAACAAGAAAAATTCACTTATTTTGAAACAACAACTAAATTCTAAAAAAACTGTTAAATGAGATGGATGGAGTATCAAAACATTGTATTTTTCAGTTTCATAATAAATACACAAGTAATAGTTGATTCCTAAGTAATTATGAATCCTGCTAAATATACAGCCTGTAGAAAAAAAAATTACTCAAGTAAAATTGTATAAATTCTCATGTGTTGGTAGACGAAGAGGAAAATGCAAGGAATGTGAAAACGTGAAGTGTGACCGTTACTTAACTCTAATTTCTCATTTCTCCGCACACACATTAGCAAGAAAAATAAAAGGTAAACAAAAAGTTTGAATTTTCCTTATTTCTGGTTTTAATGATTTGACAGCTTCTGACATTGATTTGGTGTCAGCTACAGCTATACATACACACTTGTATATATACATACATAAGCTAAAGGGTATTCAAAGAGATAGGCAGGGAGTTACCTGGGGTTAAGAAAAAAAGATGGCAGAAAAACCTGAAGTTCTTGAAGCTGTCCTCAAAGAAACCGTTGATTTGGTAAAAAAATTTCTTCATGTTTTGATCATCTGGGTCGTTTTATTTTTGTGTTTTAGCACGTGGGCTAGTGATTTTTTATTTTTTTTGCTGTCTGGGTTGATTCTTGAAGATTATTGGTGGTTTTTGTTATGTGGGTTGATTTTTGTCGTGTTGATTATGCAGGAAAGCATACCTATTGAGGAAGTATTTGAGAATTTGAGATGTAGCAGAGATGGGCTTACTACTACTGCTGCTGAGGAAAGACTGGCCATCTTTGGTTATAACAAGCTTGAGGAGAAAGAGGTGGCCTCTTGTTACCGTCTCTATGTATCTGAATTTTGATGTTTTTGTATGTTTGTTTGATTATGTTCTGTTAGTTAGCTGGAATTTTGATGATGGTTTGCTTGTTTTTGATCTGTTATGTTTTTTGGGTGAAATATGTTGGATTATACTATAAAAATCGTGTTTTTGAAAATCAAAAGGAAAAGGAAAAATTAGGTATTGAATGGTCCTCAATATTCAGTAAAAAATTTCAACCCTGGCTGGCCTATAATATCAATGATAATGTTTTTTGAGTTCCGGGTATCTTAAAAATCTTTGTTCGTGTGCCTGACTTGGTTCAATTAAGCCTTTTCAGCTTCTAGTGTTGGTCCTTCGTGGAATACGTGTGTGTGATTTAATGTTTGTCCGTGTTTGATGTTATATCTTGTATATGATGTTGTTCTACTCCCTCGGGATTTGCAGGAGAGTAAATTCCTCAAGTTTCTGGGTTTTATGTGGAACCCCCTGTCATGGGTCATGGAAGCTGCTGCAATCATGGCGATTGCCCTTGCTAATGGAGGCGTAAGACCGTGTTTTTTCATTCATCTAATACTTACTTGTGCAGAGTTATCATTATGTATTTAAATTTCACTGACTGTATCTATTGTCTCGTGCAGGGGAAGGCCCCTGATTGGCAAGATTTTGTAGGTATCATTACGCTGCTTGTGATAAACTCAACAATAAGTTTTATAGAGGAGAACAATGCAGGCAATGCAGCTGCAGCCCTCATGGCTCGTCTCGCTCCAAAAGCCAAGGTATAACATAAGAATTCAAAATACCTGAATTTGGTGTAATAACATGTAACATGTTTGGTCTATACATTCAAGGGGAAGAGAAGGGGGAAAGTAACTTTTTCCCATGATTAGCTGGCATGTAAAGCTATAAGCATAATGTCAATGGCTTACGTTAATAAAGTTTAAAATATGGTGTCAAATGTTTTTTAACATCTTTAGCAACATATATAGCAGTATAACAATTTTTCCCTGAATTTTGGCTATAAGACAACTCACCATAATTTCTTTCAACATATTAGAATCATTTTCTATTTAATATATTTCTGTTGTTAATTTTATTTGTAATAAAGGTTTTCAGAGATGGAAAGTGGAATGAAGAAGATGCTGCTGTCTTGGTGCCTGGGGATATAATCAGCATTAAACTTGGAGATATTGTTCCTGCAGATGCTCGTTTACTTGATGGTGATCCTTTGAAAATTGATCAGGTCGGTCTCCTGTTAGCACTAAATTATAATTAGCATTCTGTTTTTATGAAATGTTTTAGTACAGCTGCTAACGCACTCATTCAACAACACTTTGCAGTCATCTTTGACCGGTGAATCTCTTCCTGTAACAAAAGGGCCTGGGGATGGAGTGTACTCGGGTTCCACATGCAAACAGGGGGAAATTGATGCTGTAGTCATTGCCACTGGGGTTCACACCTTCTTTGGAAAAGCCGCTTACCTTGTTGATTCTACTAATCAAGTGGGCCACTTTCAGAAGGCAAGTAATTACAATTGGTGTCTCTATACTTGATTTACATAATCCCTTGTCGGAGTAAGTTCTGATGTAACATTGTTTTGTATTGAATAGGTGTTGACTGCTATTGGTAATTTTTGTATATGCTCTATTGCTGTGGGGATGGTTATAGAGATTATTGTGCAATATCCGATCCAAGACCGAAAGTATCGCCCTGGGATTGACAATCTTCTTGTGCTTCTTATTGGAGGAATTCCAATCGCTATGCCCACAGTTTTATCAGTAACAATGGCCATCGGTGCTCACAGATTGGCTCAACAGGTTAGCTATTACTTTCTTTGTTTACTTTGATTTATGTAGTTTGTAATGCGGTGCGTGAAATGACATCTTTATATTTTTAGGGAGCCATAACAAAAAGAATGACAGCAATAGAAGAGATGGCTGGTATGGATGTGCTTTGCAGTGACAAAACTGGAACTTTGACGTTAAACAAGCTCACCGTTGACAAAAACCTTATTGAGGTAATTTGACGAACTAAATCCCTGCCGTTTAATTGGTTTCCTTATACAAGTGAAAAAGTAGCACTTGTCTTTACTGTCCTTTGTTCAAATCCTTTAGGTATTTGCAAAAGGAGTAGATGCAGATACTGTTGTTCTTATGGCAGCTCGAGCGTCAAGAACAGAAAACCAGGACGCAATAGATACAGCCATAGTTGGGATGCTGGCTGACCCGAAGGAGGTGATATGATGAACCAGATATTTCTTGTACTTGTCTTATGGTCACCGGTGTTAGCTTAACTTGCTTTGTTGCTGTGAAATGTCATCGACAGGCACGTGCTGGCATTCAGGAAATACACTTCCTTCCTTTCAATCCAACTGATAAGCGTACTGCTTTAACTTATCTTGACAGAGATGGTAAAATGCATCGAGTTAGCAAAGGGGCTCCAGAGCAGGTACCAATGCATAAGATTTTGCAATACCATATCTTATCTGACAATCAATTAACATAATCTTTTTCTTTCAATATGGTGGTAGATTCTAAATCTTGCGCACAATAAATCAGATATAGACCGCCGGGTCCATTCTATAATTGACAAATTTGCAGACCGGGGTTTGCGGTCACTTGCGGTAGCATACCAGGTAAGTTGTTATTCTTTCAAAGTTTACACTCCCCGATATTTTTAAAAATGAAATAACTTCTATTTTTCTATGATGCACTACAATTAGACATTTTGTCATTTTCTATGCAGGAAGTTCCGGAGGGAAGAAAAGAAAGTGCTGGAGGCCCTTGGCAGTTTATAGGTCTCCTGCCTCTCTTTGATCCACCCAGGCATGACAGTGCAGAGACAATAAGGAGGGCCTTGAACCTTGGCGTAAATGTTAAAATGATCACAGGTGCATTATTTCTTTTCTTTTCAATTTAGTTTACTAGTTCTAAATTCTAAGTGATTGACTGGGGAAATAGTGTAGAAATGTTTGCCTCTTAAGAAAGTTGACTAACAAAATAATGATACTGCAATATATTGCGACCCAAAAGTATCAGCCGACATGAGCCTTTTCCTATTGCTACGGAAACAATGCTAAATTTGGAAAATCTGTTTTACTTGTAAATCAACTATCTATCAAGATATTGTTCTCAGCTTTAGAAACTGAAGATGATAGAGACACTATAAACCTTTGGAGTATACTTCCCATGTATGATTATTGGCTCGAGAGAGAGAGAGAGAATGTTGATGGGATGTGTCACTCATATACCCTAGTCAGTCTTAATTCTTTACAAGGCAGCGATAATATATTTCTTATTATTTATTAAATTTTATTACTACATATAAATTCCAGGAATATTGGGACTAATTTCATTTTTTCCCAGTTACTGTTGGCAGGAACCTGCTTTTGCATTTTACTTGATGTCATATTATATAGACTATAAGGAGCCGTGTGAATTATGGGATTTTAACAGGAGTAATGAGAGAAGAATGACATTTCAGTAAACAAAAATGCATTAAAAGTTCATTTCATTCATATTAAACGGGTTGATATTTCATGATCCAAACAGCCCTGAGCATTCCTAATAGGGTCCAGTGTCCATTATCAGATGCTGAACTTGTGACTTGTATCAGGTGATCAGCTGGCAATAGGAAAAGAAACTGGGCGCCGCTTAGGAATGGGAACCAACATGTATCCCTCTTCTGCTTTGTTAGGGCAGAACAAGGACGAGTCAATTGTTGCTTTACCAGTTGACGAACTCATAGAGAAAGCAGATGGTTTTGCTGGTGTTTTTCCTGGTATGGACTGTTTTTTTTTATTAAATTGTTTTTATACCTTCTGTGCATAATACATGTAAAGATATTGCTGGTCGCAAACCCCTGCTTATGACTTATCTGTTTATGGCCATGATTTCAGAGCACAAGTACGAGATAGTAAAGCGTTTGCAAGCTAGAAAACACATCTGCGGAATGACTGGCGATGGAGTTAATGATGCACCTGCTCTTAAAAAAGCTGACATCGGAATTGCTGTGGCGGATGCAACTGATGCAGCCCGTAGTGCTTCAGATATCGTCCTTACTGAACCTGGGCTCAGTGTCATCATTAGTGCCGTTTTGACCAGTAGGGCAATCTTTCAGAGAATGAAAAATTATACGGTAATTATTTCTCTTGGTCATTTTTATTAAGTTGTTTAATCTGAATAATTCTCTAATTAATCCTTCCGTCCTTTTGAGGTTACTTCCATTAACCTTTGAAGAGGATATTTAATGGGTTTTTTTCAAATTGGACAGATATATGCAGTATCCATAACAATACGTATAGTGGTAAGTCACTGGGAGTTATTATATGGTTATAAGAATTGTCACGTTAATATTTGAGTCCTTTATCTGCATTACAGCTAATTATATTTCCTTTTTATTCTGCAATTTTTTCAACAGCTTGGTTTTATGCTTCTGGCGTTAATATGGAAATTTGACTTTCCACCTTTCATGGTTCTAATCATTGCAATTCTCAATGATGGTTAGTTTTCTTCATCTATTTTAAATAAATACCTCATCTCTTCTCAAGCCCCCATCTCTTCTCGTTTACTCGTTCTTCTGGAGTATGATATTAAACTAATAAGTACTGTGTCATGGGACAAGTTATTTGCTTCACCAGTGGCTTTTTAGTTTAGTACTTGCAAATATAGTAGATCTCAACACGCTTTTAAAAGACCACTTATTAAGTTGAAACTCTTCAGCGGACAATTTCCAGATGCTGTCCCTAATATGAGCTTCTATCTAATTTCAGGAACCATCATGACAATCTCTAAGGATAGGGTGAAGCCATCTCCTATGCCAGATAGCTGGAAGCTGGCTGAGATTTTCACAACAGGCATTATACTTGGAAGTTACCTAGCTATGATGACGGTTATATTCTTTTGGGCTGCATACAAAACTGACTTCTTTCCAGTAAGCCAAATTGCCTTCTAGATAGTGGCTTTATATTTTTTAAATGCACCAAAATCTGGATATGTATCTTCATTTCTTTTCTGTTGAATTCCTTATACTGCCAGCAACTTAATTATGTCTTCAGGATAGTTTCTTTTGTTGTTATGTAATCACCTTCACATTACTATGTAAATTAAAATTCAGGTTCATATCCTTTTCTGTCAAATATCCTTCATTTTCTGTCAAATATCTTATCCTTTTAGCAACTTCATTTTAAGGACTTGTAACTTGTAGGTGTTCTTTTCCATGTTGCAATTGCATGAGGCGTTAATTGTTTAACACGGTTAATCTGTCTTCAATGTTATTTCACATATATATACCAACACTTAGTGTATGTCTAGAGCTGATCTAATATTTTTCCTGAGATCATTGTTAATCTTTGTTACTTATTAAGATATCTTCAGGGAGTGTAAAAGTCTTACAATATTAATGAAAACTGCATTTGTGGGATCTGGCAGAGTACTTTTGGAGTGTCGTCACTTGAAGAAATGCCTTCTGATACACCTGAAAGGACAAAATTAATTTCTCGAAAGCTTGCTTCAGCTATATATCTTCAAGTGAGCACTGTTAGTCAGGCTCTTATATTTGTTACACGATCCCGGAGCTGGTCATTTGTTGAGCGTCCTGGCTTGTTGCTGGTTGGTGCTTTTGCGGTTGCTCAGCTGGTGAGGAAATTATCCTATTGTACTTGTATATTCTCTTAACTGATTGGATAAAGTTAATGATCTTTTTATTTTGTTGCAAATAGATTGCCACTTTGATTGCGGTTTATGCAAATTGGGGTTTTGCTGCAATTGAAGGAATTGGATGGGGTTGGGCTGGTGTAATTTGGCTTTACAATATCATATTCTACATCCCCCTTGATGTTATAAAATTCTTTATTCGATATGCTATTAGTGGAAGGGCCTGGGATCTTGTTCTAGAACGAAGGGTATGAAAATTATCCTCTTTTTTTTTTTTGAATTAACACCACTGTTATGTATGTATTATAATTAATCCGATATTGGGCATGTCACAGATTGCCTTCACCAGGCAGAAGGATTTTGGAAGGGAACAAAGAGAGCTTAGATGGGCACATGCGCAGAGAACCCTTCATGGACTTGAAGTACCCGACACTAAGATGTTTGGTGAGCGAAACAATGTTACCGAGCTCAATCAGATGGCCGAGGAAGCCAAGAGAAGAGCAGAGATTGCCAAGTAAGTAACTATTTATGAACCAGGACACATATTCATGAATCATGAGTGCTATTATTATCATTTGCGTGATACAACATTACAACATCATATGCGACCATGTTAGCCAACTGCTAAGGTATTGTGGTTATTGCAGGTTTAGTTTACTCAGTCGATTTCCTTGCACTTTTTGCAGGTTAAGAGAAATGAACACACTGAAAGGTCATGTTGAATCAGTGATAAGAATGAAAGGCATCGACGTCGAGACAATTCAGCAATCATACACCGTCTGAGAAGTTATCGTGTATAATTCAAGGATGTGATGTACCTAGAAACCGCGCTTCATATCAGTCTCTATCCTCAGCATTTGAGTAGTTCTTCGGTTTCTTTACCGGATATTTAGACTTTTTTTTTCAATCATGTCTAGAATTGCATTATATGCCTAGTTTGGGAACAATGAGCAGCTAGTAATTACTCATCGTCTGATGTTTATATAGATGAGTTTGGTCATTGATGATACATTACATATACACCTTCTTGATAGTATAATTTTGAGTTTGCATTTATGGGACGCTTGTTCATCACGTTTCGTGTTTTGTCGGTTAACTACTAGCTAATCACATGGTTTTCAATGCTTAAGAGCAACTACATGTTTTCCGATCGGAAATACGAGAACATAATAAAAATGTTGTAGGACGTCAATTTTGTTGTTTACTCCCTCGGTGTTGAAGTCAAAAATTGATCGATCTTTCATTATATACTAAAAGATATTTATTTATTATTTTAGAAAATAAAAAATTATAATAGATTGGATATATTTTTCCCTGATATAACTTTTCTTGTATAGTCATGTTGACTAGTCAAATCAAATATATGTATTTTGACATTGAGGAAATATCATTTTAATTAAATTCCGGAAAGAAGCTCCAAACTCTCTCAAAATCTGTATCTAATTTAGAGCAATTCCAGCGGTGTCTTAGTAGAAGCCCTATATATATATAATAAAATATAATGTGCTAGGATTTAGGACATTATACAGATACATCAATTCCAACAATATGGCTTATCTTTATGTCTTAATATTAAAATATTAATATATTTGAATACAACTATATATCAGCCAAGTATGAAAAGATGTGAAAAGAGAGAGAAAGTGAATATTTTATGGATTAAAATGGTTTAGAACAAGTGTGGTAGTGCCTTATAAATAAGTCACATTAGAGCAAGTCCAAGAGATGCCTTATATCATGTCCTAAGTTATAATTTAAGGCAATTGATGAAAAAACTTGATCCAACAGTGTCCTAGTGATGCCTTATATCACTAGGATAAACTCCTCAAGCCCTATATTTGGGGCACATCTCTCCTTGCAATATCCTATTTTTTATTATAAATTCTCATGAACACTCTCTTTCTCTCTTTACTTTTATGTTATGCTTTAATGATGAAAGAGAGTTTTTAATAATAAAATATAATACATATTGTGAGAATAAGGCACATTGTTGGAGTTCAATTTAATAAAACATGTCCTAAATCACTAGGACATGATATTTTATATTATATTTAGGGCTTTCACTAGGACACTCTTGGACTTGCTCTTAGTGTGTCAGTGTTGTAAGGCACCACTAAGACATTGTTGGATTAGATCTTTATCTCAAATGCCTTAGATTTTAACTTAAGACACTATTATAGGGCACTGTTGGACTTGCTCTTATCATGTGCTAAGTTATAATTTAGGGCAATTGACTAAAAAACTTGATCCAACAATGTGTTAGTGATGCCTTATATCACTAGGACAACCTCTCCAAACCCTATTTTTGGGGGCACATCTCACTTTGCTCTATTCAATATTTTATTATAAATTCTTATCACACTCTCTTTCTCTCTCTACTTTTATATTATGCTTAAATGATGAAAGAAGGTTTTTAATAATAAAATATTAAACATAGTGTGAGAATAAGGCACATTGTTGGAGTTCAAGTTAGTAAAGTATGTCCTAAATTAACAGGACATAATATTTTATATTATATTTGAGACATGAACTAAAACACTCCTGGATTTGCTCTTAAGCTTCATCCCATGCCCATCTAACCAATTTAAGTGCATGTTTAGTTACAATTTACTTGTACTGTTTATTTTTGTAAAAGAAATTACGAATTAATTTCTACTTTTTTTCACAAACATATAAATTATAAACTAATTTTGAGAGGTTGAAAATCCTTACTTCTTTACTAATTTGATTTTATAAAAATATATAAATAATATATACTGTAATTTAACAGTTCCTATGCCCGTATATAGTCATATTCTTGTTTTGTCTATTAGTAGTTCGCCCCTGGGGAATATTGTGATGGGAATCATATCTGACCAAGTGTAGTGAGAATATTTCTGGAATTGTCCTGTGGGGTAAATGGAGTACTAACAAATAATTGTAATATAAATTCTTAAAATATGAATTGAGTTCATTCTGGCCAGATATAACCCGCGGAAAAAAGAGGGTGCAACATGCACCATCATTTTATACTACTACAGAATTAAATTAATCGAATATATTTATATTTCAAAAAATTAAAGAGTTGTTTAATTCATAATTCTTGTTCATCCGTACTCAACTGCAAGGTTGCATGTCAAATAATAAAAAAACACTTATATGAAAAATACAGTGTTCTACAATATTTTAAGCATTGGTTCTTTTGAACGCGATCCTACGAGTGTATCTTGGAAGAATTTGTTGATATTTTTTGATAGGAACTGAACATAGAGGGGTGAGCTGGTGATGAAAACAATTGCATGGTAGATCAAACTCGGACCGGCCAAAACTTATACCAACAAAATCACACTTGTCACTCTTAATATTCTATTAAACATCCAATGAAATTGTGGAAATGTCTATCGAGTTGAAATAGTTTATGCATTATGCAATACAAGACCATTCTGGCTATTAGTAGAAAGCATCTTGGCTATGATCTATTTAAATACATGAGTATGAAATAACAAAAGAAAATTATTCTATTTCTGGCTATTAGTGGAAAGCATCTTGGCTATAATCTAATCGAATCATGCACACACACAATACAAATTTACGTTCCTTTTAAAGCTAAACTTGCTGCTTCTTTTTTTAGGCTAATGTGTATATGTTGGGTGACAAGATTTATAATTTTAAAAATGAGTTAGTAAGCCATCGTTGTTAATATGATCTCCAGAAAGGTACAGAACACTAGAACAGAACAGAAGATAAAGGAATCAGTTTATACTTCGTACAGCCACCCTATATTAAAGCATCCCCGAGAGATTTACTGTACTAAAATTACTTTTTACTTAGCTGAAGTTTTTTATTTGGGTAGATTTTTGTGCATGCAGGAGTTATATTATTAATGAGATTGGAGTCAATAGAATTCCAGGTGGTTGTTAGCGTGTGTTCATGAAAATCCGAACAATGATTAGCTACAATGTACTTTGCCTTTCTAAGATGTTTTGTTCCGATTGAGTGTAGCGGTCGAATGTTGATATATATTCTTGTTCCAACACTCGAGAGATTTGACAAATTTAGTCAATATGATGAGATGAATTGTATTTTAACTATACCGTATAAATTTTTAGTTAAAGACCTCTCATATCAGAAATACTTTTTTGTAATGTAGTAAGTATCAGCTAGTCGAGAACTCTATTTAAGCCCTTGCATTTCCCTTGCATATCCTTCACACTCTATACAAAGAGTTTAGCATCTAAATCACTAGTGATGGAATTTATGAATATGGTAACTAGCATTTGGGTTGTTACATGGGTTTTAGGCATATTGCCATTGCTCGGGTGTTATTTGTGGTGGTGTAATGATCTATCGTACCGTCTCAGACTTAAACTAATAAATTCGAGCAGAGGAGCCAACGCGAAAACTGGCACCGACGTGATCAAGCTACCTCCGGGCCATATGGGACTCCCCTACTTGGGAGAGTTGCTTAGTTTTCTCTGGTATTTCAAGATTATTGGTCGCCCTGATGACTACATTAACTCGAAAAGACAGAGGTATGTTTTGTTTCTCTCAAAATAAACAGTTTGTAGCCTAAAGAATACGGAAAAAAAAAGAAGCATTGTTTGCATGTTTGTTGAAATATAGCATATAATCCATTTGAGACCTTTCTCTAGCATCTTAAGGTTTTAGATGGACTGGTTCCCGACATGATATAAGAGCTTACCTGAGTCTCTCACGAGCATGAGCTCTGATACCATGTTAACTAACCAATTCTCCCGAGACCTCGAGATGTTGGGATGAGGGCTTATGAGGATCATAGTATATTCTAACAATATTGTTTTGAAATGACAAGTTTGTGGAAATATTTAGGTACGGGGATGGGATTGGGCTGTACAGGACACACCTGTTCGGATCACCGGGAGTCATAGCATGTAAACCAGCTGTGATCAAGTTCATACTGCAAAACGAAACACAGTTCAAGATCGACTGGCCAAGCGTTTTGCTTGTAGGGGCGACTTCATTAGTTGCCGTGCATGGGGCCTCCCATACTAGGCTCAGAAGCTTCGTCTCCAGAGCCATTAACCTGCCTCAATCTCTTCGTCGAATAGCAATTATGGTCCAGCCACGTATCGTAGCAGCCCTGCATACTTGGTCCAACCAGGGTACAATTGGTGCTCACCTAGAAGCCAAAAAGGTATGCAAGTATTTAGAAATCCAAATTGAATTTCCTAAGTCCCGTTTGGGAACCTAAGTTTCATTGGAACTTCTGAGTTTGAACAAATAACTTGTTTGGAAATATGGATTTGGATTTCATTTGAAATCGAGGACATTCAAATATTAGTATAAACCTGAGAATTTGTAATGACAACTCAAATCCTGTCATTTGGAATCCATCATTTAAAATGAAATGCACGTTTTCAAACGCCCTCAAATTGAGAAGTAGTGTATTAATATTTCATTATTGTTGCTTGGCACAGGTAACATTTGAGAACATTGGCAGTTTTTTCGCTAGCCTTGAGCCTGGACCAGGTCTGGACACCCTAGATAAACTGTTCACAGGGATTCTTAAAGGCATGAGAGCCTCTACTGTCAATGTTCCCGGAAGTGCTTATCATCATGCTCTTCAGGTTATATACAATTCCCCATATTCGCCTCCATTTCAAAATAAGCGTCGTTTTGAAATAATCTTTTTCTTGACATATTAAATATACTTGTAAATTAAAATTTGTACTGCAATTTGGCAGTGTCGAGAAAAAGCCACAATGATTTTCAGAAAGGAGCTAGAAAAGAAGAGGAAGAAGATGAGTGATGGTGTCGAAAATGTCACAAACGATTTGATGGACGGATTGATTCGTATGAAGGACGAGGAAGGGAAAGAATTGAGCGACACAGAGGTTCTTGACAACATTGTCAGTCTTGTTATTGCAGGATACGAGTCCACCTCTCTTGCAATTATGTGGTCTTTGTATTATCTTGCTAAATATCCCAATGTTCTCCAGAAGCTTCGGGTATCATATCAAAATCTTCCTCTAAATTAGTTCTTTAACTGTTTTTTGTCAATTAAAATCGAAAAATAGATCAGAATCTGACTGCCTAGCCTGCATGGTTGCAGGAGGAGAACGCGTGCCTGCACAAACACAAGAATGGGGAGCCAATTACAAGCGATGACATTGCTACGCTAAAATATACCAACAAGGTGGAAAAAACACACGATAATCTAAGTCAATTAGTTGCAGGAGCTAGCTCAGAACTCTAATGTATTATGCGATTGCAGGTTGTGGAAGAAACAATAAGAATGGCGAATATTGCAGCATTCATATTTCGAGTTGCAACTCAAGATGTTGAGTATAAAGGTCTGCAATTTACACTAATGTCAAATATTCAAACAAATAAGTGCTGTTTATACGTTAAGCGTTGAATAATGTTTGTTGTAGCATAAGACCCTGGTTTCAGATGAGCTGGTTATTTAACATGGTATCGGAAACATGAAGTTATGGTGTTTCCAATGCAGGTTATACTATTCCCAAAGGATGGAAAGTGATGATGTGGGTTAGATACCTCCATACCAATCCAGAAAACTTCGACGATCCGATGTGCTTCAACCCCGACAGATGGAGTGTACGTATCTAAGCCTGACGGTCTCTGTTTACCTTATTTTTCAGAAATAAGTGCTTATTTTTTAAAAAATCATGGCGATTTTTTAAATCTGACGCGTGTTTATATGTAGGAACCAGCAAAACCAGGAACCTACCAAGTTTTCGGAGGAGGATCCAGAATTTGTGCAGGGAATATGCTAGCCAGATTACAAGTAGCCATCTTTCTGCATCATTTATCAATCGGATACAAGTAAGAAATGTTATTAATTATTCAAATTTACGAACCAGGCTATTCAAATACTGACACAAATAAACTGGTGGAACAAAATTCGAATTTGTGTAGGTGGGAACTCATCAATCCTGATGCAAAGATGGTTTATCTTCCTCATCCCAAACCCGAGGATGGCGTTATGATCAGCTTCAGCAAGCTTTAAGCTGTTCCGTCGCGTACCGAATTGTAGTCGTATGTGTTTTTGAAATAAGATTTGATAGGAATTTACCGGAAGGAATGTACTTTTCTAAACGATCCTGTAATGTTTAAAGCTTGTTACATGTAGCTGTGGATAAAAAAAGTTTTTATTATAATCAACTTGTTCACGATTACATGCCATAATGCTACGAAAGTTTATAGTCTTATAACTAAGGGCTGGTTTGGCTCGGGTGAATTTAAAATAAGTGCTTCTTGCTTAAAATAAATAAGTGGAATAGAAGTTAGAAGCATGATAAGACTTATAAGTGATTAAATAAATAAGTGGAATAGAAGTTAGAAGCATGATAAGACTTATAAGTGATTAAAGTGTTTGGAAAATAAGTAGAATCTTTGATACAAAAGCGAGCATTCCTAACTTTTTATAAGTGTTTCTTGACTTATTACACAAACAGTACTAATAAATCTAAGAGTCCTAACTTATAATCCAGAAGCTGGACTTATAAATCCTAAACAAACGCCCACTAAATCTCAACTACATGCATGATGCTACGAAAGCGTGATGGTGAATTTCTCCGCGATGCTGCCGGTAAATTTAAGACCGGCGAGTAAATTTTGGACAATCAGTTTTCATTATTTCGACGCGATGATTTTTCTTTTCAATGTTGGTTTGATAGACAATATAGCTTTGTCAGAAAAGTGATACAGTATGTGTTTAGGAATATTTTACAGAGTGTAAATACAATAATGTTGACAAATAGTCGCAAAACTCCAAGAAATATTACAAGTTCTTGCTCAGATTTTGAGAATTGGGCAGTGGGACATCTGTAATATTCTTTGATTTATCTGCTCTGTCACTATAAAATGACTTGTCACTTAAATTTTCGTTGTGTTTTGTAATGATGTAATCTACTTCATTTACAAACAACTGTATAACTGATTTTTATTCAAAATTAACAGTTTTAAAATATATATATATATGAAAATGTCGAGATATTTAATTATAATTTAAAAACATGATGATATGTAATTAAAAATTTAAAAATTTGGCAGTCCTCTGTTGATGGCATTCAAAAATTGATGATTTTTTTAATTTTATAAAATAATAAATTTTGTGAGATTATTTAGTATATATTTTCTAATTTTTGAAATCCCTTCGTAAAATTTTTTAAAATTTATATTTAAATCCTAGTTCATAATTTTATGACATTTTATCTTAAATCTGCTATCCTCTGTATAAAATTATAATAAAACTATAATCAATAAAATCAAAATAATATTGTTATGATCTTGTACAAGTCAAATTATTTAGAGTGCGAGTCACCCACTCACCTGGGTGAGCACAAGTGTTTTGAAATTATTCCATGCACAACTTTCTATATTCAAAAATCATAATACTACTCCTCCACGCTTACACCAACCCAACTAAATATTTTTCTGACAAATCATCAGAAAACCCCACCTCCCTCTCCTCATTCTGCTTCACTTTGTTTACTTCACTTTCTACTTTCTAAAAAAAAAAACACTGCAACTAAACCTCTGTTTCAATGAAACCCTAATTAGCTAGCCAAGAATCAAGAAACCCCTCTTTGTCTCAAGAATATGAGAAAACTTGACATGGGCACTTTGATTTTTGCAGTTTCAGCTCTTTTGCAAGCAGCCCTTTTCAGCATTTGCTCTCTTGCTCTTAGTCAAGATGGTACTTTTAGATCATTAATGATGAAAAAGATGAAAATGTTATGCATTTTGAATATGTGTTATAAATGTTTATTTAGTGGCTTTTTATGTTGTTTGCAGGTGTTACATTGCTGGATTTGAAAATTAGTTTGAATGATAGCAAGAGTTTTCTTAGTGACTGGAATGATGGTGATGAAACTCCATGCCAATGGACTGGTATTTCTTGCAATGCAGATGACCAAACAGTTAGCTCAATGTATGTACTTAAATAAAGAATCATTTATAAAGTTTTTGGGCTTTTTTTTGGTAATGTGGAATGATGTTGTTAATCTAAATCTTGAATGTTCTTTGGGTTTATGTAGAAACTTGCCTTATATGCAGCTTGGAGGGTTTATATCTCCAATTATTGGTAAACTAAGAAGACTCGAGAGGCTGTAAGTGAATTTAATTATGTCGAAAATCTCCCAAGTTTGATTGACTGTGAATGTTTTTGATAATTTATATTGTTTATTTTTGTCTGGGCACTTCACCAGAACAGCTTACATGGTGTTATTCCAAAGGAAATCGCCAATTGTTTTGAACTCAGAGCCCTGTAAGTAACATGAGAGGTGTCTTTTCTGAGAGTTTTAATGACTTAAAGATGACTTAATATTCTGGTTATGCATTTCGATACAGATTGGTTGACCATTTTCTTTATATCCACAATTAGGTACTTGAGAGCTAATTATCTTCAGGGTGAAATACCACCAAATATAGGGGACCTGCCATCTCTCAATATATTGTAAGATGCCTCTTTGATCATATGATACCTCTTAAATTTGGCATTTTCAGAGTTATTTAAATTGAGTTTGTTAGAGATATTATCCTCTTACTTTGACATTTCATTGTTATAATATGCATGTAGAGACCTATCAAGCAATTCGATTACCGGTTCTATACCAGCCTCGCTTGGTCGTCTAAAAAGGCTACATTATATGTAGGTTCTTGTGCAATCCTTTTATAGTCATTCAGATATCTAAGCTTTAATGACTGCTTCCTCACATAATTGCATATCATAATCTTTCTACTTTAAGGAACTTATCAGCAAACTTCTTTTCGGGTGAAATTCCAGATGTTGGAGTGCTTAGCAAGTTCAGAAACAATTCGTAAGTGATACTGTCATACTATTAATACTTGAGACCTTCATAATTATTCTCTTTTATTTGTCGCCCATGGTGGATGCTAATTCCCATTTATAAAATTGGAACTGTTTGTCATTGATGATCAATGACTTTCATTTTGGTTTTGAGCTTTTGAATATTATATGTATGCTAGTAGTACACTGGTAATCAATATTTTTACCCAGTTTCATCAAATTAAAGGTCCATATACCATATACAATCCATCCTAAAAAATAATTTATAGTTAATAGCATGCAAAAAAAAAGTCCAGATCTTGAGAGATCAATTCCTGTAACTTCAGTATTTCCAATCGGCAAACATAGAAAAACTCTTCTTGAAGAAATTGCAATTCTTGTGTCAATTGAAGTTACAAAGAAGGCAGTTTATTTTTAAGAGCTGAGGGGACCTTTGGTTCTAGTTAGCATACTGATTACGAAGTCTTGCAGCTGGAAACATAAAAGTAACACATGTATTCTGAATTTAATGTGAAAGGAAAAGTATATTTCATCTGAATCAATAGGCTTATTATATTAGTTCAAATCTCAGTTCCTAGTTCTCACATTTAAGGCTCAATAACTAATTCCTTTGTCATACTCAAATTTTGTTAATTTGAGCTCACTCTGAAGGATGCATTCCTTATCCCTAGGTTTATTGGTAATTTAGATCTCTGCGGTCGGCAGATAAACAAGCCATGTAAAACTTCATTGGGGTTCCCTGCAGTGTTGCCACATGCTGAAAGTGATGAAGTTGCTGGTAAGTTGATCATCAACATCATTGAAAGTCAATGAGAAGTTCCCTTTTTTTATTCATGTATACAATTGCTTGTAAACTTGACGTCCATTTTCACCAATCTCTAGCATTATGCTTTACTCTAATGGCCATACGCAGTCCCTACCAAGAAATCTTCTCATTACGTGAAAGGAGCTTTGATTGGAGTTATGTCCACACTGACAATAGCACTTCTTGTGCTCATTGTTTTCTTATGGGTTTGGTTTCGGTCCAAGAAAGAGAGGGCTACCAAAAGATACAAGGAAGTTAAAAAACAATCTTCCATGGAAACAGGTAAGTTACACTCATAAATGTGTAAATCACCCACCTTTCCTTCCACTAAGCGTTTATGTTTTATCAGGCACCAAGCTTAAAACATTCCATGGTGATCTTCCATATACCTCAAGTGAGATTATAGAAAAACTTGAATGCCTTACAGAGGAAGATGTTGTAGGAACTGGAGGTTTTGGTACTGTTTATCGGATGGTAATGAATGATTGTGCAACATTTGCTGTAAAGAGGATTGATAGGAGTCGTGAAGGCTGTGATGAGGTATTTGAAATGGAGCTGGAGATATTGGGCAGCGTGAAGCACATTAATTTGGTCAATCTTAGAGGTTACTGTAGGCTCCCTAATGCAAAGCTTCTTATCTATGACTACTTGGCCTTGGGAAGCTTGGATGACTTTTTGCATGGTATGATTCTTCATCTATACTTATGTAATTTCTCCTTAAGACATTGTATAAGGTAAGGATTACTTACATGGAATACGGGTAGTTAATGTTCCCTCTACGCTCTTGGCAATCAACAACTTCAGAATGTTCTGTTCTAGTGCAAAATTACTCACATACACATCAGTCATCTATATGTTATGTGAACGTTTATTTAATAAAAAACCTTTGAGAATTTTGGTGTCTTATCTTATTCTAGCCCTATCAAAAGATCCCAAATAGAGGGCATATATCAAGCTCTTCTTTTCTAAAATGCTCTGGATCATATGGATATGTTAACCTGAATTTATGATATTTATTCTCATCATTGTTTTGTATACATCACAGTAACGTGATTGTTACTGATACAGATTAAAATCGTTCTGTTTTGGTAATTTTCTCTGATGGTACTTTCTCCTTCAGAACATTGGGAAGACCAATCAATGAATTGGAACGCTCGCTTGAGAGTAGCTCTCGGATCTGCTCGAGGTTTGGCATACTTACACCATGATTGCTATCCGAGAATCATCCATCGTGATATAAAATCTAGCAACATACTCCTTGATGAAAACCTAGAACCCCATGTGTCAGACTTTGGGCTTGCCAAGCTTTTGGTCGACGAGGATGCTCATGTCACAACAGTTGTTGCTGGCACTTTTGGCTATATGGCCCCAGGTATGCACAATGTCTTACTTTCACTTGAGCCATTAGCATACTGTGGCACCAACAATCACATGTCACTCATAACGCACTGTAAAATTGCCAACTTGACTAGGGATAAACACCCGCTATCACTGGTACAATGTTAACGTGATTTTCTTGTATCTGCTGTTGTGTATAGAGTATCTACAGAGTGGAATGGCCACGGAGAAGTCTGATGTATATAGCTTTGGAGTTCTTCTATTAGAGCTTATAACTGGAAAGAGGCCCACTGATCCTGCCTTCGTAAAACATGGTTTGAATGTTGTTGGTTGGGTATGTTCTCCACATCCTAAGATTCACTTCCTTTTGGTAGTACTACAGATAAAGCAGCAAGATATAATATCAGTGGTTCTGATCTTTTTACACACACCTGAGATTTACATATGATATGTTTTGTGACAGATGAATACGCTGGTGCGTGAGAATCGAATGGCAGAAATGGTAGACAAAAGATGCAAGGACACAGACTTAGAAACTGTGGAAGCAATCCTAGAAATAGCTGCAAGGTGCACTGATGCAAACCCAGATGAACGGCCGCAGATGCAACAGGTGCTCCAGTTCCTAGAGCAAGAGGTCATGTCACCTTGCCCAAGTGATTTTTATGATTCTCATTCCGACTATGCCTGATTTCCATATCAACCATATATTATTGTTGCATAACGAATGTTGAATATGCATCTAATCTCCCTTTTCGTCCTCACTGTGGCTACTAAGCTTTGGCGACCTGTACTGTATAATGTATATACAGCTTTAAGAGATCAATGTGCTCGTCGCTTTGCACCATTTATATTTAGTTACTATCACTGTTGTTTTGTATATATGTAGTAGCCTAGTTATTTATGCAGCACCAAAATTAAATATTTCTTATACAGTTTTCCGTTTAGATTATGTTTCTCCAGGTTGATGCTTAGGCCTGCAATTTCCTTGCGTCTTGTTTGACCTTTAATTGATTCTTAAAATTTGCCGTCCTCGACAAATTAGTATAAACGCACTCCCTGTGAATGTTTAGGCACTAATAGCAGAAAATGAACTCCCCTGCATTATGCAATAGTAAGAAATTAGAAGGCAAAGTAGTGATAATTACTGGCGGAGCTAGTGGCATTGGTGAAGCCACAGCTCGCCACTTTGCAGATCACGGTGCACAAGTTGTGGTGATTGCTGACATTCAAGAAGAAAAGGGTCTCGAAGTTGCTTCATCAATCGGTTCTCGTTGCACCTTCATCAAGTGCAATGTAACTGACGAGCAGCAAGTCAGATCTTTGGTGGAGTCAACTGTTAAGACTCATGGCAAGCTGGACATCATGTTCAGCAACGCCGGCGTCCTCAGGATGAGTGGCAGTGAACAGAACATCCTGGACTTCGATCTCGAAGCATCTGATAATCTCTTTGCTGTTAATATCCGGGGGATGATTGCTTGTGTAAAGCACGCAGGGCGTGCCATGGTGGAATGTGGTGTCAAGGGGAGCATAGTCTGTACATCAAGCGTGGCAGCTAGCACGGATGCTACAATATCCATAGACTACGTTCTGTCGAAGCAAGCAGTGGTGGGGTTAGTGCGGTGTGCAAGTAGAGGGCTGGGTAAGCATGGTATAAGGGTAAATTGTGTATCACCTGCAGCGGTGGGAACACCGATGATGTGCGACTGGATGCAGACTAATGAAGAAGGCGTCGAGAAGGCCTTTGAGTCGTCGTGTTATCTAAAAGGAGGAGCGCTTAAGTCGAGAAATGTGGCTGATGCGGTGTTGTTTCTTGCGTCTGAGGACTCTCAGTTTGTCACCGGACATAACTTGGTTGTGGATGCTGGTTTCAGGCCTTAGATGAGATTGCCTCGTTTATTTTTAATGTTATTGATTGTTTATTTTTAACTCTAGGGATGGTCATAGAAATCGAGAATCAGAACTAATCGGTTGATCCGCCGATTCAGGATTTATTTGTCATCGGTAAAATGATTTCTAAGGATTAGTCGGAGATTTTTCAATAAATCGAGATTTTAAGAACACTGATGTCAGGTGATACACACCATCATGTTTGTACTTTTTAGCACACCATCTTGTACTTTTCAGTGCATTTTTTTTATACCCGAGGAGTCGTATAGAAGTTACTCATAAGTGAAAAGTGATAACATCCGAAGACTGGCTACTCCAACGTAGCGCCAAAACTAAAGATGCTGCATATAGAAAGAGTGTTTAGATTGTGTGTTCTATAGTTAACAGGTTGATGCTTGGGCCTGCAGTTTTGTCACCCTTTGTTTAACCTCGAAATATTTTATAAGAGCTGCCGTCCAGAAGGGATCATATAAAAGCAACTGCCCTGCATGTCTCTATATGGGTAGCAGAAAATGAATTCCTCTATTTTAGGCAATAAGAAATTGGAAGGCAAAGTGGTGATCATCACTGGCGGAGCCAGTGGCATTGGTGAAGCCACGGCTCGCCACTTTGCAGACCACGGTGCACAAGCTGTGGTGATCGCAGACCTACAAGAAGAAAAGGGTCTTGAAGTGGCCTTTTCAATCGGCTACTGCTGCACGTTCATCAAGTGCGATGTCACTGACGAGCAGCAGGTTACATCTTTGGTGGACTCAACTGTTAAGGCTCATGGCAAGCTAGACATCATGTTTAGCAACGCTGGAGTCCTCAGTATGAGCAGCAGTGAACAAAGCATCCTGGAGTTTGATCTCGAGGCATCTGACAAACTCTTTGCTGTCAATGTACGTGGGATGATCGCTTGTGTGAAGCACGCTGCGCGTGCAATGGTGGAATGTGGTGTTAAGGGGAGCATAGTGTGTACATCAAGTGCAGTGGCCAATACAGATGCTGCAAGGCCTATAGACTACGTGTTGTCGAAGCAAGCAGTGGTTGGGCTGGTGAGGTGCGCCAGTAGAGGCCTGGGAGAGCATGGGATAAGGGTGAATTGTGTATCGCCTGGGCCAATAGGAACGCCACTGATGTGCAACTGGATGCACACGAATGCAGAAGGAATCGAGAAGGCGTTCGAGTCGATGAATTTCTTGAAAGGGGGAGTGCTTAAGTTAAGAAATGTGGCTGATGCAGTTCTGTTTCTTGCTTGCGAGGATTCTCAGTTTGTCACTGGACATAACTTGGTTGTAGATGCTGGTTTCAGGCCTTGAATGAGTCGATTTTAAGTGCATTTGCTTGTGTCACATAGTTTTATATGCTTAGTTTAAGCTGAGTGTATGAAATTTCTGATTTCATTTTCTAAGAAAGAATTTGTATGAAATTCTGGTGCATAGTTGTTTTGGGGCAACTAGTCTTTTTCTTATATGGACAGAAATTCCCCTGAGTTAAGTCTTTTTTAGAGTATGATTCTTTAAGGTTGAGAGGGTAGGATGCAAATAAATGCAAGGGAAATATACCTGCAAGGGAAAATTAATCAAGTTTTTGATATTCGGAATCACAAAGATACAGCACAATTTATTTAGCTAAATTTGAATTTATTAATCTTTATCCAGTTAAATTTTAAAACTAAAACACGATAAAATTCAAATTCGAATACAAATTGAATGTATCCCATCAGCTACGGGATAGAGTTAGGGATGACATTTATGATAATGGATTGGGTTCGTGTTAGGTCATTTTAGTCCATCTTGTTTTGGGTCATTCTGAGCTCGATTCTTTTATTATCCGATCAACCCAAAATCCAAAATGCTTAAACTTTAATTAAAACTAATTATTTTTATTATATAACAATATATATATAATAATTTAGTGAGATCTTAAGTGGATAAATTTGTTCAAATAATATATAAATATATATAATTTATCTAATATAAATTTATATATTATACATAAAATATTACATAAAAAATATTCCAATTCGGGAATAATGCGTTAGTCCGAACACGATCCGAATTTTTATAATAAAAAAATACGGGACCTGAAATATAAAATCTCAATAATAATTTATATTTTCTCGAGTCAGGTTGGTGTTTAATTATATATATTTGCGGTTTCCGGAATGTAGTTTTGAACTCATTTACACACTACACACTACTCATAAATTTGGATAAAGTCAAAGCGGAATAAAATAGAAAGCAAAGGACAAAAAGTAGGGACAGGACACGCAGTGGAGGTGAGCTGTGGAGATAAGCTGTGACGGCGGGCATCGGGTGGCTCTCCTCAATCATCAATCAACCAATGACCTTTCGACTCCTTCATCAGCCATCTTTATCCCCCACTTTATTTTTATTTTTAAAAAAACATATAAATCCTGGGCACTTTTTCTTAAAATTCATATATAATCTATCCAAATCCAACTAAATATTCCTGGTATATTCCCCTAAACATTACCTATTTTTTTTTTACTCATCATACTATCTCTACTTTCGATAACACATAAATTCGTATAATTTTTTGAAATTAAATTCGTACAATTTTGAACACATACTCTTAAACAATTCCGATACACTTTACTAGCAGCATATATCGATTTACCAAGAAATTATAAAAAAAAAACACTAAAAAATTCGAAAACAATTGTAGTTTCTAGCTGTCCTAGGCCTGTTTGAGCAAAAATTTTCTTCCTAATCCCTAGATCTACAAGTTAGAAACCACATATCGGGTCATTTATATATAGAAATTATAAGATAAATTTTGATTTATAAACCAAAATCCTAATTGATCTAGTAATTTATTTTCAAATTTCAAATTTAAATTTACAAAAAATATATACAATTACTTAAAACAATTTATACATTTTATTACTATATTAATAAAATAATACCAGATAAATATAAGCAACAAAAAAAATAATCCAAACACATGGATTGAACCTTTTTTAACTTAACCGGCCCCCTAATTGGCCGTCCCAACTTAAAATATACCTTTCCCTGTCTCTCGAGTTTCTTCTCCGCATAAACACAAACATATATATAGAACCAACACAACTCAAACACAAACCAGACAGTTTCAAGAAATGGGAACGCAGCTGCACATGCATTCTCACGCTACACTCCCATTTTCACCGCTCAATAAAACCCTCATTTCTTCCCCACCACTTTCTTTTTTCAGCCAAAGACTGCAGCATAACAGAGCCTTTGGTCTTGCTAAAAATGTTAATAGAGATTTTAAGAGAAGAAGGGATGTGGGTATTGTGGTAGCTTCATCGTCAAGTAATGTGGCGTTGTGGGAGAGCTGGAAGCCGGAGAAGGGCGCGAAATCTCCGTCGCTGAGCGATGTGGTGTGGCCTTGTGCTGGTGCGTTTGCGGCCATGGCGGCGTTGGCTAAAATTGATCAGGTTTTGGCGAGTAAAGGGCTTTTTATTACTATTGCTCCTTTGGGGGCGGTTTGTGCTGTTCTTTTTGCCACTCCTTCTTCGCCTGGCGCTCGGGTACTAATTTTTTTTCTATAATAATCGCGACGATGGTTTTTGTGAATTGTGATCATTTGTGCTCTTAGATTAATTGGGTATGTGTTTGTTCATTAAGTCGGAGGACTTAGGAAGGGTCTGGTTCATGGTTAATGAGTTCAGTTAACGGAGATGGGAATCTTAAGCCATGTTTGATGTTTGGATCATCAATTTTGTGATACCCAATCCCATTTGGAGTATAAATTATTCCTCACACTCTCTTAGGAGACCTATTCCCATATCCTTCATTCTCATTCCTGAAATGCTCTCCTAATTTGATTATATTATTTGACGGAAAATGTTACTTGGACAATTCTCCGCGGTCTTTTTGTCAAAGTAGATGGATCTTTAACATTAAGGCGAACGCTATAGAATACCCTTTAACCGTCTTAAATCTCTTGTTTTCGCTTGCATTCGCTTTATCGATCTCGTCTAGAAGTAATGGTCTAATGGAGGAGATATGTTCGGTAAAGTTTTGATTCCTGAATAGGGGTAATGAAGGATGCTCCAGACAGTCTTTAATTATTGTCATATGTGGTTAAAACCCAAGATGAATGAGCCGTGCCTTTCCGCCTGTTTGTTTAAACTTTAAGTCGCGGGCTTAAAGTGGTTTTCGACTCTAACTTGGTAAATTGTTAATTGCTCCTGAAATGAACTTGCAAGCAGCTTAAAATGTAGAAACAGAATGTTAACACATGCTATCTTCCTTACTTTGATGTTACCTGAACTAACATCGCGTAATTTTGCAGAAATACAATATGTTTATGGCTCAAATTGGTTGTGCAGCTATCGGAGTCTTGGCATTTTCAGTATTTGGTCCCGGCTGGCTAGCTAGGAGCGCTGGCCTTGCTGCAGCTATCGCTTTTATGATTCTCACAGGCGCGGTACATCCACCAGGTGCACATTTTTCAATCCAATTTGATTTGTTACCTATCATTTAAATCCTCATTTTAAGCCTTATTATAATTCGAAATCTGAATATTCCAGCTGCAAGCTTGCCAATATTATTTATCGATGTTGCGAAGATGCAGCAATTGAATTTCTGGTATGCATTGTTCCCTGGTGCTGCCGGATGCATTCTCCTCTGTTTAATAGTAAGTTCGTAATAATCTCCCGCAGTCTCGCATTCGTCTACCGATTATTGCTTGCCATTCTTACCCGTGGTAAGGAATCAAATTCATGAGTAGAAGAATATAATGTCATGTATGAAGAGATCGAATTTATGGCATGAGTTGGACTGGGGGCGATCTAGCAGGGGATTTCTCGGGACACCAACCAATACTTTTAGATAATGCCTCTATATTTTCAATTTTATGAGGACACTTCTATAATTGGACGGGCACCTAGCCACAGGAACAACTCAACTCCTTCCGAGATCTAGCTCGTGTTTGGGAAATTCAATCAAATATTTACATAAAAAAGAATTAAAAAAAATGATAGTCTTTCCTACATACGAGGATCACATATTCACATGCACTGAGCTGTAGTTATTCCACCATTCTGTCAACCTTTTGTTTTTTGAACCTTCAAGTTAGGTTTCATGTTCTACACTTAGAATCTTATAAATGCATGACTAAATAATCCCTATTATTTGTTTGCAGCAAGAAGTGGTGATGTATCTGAAGAACAACTTCAAATTTTAAGACTGGGTGTATGCATCACTGCATGTGGCCTCTGGTATTATACTGTCTCAAGCCATGTTCCATTGAAAGGCCGTAAATTATGGTGTCTTACTCATCCTCCGCAGACAACTACCCACTATCGCTGCAGTAATAGCATTATACCAGCGGTTTATTATTAGTATATAATATATAGGCAAGTACTTTTAAAAGGGTTTATTCTTTTGCATAATTCACATGCAAATACAAAATTCAGATGATTTCCTAGAAATTTCCGATATGAAAGCATCAATTTATCGGTCTCCGAATTTGAAAGCATCACTTTATCAATTATTTTAAAAATAAAATAAAAAATCTTCTTACACGTATTATTGAGACAGAGTTGCCTTTCAAAAATAAATTATTGAGACAGAGTTGTACTTTACTCTAAAATTTAATAACCAAGTTACTCAAAGTTCAGAGAGCAACTAAATGTTTAAGCTGATACTACTTTGAAATAAACGCATACCCTGTTTTACCAAGACTTCTCTGAAAGTACAAACCATATATCGGAATTTCATATCCATAAATCATTAAACATTCTGGTATGCCTAATGCTGGATGTTGTCATCGGAGGACGCATCCTGTTCCACAGTTACTGAAATAATTAAAAAATGAAGTATAACTTCCTGCGAGACAAGGTTCTGTGTTTTTCACTTTACTACCATCAGAAAGTTACAATATAAATTAATACACTTACTGTTGTCAAATGCTAAGAAAATGTATAGTTTACATGTTCCTTATAAACTGACCTCATCAAGGGACAAAACTGTATACCTCTACTTGCTATTATGTTCATTATAAAAAACTCATTTTGACACATACCATCCGAGGATCTGCCCCGAACAATCCCGTGTTTCCTAGGATGATTCTAGAACAACTATCATAATCATCACTGTCAGATTCACCCATATGTTCACAACAGTTATGCTTGCACTCCTGGTCTGAATTGGGAACTATTGTTGCTTGAAGCCGTAAAAGAAGAGAATGGCAAAACAAACCTTTGGCTCCATCAGATTACAAAGCACCTTCAATCACTGGATATTCCTGAATTAACAAAGTAGAGTATGACAAATAAGGAATGAAACAAAATCTTTCTTAAATAAAGAAATTACTAGAAAAAGATAACAATAGAGTTAGAACTTAACATATACGGTAAACATTCACTAACCCCATTACTATAAATCATTTTCGACCCCGAGTTGTTGAAGGGAACTAGGAGCAACTAGAAATACTCGTCGTGGGGTTTGGTACCGAAAAGTTACGATCCCTTTATATGCTGCCCTTGGTATGCCATCCTTGAGAAAATTGTGAATTTCAGGGAAAGAGATGCACAGAAAAGTATGAGATGAGAGCAAGTAATAACAGATCTACATGCATGTGTACAAAGAGGGAGTGGAAGAAGATATTTCATGGAAATTAACATTCATTATGTTACATACTTCCTGAGTGTCTTACAGAAAGCATTTGACACTAGGATAGATTGTGAAAATAGACCGAAGAACAAAATACTGCCTATAAATGCATTAATATTTACATACGCGTCTATTAAGAATATAGCAAAAATATTGGAACACATATTCTCAAGAAATACACAGTTTTAGTACCAATCATATAAGAAAATTTTGTGTCAAACTGTTCATGCACAAGAGATGTACTATTAAAATCTAGTGATGTATATAATACCTTCCATTCTTCAAAAATGCCAAACTTAGCTGCTATGCGTTCAAAATCTTCTTGGTCTCGGTACTGAATCCTCACATCACCATCTATGTTATACGCTTCAAGAACAGGATCAGCTCCCCTGACAGGCTTTGCACTTTTTACCAGGTCACCAAAGTGCTGGACGTAGTTGTCCTAATATATGTAGATAAATTAGCTGATAACACGCTTATGCTGATGACTGATGATCTCTATATAAAACTGGTAGGAGTTTCTACATCAGATGTATACCTCAATAAGGTAGCTCAAATTCATCGACTTCCAATCAACCTATTGCAGCAGAAATATGATTTGTTTTGTGTTTTTAATTGCAATGGAAATGCTGGGCCATAAAGATAGAAGAAGTTAGAGTAGTTTTCCATACCTGGACATCATTCAGCTTGATGGGCCTAAGATATCTATTGAAAAACTGACCCAAGCTTGAACCCTGCAAGTAACTGAATATATAAGTATCCAAAAAGAGTATGCTGTATGCACAAGAAAATATAGTCATAAGCAAAAGATGTAGTCCTCATAAATGACCAGGACCATTTTGCTGTCAAGAACTTACGCCCCTGCATAAGAATAAAACAGTATGCAACTCCTGGCTGACTATGCAAAACTACATGTCACCTTTGCGTGTATAACTGTGGGTGCATGCACATTTCAGGAGTATGTACATGTCTGATATCTATCTATCTACTTATCTATCTATACATACATACATACATACATACATACATACATACATACATACATATATATATATATGTATAGAGAGAGAGAGAGAGAGAGAGAGAGAGAGAGAGAGAGAGACGGGCTTATTTAAATTATGCAGTCACAAAATTAATTAGAGTATAAGAAGATATATTACAAAATGATACACACAAAATGACCTTGAGTAAGTTATAGGAAGCAGAGCGCTGCATTGCAATGTAACAAAATGTGCAACGAATACTGACTTTCCCGTTACCATGTATGAATTGACAGTTGGGTGAAAATATTCTACACACAGAGTTTACAGTTGATGAAAATTGTAATATATTTGTGAAGTATGTTTGTTCAAGAAACAAAAACCAACTTAAAAGAGATGAGCAGCTGATAGATATATGTTGTAGTGTAAGAGCAGAAGTAATCCTTGAAAGTTGACTTGGGTATACATACATGCTCACCGAAGTTGTATGTTCTGCACACTTCTGGGCGAATAAATTGCCGTCCTTTATGATTCTCTTTCAGTCTCAACCAATCATCCCAATAAGTATAAATGTGTTAAAGATTGCTTGAGGAACAATTGGGAAATTATAAAGACACATTTGATAAATTATAATTACTGAAAATATAATAATGGAAAAGGATATGCCTTTGGCCACTTCGGAGATAGTTCATCCCATGTTGATTTTGTAAGCATCCATCCAAGACCAGGAAAAAAATCTGAGCGGTAAAGTGTATCTGCAAATTTTATTTTAGAACATACCCACAAGTTCAGGAAGCTCATAGGATGCAGACAAACCATTCAACAAGGATTACATAGAGAAAGCTCTTGAAATTAAACAGGTATACCCTAAAATTTGTTCATAATTCTCTATTCCTTGAACATGCCCCCAAACAAACACAACAGATCATTGAGGTGATTGCATGCACTTATAAATTGACTAGAAACCAAGTCTGAAATATATTTAGCTTACGTTCCCATCAATTTTAACCAAGTAATTATAAATTTTGCTTTATTGGACTACCAGAAGTATTAGTTTCCGCAGAACATGGCATAGAGGCCAATATTGAGGGTAGACACTCCAAACTTGCAAGAATATAGATTTTATGAATGTAAAGCAGCTTGGAACGTTTTAGGCCTTGTAAATATCAGGAGTTGTGAGACAATGTGGAAAAGATCTCAACAAAATTCCAACACAATGTTGAATCTTTTGCCTGTAGATGACACATGAGTGATTTAGGAAACAGGTGTGCTCTGGTAGTGCTAAGAGATGTTTCCCATATTCAGCGGGAACCAGTTTGCCAAATATCAAGGCCTACTAAATAAGGAGATCGGAATACAAACAAAATCAAAGAATAAAAATCTTGCCTAAAAACAATTTAAAATGATCTATGGAGAGTGAACATCCATATCCATGATACAGTTTGTAATTTGAACATCAATCATCAAGATCCAGGAATTAATATTGCTAGTGATTATAAGAGTGAATTGCAAATGGTTGTTGCATCATGCTAGGCACCTAGCTTAATTTAATTTAGTTATCTCACTAAACTGAACACCAATAGATAGGAAGACTTACAAGGGTCATGCACAAACTGCTTTTGTCCATTGTCATTCCATGAGGATATAGCTAAGAGGGATCTAACAAGGTTTTCAAAGCAAACAGAGTACATAATCGCATCAGAGTCGGTAAAACTTTGTAATTAACTCACATATAAATACGACTCCAATGAGTTGTAATATTAATTTTGCAAGAAGAGCTTACTTATCACTATCAAGGAGTGCTGCTCCAGCTTCAAAATAATCGAAAAAATCCGGAGCAATTTCCATATCATCTGTGCATCATGCCAAATATATTAACATATCCTTGGTAGTTGATATATATTTAAGTATAGGGGGGAGGGGAGGTGACAATCGCTCTTCTAGCACTAGGAGCACCTTTGCCACTGCTTGGGCACTTAACTTTCAAATACCAGAAGAAAAATAAAATTGTAATTAATAACAACGTAGACCATCAACACCTTCAAGTATAATAACCCGGCTAAAATTGTGCTCAATAAACAATTTATCCAATGCCCACTTGTAATGACCTATAAAAAAAGAGCAGTGGCTTAATGAGAACAGCTTGAAATATATTTCATTCCACGATAGTAGATATACACAAGTGTGTGTGTGTGTGTGTGTGCGTGTGGAGGGGGGGGGGGGGAGAATTTACGTGCAATCTTGTAGTATGCTATTATTTCTCCAGGACGCTCAGTACGCACACGTTCAAAATCCAGGTGCTGCAACAAATATGTAATTTTAGATGCCTACCACATCAACCAAGCATAACAAAAAATATGACAAGTATCATCTCAAGAAGATCAGCATGATTAGAATTTTAAACCTAGTCCCGTGTTCTCCAAAGGCGAGTCTTTCCACACATATACAATTATTATTGGATCCCTAGCACTATAGCCTACTGGATACCCCTCGCCCTTGGTAACAAGAGGTCGAAAGTTCAAGTCTTGATGGGGACAGATGTGATTGTACATATGTGAGCATTGAGCAAAAGCACTCAAATTTCTTGTCACTGACCTTACCCAAAAACGTTTACTATTTATATTGGATCGTTATAATTCAGACAAAAAGGTAATAGTAGAATCATTATAATTAATACAGCTCGGTAGTATTAGAATAGGAAGTAGGAACATACCTGCATATAGGTCAACTGGTGATAACTTAAAGCCAGATTTTTAACGTCAGAATTGGTTCCATCCTTGAATAGAAAACAAAGGAAACACAATTTAGCTGCCACGAGTCACTACTATACAGCCTAATTACTGTTCCACATATCTTTAAATGAGTACCTGGGATACAAAAAGAGGATACTTTGATGCAACAGGCTCTTGGTATCTAAGAAAGTTTAAACATTGTGCACCAGTAAGTCAGCTAAACTTTTATACAGCTCGAATTAAAGCTTGATACAGATATCATTAAAGCAATACTTCAGAATAGATTTTATAGTCCTCTCCAAATAATCAGCGCGATTACATGCCATAACCACAACTGCTGCAACTGGAACCTAATAAATCAGAGTTGAAGATAAAAATGTGTAAGATGACAGCATGGGCATGAAGCGATCAAAAGTAGGCAACTATAATGGTTCGTCAAATATCTCAACCTGCACTTTACTTATCATCTGCTTGACCCCTTTACCTGCAAAATAAGGAGCTATCAACTTCACATGCATGGGCACATTTAGAGATAGATATGAGTGCTTTTTTCAGAGAAGCTGAGATAGCAAGAAGACATCGCATTACAGATTCCTTACTCTCTAAATGCTGCACAAGAGCACTCAACTGTCTGCACTTCTCGTCTTGATGTTTCTTTTGTTCTGAAATTGCAAGGTTCCGGTGTGAATAGCAATGGAAGATAATTATTAATGTTTACCAAGAATTGGAAGAAACAAAGGCTTCTTAAAGTAAGTATTCAAATATGGGGCGTTCTTGTCAGCTGAAACTTTCAATACTGAGAGCAAAGCAATAAAGGGATGTAATGAATCAATTTATTGTTAGTTAATTCCAAATGATACCCAAGCAGTTGGTTGAATGAAGCACACATGCAGCATATAAACCATGTTAAGGCACACCACGAAACCAGCAATCCACAGAGTATAATGTCGATCACAAGCCTAGAATCCTCCTATATAAATTTTGTGAGTGGAGTGCCCTTCATGACCAACAATTACAGTGTCTAACCACTTTCAAATTAAATCCTGGATCACCTTAGCGCTGGCATGTTATCTGTGGATTATCCACAAACATTCATATTATTTATTGATTTTCATTTGTCCTGCATCAATCCCCCTAGTCAAACATGTCCTTATTGTTTATGATATCATTCTGTCAGTTAAAGCAAGATGGTACGTCATGAACAACACTAAACCCTTCTATCATGCAAAATTCTATTGCAATCTAATTTTTTTTTGGCAGATATGTAACCAGTAAGTACTCCAGGGTCTTCCACAAGTTCATAAATGAATAGCTAAAATTCCTTAAGAGATCACTGTTACTAGAGTTACCACTTCTAATATACATTCAAGAAAAAGAAAATTGGTTGACAAATCTAACACACCTTGTAGGAAGACAATTTCTCCTTTTTGCGCACTTATCTGATCAATCAGTAACCTCGTCTGGCTTGCACAGTGGCTTTCAGCTTCAACCTGTTCAATAACAAGTGCTAAAGGAACATGTAATAATGGTGAAAATTTGCTTACAAATATATTCAACTGAAGTTACTAAACTGTCAATATTGAAGCAACAGAAAAAAGCTTGTAAACGGAATAAACCAACGTTGTTAATTAGATACAGTCCTTCAAAACTTTGCACTTTATATTTTAAGTTTCATTAAAACTTCCTAAAAGAAGGTCCTTTCCAACAAGCAACAACCATTTAAAATATAAATGTGATACACTATGAAGAGTGACAACATAACTATATTCCAGATAACACATTCAGAAACAGTATAAGATAACACAGCTTGACACGTAACAATGGAGCAACATGACACCTCTTAGCAGATCAGAGCATATGATATTCATATTATCATATAGTGTGTTACTCCAAATTCATACATAATTATACATACTAACAATTACGGATTAACGAAGTACTAGAAAATGATACAACTTATGGATAAAATGTTGAGACGAATAGAAATGAAAAGGTCAACATACCGCTGCAGCAATTTGCTCTGCATAATGAGATTGTGTGGCAAAAAGACGCATCTGAGAAAGAAAAAAAATGAAGAATCACTATCGAAAGTAAAGCTGATTAGCATTGCATCTTTATAAAGTTTAGGTGACACTTACAGAACGAAGTTGTAGAACAACCGAAAGAGCTAATACATTAATACAACATATGATGTCAAGTATATTTCCTAACGCAGGATAGAATTACAACTTCATCACATTCAAAACAAACTAAAGTTATCTAATCAATTATTTAATTCATTTCTCCCTCGAGTTTTATACTAAAAAAATACTGCACCCAAGCATATTTTTCCGCCAATTAGAGTTTACTAAATATTTTTACTAAGATGTCGAATACATTTACTACTGCCGAATAGCATTCTTAAACTTGATTCCATTCAAAACAAACTAAAGTTACCTAATCAATCAATTAATCCATTTCTGCCTCGAATTTTCTTCTAAAAAAACACTACACCTAAGCACATTTTTCCGCCAATTGAAGCTCACAAGTTTATATATACTAAGATGCCAAGTATATTTACTGCTGCCAAATAGATTTCATAACTTGATTCCATTTAAAACAAACTAAAGTTATCTAATCAATTATATAATTCATTCCTCCCACGAATTTTCTACTAAAAAAACACTACACCTGAGCATATTTTTCTGCCAATTGAAGCTTACCGATATATATTAACTAAGATGTCAAGTACATCTACTACTGCCAAACAGAAGTCATAACTTGATTCCATCCAAACACACTAAACCTAATCTAATCAGGTTATTTAATTTACTCCTCCCTCGCATTTCCTACGAAAAAACACTACACCTAATCTCATTTTTCCGCCAATCGAAGGTCGGAAATATATTCACTAAGATATTAAGCATATTCACCAACACTGAATATAATTCGTAACTTCGATCACAATCAAAACAAACAAAAGCTACCTAATCGATTATTTAATCTAATGATAAATTTTCGACAATTGAAGCTTTACTAATATAGATTACGAGAACACAATAACAAAATACACACAGATAAACATATATATACAAGAAAATGTGAGTATAGGAGCTTGCCTGGATGTAAAAGAAGGCGAGAGCGGCGACGATGAGTAAGTATCGATAATCGCAGCTCCATTTCGCCATTCGATTCAATTCGAGGCTAAAATCTCGATCTCAATCTCGATCGGAGATCAAAATTACGATCATTCAAAAGCTATTAGGTTTAGTAGTGTTGAGTGAGAGCGATGCGATTCGGTCAGTCAAGTCAACTGAGTGTGGTGCGGTGTGGACCTTCCGCCACGATCGAATTCAACACGCGTGTTCTGTCTGCGTATCTGCGGGGGAATTTTAATTGGGCTTAAAGTGTCAATTGGGCCCGAGCTATCGCAGATTTGCAGCCGTGAACTCAACTGATGAGCTTCAGGCTCGGTGTGAGGTAGAGATGCACAAAAGATCTGTTCGGGCCAGATTCAGACCGGGCCAAAAAAATCCGGATTTTTTTCAAACCAGATCGGGCCGGGCTTTTTTAAAAATCGGGCCGGGCCGGGCCGGGCTTTTCCAAAAATACTAGGCCCGGTTTAGTTATAAAAAGCCCGGATTTTTCAAAAATCCGGATTTTATCCGGGTTTTTTTGAAAATATTAGGCCTGTTTTAGGCCCTCGGGCCGGGCCGGGCCAGACCGGGTTTTTTTCGGATTGGATTTTTCAGATTTTTTTCCAGATCGGATCAGATCGGATTTCAGATTTCGGATTTTTTGAACATCTCTAGTGTGAGGTGTAAGTAAAAGATTTCGTTTTTTAATCCATACCTTGATCGGTTGATTCCCATCTAAATTTAAAACAGTTGGATTAGGATTTGATTATTTATTTATTTTTTTTGAAAAAAGGATTTGATAATTTTTAATATTTATGTTGTGTTCAGCTCGAAAATGGAAATACAGTGAAATAGAAATAATAAAATTTAAAAACGTATTAAAAATAGGAAAAGTGTTGAAAAAATTGAGTGAACGTATGATATAATGTACTCGGGTGGATGTTCCGAGAACTGACGAGGTTTGAACCCATGACTCTTTGACCAACGAACCCCGTTTCACTAGAACAACTCTCTCTATATTTTTAAAAATAAAGAATTAGTACTTTTTATATTACTAAGACCTTATTTATTTAGTACATCTTCTGTCCAATTAATTTCTATACAGTTTTTATTTTGAGATGTTCTTTCATTTCGATAAATTTCAAAAATAGTAAATTTTAATAATATAAAATATTATTACAATCACTACTTTCTTCTACTATTTCTATTTCATAATAATATAAACACTATTGCACCCAATATTTTTCGTGCACTATCTCAAAACTATTATTACATATAAATAGGTCTTATTACTTTACCCATTTTTCTTATCTTTCTCCATTAAATTATATTTTTTTTCTTAACCCCGTGTAACGGCACATATGTATATAAACTGTTAGGGCGGTAGGAGTAGAAAATAAATTGTTTTTGAAAATATTTTCTTTAAAAATCATTTATCATGAAAATCCGAGTATATTTTCAGTTGATCGGTATCATAAAATAAATTATAAATTATGATATATTATTACTATTATTACATCTCCATGATAGAAGTTAAATATAGAGATGCCGGTCACACTCATCAGACAAATTCAAAGCAATTAAAGAAAAAAAGAGAGAGAGGTTTCTTTAAAATGAATGGAGGCCAGGCAAAGGCATATCAAATTATCAACCCAATCACTAAAGCTACAATACTAGTATTATACTACTAGCTAGTCTACTAAAGAAAAGTGCATTCGTTTGTAGATTAACATAGACATTCAACAACATATTCTTACTCTTATTGGTTCTAAATATAATATTACTATAAATTTCCACCAGGTAAAAGAATGATGAGTAGTAAATATGTATACTTTTAGAATAGAGTCCGATGCCTTTTCCAAAAGATTCATACTCGTGTCATCGTGTGCAAAAAAACCCTCATTTTGTTAGCTAATTGCGTCTTATTAACTTGATGGGAAAGAAAAGCTCAATATGTTTGATTTTATTTGACGGAAGTTAGATTTGAGTGTTGAATCTTGATACTTGCTTTTAGCGGTGCAATTAGACAAAAAATATTGTTTCTCCGCATTGATCACATCAGTGACGGCCGAGGGCCGAGTATATTATGGGAAAAAAAATGACTTAAAGTGAAGAATTGAATTATAAAGGAAAAGTTGGGTTAAACTTATAAGTTATCAAAAGTGTTTGTATACTCATGACTTATTTTGTTATAATGAGTTCCAAATCCCAAAAAAATTAGGTTTCCTAGCTTTTCTTTCGGGGCTTTTAAGTCTCATTTTAAGTATTTCTCTTAAGTTGCAAATGCTATATAAATAAGTTAAAGCAATTTCTCTTCCAAATAAGTAATAAGTTAAGTTTGCCAAACACCCACTATATCTCGGTCATCATAAAATTAAAAAAATAATATTAGATATCCCAAATGTTTTTTCGAGAAAGTCCTCAAGTGAATGATTTGTCAAGATGGGAAAAAAATCATTGGTTGGGTTGAAATGTCTTTAATTATAGCATATTGTCTAGCGACAATTTTTCTGGCTCGCAATTCTATCTCAAAGCATGGTTGAAGAAATCAGAAATTCGAAGCAATCAGTTGACTAATCGATTGAACTTATTGAAGATTTATATAAGAGTTTTTGTCTTTTTGATAAATCAAGATTTTTTTATTCAAATCAAAGGGTAATCGATAAACTGAAAATATTTTTAAAAAATTATTCAGAAATTAATTGAAAATTTTAAAAAATTGAAGATCTTTACAACCTTGGTGAAGGAATGAGCTAGCATGAGTACAGTATCTAGTGCATTACATGAAGAAACTTTAATCACAAAGAAGCAAGAAGACAAATTGGACAACAACTTTTGCTTCTCAACAGGACAAGGCAACTGGGCACTAAACGAGCAATACATACATATGCATGCATCAAAGGAAGAATATAAAACTTGCGGGGCTTCTCAGAGTGGACCTAGCTTAAAGCTAAGGCAATATTAAATAGCCATCCAATATAATTCCACCACAACATACTTGCCACCTCTCCTGCAACTATCAAAGAATCAAATCCCTTCTTCAGTTCTTGCAATGAAAATGCAAACAATTTCCGCCCAATGACAATATTAAAAACTTTATCTAAATTAAAAAATAACAAATATACTCCATCCGTCCCACCCAATTGTTTACATTGGGTTTGTGCGCGGATGTTAAGAAATATGTATAGAGTATTGCAAAAGTGAAAGAAAAGTGGGTGACGTATGAGACCCATTGATTTTTAATATATAAAAATAGGCATAGTGGAGTAAAATTAGTGTGAAAGAAAAAAAAAAGTGAGAAAATGGTGGGACCCATTAACTATTTTAGGAAAGTTTTGTAATGTAAAGAATGAGTGGGACGTCCAAAATAAGTAGGAAACTGCAAAGAATCTCATGGGACGGAGGAAATATGAAATATAAGAATGTTTAATTATAAACTTTTTTTGAATTAAAAATTAAATAATAATAGATGTCCCAATTTGTTTTTAAGATGGCTGACGAATTTCAATTGTCGTTATTATTAATATGAATGAAATCAATCAAATATTATCAATTAAAATATATGAAAAACTAGAATTTTTTTCTATCTCTAACATTTTTCTTAAAATACCTGCCTTCTCAATCATTTTCTGAGATTAGTCGATTAGTCGATATATACTCGTCAATATAATAATAAAAATAGCACTAGTAAATTTGGTCTAAATCTATGCAAGCAACGATGGAAGAAGAAATTGTATCTAGCAACTAGATTTGGATCTCCACCTCATTATTACAAGTAGAACAGAAAGATGACAATGATATTAATTTTATCGTAACTATAATAAATAATGAATTGACTTAAGCTACGTACTTATATATATTATCTCAAATAACTAAATAAAAGGGGTAAGAGGTGTCCAATACCTAACTGGCCAATCTGGCATAGACTATTGGTTATCTATAATCTATAATCTATAATAAATTAAAGTGTTTTAATAAATTCAGAAATTTCAGTAATATCATTTTGATGTTTGACTTATCTGATAACATATATATAATAAGTATTATTTTTGAAAAAAGAGAGACATCTGTGACATTTTTTAAGATGATAAGTTCAGTATGTATACGTTCATGCGCATTTGTCACAGTCGCACCACTTGAGTGTGTCTAGAGAAGATTAGGTGTGATATTGAATACTTCAATTGAAATTATGTTGACATATTTAAAAATACTGAAAATCAATCACGGCACATTAATATTACTGTATAATATTATACAGTGCTTTGAAAATCTCTATTAATTCTTGATTATTTTTATATAAAATTTCACCGATTACATTCCGATTGGGTTAATTATCTGATTAGTCACTGAAGTGGGCTTACTGTATCAAGTTGGTCACTGAACTGAAAAAAATGGTCACTAAAGTCATTCTAAATATCAAACGAGTACCTCAAAATATAAGTTCAATAAGTAAAAATATAATTTATAGAGTTTTACACATTATTCTTGAATGTTACCACAACCAAATGAAAGGTTATGACTTCTTGTATTTATGATAATATATTTACATTTTATCAAGTTTATTTATTATTTATTTTTAATTAAAACACATAAAATAAATATATAATAAATAAATAAACTGGATAAAATCTAAATATATTATCATAAATACTAGAAGTCATAATTTTTTAGTTGGTTGCGGTAATATTTAAAAATTATGTGTAAAATTCTACAAATAATATTTTTATTACTTGAATTCATATTTCAAGGTACTTATTTGATATTTATTGTGAGTTTAGCGACCATCTTGATACCGTTTTCAGTTCAGTGACCAACTTGATGCATTAAATCCACTTCAGTGAACAATTTGATAATTAACCCCATTTCGATTTTACTAAAAATTTCTGATTTATAAAAAGATCTTTAATAAATCCTATAAATTCAGAGGAAAATTAATCGATTAGTTTTGATTATTATAGATCATAGAGTAATTTTAAGATTTAAATACGTGTGTTGTAATGACAATAGCATGAAATTTGTTATCAATAAAATTCAAATATTGTAATAAGTTAGTTAATAAATATATCAATTTATCATTAACTAGAATTTTAAGAAAAAAACTTTAGGATGTAAATAATCGAAATTGTAACACATCAGTTGTACTAGTATAGTATAAAGTATGTTTTAGAGTGTCCTCCATGGATCGTAACTATGATATTTATTGAAAGAAGATAGGGTTTTATATCAACTTGCCCACTCATCTCGCGGAAAAGTCTCAAGTGGCACATAGATCTCCACGGCGACTCAATTAAAACACTAAACAACTATATAATATCCTGCCGTTATCTTTCTTAAAAAATTTTAACAGAAGCCGTTAAATTTGAAGCTTCTCCGTCAATAACATCTATATTTGTACAGTTGGCAATCCATGTGGCACTGACATGTAAAAACACTGCCAGAAAAAAACAAAATAAACATAAAAACAATATAAAACATAAAGTATTGATATTAAAAAAGGAAGTAATTGAAATTATAACACAACTGTGTATACAAATACATACACAGTCGTGTATACATGACTACAAACATATGGAAACTGAAGATCGTCGAGGCCTTTAGAATTGGGGAAAACGAACCGCGACTGCGTTGCTTGCGATTGGGAAAGGCGTCATCGAAGCTTTTTCCATCTCTCCACTTCGATCGAACGAGGTCAATATTAAAGTTTTACGAACAATATTAACTTTTGTAGTATTTTTGCTTGTATTTGAATGGGTTGGGTGTATTACTGGTTGAATGGGCTCGGCGTGGTTGGCATAACAGACGATGAGTTCGACATGGAGTTTCGGATTTTGGTGGCTGCTGATATTAGCGGTAGAAGGAATTAGATAGATTTGCTCTAGATACAAAGATTTGGGGGAGTTTGGATGATGAACCCTAACCCAAAAGGTGTGTATATACGTGTATATATACAAGGACTTGGTCATATTAGCTGTTAGATTCAATACTGCCAGGTCACTTCTTTTTCCCGTATGCACTACTGACACATCACCACTTCTGTTAAATTTTCTTTAAAAGATAACGGCGGGATATTATATAGCTGTTTAGTGTTTTAATTGAGTCGCCGTGGAGACCTATGTGCTACTTGAGATTTTTCGGCGAGACGGGTGGGCAAGTTGATATAAAACCCAAAGAAGATATATCAATTTTTAAATTCCAGAACATAAGGTTTTTGGTGTATATGTACTTCTTTTCGTGGGTTCAACGGCAAAAAAAATGCATACAAGAATGCCAGTTACTTATCACAAAAAAACAAGTAGAAATAAAATAATATGATAATGACGGCATTAGCAAAATTTCAAATATACGAAAATTAGAAAACGATTGATAGGAATAAGACATGCTACCCATCTTCTGTGTTTTGTTTGTTTGTTTTTACTTTCCTTCGCTGTCGAGGCTATCATCTCTCATGCATTTATGTGTGTCTTGTTCAATTGCACATTCACGAGAGGCTACTCTATAATTAAGAATAATTATGATAATATTAAATCAAAATAATATTAAATCAAAATAAATCATTATAATCTTTATTCTAAAAGTAGGTAATTAATTATAATTAATCTCTGTTTCGTAACTCAACGAATTGATTAAATATCCAATTATTCCATTAATTATTCGATTATTCCCCGATCAATCCAATTAATTCTCGATTAATCTTTGTGCGTGACTTCACCGATTAAGTCCGATTTCTGTTTTTTACGACACTGATTAATATAAATCAAAAATAATATCATTACTTTCCACGAAAATCCCTAAATTTGCATAAAAAAAAGAATAATGATCTCTTAACATGTTCCATTTATTACAAGAAGTCCACAACACTAACACCTTTAGAGCAAGTCCAAGAGTGTCCTAACTATTGCCTTATAAATATTATAAAATATAGTGTCCTAGTAGTTTAGGACATCACTTTTATACATATACTCCAATAATGTGTCTTATCTTGGTGCCCTATTACTAAAATATTAATATATTTGAATACAATCACATGTAAGACAAGTGTGAAAAGGAGTGAAAAATGAGGGAAGTGAATATTTTATGAATGAAAATGATTTAGGACAAGTCTAGTAGTGCCTTAAAAATGAGGCAAATGTTGTGTGTCCTAGTGGTTTGAGGCACCACTAAGACACTGTTGGATTACATTTTTGCCTCAGATGCCTTAAATTCTAGTTTAGGACACACATTTAAGGCACTGTTGGACTTGCTCTTATGAGTGTATAAAAAGCAACTTATAAGCACAAAACCAAACCCCTCATCTTCATCACCATCCTGTGGTTTCCCCAGCCAAAATACTCGACAAAGGCTCTCAAAAACGGAGATTTTCAACTGGGGTTCAGCCATGGGTACCCCTAGCAGGTGTTCTCACACTTCCCACATCACCAAATTCATCATCACCAGCTTTTTCCGCCACAAATTCTACTAGATTTTCCACCCTTTTGCTCTGTTTATTGTTACATATATATTTTTCTGTACCTATAATTCTCATCATCTGTGTCAGAATCAGACACCCTTTTGGTTTTCTTGGATAAATTTGTACACATAAGTGCTTGTTTTTATATATATTATGGCGGGTCGGAGGTGTTTCTATGGGGAGGGAGCCAATACGACGTCGGCTAGCCTGTTGTTTCATAGTCAAAGACCTGAGCCTTTCTTTCTTTCTGCACCTTCTCCTTCTCTAATTGGTATGTTTCTTGATCTAGTTTGCAATCTTGATGATAAAGTTTCATGCTTTATGTGTTTTTTGTTGAATGTATTGTAGCGTTGCACTGTGTTTTCTTGATTTTTAGATGTTTTGGTGGTCTTTTTAGTTGTGGAATTTAATAGTGATTGTTGTTATTTGTGTAATTGTGAAGGCTTTAGTTGACTTATTTTCTCGAAAAATTGTATCATGTTAATTAGTCCTTGTTCATTTACCCTTGACATAGTTGGAGATCAATTGCGTTTAGTTAGTCTTTGAAACTTGAAAGTACTTGTTTTAAGTTATTGTAGCTATTAATTTGTAGCTGGTTCTGAAATGGTTTGTAGAGGTTGTGAAATGATATTTGATTGTGGATGTCATCAGTTGATTAATTTGAGAATTTTGTTTTGTGTTTTTTTGATGGTAGGTTCAAAATCCATGGTTAGCTTTCAAGATGCTAAGCGAAAAAATCCCTACGATGGGTTCTTTATGCGGTCATATGATGAAGAAGAAATTGGGGATGAAGAATATGATGAATACTTTCAGCAGCCTGAGAAGAAGAGGAGGCTCAAGGCTGATCAAATCCAGTTTCTTGAGAAAAGTTTTGAGACTGATAACAAGCTTGAGCCTGAAAGAAAAGTTCAGCTTGCAAAAGAACTCGGCTTGCAGCCAAGACAGGTTGCGATATGGTTTCAGAACCGTCGAGCACGGTGGAAGACCAAAACACTAGAAAAAGATTATGATGTATTGCAAAATAGCTACAACAGCCTCAAGGCTGACTATGACAATCTACTTGCCGAGAAAGAAAAACTTAAAGCCGAGGTATCAGCAACCTAAGAAAATATTTATATATATGCTCATACATTAATTTTATTAATTGTGCTAATGAATGGGTCGATGTATTGATTTTTAGGTTCTCGACCTGACAGACAAGCTACTTCTCAAAGAAGATAAGGGGAGCAAGACAGTAGTTTTTGATAAGCAAAAGGTGTCTGCAGCATTCCAACAAGAACGTGTTAGTAATGACATATCTGTGGGTGAAGTACTCAGTAACTCAGTTATGGACTGCAAGCAAGAAGATCATAACTCTGTGAAAAGTGATGCAGTTGATTCTGACAGTCCACACTACAGTGATGAAGTCTACTCCAGTTTTATGGAGCCAGTGGATCGCTCTTATGTTTTTGAACCTGCTCAGTCGGATATATCTCAAGATGAAGAAGATGACATGGGGAACAACTTATTTCTCCCATCATATCATGTTTTCTCAAAGACTGAAGACGGTAGTTACTCCGACCAGCCTTCGAACTCTTCGTACTTTGGCTTCCCAGTTGAAGATCATACGTTTGGCTTTTGGGGTACTGAATTATAATTTGTATTGTAGTAATAATCTCTTATGTTTTCTCAATCATCCTGTCTAATGTAATAGGCATTGTAAGAAAAATAAAGGATCTGCGTATTCCCATGTTGTCATAGAGCTTATTGTATGTATTGTACTACTGTTAAAAAAAGAAATTCTTATTGCCGAAGCCTGATGAGAATTTTAGATTCCTTTGCTCTTCTTAATTAATGTTATATATGTATTTCGTTAGATTTATTGTTGATGAGAGTTTCATAGCCATTTATCTCTTGGTATGATTTTTTTGAGTTCTCAGAACGCGGAATGCATTATTATTTGTGAGCCAATACTGAGAATCAAGAAGATATGCCTTCTGATAGTTGTAAAGAGGCACTTGTAAGAAAAATACATTAAGGACCACAGGGAAGCTTCAGTTTCAAATATTTCTGTGGAGAATCAAGGAAAATGTGCCTTTTGATTTCTGCAAAAAGACAGGGAAAAGACATCTACTGTATTCCCAACTAGTCTTTCCTTAGTGAGAAAATACACCCATTCCCAGCTTGCACCATTCTCGGTCTGCAATGATCATGTTGTCATTAACAAGATTCAAACCCTCGATCTACTAAATATATTGAAAAGAAAATCTCGATTCGAAATAATCAAAGTTGTCATTAACAAGATTCAAACCCCCAACCTCAGCTAAAAATTCAAGTCTAAGAATTAAGATGCTGTGCAAGTATAGTTTCTCTATAAAATAAATAGATAGACTTCATAGCATGAATATCTGTTACTCCCTCCGTTCATTCCAACCACATATTTTATTCCCGTCGATCTCAAAATTATGACGAAGGGAGTAGAGAACACCTAAAGAAGAAATAAACACTATTCCGTCGATCCCAAAATTATGACGGAGGGAGTAGAAAACACCTAAAGAAGAAATAAACAGGAAAAGACGGGAGAAATATAACTTCGTTGACCGATTACAAACAGAGGATAGCAAAATGAGCAATTTGTCACCAGTAGTTGATATTCGCACTAGCAATTTGTCAACGACTGAATAAGTGCAACAAATTTTCAAACCTACTTATATCAACTTGCCGGTGATCTAGTCATAATTTCAGCTCATCCATGATTTCCCAACAGTTCAATCCTCAACTGCTTATTACAAAAAAAATCATTAAATCAATATATTTTTCGCAGTTGTTCTTGGCATAAATTTCTGAAAAATCACTTTTCGTCAATCTGGTTTGGCGAATATATAGAAAGGAAAGGAATTTCATAGTGCATTTTTCTTTTGAACTTATCACATGCATGGATCATGTGTCGAATGATCAAATATGCGATAGACAGATGCATATTTTCACTTGGATTATTCTTGTGAAAATTCTATTCTAACAGACTTTACAGCATTTTGATGCATATGATCCTCGTATACGATCCTCTGGCTCTTTTCAGGGTATATAAGCATTGATATTTTACGCGGTTGTTTTTATTCTTCTTTTAATTCCCGATTTCTGGTAATCTGATAAAAAGAAACGACAGACACATGTTTATATTTTCGACTTTATGGAATTATCAAAGTAGCCTGATAGGTTCGAACATTTTAATGTGGTATGGCAGAAGATAGATGTGGACGGTGGTGCAAATGTGAAATTTCCTAAAGCAGGTTCTGTTTTTGTTCTGAATTCTGGGGAGTTTACATCATACTAAAATTTAAATATAAAGATCATTTGTTGAGAATCAGTCCATCTAAAATCTCATTTTTGGACCAAGAGTTGATCACAGAGCCCTGCCCTGGTAACATGTCGAGAACCAGTACATCTAAAACCTTAAGGTGTTAATGCATTAGAAACGTCTGAGAAAGAACTCAAAACTGACAAGCAATTCTCTCATGTCAATGCATTTGGAACTGACATATAACTCTATGTTACTGTCAAATACATTATTTGATGATACTAATCAATTGTCTTATGAATTCTGCAGGGAGGAAAAGGTTTCGCCAGAGGTATAAAATTTGAACATATACTCTTGCAAAACTCGGATAATCCTATCATCATAGATCAATACTAGTGTGACCATGAAAAATGTGTAGATCATGTAAGTACTAATTAAAATTGTGTCTGAAATCTTAGGCTATGATCATTATATGGACTGAATTTCGATGAATTTGATATGGCAGGATTCCTCGGTGAAAGTGAGCGGGGTGACATTCAGGGAAGTAATTGGGACGTCGAAAAGGGAGACAGCAGTAAAGATTGATTGCAGCAAGACCGTCCCGTGTGATGACATAACAATAGAAAATGTATACTTGAAGAGCAGTCGTCAGGGGAAGAAAGCCTCGTCTTACTGCAACAATGGCAGCGGACAGTTATATGGTCAAATTGTTCCAAAGGTCTCGCTAAAGTGATCGTGTCACTTATGTGTCTAACAATTTCAGCTTAATGAAGATGATATTGTAGCAGCTTTCAGGAGGATCTGTTAGCTAGTGAGTAGGGTTTTCATAATTGTGCTAAAATTTCATGGCTTAAACAAAATCCTGGCCAGTCTTTGCTCAAGTCCAGTACTGCATCCACAATAAATTGAACCAAAATTATAAAAATATAAAATATCGTCAATTTTAAAATTGTACTTACAATATTCACAATTGTAACAAGATTAACATTTAATAGTTGATCTCCCATCCAATTTCGCAGTTGGAAATTCCCTTTCTTCCTTAGCCTTGCTGTCAATGCCGGTAATGTCATTGCCAATTTGATAAGTAAACAAACCAAACGATAAACTACATTTTTCTGTCAGAAGTCAGAACTAACTTCTCGGCAAGGATACCTATCCCATTAAGCATTGAAAACTCCACTAAACCTCATGTCAAGAATGTAAGTACTAAACAGATTCTTAACCGATTTTCCGGTACTGTAAGTTCTACGGATGATTTAAGAGTGAGTGGGTGCAAGTGACCCCCTGTTAAGCACGTAACTACGCCCCTCTATATAGCCCTTCCTGTACATATCGAATGGTGAATGCTAACTATAACCCTGTAGCAACCGTCCATTGGCAATTATATTGGCACTATTACATTTGTACCAAATTTGAAAACGTACCCTCCACCGGCAAAGCTAAGGAAAGCTACGTATTGCAGGGACCATTCTATAGATTTTACTTCTGGCTACCTGGTGAAATGCTATCAGCAGAAACAGAACCTCTGCAGTCCTAGTAAATGCTTGCTTTTCTCTTATGCTTCTATGTCATTTACTGCACTTTCTGTGTTAGAAGACGGAGACTCAAACTTGATACCTCCGTCAAACCAGAGCTCTGATACCATGTTGAGAACCAGTCCATCCAAAACTTTAAGGTGTTAGAGGAAGGTCTCAAATACATCTTATGCTATATTTCAACAGATATGTAATTGATTAACGTTACTTAAGTGAGCCCGAGAACACAGTGATAATAAATTCCTGCACTAAACTGTATACCCTAAGGCAGTGGAAAGTATCACATTACAGACCTTAATACGGAAACCAGCAAACTCAACATTTGATCTGAAATGTCTCAGTTGATCCACCATAAGGAGAATTCTTCTTCCATACGTACCTATCTATTAGGTGCAAGTACGTAAAATGACAAAAGGCCAACCAATAAGAGAATTTTGTGCTAACAAGAACAGCACCAGTCACTGTAAGAACTTGCAGACATGAGTTAGCATTATGTTCTGTCTCACTCACTCTCCCACATGCCCTCTAATGAACACATCAAGATAGGAGCACGAATTCTCTAGTAACATGTGAGAGAAGGCATTGTCATTTTCCTCTAGACCTTTCTACTAGGTTGCAACTCATACCTTCTCGGTATAAATATGACTAATTTTATCACTCGACTTAATATGTGAACAAATTTCTCATTTGATCTCCTTTTTAGAGTTTAGACCACATAAGTATCTCCTGTTTAGACCACATAGAAGTAGGAAAGAATATGGTATGCTCCTGTTCTGAAATGTTTGATCTCGTTCAGTCTTTGCTCCTGGCTCTAACTTTTCTTTTTCCAGGACGAGGCAGATCACTTAAGAGAATGGGAAGGGTACGTAGACTGGAAGAACAGGCCAGCTTTAAGAGGGAAACATGGCGGCGTGCTAGCTGCATCATTCGTCCTAGGTAAGTACAGACATCTGCTGATTTAAAGTAAAGAATTTTGTATTCATGCTTGCAAGTACTAAGTTGAACATATGACCTATAGCTGTGGAGATACTGGAGAATTTAGCGTATCTGGCCAATGCAAGCAACCTCGTGCTGTATCTCCTGAGATTCATGCACTTTTCTCCATCCAGTTCGGCCAACATTGTGACCAACTTCATGGGCACAGCTTTCCTCCTTGCTCTCCTTGGCGGCTTCTTATCTGATGCATACTTCACCACCTACTGCATATATCTGATAAGTGCTATAATTGAATTCATGGTAAGAACTTATAAGTTTCTTACTCAAGTATTCTAAGTAAGTACTGATTTACTGCAAATAAGCCTATAGTTTAAGCGGTAGTTTTGTTAATGGATATTCTATATTACTTGTGCAAGTCATCTGCAGTTGCCTTTCGACAATGTTATCAGTTAATATAAACTCATCTAAACAGTAAAACTCAAATTAAAACAGGAACTACCTTGGCTTAAATGGAAAATCAAAAGTTCCACGTAGGAAAAAAGAGTACATACTCAAAAGGTGGTCACAAGCAATTGACAAGTCTGGCAAACAGGACCTGATAGAGCCTTTTCTGAATTACCTGTTAACAAGGGAAATGCCAAATTTGTAGTTACTTCATTTAGAACACAATTTGAAGAGTATATAGTGACTTCTATGGTGATTACGAGAAACCACACATGCAAGAACTCAGCCTGGTGTGACTTGTTATCTAGAAGAATTGATCTCAGAATGAGACAGGACATTTACTAGAGTATAGTGACCATGAAGAAGCATATATAACCATAGAATAAACACTAAATGGCAAGAACTTTCACATAACATCATGTACAATCAAAAACGTTTATTTAAGATAATAAGAGGTAGACTAGCAGGGAAAGTTGTACACATTAGAGGCGGGTTAATGAATTTTAGCAGTTTTAGATAATCGAACGAGTCAAAGTTTCTGACATAATCACATAGGTTTTAGTATACCCATTAGTCGCAGGAACTAATTTTAATCATTTCCATATCTGACTATGACTTTGGAAATAGGGCCTTTTGATCCTTACACTGCAAGCTCAAAGACCCTCACTCAGGCCACCAAGCTGCATGCCAACAAACAGAAACACAGTATGTCAGGAATTAGAAGGAGCAAAATCCGTCATGCTGTTTGCAGGCCTGTATTTGGTGGCACTGGGCGTTGGAGGCATTAAAGGCTCATTGCTCACACATGGAGCCGAGCAATTTGATGATACCATTCCAGAGGGAAGAAAGAAGAGATCAACATTTTTTAATTATTATGTCTTTTGCCTGGCTTGCGGGGCACTGATTGCAGTAACCTTCGTCGTATGGATTGAGGATAATTGGGGATGGCAGTGGGGCTTTGGAATTTCCACGGCAACAATACTTATCTCCATTTTAATTTTCCTCATTGGCTCCACCACATACAGAAATAGAGTTCCTAGAGGAAGCCCCATGACATCAATACTCAAGGTACAGTTACTTTCCAAAATTTAGAAGGCTCTAGGCAATACATAGTAAATCTGGTCATATCTTGAGAGACCGAAATTTTTTTTGCAACAGGTTTTAACTGCAGCAGTTTGCAACACCTGCATCTGCAAAAGTCCTTTTAGTACAACCACGGACACTCAAAAACGCGGTGAGGGAGACCTACATCATGCTAATCAACAAGAAGCAGCCCAGTTTTCATCAGAAGCAGAGTTCCTTAACAGAGCACTGCACGAAAATCCTGATTATCCAGCACTTGATTGCACTGTCACAGAAGTAAAGGAGGTAAAGATAGTACTCAAGATCCTCCCAATCTTCATGTCGACTATAATGCTCAACTGCTGCCTTGCTCAGCTATCCACCTTTTCAGTCCAACAAGCAGCCACCATGAACACTAAAATTGGATCTCTACGTGTCTCACCAGCTTCTCTTCCAGTATTCCCTGTCCTCTTCATTATGGTACTCGCACCAATATACAACCACATTATCATTCCATTTGCGCGGAAGGTGACCAGAACTGAGACGGGTATCACTCATCTACAACGAATTGGAACGGGCCTATTCCTCTCCATTGTGGCCATGACAGTTGCAGCTCTAGTTGAAATGAAACGCAAGAAGGTGGCAACCCTATATGGCCAATTAAATTCCACAAAACCTCTCCCAATCACATTCCTTTGGGTATCATTGCAATACTTATTTCTCGGGTCTGCTGATCTTTTCACCTTGGCTGGCATGATGGAATTTTTCTTCACCGAGGCTCCACTTAGCCTGAGATCTCTAGCAACATCCCTCTCCTGGGCCTCACTGGCAACAGGCTACTATTTCAGCTCAGTGCTTGTATCGACAGTGAATCGGGTCACCAGAACCTTTGGAAACACACCATGGCTCTATGGCAGCAACATAAATTATTATCACCTGGAAAGATTTTACTGGCTGATGGGTATTTTAAGTACTCTGAACTTCCTGCATTTTCTTTTCTGGGCTAATCGTTACAAGTACAGATCTACAAGGTCGGGAAATGAATAGGGAATGCAAATTATCGTCCTGCTCAAGAAATTTCTTGATAATTAATGATGTATTTTACTTATTACCGATTCTGTTAGAATATATTATATGATTCGATTAAATTCTCCTCCTAACACTTTCGAGTTTTAGGAGACAGTTTCTCATGTTAGTTGAAGGAAGTGCAATATTGTATCAGCACAAAAATGGTAATTTGAATATGTCATTATTTACTTATTAGTTAACGGATTTTTTTAACATGTACTCATGAGTATATCCTAACAACCACTTTTTAGAGTTAACATTTACATCGATAGACTCCCATTTCATTAATAATAGTGACCCTGAATACACAAAAATTTCCATCAATCAAAATCTCTCACCTAACTAAAAAGAGTAGTATAAAGTAACCTCATCGACAAACACTATAAAGACCGATTAGTTATTCCTGAAATGAACATTACAATCTTTACCGCACTTCAAGCATGAGAAAAACTCCTAGGCAGACACCAGGGCCGGCTCAACAGTGAAGCCAACTAAGCGGTTGCTTAGGGCCCCCAAGTTCTGGAAGGGCCTCAAATTTTTTATTGTTTTCTATATATGTTTAGATTATAATAGTTAAATTTTGATATGTATTTATGAAAATAAATTTAAAATAAATATAAATTATTTGAATTTAAATATATATATATATATATATATATATAATAAAATATTAGTGATATAAATAAAATAAGCTTAAAAAAAATGAGAATTATATGATTCAAATGATTTTGAATTTTTCAGTGATATGCGTAAGAACTTAATAAATTTAATATATAATGTTTAAATAAATAATATATATTTTGTTTTTCATAAATTTTACGTTATTATGAATGATGTAATTTCTATATTTTTCGCTATAGTACTCTTTAAAAATTTGATTAGTTTAAATGTTATATTAATATACAAATTAACTTAAAAAATAAATAAATAAATAAATATATATATATATATATATATATATATATATATAAATGATGTATAAATTTTGTGTAAAATATAAATATAATTATTAATGTTCTCATAAAAAAATATATGTACAATCATCTATAAGAATCCAAAATATAAACTATTTCAAATATAAAAAAAAGGTATTACATAAAAATTTATTATAAATAATATATAAATTTACATATTAAATAAAATAGAATTTTTTTATATATAAGAAAAGGCCTCCGTTAAAATCTTGCTTAGGGCCTCATATTGAGTTGAGCCGGCCTGACAAACACATTTATAACTCCTTGAACACACTACGTTCAAAATAATATTGTGACGAAAAAAGATAAAACACAGATAATCAGCGGAAGTACAGATGGATAAGATGGCATTCATGTCAGGTCAAATGTTAGATAACAACCTTCTTTTCGCGAAAGAATGAAACCTTCTTTTCGCGAAAGAATGAAAGTGGTATCACCATTTTCCTATTTAAATACTCTCTCTGTCCCTCTCATTTCTTTACCGTTATTATTTTGGATGTCCCTCTCATCTATTTACGTTATTATAAATAGTAAGTTTTCTCTATCATTACATCCACTATCTTCCCCTACTATCTCATATTTAACAATAAAAACTACTATTACACCCACTACTTTCCTCCATTATCTCAAATTTATTACTCCCTCCGTCCCTTTTTATCTGTCCATTTTGGAAAAAAAAACACATACCAAGGAATAATTGATTGTATAAACTTTTTCATTAAATACCTCTAATTAATATCTTGAAAATGGTGGAATACCCCTACTTTATGTCTTGAAAACATGAATTCAACCAAGTTTTAAATAAGTCAAGCCTTGAAAATTGAAATTATGGAGATATATTTGAAAAACTATCATTAAATTAGTTTTGAAAATATAAATGGACAGATAAATAGGGACAAATTTTTACTTCCAAAGTGGACAAATAAATAGGGACGGAGGGAGTATTAAATATTGATAGGTCCCATCATTTAACCATTTTTCATCTCACCTTACTCATTTTTTATACATTATCTTGGTCTCCGTGACCCCTTCTGTAAATGATTCCGAGGGACAGAGGGAGTATTGAATTGAAGTGAAGGCAATTCAGTTATAGTTATGTATGTATTTATGTGAAGGGCAAGACATACCTGAATAGAGCCTCTGCTCGTTTTATTTTTTTAAGTAGAATCTTGCAACTTCCATGATATAACTATCGATCAACAAAATGTGTGTATCGGCGATAGATTCGAAAAAATATCAAACAATACCTAAAATTTGTCTCAAAAGATACCACAACTTAAAAAAAATACTCTTTTCGTTTCGAATTACATGCCCCTTTTAAAAACATAAATATGTGATATATGATTGATTTTGAAAATATAAATTAGCAATATCTGAATGAGAGTTTATTTTGAAAATATAAATTTATATTGAAATTTGAAATGGACAAATATTTTGCAACAATTTTTTTTTCTAAAGTGAACATATATTTTAAAATGAAGGGAGTAAATAATAATAATAATAATTTTGTATGTACGAAAAGTCCAGAAATGACCTGGGGCTGGAGAATGACCTGAGCTGATAAACAAGAATATGTACGGTTTTTTAACTGCACTTGCAGAACAGCAGGTCAGCAGCAGTACATACACGATACGACTCCATAAAAAAATTACTTTGCATTTCTTTTCATAAATAACTAGCCTATAACCCGTGCTAAGCACGGGCGGGTATGTAGTTCGTAATTTATTATTTATAATTTAAATTTTAATATTATTTAATTAGTATTTTAGTATTAATGGATTGAATTTTAATTAAATTATATTATTCAACTGACTATATTTTTTCTGGATTACTTGAAATGGACAAACCCTAATAAATATATATGTGTGTGTGTCAGATTTTAGTATATGTAATCCGAATTTAGTACACGTAGATTTAAAAATAAAAAATCAGAAAATTCAAATTTTTTCCAAACATAGCCGATCGTGTAATACCTTTAAAAGATTCAGTAATCTAATCAATCGAATTTCAACGTAATTTTGGTTTTTTTGACAACTTTCAAGATTAGAGTTAGAAAGAGTTATGTAACGGTTCGTGTTTATATTGAAATAGAACACATTAAAGTTAAAAAGAATTATATGAAGGTTCTTGTTAAAAAAAGATATTCAAAATTGTATATTTATAATTTTATTTATAATATCATTATAATTTTTTTAATGAAATATTATATGATGATGAATTGTTATGAGTGTTTTTAGTATTTGAAACTGTTTAACAATATAATACTAATACACTCCACATTTGTAGACTTGTAGTACCAAAAGAACAGTACCAAACCAAAAAAGATAACTAAAACCTTGGACTACAAATTATACCCATGTTGGCTTATTATAGTATAGTATAGTATAGATAGTAAATCTTTAAAAAGATAACATTTTTTGTTAAAAAGGTAATGACTATATTGCTCGACGATATTTTAGAAGATTGAGTTTTTTTAGTTAGAAAATATAAAAAGATAATATATTTTAGTTAAAAAGAATAATTAGTTATATAGATAGGCTTGTATTTCGGCCAAAGTTAAAAATAAATAATTAGTTATATAGATAGGCCCGTATTTCGACCCAAATATCGATCGATCAAACTTTCAATGTTTCGGTTTTAATAGTATAGTATATATTTGGGCCCAAAGTTTCGGTTTTAACAATATAGTATAGATTTGGACACCCAAAGTTATAAGGAATAATTAGTTATATGGATAGGCCTGTGTTTCGGCAAGTATCGACCGACCCAAAGTTATAATGAATAATTAGTTATATGGATAGGCCTGTATTTCGGCCCAAGTACCGACCGACCGACCAAACTTTTAATGTTTCGGCTTTAATAGTATAGTATAGATTTCATAGCTCAAATACCATATTTTCATCATCCCAACATTCCTTTTCAATTCTTTTTACTCATACCTCCATACACATAAATTAGATAAGTAAAATTATACAATTTTTTTTTTTTTCGAATACAATTTGAAATACATCTCATTACTCTTTGGGTATATCGGTTTATTCCTTCTCGGGGATCCACTAAGTCACTAGCAAAAGTGGACGAGAATTACACGGGACCGACTTTTCTGCTTCTTGAACGGTACTCCCTCCGTCCCTTTTTATCTGTCCATTTTGGAAAAAAAAACGCATACCAAGGAATAATTGATTGTATAAACTTTTTCATTAAATACCTCTAATTAATATCTTGAAGATGGTGGAATACTCCTACTTTATGTCTTCAAAACATGAATTCAACCAAGTTTTAAATAAGTCAAGCCTTGAAAATTGAAATTATGAAGATATATTTGAAAAACTATCATTAAGTTAGTTTTGAAAGTATAAATGGACAGATAAATAGGGACAAATTTTTACTTCCAAAGTGGACAGATAAATAGGGACGGAGGGAGTAATTCCTAGTCCTAGTCTGTATATTAAAATCTATTGTCGGTAACTATTTTCTTCGTTACTAATCTTACTAGTCTGCAACATTAATCTCTGTTAACTTTTAGTCCTAATCGGAGTCTATGTCTTAAATTTTATATAAACAAACAACCTCCTCACTTAATTTAAAAAATTTACACTCGACAAGATAATTAATCTTCCTTCTCCTCTCCCGCAGAAATTAGACATTAATACATTATTAGTAAATTACTTATAAACATATAGCTTCGAGAGAAATTAGAATGGCCGTGCTAGGGTTCTTGAAGTATGTCATGTTATTCAGCCTTCTTGTAGACTTTGCTCTTACTCAGTCCATCGTCAATGTTCGTGATCATGGTGTCGTTGGTGATGGTATCACAGATGACACTCAAGTAAGTCGACCAGATTTTGACGGTTGAAAATAGGCGCGATTTGATATATTGCTTACGTAATTTGTTATTATCAAATTATTCCGCTAATGTACTTCTTACTTGAACTGATTAGGGTTTATTGAGAGCATGGGAAGCAACCTGCAAGTCCTCATCTTCGTTAGCGACCATGCATTTCCCGGCAAATTTTGAGTTTCTCACGAATCCTTTGGATTTTACTGGCCCATGCAAGCCCGATATTGTCGTAGTTGAGGTACTTGATTATCACTGCTTAACTGATTACTACAATTATTTATTTATTTTTGACGAAAAACAAAGAATTCAACAACTGGATTGTGAAACAAGAAACGGATGTTTTGTTGTAGGTACATGGTACTATAACAGCACCAAGTGAACCTAAACAATGGAAGTGCGGGTCTGATAATTGTGATAGTTGGATACGCTTCTCTCATGTAGATGGCCTTTCCATCTCTGGTTCCGGAACCATCTATGGACGTGGACAAAAGTGGTGGAAAATTAAGGATAACAACAAGCCAGCGGTAAGTATGTTTATGAACTATGTTACTGATCCGACTCTTTGATAATTGTACTCGTGTCTGATATTTGAACACTCGGGACATTTTGATGAACTAAAGAATCACATATAAGTTGAATATACAATGCAAATCATAAAATAAAAACAGAAGGAAAGAAGTAAAAACATAAAACAAGCAGAGAAGATCCCCTAAACTGCAAAATTTCTTACGAAATTGTGGTTGATTTGGGAATGATAGTTTTATGATAAGGTCTCTATTTACCATGCTTGTTTATTAGTGTATCATGCCTTCTCCTGGTACAACATAACAGTGTCCATGTGTCCCTAATTTCAAGATTTTTCGAGACCGATACTCGGATATGTGTCGTGTCTAATATTTCGTACCCCAATCAAAGTAATATAGTTTATGAATAGAAGTCGGTTTAAGTGGGACGTTACATGACATGACACGTAAAAACAATACTGTGCTAAACTGGTGTTGATTTGTGCAGGCTTTAAGGGTTACTAACTCAAAAGATCTACAAATTAGTGGATTAAGGTTCAAGGACAATCCTCGTATGCACATTGTGATCGACGGAGTACAAGGGGCACACATCGCAAACTTAAACATTGAGGCTCCTGCTGATAGCCCCAACACTGATGGCATTCACATCGGGGAATCAACTGATGTACATATTCAGAATTGCACAATTGGAACAGGCATGTATCTGTTATTTGTGTTACGTACCTACTAACTTTGTATTAGTATGATATTGTCGGCACTGAGTCATGTTGTTTTTGGGCTCCTCTAAATCTTCTTTTATCGGACTTGGGTGGACACTGGTCTAAGTAATTCTTGAGTTTAATATATGTCGGCCTTAACGCAGGTGATGATTGTATATCCATCGGGGGTGGATCAAAACACATGACAATTAATAATATCAGATGCGGACCTGGGCATGGTATAAGGTAATTGTTCTGGTTTTTCTTCTAGTGGTGCGTTATTAGTATTTTGTTATCTCCATACAATCTGTCCTCGAACTACAATGTGATTGTAATATTCTTTTGCATGTTTATCTTTCGATATGAACAGCATTGGGAGTTTAGGAAAGCATGGTGCTAACGACGAGGTGGAATATATTGATATATCGGATGTTGTGTTCACCAACACCACCAACGGTGCTAGAATCAAAACATGGCAGGTAAAGTTTCCGATCATCTATTACATGCACAAAATCGAGTACAAAATTTTGCATAAAATGACATAGCAACCGAGATGAGATGTTTTAATTGGTGCTATTTATGTGAATACTATATGGGGTCCATTTCAATCAAAACTTAAGACATATTATTTTGTGAAAGATTTTGTACCCAAATTTTGTGCATGAAGCATTTTCCTATGTTCAACTTCTCAACTCTCGAAGCCATTGTCACAAGTTTATATAGATGGTACTAATCGATTGTGACCCGAATTCTGCAGGGAGGAAAAGGTTTCGCCAGGGAAATAACATTCCAACGTATACTCAGTCAAAACTCGGATAATCCTATCATCATTAATCAGTTCTATTGTGATCACGAAAAATGTGTAGATCATGTAAGTACTAATTAACATTGTGCTGGCTTACTGAAGTTCTGTCTCTAAACTTGATCACCATATGAACTGAATTTCGATGAATTTGATATGGCAGGATTCCGCGGTGAAAGTGAGCGGAGTGACATTCAGGGAAGTAATTGGGACGTCTAAAAGGGAGACAGCGGTAAAGATTGATTGCAGCAAGACTGTCCCGTGCGAGGGCATAAGGATAGAAAATGTTTACTTGAAGACCAGTCGTCAGGGGAAGAAAACTCTGTCTTACTGCAACAATGGCAGAGGACAATTATATGGTACAGTTGTTCCAGAGGTCTTGCTAAACTGATCAATGTCAATTTTGTGTATAACTTTGAGCTTTGTGAGGATATTGTAAAGCTATTCGGGAGAGGTTTTAAGCTAGTGAGTAGGATTATATTTTCCCACATAAATTTTGGTTGATTAATTACTTTAGTGTGGTGATCAATTTTTTTTCTGTTAATCTACTTTATATGCATGATTGCATGTCTTCTCTTGTTCTTGAATTTTTTTCAGCCTTGATGGCTTACTGGTACAAGTTTACAAGCTTTCAAAGAAATAACTCAGAGATGGATATGATTAGAAATACCTAAGTTTTTAGCTAAGGGTTTTGAATGGCCGAAATGTTACGATTTATTAGTGGAGGAGATCTTTAATTCTTGGTTAAAAGATCCTCTCGTCACTGGGATACTTAGCATAGCTATGAACTGGAGTATTATAAAATTTATGCAGATTTGTATATGAAAAATCTCTAGCTGATGGAACATTGACAAGAATCGTTGACATCAATGAACTACACAGATCACAGGCTGTAAATTTTAGTGCCTGTATCGTCCGGGTGAAAGAACAAACCAAGGGACTGAATACGACTGCCTGATACTCCTGTCTCCTAGTATGTTATTAATGTATTTCAAAAAAAAAAATGACTCTGGTTGGAAAATCAACTAAAAATTAACAAATATTATTGTTAAAAAAAAACACCTGTGAACTTTAACCGCTTTCTAAAATTTAAAATGAAATATATTTTTTATTCTAGTTTACTCCGGTAATGTTCATCGCTTCAATGCTATTGTCAACATATCTACCGATTATATTTTAAAAATGATATATTAATTTTATTTTCTATTCTATATCATTTTAATGCGGTAATTTATATTCGTGGATTAGTTATATTTTCAGATAAGGGTGGAATTTACAAATTTACAAATTTATTTATATTTTTAGTTATAATATAATTTATTGAATTTTAATTGAGAATTCTGTTCGTTTAGAGATGTTTTGAATAAGTAATAACGGATCAAAACAGATTGTCGTTGGCCTTTTATCATTTCTTCGTATCTTGGTCACTAGCACGACCCCATTTGAAAATAAAATTAATATTATTTCTGTCCCACTCATTTTTTTTCAGATATTTTATATTAGTTTATATATATTTTAATGATATTACAAATAATAATTTTATGATTTTAGAAAAAAATTAAAATAATTTGTAAAATTATGTTTTATAAAAATCTATAATATTTCAACGAGTCATCCTTGCAAACGTAACCAATCTAGTGGCCCGTGGGAGAGAGGGTACTGTTTTAGAACTAGGGACCTCGGAGGCTCGGATGCTAGAAAGTGCAAACAGGGGGAAAAGGGTGAGAGAATCCTGCCATAATTTATACAGTAGTATATTTTCCTGTACACAGCACATATATTAAAAAAGCACATAGATATCACTGCTATTTCAGGCCGGTTTGTTTGAGAAAAACAACCAGCTTGTAACAATCTATGACAGAGAGGAGAAAATTGACAATCGGCTAAAAGAAATATTAAATTGAAAGAAAAACTTATTATATTATTATTCTCCTTTACGGCTTTACCAATACCGATAGTAATTAACTAATGCTTTAAGATTTGAATTTGTCATCAGTTAGAAAACAATATACTTTGATTAATAAATATGAAAGTAACAGACAATATAGTGATAAGATAGAATGTGTTAACACAATTAAATTATTCCGAAACGATTGTTTTTAAGTACTAAAATAATAAACCGATAGAGTACAGGATAAGATTAGAGAGTCTAAATTAAATACACTCACCGTCTAATTGGATTGTATATGTTTGAGACCGAGACGATGACAAATATTTTAAAATCTTTACAAAATATATTTATAAATTATTTTAATTTTATGAAAGAATTTAATATTCAAATTTTTATTTAAAAAAATTAAAAATTAAAATATAAAATTATATTATTTAAAGTCTTAAAATACAAATCAAACCATATAAAAAAGGTTATATAAAAACAAGTGATAAAGTAGAACGCAATTATATAGCATGTGATATTTTTGCCCGGAAAGAGGAGAATATGTAAACGTTCTGTTTTGTTGGGGGTGGAGACCGGGCCGGTTCCTTCTAAAGTGATTCAGAGCGTGGTTGTCCCGGTTTAAGGCGGGATTTTAATTTATTTTTAATTTTAAGTTGAAAAATATAATAAGTCAGAAGTTGGTTTGAAATCATAATTAAATTAAAAACTAACTTAGAATTAGAAGTTAGTTATAATCGGAATAAAACTACCATTTCTATTGATGACCATATTTGAAAGTTAGAGGTTTGGGTAAAAATTAGAGGTTTGAGGTGGTTTTGAGGTTTGACCACTAAAATCCACTAATTTTAGTGTTTGGTAGTTAGCCAAATTGAAATAGAGGTTTGGGTCCAAAAAACTAATTTTGAAAAAACTACTTTGAGGAATTTTTTGGATCAGAAGTTTTAGTGCGTGTCAGAAAAAGTTAATCAATCAGTTATTTACCAAACAGTTTTACGAGAAACAGCTAATCTAATCCGCTAGTCAAAACATCTAATTCAATCAATCAGATAGTCAAAACATCTAATTCAATCCGTTATCAGCTAACCGCTAACCGTTAATTCCCAAACAGGCCGATATATTCGTATTTCGGTGATTAAGAGGAATAGAGGATTCACCCTGATTCCTTAACGAGAGGACGCACAAGTCCCCGCACATCAAGCACTTTCGTCGCAACTACCAAACCAGAAATAGTGCAAGACGTTATGTGTGAGGAACTAAAGAAGACTACAAGATATCACCTTCGTGGTCATTTGTTTACTTACGTTTATTAACACACCAACGTATATTCCAAGCAAATACATTAGTCCACGCCAATCCTCTTTGTTGTCAATGTACGTGTGAATGGTAACATATCATCCTACGTGCATCACATTTTTAAATTTAATTGCTTGTTTTATGGTCCATACTAGGGATGGGCGCGGGGCACTTCGGGTCGGGGAGTGCTATCCCCGCCCCCGATCCCCGAATTCCAACCCCACCCCCGACCCCGCCCCGAACCCCGAACGGGGATTCTTTTCCTCCCCGATCCCCGCCCCGAACGGGGAACGAGGATCCCCGCGGGAATTCGAGAAATTTAATTTTTTAATAAAAAAATAATGGCTTTATGTTATATAATATACTTTTTAATAAAAAATAAAATACTAACTCCTAATATACTAATAAAATAATACTCCCTCCATCCCACCAGGTTCTTTACGCTACTTTTTGGCACGCATTTTGAGACTCTTATAAAGTATAGTTCCATAACGTGTATTTTTCTAAAAAAAATCTTGAAAAAAAGTTTGGAGTTTAAACTTTTATTCAAAATAAAAATAAATTAAAAACACGTTATTGAACTATACTATATAAGAGTCTCAAAATGCGTGCAAACAGTGAACGTAAACATCCTGGTGGGACGGAGGGAGTATTATCTCATATTTTCAACATCAAATCATATTAAAATTGATTTATAATATAAATAAAAGATAATTTTAAAATTATAAAATATATTATATTACAAATATAATTATAATTGACCAATAAAAATAAAGATTATTTTTTAATTTTAATAATACTATATAAACTATCTATTTTTAATTATTTATTTAGTATAATATATATATATAAACATATTATTGGTTTTACATATACACAATCGGGGTCGGTGATCGGGGCGGGGAGACACGAATCCCCGACCCCGCCCCGATCCCCGAATTTTTAATAAAACTTTACCCGATCCCCGCCCCGCCCTCGAAAAATTCTCCGAATCCCCGACCCGAACGGGGCGGGGATCGGATCGGGATCGAGCGGGGCGGGGTGAATGCCCATCCCTAGTCCATACGAACCTTTTTTCCTGATAAATTATATTCTTTATTCTAAGAAATTTCGCCGGGGACAAGTCAACAAATGTTTGCATCAGTGTAATTATGTAAACCATGTTCGGGGCTGTTCAAGTTGCCTCATTTCACTTCAAGTTATCCGGTGGCGTGTTTGTTTACTTTTTACCACTTTTAGCTTGAAATCATTTCATAGGATTCTCGAATACATCCTGTGTTTGTTTAACCTTAAATTTTGAGTTTTACAGAAAAAGCCCCTAGGAATTTGAGTAAATTACATAATTACTTAGAGCATCTCCAAGAGGCTCTTCATTTAGGCTCCTAACTTGAGATTTGAGGAGGGAGAAGCAAAATGTTGCTCCAAGAGACTCTTAAGTGACTCTTAAATCTTAAGAGCCTTTTGTTTCTCTCTCCTCTCTCCTCAAAGTTAAGAGCCACCACATGGCTCCTAACTTATTTTTTTACAATAAAAAAATCCTTCCCTCCAATCAACCTCCATCTTTCCCTCTCTTTTGTTATAGTGGAGCCCAACATATGAATAAAATATGAAATAGAGAAGATATGTAGAGAGTATTGTTGGAGTTTACACTCTTAACTTTGTCCTAAATTACTAAGAGCCACATTTTTTATATTATATTTAGGAGCCAACAAGGAGACTCTTGGAGATGCTCTTATTCCAATATTATGAAACTTAATCCCGTTTAATATATTAATGATTAAAATTTTAGATTTATAACATAATATATGATATTACTTTTTATATTTTAAAAAATGACCGTGTGTACTTCTTTTCAAGCCGACCTAAGCCATCTCTTTAAAACTTTGAGATAATATATTATGAATCTGAAATTTTAATTAGAAAATTCTAAAAAAGGTAAAATTTGATTATCAATTTGTAATTCTAAACACACATGAAATTTAATCGTTTACCGTTTACAAATTTAATTGAGTCATATTCAAGACGAAGTACCCAAATTGTGTTTTTATCAATATTTTAATTAGATGATATGGATGTTTAAGCACAGTTTGGATAAGATCCTGTCATCAACAATGTTTTACTGCAATTGTTTGCTTTTAATGACTTCTTCTAGGTATTTGTTATCTCTGATTGTTGTACCGTATATTTAGCATTTTTTATGAACTTGTGTGTTGGCTTAAAAAAAAAAAGCAGCACAGTTTGGATATATTGAATTTTTAACGGAGTTCATGCTTATAGCTGAAACTCGATCAAACGGCATGAATCCTGACTCTCAGATTTATAATTGAGCTCTAGTATATGCTCGATAATCTTCAATATCACCAACTATAAAGCTATTTTTTTTAAAATTTTGTGATCTTGCAAATCCTCCCACAACTCAACAATTTATAAAACGAATTGTTATGACATACTTTGGCATAGTCTATTTTCCTATTGGACTCCTAATTTTTTTTATTAATTAAAATCATTAATTAATTACTTAGCTATAAATAATTATCCTCTCTATGCAACGAGTAAAGAATCAACCATCACATAAAATATCTTCAAACCATATCTTTTAAATCTGAAAAGATATCACAACTCGAAGATTATATTAGATTAAAATCAATTAATTCAATATTTAACGTTGTTTATCCTGAAGTCTCTCGAAATAGATCCCATCCTTACAAAACTACGTGAGTTTGATCCTATAAAAATATAGGTACGCAGGCATGTTGGAATATGAGATCCGATATCAAGACAAATCGATATTTCATAAACCCTAAACCCCCAAAATCATAAAATTTAAAAAAATATGAATACAGTCATATGGGTAGTGTTTTCACTTGAATGAAATAAAAAAACAATAATTGAAAAAAAAGAGTTACTCTAATATTTTTGTGATGAAAATTGTAGAAAATTATCAAAAAATTGAAATGATTATGATTTTTAAAATATATAACTAAATTTATGATTTTAATTATTCAAAATAAAATAATTAAAGAAATTAAATTATAAACTATTCTGTTAACACTTTCTATTTAGAAAATAAATCTCATTTCATTATTATTTCTATTTCATTCCATTAGAGATGAAGGAGTTGATTGTGGATAAACAAAAATAAAAAGAATGGATAGCGAGTTGGAAAATATCCGACTCAGTGTAGTCGAGACTCGAGGCCGTAGACATATTCGAGTCTTTCAACTCATAATTTACCACAAAACAAAGCGGAGCTGTCAAGAGCGCTAGCCCCATTATAAATCTCAATAAATTCCTGTATATATTTACTCATCAATCCCCTCTCCTGGACACACAACAATAACAATATTCTCTTCTCATATCTAAGTACGTTTCTCTATTTCTCCGTTTTTTTCGCAATTCATTCATCAATTCACACACACACACACACACTTGTTACAACTGTGTGAATTTCGCTATATTAGGGTTTGTTATCATGTATTGTGGTATATGCTCATGTTACGTTATTGATTGTTGCTTGTGATCTGTGAATTAATGTATTGTATCTCGTTTCGTTAGGTTTGAGTTTCGTGAATTGTGAAATGAATTGCGTTGACTGAGCTTCGTGTTGTTGACTTTTAGTTAGTGTGTTGAATTGTGTGTGTGATTTGTGTGAGGGGAGCAGAGGTATGTTCAGTTGACCTGTTGCGGTTGATTACGAAAGCGAGATTGTGAGTTGAGATGAATTTGTGTTCTATTAGTGAATTTGAACATAATTACTGTTAATTCTGAGAAGTATACGATATTTTAGTATAATTACTTTAGTTTTGTTTTGGTTCCTCTCAGTTTTTTGTTTTTTGGATATGAGTCGTAATCGTAATTTAGTAATTTGTGTTGTATTAGTAAATCTGAGCATAATTACTGTTAATTGTTCAAGGAGAAGTATACGCGATAATTTAGTAGTATATGTTAGTATAATTACTTTAATTTTGTTTTGGTTTCTCTCGGTTTTTTGTTTTTGGATATGAGTCGTAATTGGTAGTGAGTAGTATATGTGATTAGCACTATAGTTTGTCTTGGGAGTTTTATGTTTTCGAGATGTACTAAATTTCTTAATTAACGGTTCTTTAAATGCTTGTGTGACAGAGTATGGGTAATCTCTTTTGCTGCGTTCAAGTGGATCAGTCTACTGTTGCTATTAAGGAGCACTTTGGGAAGTTCGATGATGTACTTGATCCGGGATGCCATTGCTTGCCATGGGTGTTCGGGTATCAGATTGCTGGTCATCTGTCTCTTAGGGTCCAACAGTTGGATGTCAAGTGTGAAACAAAAACGAAGGTTCGGCTCTATGAATTGATCGAATTGTTAGTTTTTGTGTGGTTTACTGTTTTATCTTAATACTCCGTACTAATGTTTAGAATACTAGTTAATGTTTTTTTTGTCAATCCATAAATTGCAAAATCTTGTCACAGTATTGGGACATGTTATACTTTAGTAGCTTGTAAGTTGTTATTGACTACTACTTTTTCTGTGCCTGAAGTTTATATATGCATTGATGGATGTCATGTATGTACAGAATCTGAGAGCTTAGCTTACAAGTTATCTGACCTGAAATGATTCCTTTTGGTTATAGGACAACGTTTTCGTCAATGTTGTAGCATCAATTCAGTACCGTGCTCTCTCAGAGAAGGCCAATGATGCATTTTACCGACTCTCAAATACAAGGTCTCAGATTCAGGCCTATGTCTTTGATGGTATAAATTTAATTCAAACGCAGCAAGTTGTCATTTTTTTTGCTTGGATACTTGTTTTGCTAATTGTCATTTTATTGCTTAAATACTTGTTTTTGTAATGTATTTGAATGTTGAAAATTGAAATTTAGGCTTATAAGTATTTTGATCGCTTTGAATGTTTCCAATTTAGTTATCAGAGGAACGGTACCTAAGCTCAACCTAGATGCTGCTTTTGAGCAGAAGAATGACATTGCCAAGGCTGTTGAAGATGAACTTGAGAAGGTAATAATATGAAGAGTTAATTAGGTGCTATTTTGAATTCTAAGTTTTGTGCCTCTGTCAACGTTTGATGTTTGCTGCTTGCAGGCAATGTCTCATTATGGATATGAGATTGTCCAGACACTGATAGTTGATATAGAACCTGATGAGCATGTTAAGAGAGCAATGAATGAAATCAATGCGGGTAAAGCTCTTTTTTAAGCTATGGAATTATGGTAGAAATTAACTAGTACATTCCTGGGGATTCGGGAGTTTTATTGCAGATACATACATGTTTTGATGTTGATTTCCTTTCCTATAGAGATGATTATTAAGAATATGAGTAAAAAAAAAGATTACCTAAAATTTTAAAAATTCACAATTAAAAATGCGAGCGGAATATTTTAATTTCACCCCCTGCTAAAATTTAAAGATCTTGATACTGTAACCATATCAAACGATGCATTAATTTGCTTCATTTGTGTAGCCCCTAAAACATGGATAAGCCAAAATATAAGGTACCATATACCCAATTGACAATCGAGAGACAAATCCTCTATATTTGTATTGGAATACAGTTGGTAGCTAGTCAAATCTAGTGGGAAGAATGGATTCGGATTTTGTTGAAGAGGGATGATCTCGAGATATAATATTATTATGATTTAGTACTGAAAGGGTCGAAACATTGTTTGCACATGATCCGGTGTGGATCTACCACACAGGTGCACCTCTCAGAGGAAACAGGAACATGGATGTAGGATTTGTAGGCCATCTGAATAAGGTTCCTCCTATCTACTAATACAAACTTTTGGCCTACTTATACTGACTTGGTGTTTGTTAAAATTCTGATCTAGGTATTGGTTCTTTTTGCCCCCTTTCTGTGTCATCAGTATTACCTCATTGATTTTGGTGCACACCCTCATTGAATACATGTCAAAGTTATACATCTCATTTGATATGTTTCCAACAGTAATTATTAGCTCTTTCCACTCATCAACCCTTTTTGGGTCTAAAGCATACTTTGGTAAAACTGTATTTTAATTGCTGTTGGATTTGTTTCAGCTGCAAGGCTTAGGATGGCAGCTACTGAGAAGGCTGAGGCTGAAAAGATTCTTCAGATCAAGAGAGCTGAAGGTGAGGCTGAGTCAAAGTACCTCTCGGGACTGGGTATAGCACGCCAGCGCCAGGCAATTGTTGATGGTTTAAGAGACAGTGTGTTGGGTTTCTCAGTTAATGTGCCCGGCACAACTGCAAAGGATGTAATGGACATGGTTTTGGTGACACAATACTTCGACACCATGAAGGAAATCGGTGCTTCATCAAAGTCCTCTGCTGTGTTCATACCTCACGGGCCTGGCGCAGTTCGTGATGTTGCCACCCAGATTCGTGATGGGCTCCTTCAGGGATCTGCTGCCCAGCACTAACATTCCCACCCCCTTAAATATGTCTGGAGAAATTTGTTCTCAAATACAGTATATATAATCACATATGATTTAAAGTTTGTTTTGGAAGTTGCGGAGTATACTTTTTACTCACGGTTTGGTTAATTTGCTTGGGTTTGGTACCAGTATCTATGTTCATCAATGAAGTAGTAGGGTTGTACATTATAAAGATTTCTTCCACTAGAGATTGAGTTTGTAAACAAATTCTCGTCGTCTTTTTACTCTCTATTATATGACTAGTGAATGCTTTTACACTTCATTACTATGTCTACTTGATTTTTTTTTTTCTGCAGTCCCTTTACAATAGTTTATAAACCTCTGTCAAGCAGAGCAATGGGGAAGAAATTACAAGTTTTCCTGTCTTGTGAATCTATATTCTTCATCTGTCCAAGAATAGATTAATCAACTGTGTCTTAGTACGAGAATATAGGTCCTTGTTTATTATCACAATCTGATTAATAAAACCTATGGACTAAATATTGACCTTTGCTAAAGAAGCGGTTCTCCACTCTTCCCTCTCAACTTTTCAAATACCATTTTTCTAACAAACATTTCATACTTTCATTTTGTGGTAACTAGACAATGTTGCAGCTCTATCGCCCATCAACATATCATACTTGTCCATCTTCGAAACTCCTGATCTTGAGAACTCACATTTGTTCAGGCCAAGTTGTAGGTGCCGAATCGCGTTAATATTTTATATGATTGCTCTACACATGTTTAACGTGTCCGTATATGATCAGACAGGTGGATCAGTTTACACTTTGGTTTATTTGCCAGGCGTTGAGCTTAGACGAAAGGTTTAAGGTAAACCTGCAGCATTGAGACATAAAAACATGAAAATGAAAGGTTTGAAGCATGCATTGTGTTTTGTATATGTTGGCATTGCAATGGTTTCTGCTGCTTCGGTGGAGCTCAATGTCACGAAACAGGACGAGATGATATGGAAGGCAAGAGCTGAGAATGCAAAACAACACGCGATGGCTGCTTTTGATCCTCATCCCCATGATGTCACCAATCAATTGAATAGCCATGTCCACAAGTAAGTCCTCGTTCAAAATTTATTCTTAAGCCCTGAGCAAACTGTTCTAACATGCTGATTCTCTTTATTCTTGATTGTGAAGGGCCACGGAGAAGGATCATAACAGCACGAGAAGGGGCTTACATGGAATAAAGAGAACCGGCCCTTGTAGAGCTACGAACCCTATAGACCAATGCTGGAGATGTGATCCGAATTGGATGAAAAATCGGATGAGGCTAGCGGATTGTGCCCTTGGGTTTGGCCGCAACACCACAGGTGGCAAAGGGGGCAAGATATATGTAGTTACTGATCCATCCGACACTGACATGATTAATCCTAAACCCGGGACCTTACGACATGCAGTGATTCAAGCCGAGCCTCTTTGGATCATATTTAAACACGGCATGATAATTAGATTAAATGAAGAACTTATCATGACGAGTAATAAGACTATTGATGGACGCGGAGCTCAAGTTCACATTTGTTCGGGAGCTGGATTGACGATACAATTTGTTCAGAATGTGATTGTGCATAACCTTCACATTCATGATATTAAGGCTGCTAATGGTGGAATGATCAGAAGTTCCGTGGACCATTATGGTCTTCGGTCCAGGAGCGATGGTGATGGTATCTCGATTTTTGGATCTTCTCATGTTTGGATTGATCATATTTCTATGTTCAATTGCCAGGACGGGTTAATTGATGTTGTCGAGGCTTCCACCGCGGTTACCATCTCAAATTGCCACTTCACAAGGCATAATGAGGTAAAATTCACTTTGCGTAATTTTTTTTTATATAATTAAATCGTTAAGGGGAGTGAGAAAGATACATCTGACCAAGAGGTCATTGGAGATCGTCTAATTATTGTACACTATAATGTTACATGATTTATCATATTGCAGGCGCTTCTGTTTGGCGCAACTGACAGCTACACAGAGGACAAAATAATGCAGATAACGTTGACATTCAATCATTTCGGGAAAGGATTGGTTCAAAGAATGCCGAGATGTCGATTCGGATTTGTGCATGTAGTCAACAATGACTACACTCACTATCTAATGTACGCAGTTGGTGGAAGCTCTAATCCCACCATTCTTAGCCAGGGGAACCGCTACGTAGCTCCAAAAGATCCCAATGCTAAAGAGGTCAGTTATAATCAACTACTAGCAGAGGCAGATCTAGTAAGAGGCACATGGACACTTGTCCCCCTAAAATTATTGTTTACATTTTTTTTCACCATTCTAGATTTTACAAAGTTGTAAGTGATTTTCTAAAGATTTGCTTGATGCACCATGGAGAAATTACTCCTAGATCCGCCCATGACTACCAGCACGTCGAAACTCATGAAACAATGAAATGTGACTTGATTTAATGCGTGCAGGTTACAAAGAGAGACTACGCAGACGAAAGTGAATGGAAGCATTGGATATGGAAATCACAGGAAGACCTGATGGAGAACGGAGCATTCTTCGTCGAATCCGGGGATCCTAAACATGTGTTTCCTACTGGTAAAGACATGATAGTTCCGAAGCCAGGGACGCTTGTAAGTAAGCTCACAAGATTTGCCGGTGCTATTGCCTGCAAAGAAAACAAACCATGTTAATACATTGTCAACAGAGCATCTTTTTAACTTGTGTCATAGCTTTAAAATCATTAGGCATAGAGGAAGAAGTAGGATGATGTTTATTTCATAGTTTTTTTTCCTGGTACGAGATTTGTACTCCATGGAAGTAGTGAAGAGATTGTGATGAAACCATAGGTTTAGTATATGTACATGGACTACTCGATTCCGATTTAATTGTACATTAATATTAGGCAATGCATCGGGTTTTTCGACCTACAATGGATGTAGTGCGTGATTTCTATTTTTCTTTTTATCTGTTTGTGTCAGAAGCACTTTTAAAAAGATCGGAAAAAGACGCCGGAAGACAAGAAAGACCCTCTTTTTACAAAATCTACTTTTTCAATAGCTTTCTATTGTTTTAGAATCATCAAATATTTTAAATTAAATTATTTAAACACTAGATAATTTACGAGTCACGTCTTTCAAAGCTTGAGCCTTGAAGACATGAAGAAATGACACAGGAAAGAAGGAAAAAGAAAGATCAGCATACAGATTTTTTAAGGTCTTTTTTGGATAATTTCCCCTCCTCTGTCCCTTTCTTTGCTTAATAGCAGCGGGGGCTTCCACCGGATCTCTACCGGTGGAAAGCCCCAAAATTTTTTATTTCTCTTCTTTTGTGTTTGCTTTTTTCTTCCAATAAAACTTCTTTGGCATTTGTTTTTCCGGATCTAAGGATTCAAAACCTTTTCCGATTTGGCCTTCTTTTCTTAGATCTCAATTCCACGGAACTACGGATTTCTCGTTCTTCCCGGTGCTTTTATCCTTGAAAGTGGCCCGAGTTATCGTGTTTCTGTGAGTTTTGTTCCCCAGATCTAAGATTGACTTGGTTTAGCCAATATTTCATTTACGCATTTGGTTGTTAGGTTATCACGTTTGGTTTGGTTTTTTGTTGTCTCACCGTTTGTGTGAGTTTTGTTATTTTCTCACCGTTTGTGTGAGTATGATGTTTGATTTAGTAATAGAAATTGTCAAGGGATTGCATTCTCAGTCGATAGCTCAAACTGTTTGTGACGGAAGCGATAGTGGCGAAGTTTGTGTAGATATCATCTTCAACAAATCACGTGATTTTATCTCCAAGATGAATGGATTAATCAGTGATTGTTTCTGTATTTTGTTTGTTCGACGCGACTGTTTATGTAGATGCCGTATGGCTTTTTATTATTGAATTAACTCATTTATCAAAAAAAAAAAAAAAGGTCTTTTTTGGATTTTACATTGGGCCTTTGTACTATAGGCCACGGATTTAGGATTGGGCTTAATAAAAGACTGTGTGTACCCACTACCTAAAGACCATACATACCTTCTGTATTAATGATTTTTATCTGTATATCAGTAATTAATTTTTAATTAATATTCAAACATATAATATTTCTTAATTCAGTTTAAATAGTGTTTAATACTGACTCATTATTCTTTAAATCCGGGTTACAATATAGGAAGTATAAACTTTTTAATATAAATGATTAATGTTATAGATGATATGTTCAAAGATGAAATATGTGCCTAAATTAATTTAATAGAAAAGCTTAACAATACTGCTTTTTAATAACTGTTTTAAATATTATTTATCTGTTTTAAATATTATTGATCTGACACCGACATTTGACCATGAGGTGGCGGAAGCAATGTAAAACGAGAAAATAAATCAACTTGATGAATAGGTATACCTAAACGGGGAGCTTCAATTTTGTTAAATCTATAACTCTTGATTTATGATTTGCATTTGTCGCGTACAAGAGCATCTCCAAGCTCTTCGAATAAACTTTTTGTTTGTGAGTTGTATTAACCCGTATAAAATAAAAAACGTTTATTGATGAAAATTTATGATCCATCTAAAACACATACAAGATGTCAAGAATTTATTCATTATCTTGAAAATTTAACATGATTTCAAGAATGAATGACTGAAGAACAACAAATAATTTATATTTACGTGCAAATTCCTAAGCAAAAAGTGCATAAACGAGGTGTTTATCGAACCCTACTAATTGACTTTAAGTACGTAGAAACGACAACTGAGTGCTATGTCATCGAGCTATTAATTCTCTGCTCAAGAACCCTCTACTCGTTCCTGTAATGATCACCCTGTTTACCCTGAAAAATTGAAATTTTCGGAATAGCATTTAAAGAACTGTATGGCCAAATTAATTGAAAATTTGACTCAAAATAATGAAAGCCCGAAAAGGACCGCATCATATCTGTCCACAACAACTACACGAACAATATATACTGCCAAGTGTATTTGTTTGAATTTGACGCAAAACGTTGAAACTCAATTTATAAACATTGTACCTTTGCACCATGTTGTCGCTTTGTTAATTTCCATACATATCTCATACACACTCACGTACATTTCCAATAAAAAAATGTCAAATTATTACAAAGAGGAATAAAATGAGAATTACTAGGAGTAGTTGTTTGCTTTGTTTTAGTCAACTTGACTTAACCCTATATACGCCCGATTAACACGCTTGAGGATCGTGAAATGAATAATTAGTTAATTACAGCAAACTTCCCAGGCCTTCGTTACCAGCCGAATTTAAGCGACTTTTCACAACTAGCTTTTTAATTAACTCGTAGAATATTTTATAATCTGTGTGTTACCTAAAAACATTTCTTGGGGTCGTAATGATGTTTAAGTGTTGCTTGTCTTGCAATAAGCCATTAATTAATATTGTTAATTAATTTCCTGTTAACTTATCTGTATGTGTGTCAATACTGTGTATGCGGTTTTGACCGATTCGGACAAGGTCGAATTAGCAATTATCCATGAGATTATGATTAAAATGTCTTAATATATATACTTTTTCATATGCATTTTATTAATTAGCCGATGGATCAAAATTAATAATACTTGAATTTGAAACAAAATAGTATATTTCATTTAGTTTAAACAAATTACTCCAATAAAATAGTTATCGAAGTTTTGAAACTAGAATTATAAATTTGTAACTTGTATCCTCTTCGTTATAGGTTCGACATTAGATGGAGAAGAATTTGTGATTATGCTCCTCGACCAGAGCCTGTCGCTCAAGTGCGGTTTATATGGTTCACGTAGTTTGCGGGTTATTGCGTGAGCCCGTGGGTTTCTCCAATTCCCACCCAAAAGGTAGCGGCTGCAGGTTGCTACGTTAAAAAAATAAAAAAAGAATTCACATACGTTAAATTACAATACGCATTGATATGAATTATATTATTATTAACTTTTTCCTATTTGACATGTTATGTAAAACACTTTACATATAAGTTAACATATATAAAGTATAAAATTTAATTCATTAAATGATAATTTAAAAAAATATCATATAAAAATAATATTTCATACCCAAAATTGGATATAAAAATATATAATAATTTAGATGACATATTTTAACTGATATTATTGACATACATATAAACGACCTGTTCGGATCAAGAATTAAAATCAACTCATGTTATACCAAATTTTGTGTATAAAAAACATTTTCCATTATATAAAGTATAAACAGGAACGTCTAGACCGCATAGATAACCACAGTTAATTACTGGATATCATGTCAACGCTCTTGATCCAAGATACAATCCGCATATGCATAAATAGTTGCTGGCGTTGAATAAAGGCTCTCACTGAGGACTTCAATTCGGTCCTTGCATTTATTTAGTACCATACTACTTTTTTTTTGGCTAGTTTACTAAATATAAACGCATGTATATTTATATCAAAAGCCTACCCCTAGCTAGGGTTTCTGCTTCAAGTTGTTGGTACATTTTTCATTGACCTAATAACCTCTACCAATAAATTTCCGGTTCAGCCTAGCTGGAACGATAATTTAAAAAGAAGGGCTTTATAAAATGATTGATGATAAATCTTGAGCTTCAAGTTCAGATCCAAGGCTTAGTTATTAATTAGTGTTTAATTTGATGATCTTGTATAAAATTATGCAAATGGCTGGTCGTCAGCATGAAATTTTATAATGCATATACTCTTACCATCTTCCGCAATCTTCCCATCTTTTATTCAGAAGTAAACGCATGCAGTCTTTGTTTTGTACTATTCCGAACATGGAAAAGTCAGCATAGAAATTATACAAGTTATCATGAATAATTCACTATTATTATTCACTTGAATAGTTATGCACATGCAATTTTATACATGTGGAAGTATAAATACTAATTGTATAAATTAGAAAAATTATACAATAATAGACCCGGACTTCTACTAACTTAGTTGTCAACGAAAACTTGTGAAAGAATGAAATTTCAAAATGCAACGCCGATAATTATATATGTATGTATGTATGTGTGTGTATATATATTTTATTTAATTTAATTTCTTAAATTCAGATTTTCTTCCAGCATCCTTGTACATATATATAATTATGTATGATATCTACCTAATATGCAATTATGCTAAATTGAAAATGACATCATTCAAGAACATCAAAAAGCATGACCATCTACTCTACATCCTATCATTAATTCACCAACTTTTTTTTTATTTATTACAAACTTCATTATTAATTATTAATATTAACAAAAGTTATATTAAATAAAATCGGTAAAAATCATGGCCCCAGAACATGTTTTCTGCTAGAGACCTACATCACGAATTACATACTTGACCCCTAGTCACACATTACAAGTGAACACTAGCAAACCAATGCAGATCAGAATGAAGACACTACTAGAGTTAAGGGACAATACCTCATCTCTCGACGACAATATACACCCTCTAATAATATACAATTTTTACAAGGGAAATCTGACTTTCGCCCATCTTATTGCATTTAGATATCCTATAAAACTCTTGATCTTACATACATTGCACATAGACATATACCCGGCTAGGTTTTTTTAAAAAAAATAACACATATGCCTTATAATTTTGCAATTAAGTATATGTTCTCAGATATATTCAAGATGAGTCAGAGTGGAACTCATAACCTGGAAAACAGAGGATAAAACCATAATCACGGATTATCCGGTTGTGCTCGGCCAGCTTCTAGTTTGGTAGTTATCGGGGCCGTTTGGATGAACTTAAAATAAGTGCTTCTTGATTAAAGTAAAAAAAATGAAGTAGAAGTTAGAAACAAATAAGTGATTAAAGTGTGGGAAAGAAGCAGAAGCTGTAAGAGAAAAGCTAACATTTGTAACTTCAAACAAGTGCTTCTGTTTTTTTACACAAACAGGTAAGAAAAGCAGAAGCCAACTTCTTCTTAAAAGAAGTACTTCTCCCCTCGTCCCAAACAGGCACATAGTTTTACACCAATTCCAGTTCATATAAACCTATATACAGATCTACATATGTTTGTGGTGCGAAACGAGGTAGCTAGGTCTATATCAAGTCGGTCCCTACATTATAACGTTGTGAAGAATGTCATACACACACTAAGATTAGTCAATATATAAGCCAACCAGCAGCTCAAGTCTGAACCCACAGTGTCTCTACCTAGCTACCAGACAGACGCTTGCCTTCTTCAGTAGGCCCAGCTCTGAGCAACCCTCTTGTCCATCCATGCAGATGCATCCACATTTGTAATGGCGTCCATTTCTATATAACCACATATTATTTATTAATATTATTAAATTAATTAAAAATGTGTGCATATAATTTAAAAGTTGATGCTTGCTTGATAACAGTAGTAGTTGAAATGAGACTTGTGGGTGGGGACCGACGATTGCGGCTCGAACCTCTCTCTGGATCTCTCTCTGACATGTTACATTGAAGACCTAAACGCTGAAGTTGAAGTCTTCCCTTGCAACTTGTTTTTATTATACAATTATGTTTTTTAGTCTTGTTAATACCTTATCCCCAGATTAGTTCTTCGTTTACTAATTACTACTTGCATGTTTGGCTCAAGGTAAGCAAATGGTTCTAACTCATTTTTTTTATCTTAAATTTGTTTGTACAATAAATTGGAAGACGATTAACTAAAAGTCAAAAGTAATTAAATATATATGAGATATTTTTGAAAATATATTGTACTATTTTTGTGAATTTTGAATGATCAAAGTCTATTTCATCATTTAAATGGATTGACTCAAATTTAAAATAATTTAAACGTTTTCACCTTTTTTTTATGTACAATATTGAATTATTTAAATTGTTAATTCTTAATATTTTAGCTTGGACTCTAGTACATATATGATACTCTTTCCATCCATGATTAACTAAGAATAAGAGTAATAGGAGCGGTGATACACAAAATTGGTCAAAATTTTTTATACATAATAATTAGATAATTGACATTCGAATATTTTTATTAATATTATTTACGAATTTATATAATATTTCCATCAAGCTTAACCCATGTACTCTTATGAATGATTTTATACCAATATTGGTCGTGAACCATTTTACAAGTGATATACGTAAAGTTTACAGAAATAGATTTTCAAAGATATTATCAATTAGTTTGACCTACATAGATTATACATACGTATAATACAACAACTTCGTATAAAAAATAAACACGAAAAAACGTCATTAAAATGCGTGTTTGTATAGTATGGTCGAGTAATCCAAGTGGGTCATTGACATTGAGTATATTGAAAAGATTAACTGGTAAAAGCCAGCAAATTTGAAATAGTAGTCGCTAAGAGCATCGGAGTCAATTTCTGCAGGCTGCTCTTATAAGAACGGAACCGCTGTTTATCATTAAACACTTTTATCCATTGCTAGCTAGCTAAGATATATACATAGACTACAAGAGAGAAGATAGATAGATACATACATGGAGGAAACACTGAAAAGAAAAGCTCATGGGGATGCATTCAAGGAAGAGAAGAGAAGTGAATCGAGCCATGCCGATGATGAAGACCGCAAAGACGAAGATATGCCCCTTGTCAAGGTATTTACTTAACTCATTTTATATATTCTCGTGAGGATTAAGTATATCCTCGCAAATCTTGAAATGAACGAGAATCGAATCCAGAATCTGAAATAATAAGATTAGTCTTATTTCTTAAAATTTTTTATCATGCTTAAGTATATATATCGTTAATTTTCATTCATCTATGCTTAATTATCCCCTTGAGTATATATGTGATTAGATATTTAGATTGATATCTATGAAATGGATTTAGTTCGTTAATTTTTTGATCATTAACCACACGTAAAGATTGAGAAGTATTAACTGTATCTAGATAGCATGAATAAATCTACAGACAGGTACACGATGACTAAATTCTCTAATCGTCTGTACAAAAATCTCACTTTTACAAAGATCGGGAGAATTTTGAAATTTATTTGCAAATATTGTTATGTATAATATTCATTAGTTCCGCATGCTACCAATTTGTTTTTGTTCTTTCTTGATCAGTAGATAAACGATATCGTATTCAAAGGCCATTTGCAAATTGCAATCATACTACTGTTTAAGTCTCCGCTTTAGTGTTAATTAATTAAGTAGTGCAAAGACTAATTAACTATAAAACTAAAAGCAAATTATATAATGTAGGTACTAAGGTACTACTCATATTCTTTATCTCCGCTACAGTTCATACGTGTACTTATATATTAATTGGATTAATGGATGCATGCAGGATAATGAGCTTGATTCTGCGAAAGCCGAAATGCATGAGGTGAGAGAGGAGAACCACAGACTAAGAACTTACTTGGACAAAATGATGAAGGATTATCAAACTCTTCAAACTCAATTCAACAACATTGTTCATGACAGGGATTCTCCCACCAAATCCAGGCCTGTCAATGATCAAGGCCATCGCGAACAGAAGCATGAGACGCGTGATGAGTTTGATGTGTCCCTTAGTCTTGGAAGATCATCTTCGAGTGAAATAAAAAGGGAGAATGATCATAAGCATTCGTCGAGTCCTAAGAAGCCTGTTGAACAGGATAAAGAAGGATTGAGGCTTGGATTGGACTGCAGGTTTGATGTGCAGCCTTCTGTACTTTCGAAAGAAGGAGTGCCTGAATCGTCTCCTGAACATAGCTTGGATGATGTGAAGGAAGTTGGCGCGGAGACGTGGAATGCTCAGAAAAGTGAGAAAGCACATGAAGAGGATGAGGTTTCGCACCAAAACCCTGCTAAGAAAGCCAGGGTTTCTGTCAGAGTTCGATGTGATACTCCCACGGTGAGCATTCCACACAATTGTCATGTCATTATGTACAAATTTTCTGTGCACAATTCTGTACACCTAACACTACTCTTAATTTTGTTGATCATAATTCGATGTTTGTGGAAATGTACTTAGAGGGTGTTTCTTGTGCTTGATTGTAGATGATTGATGGGTGCCAATGGAGAAAATATGGTCAAAAAATCGCGAAAGGAAATCCATGCCCCCGAGCATACTATCGGTGCAGTGTCACACCATCATGTCCAGTGCGAAAACAAGTACAAAGATGTTCACAAGACATGTCCATCTTGATCACCACTTACGAAGGAACGCACAACCACACACTCCCAATAGCAGCCCATGCCATGGCCTCCACTACCTCGGCAGCTGCAGGCATGCTCTTATCCGGCTCATCCACCTCGGGTATCGGATCATCAGGAGCCCCGACTACCATCACCACCCCAGCTGAGCTACACGGACTCAACTATTATCTCTCCAATAACTCAGCATCCTCTAGACCTCCATTCTACTTGCCAAACACTTCAATCTCCTCATCTTCCTCGTATCCATCCATCACTCTCGATCTCACCTCAAGCTCCTCCTCCATGACAAGTACTTTCCCTCCAAGATACAATCTCAATTCCTCGAGTACTAATCTCAACTTCAACACTTCTTTGGACTCCAACGCCACTTTACCCATCTTCTGGAGCAATGCCAACAACTACCAGTTACAAAATTACGCAAAGAACACTCAAATAGGCCAATCGCTAAACTTTGCCAGACAACATCAAGAAAACCTCTACCCATATTCCTACATGCAAAAGAACAACAATGATCTTGCTCAAGCTCATCAGTCCATGCAAATGGACAAGAACTCCATCGAATCTGCCACGAAAGCAATAACAGCCGACCCGAATTTCCAATCAGCCCTAGCAGCTGCAATCACCTCAATGATCGGCTCCAACAACATCAGTGGCAATAATGTAAAATTGCAGGAGCCATCATTTCCAGTGCTGTCTAGTTTTCTTGCAACAAATTCTCAGGCATCAAACATGATCAGGCCTCTCCCTCCTTCATTGCCAATTTCGAGTTCGAAGAGTAAATCTACATCTCCTGAGGATAATAGAGACCAAGTCAGATGATTATGGATTAATTATTCATAACTGGCGTTCATGCAATGAATTTTGTTTGCCAAGTAAACTTAGTTTTCCAATGATTCATTATAATTCTTTGGTTGTAACGTATATAACTCTTAGTAATTATACTATGTTAGTGATGTACAATGGAGAAAACATTGCATGTTGAGGCGACTGCGAACTGAATTGGTAGTCGCCATTGTTAATGGTGTAGCATGCATGTGGATTAAATAAATACAACAACATTTTATATTTGAGTTTTGAGTATTGTAAATAATGTAAATTTGTTTTATAGCTGCATGTACTTACAATTAATGTATGATTATTATTTAGTCCTATTTGTATTGACCAGGCTGCCAGGGAGAAGAGATGCAGAAGGGTGTGCTCATCTTATCTCCTCATCTTTGGCATGCACACAAGAGCGGAAGTAATAAAAATATAACATCTTTACTTTTTTATTCACAGAAAAGAATTTTTTTTTATATTTTACATTAAGTTACTTGTAAAAAATCAAATAAGAATTATTTTTAAATGGAGGGAGTATTATTAATTTTGATATAATGATATACTGTACATTTAAATTATTATATAAATATGTGATACTTTTAATATTACAAATTAAAAGTCCTGTATTACACAATATTACTCATATTATAGAAACTGATTGTTAAAGAAAATGTCCAAATAAGTGATGATGATATGAAATAAAACGAGGAGGGAAATTTTTTTGATTCCTCTTGTATCACTAATACTAAAAATACAAAGAAAGAAAAAAGCGAAATTCTATACCCTAGTTGGGTGGTGGGTATTGGTGAACTCCATAAGTATAGTTAAAACGTTTTAATAAATTTATTTAACACAATGTTCTACACCCGATATTGAACCCTAATTACGATGTTGAACATAAAACACTGCACAACTGAAGTCCACTTTACCATTAAATGTACCACATGCTTTGAAATGAATAACATAAAACATAAATGCTTTGCAATGAATAACATAAACTCAACACCACGTCATACTTTATTATCATGTTCATTATAGCTTCATTTCAACTGCAACCACAAATAGCGCTAACAAAATACGATAATAAGAGAAACAATGAAACACTGCAGAGACAGTCACAGCGACACTTGAGATATACATTTGCTCAAATAGATACGACTATGCACCCAAGGTACGTGACAATGCCTCCTGCACAATGTATACCACGACCAAATGAAGGCAATGTGAAAACACCTTTTTACTTTTTAGTGGCAAGTTATGAGGTCAGACAAGAAAGCAACACAACACGGAATTTTTTTTTAAAAACAACAAGTAAAAGTAGATCTCTGAATGCAACAGAATTCAAACAGACACCCAAAAATGTCATATTTGACCCTGATTAATCCCATATACATATTCAGTATTTCTACATATACACAAATCAATATACTTTCCACGATACATTCTCTATCTCCTTATATTAATGATATTGTCCAAATACATGTACATATAAATTGATATATGAGAGGAGACGGTCAATGTTCATGTAACTTTGTCCCAATGAGATCCAAAGGTCATGACTCATGAGTATGAGCTAGTTGGGCTTTTCAGATATTAAATATTGTCAATACTGAAACGGGTACCAGATACATAGGTTTTGTTGTTTAAAAAAATAAATTCAATCTGGATCGAAATAATTTTGTTATATAATTATAAATTTTTTTATCTATATTTTATATGTATGAGATATAGTATTTTTTTTCTTAATCTAAAGCCTCCCACCGCCTAAAACTGTGGAGATTAACTTTCTAAATTCTAAATTTCATAATCAAGATACTATACTCATATACTCAAGAATTAAGTTTCATTTGCAGTAGTCATGATTATTTTGATTTTAAACTCTTAAAAAGATTTATTTTGGTTTTACACTCTTAAGAAGATTATTTGCTTCACTAACTTGTAGCATGTAGATTTGGCTTTTATTTTGTTAAAATGATACAATTCTGCTTTTGATTCATAATGTTGTTAAATGTATAGTAATTTTACATTTTTTTAAAAAAAAAATTGACCTCCAAGTGTTGATGCGAACAATTTTAAGATTCGTTTAAAGCTTTTAAAATATACTTCCAGAACTTTGTATTCTGTACGAGAATAAAGATAAAATAAAGATTCTTTACTTGAACAAATGAATGAGATTCGATTTTGCTCTTAAAAAAAACTAGAGCATGAATATTTTAATTATAAATCATTTTCGAAATTTCAATTAAAAGAGGGTTTTAGATTTTTTGACATATCTAAAATCAGAAAGTCAAGAGATTCAAGAGCAGTCGAGTCTCAGGGGCTTCAGTTTGGAATTTTAGAGTTCAGCGTGTGACGAGCAGATTTGGGGCTTCATCTTGTTAGGTCCAATCAGACGTAGAAGGGGGGGTTGAATACGTCTTACCAATTTCTTCGATTTAATTTAATTGCGGATAATCTTGTTTCAGTCCATGTTAAATCAATCGTAAATAAATAACTCCAGCAAGTCGGGGAATATTCTTATATTAGAAATAATCCTCGGGTGCTACAAAATCCAACACAAGTGTCGGCTGCAGAGACTACAATCACTCTATTACAAACTCTCGATAAAAACAATCTTCTAATTTAACTCTCGAGAATGTGTATAGTGTGTGCACTTACAAAGTGTGTAGTTGTTTTCAAATGAAAACATTAACCTCTATTTATAGGCTTTCCAACAACTAACCATGGTTAACGAGTTCGTCCTGGACGACTTGAGTTCGTCCTGGACGAATTAAATTGACCAAAATAAATCTATCTCCACAACACATTAACTGGCGCCAATTACATATACATATATACAAGTATATATATATGTATGACAGAGTAACCAGTCAAACATGGCGCCAAGGATTTGTACAATGGGAAGTCAAAACTTGCGCTTGACTTCCCAGTCAAACCTTGCGCTTTGTAGAGACAACTACTGTGAGAGAATTACTTAGATTAAATCTAAGTAATTAAGTCAATTGTTGCGCTGAGAATACTGGTCAAAGGTTGCGCTTAAGGAGCTTCACAGGGGACATGACTTAGATAAATTCTAAGTGAAAGATGCGCTTGATTCTTCCCCTGTATGTGAGGCGCCAACTTTGACCAAAAGTCAATAGTTGCGCTTATGGAAGGAGACAGTGTATGCACTGTATATACTTAGAAAATTCTAAGTGTTTGAGAGAGGTTGAGGCGCAAACTTTGACTTAGTCAAAGTTTGCGCTTTAACAGTGTTGATGCTTCCCTTGTGATGAACACTTAGACAATTTCACAAGACTTCCCATTTAGCATACGAATTAAATATACATATATATATACTTAATTGTGTTTAATTAATCACTTGAATTATTTAAATTCAAATAATTCACAATTAATATATATATATATATATATATATATATATATATATATATCTAATTAATAAGTTCCTTTGGCAATAAATCCAGGAGCAGCTCGATTGACCTGATCAATTAATTCGTTGATCGAATCCACTGAATACTTTCGTATGTCCTGACGTCCTGTGCACTGGTCTGGTTCACGAACGACTCGAACTGAAATAATTCTTTGAATCCTTTGCTTGATAATATACTTGATCAGTCATTCCGGGTTAGGTGTTGCTTCGATAAATTTGATTATGAATAATCAAATTAAATATACTGGAATCTTCTGGTCTTTGATACTTGATCTTCAGGCAATCTTGATAGCAGACACATTGAACTTTATTCTTCACTGAGGCTTGAACATATTAATGAACTTCTTTCAGTGGACGGATGCTCGTCTCAGATATCTTGATTGTCTTTGTCTGTTTGTATCGAATCTCCAACCTGTAGATTCCTGTATTATACTTACGTATTGTTTCTTGTCTTTTGTTGTGTTGAGTTATCGTAATTACATTTACGTTACATTATGCTTTACAATCTCCCCCTATTTGATTGTTAGAGTTCGACAAGCAAATCCTTTAAGAGGATAACTCAACTGACACAATGAAAAAGCATACTAATTTAAACAGGAAATAATACTAAGTACAGTCTGGATTATATCTTACATTTTCCAGAAATCAAAAGTAAATATAAGTAGCCATTTCTTCCTCTAGCCTGAACTAATCTGTCCTTGGTTTCTTGGCTCTTGCATTAAGCAGCTTTTGCTCAGCTTTCCTCTTTGCAGCTTCCTCTACTCTCTTCTGAGTAAGCTTGTTTTCAATCTCTTCAATCCTTGCTGTGATGGTACTCAGTGCCACTTGCTCCAGTGTATTCTCAGGTGGAGGTTGCTCCAGATTTTTCTTCATCTTCTCTAAGGTTTGCAGATGAACCATCTTCTTCAACTTCTTAAAAGTGACATTCATCTCCATTCCTTCAATTTTCATAATGATCCTTGATGGATGAGCACGAACTCTAGAAGTGTTGTGGACAGTCTCTACAGCTTTTCTTATCTCCAGAAGATCAATCAAATCTTTGAGCACACTCTTGTCTTCTTTTACCACTGACCACTTAACAGCTGCAACTGCACGAGTGATTCTTTTGGAATTGAGTTTTCCAATCTCTGTGAGTGGTATAGCAGTGACTTCAGAGTCTTTCTTCTTCTTGAATATTACAGATGTAGGATTGTAAGTAACAACAGGTGCATTTGGATTTTCAGGAATTTCAGGGTTGAGTGGAGGCAGTGGATATGGTGGTTGACGATTGATGGCTGACAAGTCCAAATCTCTCAGAGCAGCAAAGTTCAGACGATAAGCATATAGCAATTCAGCAGTTAGTCTTCCCTTGCTAGTCCTTGAGCACTTCTCCCTGACTTGAGCTTCCAGATATTTCAGTATACGAGGATTGTATGTTGATAATGCTTCATCAGTGAGTCCAATACTCTGAATCATACCATCCTTGAAATATTTGATAACTGAAGGCTTGTCATGAATTTCAACTCCAATATCAGATATCCAATCTTCCACCATATCTCTGAATATTTCATTATGCTTTCTGCCGGTTGAGATGATCTTGTTTCTTACCACAAACAGCTCAGTTAAAGAAAGATCTCTGAGAAACTGACTTGACACATGCTTGAGTCCATGGCCTTCTCTCTGTAGCTCAAATGATATGTTCACCATCCACCCTCTCCTGGGAAGAACAGCAACAGACACAGTAGAAATGATATCATTTAACACCTCGTGATAATCATGTAAATCCTTGTAGTTGTTCCTGAAGGAGTCAAAGATATCTTTTACTTCGTCATCATCATTGTCTTGAGTGACCTCTGGAAAATCAAACACAGATCTAGCAGCATCCCATTCAGCTCCATCTTTATGTAAGTTGGCAAGTCTCCTTTCCCTTCGAATCCGTCTTTGGTTTTCTAACTTCTCCCTTGCTCTCCTTTGCTCAGCATAATCCCTAGCAACATTAGCAATGTCTTGTGGATTTGCAATTTCAAACTCTTCAGCACGAAAGATGTCATTGTGATATGCAAGTTCATCAGCAAAGACTTCAGTGTCTGGGATTTCTCCTTCTTCAAGATCTTCATTCTCAGCACCAACCATCCTAATCACCCTGTCATCCACAAACTCAGGGATGTATTCATCATGACTGTAACTGAATTGATGCCTAAGAGCAGAATCAATCAGTTCTTCAGACACCCCTGTGAGCACCCTTTTTCCCTTTGCTTTTTCAGCTGCTCTCTCCCCCTCAGTTGAGTAATCCTCTCTGGAAGGGTGAGAAGCCAGCAATTTAGCTTCAAGAGCAGCCAATCTTTGCTCCATAGTAGACTTAATCTCCACCAACTCCTCCCGTAGAACAAGATTTTCAGCTTCAAGATGTTGAACTTTGAATTTCAGAGCTTCAAATTCTGTCACAGATACAGTTGGAATTGGTGTAGGTTGGGCTGTTGGGTTCTCACTTGTTCGTTCTGCAGGTGTTTCTCTCATTTCACTCAACACTAGAGCACTCAGTGGGGCAGAGGGTTTCTGTATAACTGGTTCTGTAAGTGTTTCCCTCTCACTCAAAGAAGCTCCAGCTTCTGTGGATGTACCTGCAAGAGAAATCTTCTTAGCCTCTTCTAGAGAGGTCACAGAAGGTGCAATGAAGGTTCGTGAGCCTTCGTCCTCAGTTTCCTCGTCAGATGAATCTGAGTCATAAGAAACAAGTTGCCAACTACTCGAAGGTAGTGAGTCCTTAGATGGATCCTGAATTGGAATCTCAGGGTGGGTAGACACAGGGCTCGAAGGATGTGATCCTTGAACAGGCGAAGCACCCTGGTTTCCCACAACTGCCTTTGACGGCGAATGACTTTGTGACAAGTCCTCTATCACTGGCACACTTCCTGAAATGAAGGGCTCAGAAACAGATTGCCGTTCACCTTCGAGAGGTGAAGAGTCCTTTGAAGGATCTGGGAATGTTCCTCCCAGGAGGGTAGACAAGGATGTAGAATGTGGCAATTCATCCAAGTTTCCCCCAGAAGCCTGTGAAGGCAATTGACCCTGAATAGGATCAGTAACAACAGTGTCTATCCCTAACATGGACGACAAAGTGTTAGCAACCGTCAATTCTTCTATCGTGTGTGCAACCTCACTGTGCATTGGAGTAATGTTTGGCTGAGGTGGTGAAGAAAAAGACAGATTTGCAGTTGTCTCAGGTTCTATTCTCCTTTCCTGACTAGGAGACAGAGCTGCAGATTCAGAAACAAACTCCTTATGTGGTGCACTAAAGGCACTTTCTCCCTCTTTCTCAGAAATAGTAGATGGTTGGCTGAGGGGTAGAGTAGTTTCTGCTTCTGATGTTTGTAGAATTTGTGAAGTGGTGCCTTGGTTATGAACTTGGGGGATTTCAAATTCATTGGCACTTGTGATAGGTGGTGAAAGCTGATTGGAATCCAAAAGATTCTGAACCCAATCAGGTGCACTAAAGGACAAGTTGTCAGAGTCAGAAGGGATACCTGACTGCAGCAAAGGATTGTAGGTGTTGGTGAAGAGCTCATCAATGTCCACCATCACATCATCTGAAGGTGCAGCTGCAGTGGTTGGAACAGGACTATCCACTTCATCTTCAGAGTCAGTGGAGTTGTCTTGTAAGGAATCCTCTCCTTTAGATTGAGCATTGTCATCTGATGATGTCTGTGCATCTTCCACTATCACCTCTTCTTCCATGTGTGAAGTTTGAGTCTCAGGGATATCAGCTTGATGAGATGACTCAGGGACTTCTTCAGCTTGGGTTTCAGGAGCCTCTACTTCCTGAACCACTGGATCAGCAACATTTTGAATGTGGGGTGGAGGCACATTTTGATTGTTCAGGAATTCTTGCATTGCCTCCGGAAGAACCACATCTTCATTGTTGGTGTAAGTTTGATGGTTTTCCAGCATAGAAATGACCCTGGTAGTCATGAAAGAGCATATGACATTGTCTATATTGGGATAGACAGCTTTTTCAGCAGGAGTCAGCATCTGGTTGAGCACAATCTGGAAGAACCTAGGATAGAGGAGTATGTTTCCGTTTTTCCTTAGGGAGTCCTGAAAAGCTCCCATGATCATGTGTCCCAGATTTATTCTTGTATTCTGAGCTATTGCAATTCCAATCTCCTGGTTGAAGGTTGTGATGCCATGGAACCCTCCAGTCTTTGGTGCAAATACATGAGAAATAGAATTAAAGAAGAAATTCCATTCTCGAGGTAAATGCTTCACGTACATTTTGCTGGGAAGATCACCATTTTCCCTCTGGCAATGGATAGCAAAGAAGAAGTTTGTCCTTTCAGCTCTATCTGGAACATCTTCAAAATTCTCTGTTGGAAGTTGCAGAGCAGTGTTCAGGGTGTTCTCAGTGATTGTCAGTGTTCGTCCCTGAATAACGCATTTGAGTCCAAATACCTGTTCTTCATTTACCACAGAGATAGAGGACAGAAAATCTCGAAGTAGAGATTTGTTAAGGTATACAGACTCAGTCATAGCAAACCTAGCAAATGAGAATTCTGACATGTATCGAACCCAACGTCGATAATTCGCTTGCGTAATTAAATTATTATTTTCAACAATAGTGAAATTTGTTTTCGGAATCTCAAAATTTGCAGCCATTTTTAATTAAAAATAAAAATGATTATAAATTTCGTTTCACGAAAAATAACGAACAAATTTCAACTTATGTCACGAAAATAATTAATTAATAACGCTCCGTAAAACCCTAATTCCAAGAATTTCAGATTTTAATGAAATTCAAGTATGTAATACTTCTTGAAATTCTAAGAATAATGGGATCGGTTTCGCAAATTATGAATACTAAGAACTCGTTCAAATCAGTCCAAGAATGTCAAGAGTTTCGAAAAAGCCCTAACGAAAAACAACGATGGATCGTTAAAATTTTTATATGTAGTGAAAGCTCTCGACTAGGGGAATTCAAAACAGGTCGCAACAATTGAAATTACGAAAATGCCCCTCATACATACACTGTATGAGGCGCAACTTCGTGAGACTTAGAAAATCTAAGTCACAATAAACAGAAGCATACAGTGGCTGTAGGTAAGAGGCGCAACATTTGACTGGAAAGTCAAACGTTGCGCTTCTAGAGTATACAGTATGTGTATGTATATGTTGGTCAGGGGCGCAACGTTTGACTTAGTCAAATGTTGCGCCTAACCCCACATACCTACCAGTAAAGTATACTTAGCCAAATTTCGAGTGGAACTCCACCCAAAATCATATCAATTTTGTTAAACGAATTTGATTAAATTCAAAGAGATTTAACAAATCGATATCACAACTAAATTAAATAAGTTTTAACTAAATTAAAATTTAGCCAACAAATATTTAATGAATTGTGCTGCAATTATTTTAATCAAGATTTAATTAATGGAGAACTTAACATAATTTGAATTGCTTCAAATCCATTAATCAAATATAATTAAAATATGAATTAAATAAACACTAATATTCATTAATTGAATATAAGCACTTAAATACTTCAAGAAAATTAATATGTAAAATACTGGATGCACTTTGTAAATTCACAAGTCCTGAAAATATGTACATTTTAAAACTTGTGAACTTACGAACAAATTGCAGTTATTTCTTGTCTAATTAATTAGACATATTTAACATCCCAAGTTCACCAACCAGTCTAGAGAAAGTGGATTCGTCTAGTGGTTTAGTGAAGATGTCTGCAATTTGTTGATCAGTAGGTACAAAGTGTAACTCTACTGTTCCATTCATGACATGCTCGCGAAGGAAATGATACCTGATATCAATATGCTTTGTCCTGGAGTGTTGAACAGGATTGTTGGCAATGGCAATGGCACTCGTGTTATCACACAGAATCGGAATTTTATCCAACATGAGTCCATAATCTTGTAGTTGATTCCTCATCCACAAGATTTGAGCACAGCAACTCCCAGCAGCTATGTATTCAGCTTCAGCTGTAGACGTAGACACGGAGTGTTGCTTCTTGCTATACCATGACACCAACCTTCGTCCAAGAAACTGACAGCTTCCTGAAGTACTTTTCCTATCAATCTTACATCCTGCAAAGTCAGAATCTGTATAGCCAATCAGATTAAAACCTGTATCTTTAGGGTACCAAATCCCTAGATCGGGGGTTCCCTTAAGATACCTAAAAATACGCTTAACAGCTATAAGATGTGACTCTTTAGGATCAGCCTGGAATCTAGCACATAAACAAGTTGCGAACATGATATCTGGTCTACTAGCAGTTAAGTATAAGAGAGAGCCAATCATACCTCGATACTTCGTGATGTCAACTGACTTACTAGATTTGTCCTGATCAAGTTTGACAGCAGTTGGCATAGGGGTTTTGGCAGGAGATGCTTCTTCCATTCCATATTTCTTCAGAAGATCCTTGATGTATTTAGATTGGCAGATAAAAATACCGTCAGGCTTCTGAATGACTTGAAGTCCTAGGAAGAAGGACAATTCTCCCATCATGCTCATCTCATACTTGCTCTGCATTAACTTAGCAAATCTCTCGCACAAAAGATCATTAGTAGAACCAAATATAATGTCATCGACATATACTTGTACAAGAATTATATCATCCTTATGCTTTTTATGGAAAAGAGTTTTATCGATGATACCTCTGGTGAAACCATTTTCAAGTAAGAACTTGGAAAGAGTGTCATACCAGGTTCGAGGGGCTTGCTTCAGGCCATAGAGAGCTTTGAAGAGAAAGTATACGAAGTCTTCAAATTCTTTGTCTTCAAACCCAGGGGGTTGTTCAACATAGACTTCCTCTTCCAGATCACCATTCAGGAATGCACTTTTCACATCCATCTGATATACTTTGAAGTTGGAGTGTGCAGCAAATGCTAAGAACATCCTGATTGCTTCAAGCCTAGCAACTGGAGCATAGGTTTCATCATAATCAATTCCTTCTTCTTGCGAATAACCCTTTGCAACCAGTCTTGCCTTATTCCTCGTAACAATACCATCTTCATCTAGTTTGTTTCTAAAAACCCATCTAGTGCCAACTATAGATTTTCCTTTAGGTCTTGGCACTAGCTTCCAAACTTTCTGCCTTTCGAATTGATTGAGTTCTTCCGGCATTGCAGATACCCAATCTGGATCATTTAGAGCCTCATCAACTTTCTTTGGTTCTGTCTGAGACAAGAAACCAGCAAAGTTGCATTCATTCTGAGTTGCTCTTCTAGTCTGCACTCCTGTGTCTGGATCACCAATGATTTGTTCGACAGGATGGTCTCTACTCCATACCCTTTGTCTTGGCAGATTCAATCTTGATGATTGTTCGGTGAAATCTACACGCAAGCGCACGTGATCACAAGTAATATATTAAGTTCGATCCCACAGAGACTGGTGAATTAAGAATACGCACCTATGCAACAATGTATGATCAATTATCACTGCTAAGACAATTAACAAGGATTGGTTTCTTTTATACTAATAACTAAAATTACTAATCAAATTCAGAATAGGAAAACACATGGGATTCTAACTTCATTATCGAATTCATCTAGAATTGAAATTACTGATTAACATGCGACTGTTGATCCTAATCAGACAACACGAAAGTAATACATGCCAACTCTCGTTGCACACATATCATACCAATCAAAATCCGCAATTAAGACAGAAATCTCATGGACACCAACAAAGCTCAGACCCTATATCTCTATAGCGGTAGTGTAAGCAGAGAGGTTTAAATAACAAGTCATCTATCGTGATTACACAGGGTGATAAAAATAGTTCAAGTCTACCACAAATTATGTTTCTTTCACATAATCCTATGTTTGCATGGCATAGTTCTAAATTCAATCATCCACTCTCGCTTCAGAAAGAATTAACAAACAACTTAGAAGTTAGCTACGCTCCTAAGAAGAATAAGCACGGCTCATGCAAAGAAATCAACGTACGTCACACAATCAAGTAATTAACATTCGTTACTAGACTACATCGATAAATCCATTAGAATCCCATGAAGGCGGTTAGTTCATAATCGAACTAATCGACATCATGGGTTCTAGTGAAAACATTATAAAGAAAAGACAAGAATTGAATGGAATAAAAATGCTTGAATTAATACTAATAAGGATCACACGTTACAGATTTGATGTTCACGATCTTGCTCGAAACTGTCACTTCCTCGCAAAGAACGATCTAATACAAACTGATAATGTGTTTTGATTACAAGAGAAAACTAACTATGATATTGTTCCGATATTCTAACTATATTCAACTACTACGAGGCTAGGGTTTTACACATGAAAAATAATAAAGTGCATTGACCAAGTCAACCGGGCCTCGACCGCTGCGAAAATCCACTAAAAAGCTGTAAAAATCGGCCCGGGGAGTTCTGCTGGGCGCGGCCGCGCTAACTTAGCGCAGGCGCGCTAGTTGATGCAGTTAGTAGCGCGGGCGCGCTACCACTTAGCGCGGGCGCGCTAGTGTCTGCACTGGCAGCTCCGTTTTTTCGTTTCTCGCTCGTTCTCGCGTGCATGTCCTTCCTCGCTTCTAGTACCACTTCCGTAGGTGATCACGGTTGCATTTAGCATATGCAACAAGCCCTTTAAACCCCTAGATAGCTCTAGTGGACGAGTGTGTTCTCGTGAGGGTTTGTAGAAGATGTACCCACAAAATCCCAAGTTGTGATGACTCCATAATTCTCTATTCTTGCAAATAATGCACCAAAACCAACCTAAAATGATAGAAAATCACTTCATCACCTCAACTCGTGACCTGCACAGAAAAACACTAAAAACACATCAAAAGACACTAAACACTTAAGTACAACCAACCAATTTAAGTGGAAATGAAGGCCTATAAGTGTGTATAAATACCGCTTATCACACCCCCAAACTTAAACTGATGCTTGTCCTCAAGCGTCAACGACACTATACAACAATACAATGCAATGCATGAATGCAACTACGTGATGAATGAGTAAACTATGAAGTAATTGCCTTGCCAATTATAATACCTCAGATTGTGCTAATGTTCTCGAATTTCATCTCTCTCGCTACCAAGTCAATTACTCTTCTATTTACAAGTGTGGAGTGCCCGTGTGTGCAAGTATGCTCTTTTATTGAGACAAGACAAATACTACTACTCCCACAGAATCCCAATCAAGAATCGTAAAAGTTTAAAACTAACACCCCGTCACTCAAGTCCTACTAAAAGCCAAGGTCCCAAAGAATGTCCACACCCTTCTATTTTATTCACTATTTTTTTTTTCTTTTTTTTTTTTTCTTATTATTGATGATTAATTGCTCGGTCTAAGGTCAGAGCGCTTCGCAGTGTAAATGCGTTACGAACACCACAAGACTTCACACACCAATTATTCACTCTATTCTAGTGGTTTATTTAACCGTGCAATGGTTGAGATCCCTAAAGATTTATGCACTAGTACCCATGTAGCGAGCGTTGGGTCAACAATCCCAAACCACGAAGGGCTTTAGGTTGTTAGGCACAAAGTCCCCTCAGACTTAATTACTCGAGTACTAATGAGCTCAACCTAGTTAATTCTACCACTTATTTTTCTAGTGAATTTATTTACTACTATTTTTTTTTCTTTTTTTTTTTTCCTATATATATTTTCTTTTTTTCTAGAAAGGTATATCTACTCCTCAGTTCCCCCAAACTTAAGATTTACAGACCTAAGCTGAAGGGTGTTCAATTCAATCCTAGAATTCATGGAATTTCGTCTAAATCCTATCTCAAGAACATATGTGAATTACAATTTCCAACACAAGCAATTTCCAAGTACTAACCTAGCATTGCAATTGAAACTACTAATCAAGAACTGCGCACATAACTCATCATAGGCAATTAACTTGGCTTAACTTCATAATTCATGCACATGCTCGTGATATTAACTACTACAATTACCACTAAACATGTAAAATAAAGAAAATATGGGAAAATTAGAAAGAAAACGTGAGAAATAATCAAAGCAAAATAAATAAATAATAAAAAAAAACGTGAACTACATGAACTAACTAACACATGCAAATAATAAAAAAAAAACTATCTAATAATATGCTCTTCCTTAGATTACCACCCCCAAACTTAAAATATTCAATGTCCCCATTGAAAGTGATAAAAAGGCTAGAGCACCCACATACCTACTCGGTGTCCGAGTCCTCCCCCTCCTCTGCTGGAGGTGAATCAGGTGGAGGATACTGCATCCCTGCTCCGAATACTGGCCACTGAACTGTGACCCCCTGTGCCTGGAAAGCACTACCTAGAGCCTGTGTCAAGTCATAAGCAAACCTCTGGTGGATGTCGTGCATGGTGTCCATCCGTCTCGCTAGGCGGCGATACTGAACATCTCCCATCGGTTCGGAGCTCCTCTCCGTCTGTGAAGTACCAGCTCCAGAAGCTCTAGGCTGCTCCCTCCTCACAAATGCTGGACGTCCCCCTGGCACCTCATCATATATGTACCCGAGGCCTCGAGGGTGGGGAACTCCTCCATCCCACTCCGTCATCCGACTGATCGCCGAATGATCAATAGGTGTCCCTGGCAACTGTAATTGCTCGTTGGATGGCCAACGAACACCGCTCGATCGACAGAGCTTCGTCACAATTGTGCCATATGGAATGGCACCAGTGGTTCCTCCCCGTAAGAACCTCAGAATCCCCTGATGAATAACATGTCCCAGATCAATATACTTGCCCGAGACAATCCCAAAGAGCAGAATAGCTCTCTCCACTGTCACCTCATGTCCATGTGAAGATGGCATGATGTTCGCACAGATGAAGGCGTTCCACGCCTTCGCATACCGGTTCAGAGCGGCTGCAGGAAAAGAAACATGTGCCGGCAAAGGAGGTGCAGTCATCTTCCAATGCGTGTCCGGTACGCACATGTCATACACCAACCTCTCAAAATCAATCGGATCGTCATCAAACCGGCGTTTGGCACGCCCAATCCTCTCAACCACCCAATCTTCTTCATTACGGCGCTTGGCGCGCCCCCCAATAACTTTACGGATCGCCTCCGCACTATAATCAACTCGGATTCCCCGCACCACCGTGAATCCATCACGATTCTCCTTGGCATTAGCATAAAACTCCCGAATAATAGCCAAGGGAACCGCCTCCGGAGCCTCGCAAAAAGACTCCCAACCCCGCTCTTGAACCATGTTCAAAAGCTCACCATCCTCCGCCGTGGGTAAGAATCCCCTCTCCTTAACTAACGACTTATTCATAAGCCGTTGAAACTCGGTTCGTGCTCCATCGGAAGTGAACTCAACCTCACCCATCGAGGAAGAATCGCTAGATGTAGGGGCTTGGGTGCTTGTTCCTTGTGATCTTCGGGCTCTTTTGGGTGCCATTGGTAGAGATTTAGAGTTGCAAGAGATTTGTTTGTAGTGGGTTTGAGAGATTGGATGAAGGTTGTGTGTATGGGTGTGTATATATAATTAGGGTTTAAAGAATGATAATGCGATTTGGAGATGGGTTTTGTGTTTATATAAGGATTGGAGAGCTGAGTTAGGGTTTAATAAGATGTATTTCGGGCTAGGCATGCAAAATTAGGATTGTGGGCTTTTAAAAACGAAAAGAAAATATTTTTGGGAGAAAAACCGCCAGCCTCTGCAGTCAGTAGCGCGGCCGCGCTAAGTATAGCGCGGGCGCGCCGTGCAACTTAGCGCGGGCGCGCTGACACTAGCGCGGGCGCGCTAGTGTCTGACACCGGAGGCTGAATTTTTCGATTTTTGTGTTTTTGAGGTTTACAATGGTACAATGTGGTTCCAATGCGTGGGTTGCCTCCCACGAAGCGCTTGTTTAACGTCGTTAGCTCGACGTGAAGTCCAGAATTAATCCGATTCCGATGAAGTATCCTGTGGAGGATACCTCGTTCCATAACCAAACGAATCCCAAGTAACATTGACGTCTAGTGCCAAGAACGCTTCAGCAAGAGAATCCGTTAGTATATCAGCAAAGCGACCAATTCGTTCCTCCAACACGTCAATACGCCTGATTATTCTTCGGTACTGTGCTTCATTCAGTGTTGAAACAGCAGGTGATTGAATTACGGATTGGTTACTTGCATTGGCCGAGAGTAGAGGATAAGTGTCTCCACATGCATTAAAGTTTGAGTCTGAGTGAGCTCTAATTCTGTGCCAATTATTCATCTGATTTTCCTGAGTGACTTCGACCGCTTCATCCTCCTCCGATTCTTCCTCTTTTGAGATCTTCCACTTTAGATCTTTGTGCTCAGCAGCGGCTAGGTTCTCCATCAGTTCGTAAGCATCATCGAAGCTTTTGTTCCACAAACTTCCTCCAGCTGCCACGTCTAACTCTGCTCTACATTGACTGTTGAGACCCCTGTAGAAGTAATTAATTGCCATTCCCGGAGGCATGTCATCTTCCTTGAGATTTTCGAGAATCTTCTTGAATCGGTCCCACGCTAGGCAAAGATATTCTCCCGAGAATTGAGAGAATTTACCTTCAGTGTTTTTGATAGCTGATACTTTGATTAGAGGATAAAACCTTGTACAGAATATTTTCTCCAACTTGTTCCAGCTATTAGTAGTGCTTGCCGAGAGAGATATAAACCACGATCGTGCTACATCACGTAGCGTGAATGGAAAGAGTCTCAGCTTCACTAGATCTTTAGGTCCGATATTGAAATCCAATGCAGTAATGAACTTCTCGAATTTCTTTAGATGTAGGTTTGGGTCTTCAAGAACAGAACCCCCAAATTGAATGGTATCTTGCAGCTTGAGAATGATTGATGGTTTGATGCGAATGCCACTGGCTGATATTGATGGTTCAATTGTGTCAGCCTTATTATCATTGATGTTCAAACGAGAAAATTCACGTGACGCCTCACCAACTGCTGTCCTTGCATAATTCATTGTTTCAGAATCTGAGAAAGAAGATGAATCCATTGCTTCCTTACTGGTTTGAGTATGTGTTTGCATAAACGCGATCCAAGCACCTGAGATAAAGAAAAGAAGAAAAGTGAGAAGAGAATAGAATCCTAGTCAGTGAATTTTAATGCACACTGATGACAAGTACATAAACTAATTAATTAACACCGAGTTCCCCGGCAGCGGCGCCAAAAACTTGTTCGGTGAAATCTACACGCAAGCGCACGTGATCACAAGTAATATATTAAGTTCGATCCCACAGAGACTGGTGAATTAAGAATACGCACCTATGCAACAATGTATGATCAATTATCACTGCTAAGACAATTAACAAGGATTGGTTTCTTTTATACTAATAACTAAAATTACTAATCAAATTCAGAATAGGAAAACACATGGGATTCTAACTTCATTATCGAATTCATCTAGAATTGAAATTACTGATTAACATGCGACTGTTGATCCTAATCAGACAACACGAAAGTAATACATGCCAACTCTCGTTGCACACATATCATACCAATCAAAATCCGCAATTAAGACAGAAATCTCATGGACACCAACAAAGCTCAGACCCTATATCTCTATAGCGGTAGTGTAAGCAGAGAGGTTTAAATAACAAGTCATCTATCGTGATTACACAGGGTGATAAAAATAGTTCAAGTCTACCACAAATTATGTTTCTTTCACATAATCCTATGTTTGCATGGCATAGTTCTAAATTCAATCATCCACTCTCGCTTCAGAAAGAATTAACAAACAACTTAGAAGTTAGCTACGCTCCTAAGAAGAATAAGCACGGCTCATGCAAAGAAATCAACGTACGTCACACAATCAAGTAATTAACATTCGTTACTAGACTACATCGATAAATCCATTAGAATCCCATGAAGGCGGTTAGTTCATAATCGAACTAATCGACATCATGGGTTCTAGTGAAAACATTATAAAGAAAAGACAAGAATTGAATGGAATAAAAATGCTTGAATTAATACTAATAAGGATCACACGTTACAGATTTGATGTTCACGATCTTGCTCGAAACTGTCACTTCCTCGCAAAGAACGATCTAATACAAACTGATAATGTGTTTTGATTACAAGAGAAAACTAACTATGATATTGTTCCGATATTCTAACTATATTCAACTACTACGAGGCTAGGGTTTTACACATGAAAAATAATAAAGTGCATTGACCAAGTCAACCGGGCCTCGACCGCTGCGAAAATCCACTAAAAAGCTGTAAAAATCGGCCCGGGGAGTTCTGCTGGGCGCGGCCGCGCTAACTTAGCGCAGGCGCGCTAGTTGATGCAGTTAGTAGCGCGGGCGCGCTACCACTTAGCGCGGGCGCGCTAGTGTCTGCACTGGCAGCTCCGTTTTTTCGTTTCTCGCTCGTTCTCGCGTGCATGTCCTTCCTCGCTTCTAGTACCACTTCCGTAGGTGATCACGGTTGCATTTAGCATATGCAACAAGCCCTTTAAACCCCTAGATAGCTCTAGTGGACGAGTGTGTTCTCGTGAGGGTTTGTAGAAGATGTACCCACAAAATCCCAAGTTGTGATGACTCCATAATTCTCTATTCTTGCAAATAATGCACCAAAACCAACCTAAAATGATAGAAAATCACTTCATCACCTCAACTCGTGACCTGCACAGAAAAACACTAAAAACACATCAAAAGACACTAAACACTTAAGTACAACCAACCAATTTAAGTGGAAATGAAGGCCTATAAGTGTGTATAAATACCGCTTATCAATGATTCACCAAAATCATAGTTGTGTTGAGTGTGATGACTAGTAGATCCACTTTGACTTACTCCCCCTGAGCTGATGTAGATCCTATTTGATGATCCTCCACTTTGACCACTGTGACCATGATGATCATTTGTATTGTTGCCAATACTTCCTCCAGATGGTTCAGGATCAGCATTTTCTTCATTTGCATTAGTTTCTCTTGCATCAGCTTCAGGTTGCTCTTCTCCTAAATAAATGTCTTCAAAATTCTCAAACTCCAGAGAATCTGATTCATTTTCTTTTTGGAGACTTGGGAGTTTGGTATCATCAAATCTTACATTGATGCTTTCAATCAGTTTGTCGTCATTGATCAGATAAACCCTGTAGGCCTTAGACTCCAAAGAATAACCCAGAAATATGCCTTCTTCAGCTTTGGCATCAAACTTTCCCAAATGCTCTTCTTTTAACACAAAGCATTTTGCACCAAACACATGAAAGTAACTCAGTGATGGTTTTCTGTTGGCCATTACTTCATAAGGAGTCTTATCCAGATCCTTGTTAATCAGGGTACGATTTTGAGTGTAGCAAGCAGTGCTTACAGCTTCAGCCCAGAAATAGATTGGAAGTCTTGATTGACTAATCATTGTCCTTGCTGCTTCAATCAAGGTTCTGTTCTTCCTTTCTACGACACCATTTTGTTGTGGAGTCCTTGGAGCTGAATACTGACGAGAGATGCCCTTATCAGTACAGAAGTCATTAAGAACAGCATTACGAAATTCTGTTCCATTATCTGATCTGATTGCCCTTACTGGCAGATCTGCTTCCTTTTCAATCTTCTTGATATGATCAATGATGACGAGTGCTGCTTCATCCTTTGAATGTAAGAATAATACCCATGTGTATTTTGAGTAGTCATCGACGATCACAAGAGCATATCTTTTCCTTGATATAGAAGGGATGTTGACTGGTCCAAACAAATCCATATGAATCAGTTGAAGGGGTGAACCAATATCTGTCATGCCTTTGCTCCTGTGTGATGCTTTCTTTGACTTCCCTTTTTCACATGCATCACAGAGTCCTTCTTGACAGAATTCTTTCTGTGGCAATCCTCTCACAAGTTCCCTTTTGACTAAAGAGTTCATAGTCTTAAAGTTCAAGTGTGAGAGCTTCCGATGCCATAACCAACTATCATCAGCAGAGGCCTTGGTGTAGAAACACTTGACCTCCCCCTTACTTGCTGAGTCTATGTCGGCTATAAACAAACTTGATTTTCTTACACCACGGAGGGTAAGATCCTTGTTCTTCCGGTTCTGGATTAAGCAAACTTCCTTCTGAAAGATTACGTCGTATCCTTTGTCACAGAACTGACTGATACTCAGTAAGTTGTGCTTGAGTCCTTCCACCAGAGAGATATCTTCAATGATGACATTTCCAACTTTCAGCTTACCATATCCCGTTGTAAAACCTTTGCTGTCATCTCCAAAGATTACAATTGGGCCGGTTCTCATCACCACATCTGTGAGCAGGGACTTTTCTCCAGTCATGTGTTTTGAACAACCACTATCAAGAACCCACACAACTTTACTTTTCCTTCCTGTGCCCTGCATTCACAAATGGATTAAACTTTCTTTGGTACCCAGACATTCTTGGGTCCAGGTGATTTAGTAGAAACAGGATTATCAACAGAAACTGGTTTAACATGTGCTTGTTCAGGGGTGACTGGACTCTTCTCCTTTTTAGTCTTAGCAGAAGTGCTTTTAGACTTGGAGTTGGGAGTTTCCTTCTTCTTAGAAGGACTAGCAGTCTTTGCCACAGGGGCAACAGAAGGTGCAGGCATATTCATATTCATGGTAGATGGTGCAGAAAAAGATGCATTCAACATGGTAAAGCATGCAGACATCATATTCATAGCACATAGCATGCAACCTACTCTACCACATGGCAAATGAACAGTATTCATGTTAACAGTATTAGGCATGCTAGAAACAGAATTATCTACTTTAATCACTTTACATGCATGAGTAAGATGATTAGTAGAATTGCAATTATTACAAACCTTTCTAGCATTAGAATTCCTAGAATTGGTGTTCTTAGGATCTAACTTGCCATTCCTGTTGTTCTTCTTTTTGTTGGAACTAGTACTTCCTAATCCAGTTTTATCTGAGTCATCTCTGACATGGGAATTAGAAGGTACATCTTGTGATTCCTGTTTTACTTGAGGCTTAACAACTTCCTCATTTTTCAACTCTTCCTTGATGACAAGGTCTTCTTCTATCAGAGGTTCTGTTTGTGCCATTCTAAAGATAGGGGTCTTGGTGTTCTTCAGAATTTTAGGTATATTTGTTCCTTCAGGAGCATTCTCAGTTCCTGCTGAAACAAATATGCCTTCATTCTCTTTTCTCTTCTTTCTTTTAGCTCTTTCCAAAGAACTATAGTCAAGGCCAATAGCAACCTTCTTATCAACCCTTTGACTATCCAAGATCTCTTTCTGTAGAAAAGCAGAATTCTGATAGGCCCTAAGCTTAGTTTCTAGGTCAGCAATCTGAGACCTAAGGGACTCCTCAATTTCTGCACTACACTTCTCCTTATTCTCTAGATATTCAATTCTATCTTTAAAGTTAGTGTTCATGAGTTTCTCTAAAGCTAATTCATCTACTCTTTCTTCAAGTTTAGCTATCTTTAGAGAAAGACTACAGTTATCTGATTCTGAAGCTAATAAACTAGTGTGCAAGTTATACATCTCTTGACCTAGTTCATTTATAGTCTTTTTATAATCAGCAGTAGTCATGTCATCAACAGAAATTTCAGGAGATACCTGAGATGGAGATTCCTCGACAGTGTCAGCCATTAATGCAAATGCATAATTGCTCTGGACAGGTTCATCATCAGAATCTGTGTCATCCCAGCTTTTTCCCTCAGCAATGTAAGCCCTTCCTTTGTGCTTGGCCACCATTGCTTCCAACTTAGCTTTTAGCTTCTCATTTTCTTTCTTCGGATCCTCATAAGAATTCTTCTTATCATATGAGTTGCTTCTGACAGGAGCTGCTTTGGGTTTCCTGCACTCTGTAGCAAAGTGCCCTAAGTCATTGCAGTTGTAGCATCTGACCTTGCTCTTGTCGTACATGTTTGGTTTGAAACTGCCAGTACTCTTTGACCCTGACCCTGAGTATCCTCCTTTACCCTGAAACTTGTTCCCTGAAGCTTTCTTGTACCGGGGGTTCTTCCTGAACTTGATATGCTTGAACCTTGCAGCCATATAAGCCATTGACTTATCTTCCAGCTGCTCCAGCTCTTCCTGAGTGTAGAACTCATCCTCCGGTTCTCCAGAAACTTCATCAATTTCAGCTTCCACAATCTCAGTATTGGTAGAAGGATGGTCAGATTTGATGGATGAACAATCACTCTGAGCAACAGTGTGATCATTGATACCATATTCAACTAATTGTTGATAACCAAAGTATGGTTGATCAGCAATAAGTGCAGTGGTCTTCTGTAAGGCCATACTCTTGGATTCTGTTGATCCACCACCATATATGATCTTTCTCTGTTCAAGTTCCATCTCAAACGTCTTCAGTTTTCCAAACAGCTTTTCCAAAGTCATAGTTCTGAAGTCGCTTCTTTCCCGGATGGTCTCTGTCTTTACAACTAGATGGGGTGGCATCACAAATGAGAACTTTCTGTTAATCTCTTTCGGTGGATAAGTCTTTCCATGCAGGGTGAGTTCATTCAACAACAGCATGAACCTCTCATAGATTTGAGAAATGTTCTCTCCAGGTATTGCCTGAAATGCTTCATATCTGGCAATTAGCATATCGTATCTATTTTCCCTGACTTCTTCAGATCCCTCCATCAATGCCTCAATAGTGTCCCACATCTGCTTTGAAGTTTTCAGACTTAGTATCAGATGTGTCATTGTCTTGGTCATTGATTCAACAATTATGAGTTGCAGATTATGATCATGTGCAACATATTCCTTATCAGTGTCAGTGTATTCACTTTTCTCTTTGGGAACAGACTTCTGTGGAATACGAACACCATTTTCAACAGATTCAGGAATAATCTTCATAGGCACAAATGGACCATTTTCAAGAATCCCAATGAACATGGGATTAGCAACTCTGATGTACAGCAACATCTTCATCTTCCAGTTGTTGTAGTCATCCTTGTCAAATGGAGGTACTTTGATTCCTAACTTGTGTGTCGACATTGTTATCAGATAAAATTACGATTGTACGGACATCTAGCTTTTTAGATTGGTTACGGATCTCAGATCTGTATATCGATCAGCTAAGCTCTGATACCAATTGTTAGGTCCAATCAGACGTAGAAGGGGGGGGGGGGTTGAATACGTCTTACCAATTTCTTCGATTTAATTTAATTGCGGATAATCTTGTTTCAGTCCATGTTAAATCAATCGTAAATAAATAACTCCAGCAAGTCGGGGAATATTCTTATATTAGAAATAATCCTCGGGTGCTACAAAATCCAACACAAGTGTCGGCTGCAGAGACTACAATCACTCTATTACAAACTCTCGATAAAAACGATCTTCTAATTTAACTCTCGAGAATGTGTATAGTGTGTGCACTTACAAAGTGTGTAGTTGTTTTCAAATGAAAACATTAACCTCTATTTATAGGCTTTCCAACAACTAACCATGGTTAACGAGTTCGTCCTGGACGACTTGAGTTCGTCCTGGACGAATTAAATTGACCAAAATAAATCTATCTCCACAACACATTAACTGGCGCCAATTACATATACATATATACAAGTATATATATATGTATGACAGAGTAACCAGTCAAACATGGCGCCAAGGATTTGTACAATGGGAAGTCAAAACTTGCGCTTGACTTCCCAGTCAAACCTTGCGCTTTGTAGAGACAACTACTGTGAGAGAATTACTTAGATTAAATCTAAGTAATTAAGTCAATTGTTGCGCTGAGAATACTGGTCAAAGGTTGCGCTTAAGGAGCTTCACAGGGGACATGACTTAGATAAATTCTAAGTGAAAGATGCGCTTGATTCTTCCCCTGTATGTGAGGCGCCAACTTTGACCAAAAGTCAATAGTTGCGCTTATGGAAGGAGACAGTGTATGCACTGTATATACTTAGAAAATTCTAAGTGTTTGAGAGAGGTTGAGGCGCAAACTTTGACTTAGTCAAAGTTTGCGCTTTAACAGTGTTGATGCTTCCCTTGTGATGAACACTTAGACAATTTCACAAGACTTCCCATTTAGCATACGAATTAAATATACATATATATATACTTAATTGTGTTTAATTAATCACTTGAATTATTTAAATTCAAATAATTCACAATTAATATATATATATATATATATATATATATATCTAATTAATAAGTTCCTTTGGCAATAAATCCAGGAGCAGCTCGATTGACCTGATCAATTAATTCGTTGATCGAATCCACTGAATACTTTCGTATGTCCTGACGTCCTGTGCACTGGTCTGGTTCACGAACGACTCGAACTGAAATAATTCTTTGAATCCTTTGCTTGATAATATACTTGATCAGTCATTCCGGGTTAGGTGTTGCTTCGATAAATTTGATTATGAATAATCAAATTAAATATACTGGAATCTTCTGGTCTTTGATACTTGATCTTCAGGCAATCTTGATAGCAGACACATTGAACTTTATTCTTCACTGAGGCTTGAACATATTAATGAACTTCTTTCAGTGGACGGATGCTCGCCTCAGATATCTTGATTGTCTTTGTCTGTTTGTATCGAATCTCCAACCTGTAGATTCCTGTATTATACTTACGTATTGTTTCTTGTCTTTTGTTGTGTTGAGTTATCGTAATTACATTTACGTTACATTATGCTTTACACATCTACTGCTTAGTAGGCTTATAAACACAATAATTTCACCTGTTAAGAGTCCTGGGGAATGTGAATACTCTGTGCATCATCCGCTAAAGATGAATAGTCGGCAATCTTTGCAATATACATGAAAAGTTTTGCAGCCTTCTCTGCCTATATACACAATGCTTTGAATATATTTTTGTTTGCATATGTATGTGGTTTTTAATTTGATTATTGACATGCATAGTTTTTGGTCAATAAATACTCGATGTAGTTGATTTTGGTGTTGTTTGGAGAGTCATGTCATTATACTTTCGTTTTTGTAAGTGACTATATAACCTGTAACGAACATTGTACCTATTTTCATCTTGATATTTTTTTAATCTAGTATATTGACAAAATATAATACACACAACATATTGTTTATTTTATTATTAATGCTTGTGTTGATGTGAACTTTATTTGATTTTGTTTTTGAAAATTAAATTGTAGGATGTCCAAATTTGTGCTCACAAGAATATAAATGATATTACTTGGTTTATTCAAATGTATGATGAAACTAATGATGATATTAGTGATCAATATCCTACGCAAGACACTGGGTTTTCTATGACCAACGGGCTGATAAGGACTTATTCACATTTATTTACGGAGATTGATCTAAAAAGGATTACGCTTACATTAAAACATATCCGTACATCATGGATCTAGCAATATTGGAGGCCAATAATGTGACTGACTGGAAGTCCGGGGAGTTTGTCTCTGATGGGACACTTTATGTCGGCCATCCGTTGATAATACATGGAAATCCTTTAGAATATGTAGGCTCACGTTTGTTTGGTTATGTAACTTTGCAGCGCATAGAAAAAGTTACTTTACCTAATGGTAATGAGACATGTGGGACATTTGAGTCAAATGCATCAGTACAAGCAGTACCGCACTAATGCACTATCCGATTCTTGGACATGTTTTTCATAAGATAATGTTAGATGCTGCAGATATTGAAGATAAAGAATTTTATAGAAATCTGAACCCTTTGACCCCAATCATCAATTGTAATGGCTTAACTTGTATGGAAGGTCTTTGGGATGTCCCGGCTTTCAATACTGATGGAAAGATTGTAGGATTTTTATTGCTCTCTAATTCTTGTTCCACGATCTTAATTCATGTGACGATCCTTAAAAAGTTTTTCGATGAATGCCGACTAGATAAGAAAGAAACTTCTCAACATGATGGAATTGAGGTTTGTTCCGTAAGATTTCAAATATTTATACAACAAAGCAAATATCCCCTATTAACACAACATTGCTTTTTATACAGGGTACTTCAAAGGAAAAAAGCGTTGGTTTTCCAATCAATTATACTGGACATGCAAGACAACTGAGCTACTTTAACATTCGTAAGTTGTTATCATTATGTATGGCATACTTGCTCTAAACATATTGTTAGTATTTGTTATCTAGCTATCTTGCTTCTTTCCCCTCTCTATCAATCAGGCATGATTACAAGAGCATGTTACTATGGTAGAAGAATATGATTCTTGGAAAATATGTTCTCACACCAAATCCAAGTTGCAATAATTTGACAAATTTATTCACCAATTTCCATACTGAATATTGCATGAAAAAATTGTTTTGAACAAATAAACCTTTTAATGTATATCATATAAGTATATAAGTATATAACTAAATATATAAATTAGCAAGGAGACAGATTGAACTATCGTACCACTTTGGGTACAAATACATGTAACATTTGCCTGTCTGTATGAGGGTCCTATATATGCCTCGGCCAGTGCATCTTAGAAATGCAACTTTTTGTGAACGTGGACCACTCAGTGTATTGTGACAAACTAACCTATATATTATCACTTTGTGGTTTGCAAGTTATTGAATTGGTCATCAGTGTTTAATTAGCAATTTTCAGCTAGTTGAGAGCATCTCCCTAGCATCCTTGAACAATCATGACATCATGCGACAACAATGAAATATTCAAACAAAACACATTAATGCCATTGTTGACCTTTCTGAAATTTAAAAAAAAATGAAAGAACTGTGTCCACCCCTATCTCGCACCTTAACAGGTAAAGACTAAAATGAAAAGGAGAGATTATTTTGGTCAAATGACCACTAAAGGGTGTGCAACTATCAATTTAGGGTGTGCAAATATCACTACCCTTTAATAACTAGCATGGAAAACAAAACTTAAAAGAAATGCTGATATAAAAAAAAGTTTTACATAACCATCAAGGTCCCACAACCTATTCACGCCCTGTTCGACTTCATTTCCGGTTGGGCCAACTGAAACAAAAAACGAGTTGCGTAAAATTACCAGTAGCAATCAAAACTCGAGGAATACAATTGCACTACTACTGGTGTAAGTATATCACCAGTCTATGTCAAACAAACCACAATCATCCAAATTTATTAATAAGCAACAAATTCATCCATACCAAGGATACACATTAAACCAAAATATTAACCATTACAGTTAAGGTTATGCGAGTAGAACATTAGGCTGAGCAATTGACTAAAAATCTGACAATAATATAACAGAAATAAATGTAAGCATAACTTTAGAATTTTGTGACATAATTTTTACGGAATACCGTACTATAAAGATTGTAAGCATAAAGTTATGCAACAAATCTATCCAGTAACTAATATAAAATAGTTATTTTTGATAAATTCACTCAAATCACTGAGATTTGAAGTATGCAATTAGATTATCTTTAAACACATTAAAATTTTAATTTATAACACAAGAAATTTATTTTAAAACTTAACTCAAATTAAAAATATATTAAACTAGTCTCATTTTTCACTTATAAATAAAAAACAACTTATAGTAATACAATTAATCATCTACATTATGCTAACAGTTTATAATCAAAAATCAACACAAGATTTTTCGATAATAAGTTTATAAGCTTATATATAATAAAGATAATAATTTCATCTACACATGCCTAATATATATTTTCCTCCAAAAAAAAAAAAGGTATATTCACTACTTTTAATCTCTCATAAATTTCCTTTAGAGTTAATTACAGTTTGTAACCCCTAGGATTGCTCCAAACGCACTTAAGATCCTGAACTATCAAACGTGACATAATGCACCCTGAACTTTATATTCCTGTGCAAGTTGTAACCCATAGTCACTATTCCGTCCAAATATGCCGTTAACTTTAACTGTTTGAGAGGTAACAGCGTGTATATTAGTTTCCAACAGCTACTTTACCTCTTGTGACCCCTCAAAAATTATGTATTATATTTTGAAATTATTTCTGAACACACACAATGATGTAAAAAAATTTAAAATAAGTTTTAAAATATGTATCTAGATTTAGAATCTGAAAATTTATTATTATTTTTACATAAACGATGTAACTTATTTTAAAATTTTAAAATAAATACATATTTTAAAAATTATTTTAATATTTTTTACATCGTTGTGTGTGTTCAGAAATAATTTCAAAATATAATACATAAACTTTGAGGAATCACAGGGGTAAAGCAGCTGTTAGAAACTAATATACACACTGTTACCTCTCAAACAGTTAAAGTTAACGGCATATTTGGACGAAATAGTGACTATGAGTTACAACTTGCACGGGAATGTAAAGTTCAGGGTGCATTATGTCACGTTTGATAGTTCAGAATCTTAAATGCGTTTGGAGAAATCTTAGGGTTTACAAACTGTAATTAACTCTTTCCTTTAATACGAATTTAACAAGACGAACTTAATTGCAGGCACAAAATGTCAGCCCAAGCCCAAAAGCCTGTACTGAACACTTTATGCTGTGCAAGTGAGCCATTGGGTTTATCTTTTTTCTCCTCCGCGAACGAACAGCCCGAATCAATTAAACTTCAGGTGAGCTCTGCTAGATTTAATGTTTCGCTGCTATGTAATTTCCATTTTTTACTTTAATTTCCTTTAATTAATTCTAGTAGCAGTTGAAGCGGATTACAATATTACTCTATCTTTGTTGATGTTGACGATATACATATATGTTTGTGTGTATTTGTAATTGTGATGTTATCTAGATCAAGGCAGTAGTGTTGAAAATAGCTTGTGAATTGTTGTCGTTCTGCTTTTTTTTCGAGTTCGAGCGATATTTGTTCTGGAAAATTGCGAGAGGACTTGTAGAAGTTTGTAATGTAACTAGTTATATTGGGATGATTTGAATTGTCGAATTATTTGAAGAACTGTGGAGGAATGCCTATGGTTGAATAACGGAAGCCTCGCAACTTTCAGTAACTAGATAGCTATAGCAGCGTTCCTTGCTTCACTTCTCGCGTGTGTGTGAGATGTCGGGGGAAAAGTTTTATATATTTATATAGCTATAGCAGGGTTCCTTATTTCTCGTATGTGTGTGTTTAGCTGGGTTTTGTACGGTTAGTGTGTTCTAATTATAATTTATATTGTTATATATAATCCGCATTAATAGAGAACTTCTCTACTGTAGGCTTTAGACACTCTTTTCCCTCTAAATATCTGTGTGTTTGTTGGTAGGGTTGTGGATATGGTTGTAAACGAACCGATCTAGGATTCTAAACGAGTCGAGCTGGTCATTAAGAAACTCAACTCGACTAGGTGAGAATCTGTTATTATGTTGTATATCTCATAACACACCAACCTATTGTTGTGAGGGAATATGCACTCTACTGAATATTATATCAAGAAAGAAAAAAGCGCATACATGTAAGATAAACAGATGGTACACACTTGAGCAAATTCAGTGATAAATGTAGTTGAAACAGATTTAGAATAGTCGGAATATGACTATTTAATTTTTAGTTCTACAATATTACTGCAAATATAAATATTTAGGCTATATTATAACACCAAATATATAATTCTTTTATCTTTTGTACAAATATATTTGGGACTTTTGGTTCAGGCCTAATCTGCTTCACTAAAAAAGAAGCCAAAGATGAAAAAAAAAATAAAAAATTATCGTTTGTTTCGACCCGACTCGAACTCAACTCGGTCATTAACAAACTCGAGTTTGAATTGGAAAAATTTGTTGATAAGCTAATTGAGTTGGGCTTGACTCGGTAAGAAAACACTCGAACTCGACAAAACTTAACTCGGCTCGTTTACAACCCTAGATGTGGAGCTTAATCTACCATCATTTATCATCAATTTTCAGTATTCCTAGTTTTTTAGATGAAGTAACTTATTAGTAATATCTTTTGTAGCATTTATCTTAATTTTTTTTAATACGGATGGTTTTTTTTTAATTGAGGTGGAAGCCATATTTAGAACAAGCTTTAGTAAATATGAACTAATATTTGGCTATGAGTATCTCTTATTGGGATTCTCAACTTGTTGCCTGAGTAGAATATGTTGGCATTTCAGGAATAAAAATGGCTCAATTGTACCTATCTGAACCCTCATGGGATCACATAGAGGATGATGCGTCCGTGAAGCAGAGAATATCTCTCTTGACTAAGCTGGAAACAATTATCCTATCACTGTTGTCATACGGGGGTCGGTCTGAGGCTCGCTTATGGCTCTGCAACACACTTTCAGGCATGAGTTTAATCAATCCCCGCAACCAACAAGAGGTGTTTGTGAAGTTATTAAGGTCTAAACCACGTAAGCTTGTCCTTGCGAGTCAGCTATTGCAGATGATCTTTGAAAAGAGACCAGAAAGAGTTGGAGCTATCTTAGCCAAGAATTGTCACATGCTAGAGATCTTCTTTAGAGGTAAAATTGTTATAATTTAGTTGAAGAGTTAGCATAGAAATTTGTTTGTTATTTGAGTAATAGTTGGGAGCTTGAATGATAGGGTGATTCCATTATACAAATATTACTTATTTGCTGTCCTGCTATTATTGACCTTACTCTTTATCCGAACTGTGTACACAAGTTATTGTTGACTCTGTTCACATGGCATCATACTGCCAGTCTGAATGCAGCTTCCCTAGATTTTGTAAAAAATGACGAAATGTCTTATTAGGGGTTTTTATTTTTTGCATCAACTTGTACTTCTGACTCTGTGGTTGTCCTTGGCATATCCGTATTTCATTGTTTTGCAAAATTTGAAATGCTTATCAGCTTCTGTACGTAGCAGTTGGTGCAAGATTGATTTATCTTTGTTCTGAACATGCAGGACATCCAGACCGTATCATCCAGTGGTTCTCCAGTTTTTCTGGGAGTGGCGATTTGCAACATAGAAAAGGTGCCAAGGCATTATCACAATTTGCTTTCGTGAATCGAGACCTCTGCTGGGAGGAGCTTGAATGGAAAGGAAAACATGGGCAATCACCTGCAGTGGTTGCCACAAAGCCTCATTATTTTCTTGATATTGATATTCAACAAACTGTTAATAATTTCCTTGAATATGTGCCTGAGTTTTGGTCATCCAGAGAGTTTGCTGAGTCATTAGAAGGTGGGGAAATCTTGTTTATGGATGTGAAATTCTTTGTTCAGTTGTTTCTTGATTTTATGTATAAAGATGACTTGAAAGAGATGTGGGAAGTCGTAGATGAGTTTCTGATGGATGAATCTTTCTCATCTCTATGTCAACACCTTCTTATTGTTCTCGAAGAGAGAGACTTGCTTCTTTTCCTGAAATTAAGCCGTAAGGTTCTTAAATTGAAGAGGGAACATATAGAGACTGGTTCTTCATTTTATTGGTTTGAGATGATATTATCGAAGTTCAGCATTTCCGACTCTATGGATGAGCTACTCCTGTTAAATGCAGTTATGAATAAAGGAAGGCAGCTTCTCCGTCTTATTTGTGAAGAAGAGGCACATGAGGAGAAAATGCAAATTCAGGATATAGTGCGGCAGGTTTGTGAATCCTCTTGCCATCACAGCAGTTTGGTCCCACTTATGTTAGAGTGCATAAAAACTAAATCCCTAAATCCAATTAAGTGGCTGGGGCTGCAGTCTTTTGCTCTTCATTACAGATTATCTGAGGAATCTCAGACTCGTGATACTTGGGAAATAATTTTTCGAAGTAATGGAATATTTTTTCGTAATTCTGAAAACTATCCATTATTAGATCCTAGTGGATTTTCTGAAGATACTGCATCTGATTCAGACAAAAGAAATTTAATTGGAGTAAAACGCAGGAAGAAAGAGAAGCATGGAAAGAAAAGGAGAAAACATCGTGATCATGATAAGAGCAATAATGCTTTGTTTGATCTTGATTTTTCAAACAATAGTCCAAGTTTGTTATCCCTGTCAAGTGGCTGGTTGCTCTCTACAGATGGGTACTCTACTGTATGGAACACTGTAAGTTGTGGCGCAACTTCTTTATTTTCCTAAATAATATGATATGTACTTATATGCTTGTCTTTTTCCTTATTCTTAATTTTTTTGTATTTTTTTTAATAACAATGATATTTTCATGTCTCATATTATACTAGTTAGACCTGTGATCTTATTAGGTATAGCTTGAATTCTGGTAGTATTTTTTGAATGAAAACAACCGTCAACCTTATTTATGTTAGAAAAGCTTACGAGATAACAAAAATGTAAGGAAGTGAGACCACAGTAATTTGAACTTGTAAACACTGAAACTTGGCTCTTTCTACAAAAATGCAAGGAAATGAGCTCCTAAGATCAGTCACTAATTGAAATTTGTTGCTAGGTGGATTTACCAGAACACCTATCCAGGCATTGCTTTTCTACATGGCTGAAATGGATTTTCACAAAGTGGGATAATTCAGAATAATTTTTCAGCTTAAACTCTAGGTTCTAGCTGTCCTCTGCAGCAGAGATGCTTCTTTGGTCAACAATATGAAAGAGGTATGAACTGCTCGTCTTGGATATAATTGTGCATTGTCTTGTTCTTGGTTTTGCTCTCGCGATTCATATTATTGTGTTACTTGGGTTATATCTGATTTTGGTATGTGAAGGAAGTTGCATTAACTATATATTGGCGTTCGTATAGTAGTGTTCTTGATACTCTGTCTAATTAGCATCTTTCTTTTCAGATATTGAAGAAACTGGATTTGGGAAATTAAAGTACATTCCCGTCTGACACAATGTTGAAAATCATATCAATGTATGCATTACTTGTGCAAAATTCTAGAGCTTCCTGTCTTACAATAGATGTACCTGTTATATGATGATTAAATACTGGTTTTAATTAGTAGGGTGCTACCCAGCTTTCATTGCCCAGGCATAAGCATATATTAGGAGAAAATGCGATATTAGTTGTTTCTATACTCTCAAGGACAATTTAATTGATAGCTAAAGCAACGAATATTTACCGATAATACATCGAATTTAGTAAATGTTGTCAGATTTCAGCATCTAGTCCAGTTGGTAAAGAGGGGCACTTCGGTACCCACCTTTTCAATATTATGCTTTTAGGTTTGGGGCTATTTATAGGAACATTATAAGACGGGGATTTTGTACTGCATACTATCATATGAGATTATGAGGTCATCGCAAAAGTCACAAGTTGCAACAAACAATTTAAGAATGAAAATGGCTGACTCTAGTTTATCTGTATTATAACTAAGCGCAGTCCCCGCACCATTGCTATCCAATCTGGTTTCTTATATTGAACTTAGAATTATATCTTGGGGCCATTTTTGTATATTATATTGGATAAAGTGCTACTGTACTTGAGCGATTACATTTTAATCTGTTGCTTAGAGCTTGAGAATAATGATGGAAATATAAAGAATATGTAGTAATACTAGAATGGGATACCTAACGGTGGAAATATGAAGAACATATAGTAGTACTAGAATGGGAGACCTTGAATTGTTGACTTAACTATATATCTTGTGTTTATTTGTCAAGGCCTGTAATTCTACTTTCAACATGAGGTTGTCTATTTCATTTGAATAATTTGGTCCGTCTTATCTTATAGTATTGCAGACAGGGTAAAGCTTATGGTAATAAACCTTACCTTGTCATCACTGCTATGCCACCCCAGCACTATTTCTTCTACAAAGTCTGTAGCTGTTCGGATGTTTAGTGAGAACAAGACTTAGGTTGCAGTAAAGCGAATTGTGGAGCAGGCAGGCAGCCTGATCTAAGAAAGATTAGTAATACATCGACGGAAATACCTATCTATGTAATGAAAGTTAATGCCTTCCTAAAGTGTGCCAAAATGTAAATAAGATTATGAATTTGCCATACATTTATAATGAATATAAACATACATTGAACATCCTATGTAGGAATTTTTTTTTCTTTAATGTATGGCAGCTCTCCGTTTTATATTTACAGGCGTCTCAAAATACTTCAAAAAATTTCAGAAATTTGAGTTAAATCGAATACTTAAACCGAGTTCTGACTGATTTTCAGAAAATCGTTTCTGCTCCTGATTACTCGAAACTCGGATCAAGTCAGGAGGTGAAAAGGGGTACTCGGCCGAATAGTTGGCCGAGTCAACCGATTTTTGGAATGCTAATATATACGTACAATAATAAAGATAACTGTCGAATCCCTTATAAATTTTCTACAATGTACATGAAAGATAAGATATTATTATTGATGTACACAATCTTTTATAATTTCAAAAAAGTTATCGTTTTGTTCCTTTTTATTTGTCGTTTTTGACTTTTGCGTAATCGAATCATTTTTTATTTGAAATAAAATTTATATATATCATATAAATGAAAAAAATTAAAAAAAAATTATATCATTAAGACGTTCATTTAATCTATTTTACAATATAACTTTCGGTTTCGTAAAATATTAAATGATTTTTTTCTAATACTTAACCATGTATTAGTTAATTTGACTTTTTAAAAATTGAATTGGACATGTAAAAAGGACAAATTGAATTAGACAAGTAAATAGGAGGGAAGAAGAAACAACGAATTGAGATAAATCGTAGATAACTTTCCTCTTGTATTTTGTTATATATTTTATTTCCATATACACAATCTTTCTTATATTTTTCTCGTGCACAATCTTGAGATGTATTCAAATATCTCATGTTTTTATTCTCAAAATGTATGTATCACATGTTTTTTATGTTTTGAGTAAATAAGTATTATTAATTATTATACACGATCAAAAAATGATCGTCTAAGTTTTTCTCTTATTTTAAAGAACAAGAGAATAAGGAATTATAGTGTAACTCATATTCTTTTATTTTTTAATTCTAACCATCTCTGTTTTTATTATATAATCTTCTATTTTTTGACATATATTTTTCAGTGCTTTGATTAGGTGGTTAAAAATATTATTTTTCAAAATTTAATTTTTTGAACAAACACATATAATAAAAAATTTAATTCACAAAAAAAATTTAACTAAAAATAATAATTTTTACTATGCGATCAATCCACTTAAAAATGTGTGATCAAATCAAAAGTGACATATTAAAAAAATAAATAGAGTAAAAGAATAAAAGGATAATGACGCAACTCAAGGGAATATTCAATTGAGATTTTAGAATATTATGAATCTTAAAAGGATAAGGATCATAATTCAACTAAAATTCTTTATTCTCTTGTCTTCTTATCTGGATAATAAATCAAATCAGGTAATATTTTTAATTCTGCATCAAAAGATTGTATTTTAATAAATATCCTTTTTGAATATTATTATCCAGGATTCCATGTTTGTTTCGACTTGTAACTAGCTGTCGGCTAGGACTCCGTGAGTATAAATATACATCGTCCATTCTGCTATACCACCAGCAGCAGTAGATACACAATGGCTAATCTCTCATTATCAATCTTGGTGTTTTTAATACTTTCTCTCTTGATTCAACAGAATGAATGTGCAAATATCGATGTTTATGAATTGAAACGAGGCGATTTTTCGATCAAGGTTACCAACTATGGTGCCACTGTTTTGTCTGTCATGCTCCCTGATAGAAACGGTGTGTTTTTTTGAATGATTAATGTGTCTGTAATATATCATTATTTTAAAAGTCGGTGATTAATCGTCGATTAATTCTGTTATGTAAATCGTCGAACTGATTAAATCTTTGATTATTCAATTAATCATTCGATTAATTCTCTATCAATCCGATTAATTCTTATTCTGATCTTCACTGATTAATCATCGATTTCCGTTTTATAACATTGTTTATTTGGTTTGATAATATGCATGTTGGTGTTCAGGCAAAGTTGATGACGTGGTGCTTGGCTATGACTCCGTTAAGGATTACTCTGTCAGTTTCTTCTCTACTTATAACCTCTGTTGTAAAAGTCGGTGATTAATCACGATTAATCAACGATTAATCTCTGTTCCGTAACTCGTCGAACTGATTAAATCTTTGATTAATCACCGATCAATCCGATTAATCCCCGATTAATTCAATTAATCCTCGATTAATCCTTGTTCCGTAACTTCACCGATTAATTCCAATTCCCGCTTTTTACAACACTGCTTACAACTATTTTAACCATACAACCACAATTTGGTTACAAATGTATTGCTTTCTGGATTAATGGTTTAATTTGTTACGCAGAATGGTACAACATACTTTGGTGCTCTTGTGGGGCGTGTGGCTAACAGGATTGGAGACGCTCGTTTTACTCTAAACGGCGTCGTGTATCATTTGTCCGCCAATGATGGCAACAACACTCTCCATGGTACTACAATAGTACTATTAGACGTAAAGTCTTTGAATTTATATTTATTTTCAGATCATCAGATGATGAAATTTGAATAATATGGCAGGAGGTAAAACGGGATTCAGTACGGTGATATGGACAGTTAAAGATCACAAGGCGGATAGCCATGTGTTATGGCCAGATTTGTCCCTGGTAATCTTATAGAGGGCGCGCCTTTCTCGGAGGTAATTCCGAGGGCGCGGCCTCCTGGCAGGGGGGAGCATGTCGTGGAGTATCTTGGATAGCCATGGGAAGAAGACCAAGGGCGCGCCCTTGGCGGGGTGATCCCGTGGGCGCGGCCTTCGGATATTAGAAGACATGTCTGACCTGTTGAGACGACTCATGGGACAAGACATCGAAGATGAAGGGCGCGTCCTCAGGGGTCGCGCCCACATGTGGACGCATTGAATGAGAGGGCGTACCCCTTAGAGGTTTGACCTCTTTGAGAGGGCGTACCCCTTGGAGGTGTAACCTCTATGAGAGGCTTGACCATATTTGGCCACATTTGGCCACGTGAATTGGGAGAGGGCGCGCCCTCCGCGGGTAATCCGGGAGGCGCGGCCCTTTGTCTCAAGAGCACGATGTCACGTGTCTGAAGTGTGAAGAGAATGAGGAACAAGGGTCAAGGGCGCGCCCTCCGTGGTCGCGCCCACAGGTGATGAATGTGTGTGAGGTTGAGTGAGTCTCGATGACGACCCTTCCGAGGGATACGAAGATTTACCCTTCCGAGGGATATGAAGACTAGTGCCAGAGCTCATCTGGTAGTTATCAGGCTCATCTGGTAGTTCCCGGGTTACGTCCGGGCGTGATCTATAATCCCCAGTCCTGCTATCTGCCGGGTTGTCCTCGTGCGGGGGCCTGGGGTGATCATGGTTGTAGAAGGCCCTCAGGGGTAACACGAAGGCCGATCATATGTCCGGGTCCTGTATTCTGGTGAGTTAGTCCTCATTGGGGGACTGGGACGATCGTGTAACTTGGCTCCTCAATTGTCTTATCTCTTAGTGAGAACCTTCACTAGGGGGTAAGGACGCGTCCATACGCCTCATGGAAGTGGTTACGACTCTATCCAATGTCTTCTCCATGTTACGAAGAGTAGCGGTTAGTGTCACCTCTCGTAGTGGAGGTGATGCCGTATCCGTGATGTACTTGGACTAGGATTCTAAGGTAGTTGTCTCAAGGCTTACTTCTAACTGGAGTAGAACTCTAAGTGATAAGTCTCCGACCCACGGTTGGTCTTATCCCCAAGAGGCCTAGTCCTGATCAAACTAGGAGTCTTGGTTCTATAGAACTACGTACGGCTTGATCCCCTATATAAAGGGGTACGTAGGCACATCAAGGGGATATATCGAGAGTTGTGAGAACGAGAGCAGAAATATATTCCCTTGATCTCAGCCACCCTCAAACAAACAACCACCACTCTCCGGCGACCAAAACCACCGTCACGGATCTTGATTCCGGCCATGAACCTCATCTTTGTTGATTACCAAATTCCTCTATCAACAAATTGGCGCTAGAAGGAGGGGCTATTCAAGATCATCATCTTAAGAGGAAGAGATGTCACACGACGGAGATTCGCACGTAGAGGAGGATCGTTTTCCGGCAGGGCGATGGCTAGAGCACAAGAGAAGAGGAGACCTTCATCGGGGGTTTGAAGGAGGACGATCATCAACGAAATTCTAGGAGGTAACCTAATATGCGAACAAGGTATTCTGGACCGGGGAGTCGGTGAAGGATGCGATTTTCGGAGACCTAACACTTACGAAGAGGGTACACCTCCCCCGAACAGGGTACGCCTCCCCCGGACAGAGTACACCTCCCCCCGACAGGGTACGCCTCCAGGTGATGTGGTGTCCGTCGACCACCGTGAGGAATGCATCCCTTGACACCTACGAAGAGGGTACGCCTCCCCCGGACCGAAGAACCTAGGTGGAGGGAGTATGGACTTTTCCAAGCTTATACGGTGGCTTGGAAGTCGAGAAATGAAGCGAAAAGAAAGAAAATCAAGAGCGCCCTAGAGCGCCCTGGTAGCGCCCGGGGTCTGCCTATGTGGCGCGCCCGCGCCCGGGAGCGGCGCGCCCGCGCCCTGGGTGCGCCCTGGGAGCGCCTGCGCCCTGGAGCGGCGCGCCCGCGCCCTGAGTGCGCCCTGGGAGCGTCTTGGGAGCGCCCGCGCCCTGGAGCGGCGCGCCCGCGCCCTGGGTGCGCCCTGAGAGCGCCCGCGCCCTGGAGCGGCGCGCCCGCGCCCTGGGTGCGCCCTGGGAGCGCCTGCGCCCTGGAGCGGCGCGCCCGCGCCCTGAGTGCGCCCTGGGAGCGCCCGCGCCCTGGAGCGGCGCGCCCGCGCCCTGGTGCGCCCTGGGAGCGCCTGCGCCCTGGAGCGGCGCGCCCGCGCCCTCGGTGCGCCCTGGTAGCGCGCCCGCGCTACTCCGATTGTGGAAAGTTTCGTTTTTTAGGTCCGTTTGGATTAGCTGCTGGCCCGGTCAACTTAGGGCACTTAAATATGAATTAAAGGAAGAAAAAGCCCTAAACACCTCCCCCGGGCAGGGTACACCTCCCCTTGACAGGGTACGCCTCCAAGTAATGTGGTGTTCAATTACCACCGCGAGGAACGAATTCCCTAACACCTTCGAAGAAGGCGCACCTCCGGGTAAGATTCTCATAATGCTTTCGCATGTTATTGCTAACAAGTCTGTTGTGGTTTGAGTCATTACGAGAAGGAGATCGCCTCCTTGGAAGCCTCAACGGTTTTCTAAAAGGGCGCGCCCTCCCCAGAGCAAGTAATTTGAGGTTCGCGAGAGGCGCATGTTGAAGGCCTGACCACATGTGGTGATATGAACGGGAAAGTTACGAAGGGCGAGTTATTGAGATGGAACCTAGCTCAAAAAGTCGTAGGAGTGCGCGCATTCCCCTGACCGGGCACGCCCTCAGGTAATACTAGACTCCTTCGGTATTTGGTTCCCTAAGACTACTACATGTATAAATTCACAGGTAATATGGTGTTACCTTTAAGAGAAGTACACCGTTTCTCCGTGAGGAGTAGTCGCACTTTCCTCCAACAAGGCGCGCCCTCCTAAAGGGGTACGCCATATCCAACCAGTATTCTATCAGAGAACGAATTGCGCGCCTCCCTCTGACAGGGCGCGTCCTATGGTATGTCTGATGCATTAATTGCTTCATATGATATTGTGTGAAGACAAACATACTCAGGAAGGAGCTCACTAGTCTTGAAGAGGTCACGTCCCTCCCTAGGGCGCGCCCTCTCGGAAGTACTTATCACTCGAGAAAGCGCATGAGGGCGCGCCCCCAGGATAATAAGGTTGAGAAGGGAGATGCTTCAAAGACGCGCCTCCTCCTAGTTGGACGCACCCCGAGTTCCAAAGTCATGTTTCCAGGGTTGATAATTCGGGAGGACACGCCTTCCCCCTAACAGGGCACGTCATGAGGTAACACTGATCGTCATTATTAAGTGGTATACATGATTGAGTGCAGGTCAAGTCCGACATGCTAAAGGAGCTGTCCATCTTGATGAGAGCGCGTCCTCCGTTCTATATGAACGTAGCATGATACCTACAAGGTCTTTGACCATGATACACTTAAGGCCTTTCAAAAGTTGCCTAATTATCAATGACCAGCTCTGGGTGCTATGAATTTTAACCATTCATGATACGCTCTGGACACTATATTTGCGCGCTCTGGATCTTACATATCCATGATATGCTCTGGGTAACGCTTTATACTATTGATTCCCCATTAAGCTATGAGCTCTGGGACCCGTGCGATGCACCGGAGTTATATAAACCACGATAAGATTCGTGATGCCCCATATGGGATGATGTATGGACTGGGGAGTGGTCCTTTTGAATTTCTTAAGCAAGTGATTCACGCGTGAAAAAGTAAGGCTGCGCCAAAGGCCGCGCCCTCTACTTAATCCTTGGAAAAGATCAAAAGAGCCCACGTTACAAGTAAGGCTGCGCCGTAGGCTGCGCCCTCTGCTTAGGCAATTCTTTAGAAAAAGATAAAAAAGGGGGTCATATTATAACAAGGCGGCGCCGTTTTGTAAGTCGCGCCTTATATGTACTGTTCCTAGGTACCGTGGACACACTAAGGCTGAAAAACAGCCACCAACCTTCGCACCGCGAAGGCGCGCCCTTCTTTTGTTGAAGTTCATTGGCGCGAATGTTATGGTTGAATGTGTTCTTTGGAGGGAATAAGCGAAGCTGCGCCACTGTCAACGACAGATAGGTCGCGTCCCCTGTTTTCTTTTATAAAGATTGCTCATTACTTATGAACACATCATAAAGATGCGCCAGCCTCATGTCTAGCCACTTTGCTAAGATAATCAAAGATACCGACATTATATACTTGCAAGGTCTGTGTACAACCTGCATCTTGGAATGTCGAGGAATAATAGTGGCTTATGTCGCGCCTCTATGCGCGGACGCGCTTTCGGAAGAGGGTGTGTGGTATGGGGTAAAAATTTCCCTAATATCTCCAATATCAAGAAAATTTGGGGAGTACTTGTTATGGCCAGATTTGTCCCTGGTAATCTTATAGAGGGCGCGCCTTTCTCGGAGGTAATTCCGAGGGCGCGGCCTCCTGGCAGGGGGGAGCATGTCGTGGAGTATCTTGGATAGCCATGGGAAGAAGACCAAGGGCGCGCCCTTGGCGGGGTGATCCCGTGGGCGCGGCCTTCGGATATTAGAAGACATGTCTGACCTGTTGAGACGACTCATGGGACAAGACATCGAAGATGAAGGGCGCGTCCTCAGGGGTCGCGCCCACATGTGGACGCATTGAATGAGAGGGCGTACCCCTTAGAGGTTTGACCTCTTTGAGAGGGCGTACCCCTTGGAGGTGTAACCTCTATGAGAGGCTTGACCATATTTGGCCACATTTGGCCACGTGAATTGGGAGAGGGCGCGCCCTCCGCGGGTAATCCGGGAGGCGCGGCCCTTTGTCTCAAGAGCACGATGTCACGTGTCTGAAGTGTGAAGAGAATGAGGAACAAGGGTCAAGGGCGCGCCCTCCGTGGTCGCGCCCACAGGTGATGAATGTGTGTGAGGTTGAGTGAGTCTCGATGACGACCCTTCCGAGGGATACGAAGATTTACCCTTCCGAGGGATATGAAGACTAGTGCCAGAGCTCATCTGGTAGTTATCAGGCTCATCTGGTAGTTCCCGGGTTACGTCCGGGCGTGATCTATAATCCCCAGTCCTGCTATCTGCCGGGTTGTCCTCGTGCGGGGGCCTGGGGTGATCATGGTTGTAGAAGGCCCTCAGGGGTAACACGAAGGCCGATCATATGTCCGGGTCCTGTATTCTGGTGAGTTAGTCCTCATTGGGGGACTGGGACGATCGTGTAACTTGGCTCCTCAATTGTCTTATCTCTTAGTGAGAACCTTCACTAGGGGGTAAGGACGCGTCCATACGCCTCATGGAAGTGGTTACGACTCTATCCAATGTCTCCTCCATGTTACGAAGAGTAGCGGTTAGTGTCACCTCTCGTAGTGGAGGTGATGCCGTATCCGTGATGTACTTGGACTAGGATTCTAAGGTAGTTGTCTCAAGGCTTACTTCTAACTGGAGTAGAACTCTAAGTGATAAGTCTCCGACCCACGGTTGGTCTTATCCCCAAGAGGCCTAGTCCTGATCAAACTAGGAGTCTTGGTTCTATAGAACTACGTACGGCTTGATCCCCTATATAAAGGGGTACGTAGGCACATCAAGGGGATATATCGAGAGTTGTGAGAACGAGAGCAGAAATATATTCCCTTGATCTCAGCCACCCTCAAACAAACAACCACCACTCTCCGGCGACCAAAACCACCGTCACGGATCTTGATTCCGGCCATGAACCTCATCTTTGTTGATTACCAAATTCCTCTATCAACACCATGTTACTTTCACTTACAACAGCAAGGATGGCGAAGATGGTATTTACTCTCGTATTCTTGATTGTATCGATTTTGTTGTTGAATTGAAGAATTTTAAGAAGTACTCCTCTCCGTTTTGAAATATCAGTCGTTTGATTTTTTAAGTTTTTTGACCGCATGTTTAAAATCATTATTTTTGAATTTTTTTCTTCTGAATAATAATATCAATCATATATTTTTATTCAAAAAAGAAAATTTTCAAAAATAATAAATTTTAACATGTGGTCAAAGATTTTAAAACCGCGTGCAAAAAAGTCAAGCAGACTTATACTCCCTCTGTTTTTTTTTATATGACGCTTTGACTTTTGGCACACATTTTTAAATGCTTTGACCGGGTAGTTAAAAATATTATTTTTTAAATTTTCTTTTTCTGAATAAAAATTTTGATTATATATTATTATTCAGAAAAAGAAAATTCAAAAAATAATATTTTTAACTACCCGGTCAAAGCACTTAAAAGTGTGTGCCAAAAGTCAAAGCGTCATATAAAAAAACAGAGGGAGTATTTCAAAACAGAGGGTGTATAATGTTGGTAGTTAATCTTGTAGATTCTTGATTGTATCGATTTTGTTGTTGAATTGAGATATCTTGTTTTAAGAAAGTGTAATTTTTGATGAAACAGGATTCCCTGGTGATGTTTCGGTGGAAGTTACATACATGTTGATTGGTACGAATAAGCTGGCTCTGAGAATGAAAGCGAAGCCTAAGAACAAGGCCACTCCGATAAACCTGGCTTCACACACTTACTGGAATCTGGCAGGGCATAACAGCGGTGACATTCTGTCACACACCATTCAACTATTAGCATCCAAGATCACCCCGGTCAATAAAGACTTGATTCCTACAGGCCAGATCGTGCCCGTGGCAGGGACTGCATATGATTTCCTAAAGGCCCGTGAGATTGGAAGCAAAATCCTTGAACTTGCAGATGGATATGACATCAATTATGTGCTCGATGGCACGGGTAAGAAGCATTTTCACAAGGCTGCTGTAGTTCACGACAGTAAATCAGGGCGAAAGATGGAGCTCTGGACTAATCAACCAGGAGTTCAGTTTTATACCAGTAATATGATAGCCAATGTGAAGGGAAAATCAGGGTCTTTTTATCAGAAGTACGCTGGGCTGGCCTTGGAGACTCAGGGATTCCCTGATGCAGTAAATCAGCCGAATTTCCCTTCACAAATTGTGAGTCCAGGGGAGACTTATGAGCACATTATGCTCTATAGGTTTACAGCAGAGTAGAATGAAGCTTTTGTCTAGCTTTGTCTTTCTTCTTCCAAGTAGTTTTCTTTTTGTTGGGACATATGTCAGTTTTATTTTCTAAATAATTCAAAGTATATGAAAATAATAGTTTCACTTAATATTTTAAAGACATTTTTAAGTTTATTGTGTCAAAAACGAAAGACGTAAAAATATCATTGTTTACGTGTTGGAGTATAATTAATTGGGATTTTAAAAAAAAAAATTCACTCATGAAATTCAGGTGTTTTCAGCTCGAATTTCAAAAATTGTATCAAAATCTTGAGATATTCAATTAGGATTGTATATTATGATGGTTTTTTTAATGATGGATTATGTGATATTGTTGATTATATTTTATGTTATATAAAATCCCATCATAATCAAGAATTTTGAAATACTTAAATCCTAAATACTCTACGTTACATTATTCTAACTTTGGCAAGCATGCCAACAAATGTGAGTTACTATATTATCAAAATTGCTTTTTTATAGTGGCATATCACGTTTGTCATGTTCGAATTTTGATGCCTATGGCTAAGGCTCAGCCTTTTATAATCATATATATCCAAAATCGCTTGTTTGTTACAACTGACAAACCAGCTCTCACAAAACACACTCATCCTTGCCAAGACTGTGTCAAAATAAAGAGATACACACTTTCATTCTGCTTTATGGCTCTGCTCTCATCATCAATGCTGGTGTTTTTAGTGTTTAATCTCTTGATTCAACTGAGTAGAGGAGGAGATATCGGTATTTATGAACTGAAAAAAGGCGATTTTTCGATCAAGGTTACCAACTATGGTGCTACTGTTTTGTCTGTCATGCTCCCTGATAGAAACGGTTTGTTTTTTATTCCGGAAAAAAGAATGATTAAGTATGTTAATTTATATTAATATGATGGTTTGATAGTTTGTATGTTGTTTTTCAGGCAAATTTGATGATGTGGTGCTTGGTTATGACTCCATTAAGGATTACTCTGTAGGTTTCTTCTGTACTTTTTTACTGTTTGTTTCAGACAATTACAATTTGGTTAGATTGGTCAAGGTATTATATCATAGTACTAGTGTCCACCGTTCTCGTTTAAACCATTATAATCATTTTATATATCATTCCGTTAAATCTTGAAAAAATATTAATGAAATAGTTAACAAATAGATTATGTGTTTACTACAATCTTTCTATATTTCTTTATAATCTTTGCTTCTAGTTGTTTTTTGTAATCCTTGTTACTCGACATCATTTGCTGCTTAGGATTTCATTAAGCTTTTCGTTAATTATTTTTCAAGATTTAACATAATGATATATATAGTGATTCTGGTGGCTAAAATGAGTATTCATGGAGATCGGGTAGTCACATGGTAGTTTTTGGAGAGAATGGTGGACACTTTAATAATAAACCCGATTGGTTAAATCAGTTTACAGTCATTTTCAGAAGAAAATGAATGACTTGTCGGAAAAATACTAAAAGAATTATTAATCTGATATAGAATGTGATGCTTCTTTTATCTATGATCATCAAGAGAAAACTAAACAAGTTTCACGTATATTGCTGGTAGCATATTCGAATGATTCGAAGAATTGATATTATGGTTTAATGAGTGATTTGTTTGTTATACAGAATGGTACAACATACTTCGGTGCTCTTGTGGGGCGTGTGGCTAACAGGATTGGAAACGCTCGTTTTACTCTGAACGGTGTTGTGTATCATTTGTCGGCTAATGATGGCAATAACACTCTCCATGGTACATACTATTCAAGCAAGGTAGAATTTTTATTTATTTTTATCAGATATTCGGATAATGAAATGCGGGATAAAATGCCAGGTGGTAAAAAGGGATTCAGCAAGATGGTATGGACAGTTGAAGATTACCAGGCGAATAGCCATATTACATTCACTTACAACAGCCCGGATGGTGAAGATGGTATTTACTCTTGTAGATTCTTGATTGTATCGATTTCGTTGTTGATTTGAGGTATCTTGGTTTAAGATTTGGAATTGTTTTTAATGGAACAGGATTCCCTGGTGATGTTTCAGTCGAAGTTACATACATGTTGATGGATACAGATAAGCTGGCGATTAAAATGAAAGCAAAGCCTAAGAACAAGGCCACTCCGATAAACCTAGCTTCACACACTTACTGGAATCTGGCAGGGCATAACAGCGGTGACATTCTGTCACACACCATTCAACTATTAGCATCCAAGATCACCCCGGTTAATAAACACTTGATTCCTACAGGCCAAATTGTGCCTGTGGCAGGGACAGCGTATGATTTCCTACAGGCCCGTGAGATTGGAAGCAGAATCAGTGAACTTTCAGACGGATATGATATCAATTATGTGCTAGATGGCACCAGTAAGAAGCATTTTAACAAGGTTGCTATGGTTCATGACAGTAAATCCGGGCGAAAGATGGAGCTCTGGACTAATCAACCAGGAGTTCAGTTCTATACCAGTAACATGATAGCCAGTGTGAAGGGCAAATTCGGGTTTATTTATCACAAGCACGCTGGACTTTGCCTGGAGACTCAAGGATTTCCTGATGCCGTGAATCAGCCAAATTTTCCTTCACAGATTGTAAATCCAGGGGCCACTTATGAGCACATTATGGTCTACAGGTTTACAACAGAGTAGAATGGAGCATTTGGCTAGCCTATCTTTATTCTTCAACTCTTCAAGTACTTGTGCTTTTGTGGAAACATTGTAGTTACCCAGTCTAATAACTAGTTAAAGCCTTAAAGGGTTGATCTTTTCTTATCAACAAGAAAATTTGCAGATGGGTTGCATCTTTAAGCCAATTCTCAATATTCACAATTAACTAAAATTCTTGTTGCTCTGTTATATAACCACCGAAGGGGTGTTTGAGTCATGGTTAATGAGTCCGGTTAAAAAAATCGAAATCTCAAACCCATGTCTTGGTGTTTGGATTACAAATTTATTGTATGGAATGGAAATCTCATTCTAACCGTAAATCATCTTCACACCCCATGAGATACCCATTCCCACAAAACGGCCCCGAATCATGAAACATTTGATCAATATGATACATGTCATATATAACCTGGCTCACCTGTAGAACATGATACATGCCAACATGTTTGGACATAAAACAACTCACATTGAGAATACAAGGTGATAGATAATATGTTCATTAGCTTGTACAAATTGGGCAATTCTTTGCCTATCAGGTTACCTTTAAAACTCGCCTAAAATGAAACCATACACAAACTTGAAACTTAGAACTAGCCTTGAACAAACCATATAAAACTAAACAACCAAGTCTTTGACGGAACTGTGAACATAATATTTCCAGTAAGTACCCATCAGCATAATTTATTTGCTTCAGCTGACTACACTTAGCAACCTTCACAAATCGACAACAAAAGAAATTAGGTGTGTACTGCAAAGTAAAATCTGCAACAGCAAAACTGCAGCAACATGCAAATGATGACCTTCGATACTTGGTTAACAACATCAAGAGATCCCCAGAGACTCAGAGAGCATATACTATTGAACCATAAAATCTGAGAAAAGGACTATGTTGTAGTTGTCTTCTTGAAATCGATCTTGTCTACCTTAACCTCCCCGTCGATAAGTTCATAAACATAGACAACAACACGGAGTGCATCGATGTCCATGAGAACAAAGCTGGGATTAACATCGTACGTTATGCTACTGTAGGCCCCAGTTGCAGATCCTGGGTTAATGACTACTCCTGCTTCATGTTTGTAGGCTGTGAACTGATGGGTGTGACCTGTTACTAGGATGTCTACGTCAAGCTGCCTCTGAAGCATGGCCAATGAATCCAGATCCCCACTTGGAATGACCTTCAAAATATATAATCACTATCAGAATATTTCCCCTAAAATCGGAGGTTAGAGTGATCCAAGCTGTTCATGGAACAACTAAATCCTCAAATCAGTTTATTCATCGAGTAAAACACATATTTAGGTGTATACTCTTTTCAGCAAACTACAAATAGGCTAAACATAACAAGTTTATAATTGAGCAACCATGTTGAACATTCACAAGGTGAGTAGATTAATTTGCAAACAGAAAGTCACACGGACAAATGAAAGGAACAAGAATTGTATATAATGATGTCAGCATGTATAAGAATACTTTTCTGAGTCCATACCGTAAGTACATGGTAAATATTAGATATAGTATAAACTGGATATCATAAAATTCTGCCAACACTTTTATATTAAGATATTACTGTTCAGTGCACTAAATGAATAACAAGATTTAAACCTGATGACCATGGCATATTCCAATCTTGAACTGACCAATGGTCAGTGTCTTAGTTTCAGGATACCGTGTCTCTTCATCATATTCGCCTCTAGTAATATGCAAGTCGGGACAGATAGTCCTCAAGTAGTCATGAATCTCCTATAAATTTAGCATCATCATTAGGAAGAGAAGAACACAGTAGACAAAGATTTTCAGAACCAAGACAAAAGAAGGCACTACATACCATGAGAAATGACTACACAATAAAAAATAATAATAATAAATTAAGGGATAGTTACCTAGAAACACATAATTTGTGAGAACACGTCTTGTTGCAAGAGTGAAATAACCAACTGTTATGGAGTAAATTAGAACATTATAGCTCATTTTGATGCTACTAAAAGCCATACCAAGGAAAGCCTAAGCTTGCCCTTTAATATAGCATCACTAATTGTTTGTAAGTTGAAAAAAGGATATCATGATTTGCATTATAGGTTGTAAATAATACATAGCCCGTCATATTAGTAATATCTGAATCATATGATACAAATATACCATAGACACAACATGTAAATTACTAAAATAGACAAGGCATAAAGGATATCAAATATATATACAGAATTACAGACAGTCACCTTTAGTTTGCTATGCTATGTGCCACAAACTGAAGGTGGAGAAGGTGATTCAGACTCATTTCACACAAAATGACAGAAATAATAAAATTTCGTGGATGGAAAAGATTTTAAGGTAATGGCAAAGGATTTCAGTTACCTAAACAAGATATGAAGTACAATAAACATTTCCACATACTGTAGTTCCACATTGCAATGCCTAAAAGTGTATACCACAGTAACTCCAAAAAAACGACCAGAAAACAGAACACCCCGCATCCCTCAAAACAGAGTAATACATTTTAAAGAAGCAAAACTTTACCGCACTATGTATCTATTTATCAGAAGCACTAATGTTGTGTTTGGTTGGGGTGAATGGAATGGAATGGAATGAGTATAAATAAAGGATAATAATAGAGTGCAGAAGAGAGGACTTTAAAAAAAACGAGTGAGTGCAAATTTTGTGTGATAAGATTTGGGTAGAAAATAGGTATGATAAGGAATGGAGCATTCCTTCACAAAATTGAGGGTTTGAGCTCTAGTTAAGAGTGATAGGAATGGAATGATGTAATGAATGAAGTTATTATACATTCAACTAAATTATAGTTCAAATCCATTCCATTCCCTCCATTTTCATTCACCCCAACCAAACACAACATAAGAGTATGGCACACATGTCTGTGAACTCTATACTAACCCATATTTATCACCATAAGGAGGATGATGTCATTAGTAGATTTATAATCAAGTTTCTTTATCTAGCATGATATCCTATGTCCGCGGGAATTAGTTATACTTTGATTACATATGTGATTAGCTATATCGACTTCACATACAATCAGGGACCTCCTGTTATACCCTGCGCCTATGCTTGTTTATCAATGTTTTTACTCATACATCGGCTCTCACATCAGTATGGGTAACTATTCAACAGGTGAAGTTGTCAACTCTCCCACATTTCACAAGTGCCAGAGTTACCAGGGAAAAACTTTACTAAGGCAATTCAAATAACAAATATAAATGAATTTGGGAAAAACCTTAAAACCAAACCTTATAGTACAAGTTGCATCCGTGAACATCTATCATTTAAAACAGTAAAACTACATATATTACAACATAAAATTCCACTTTACTGAGGCAAAAATTAGTCGCATAACTAAATCTTTGACATAACTCCCTTTTAGCCATCACAAACAGACTAACACGATATACATAACCAATTCCAACTAGTAAACAGGAACCCCAGTAAGCACATCAAATCCGCAAAATTACAGTACACACATTTAATCAGCTTAACCAAAATTTCGATTAAAAATTTGATAAAAACAATAAAAGGGTATATAAAGAATCAAAAACCAATTACCTTGATACACAAATTTCCCGTGCAAATAATATGTTGAATCTTGCCGGGAACAAGCATTGACTTGAACTTAGGAGGTAAATCAGGTGCTCTATGTGAAATATGAAGATCGCCCAATGCTAACACTAACACCATCTTCAAGAAATCAAAACCCTAATTTCTGCAATGACCCAATCGATTATATGTATCAGCAGCAATTAATACCGATCAAATCAAATAATAATCATGTGCAAACGCATCAAAATGAAGTTTAAATGTGTAACGCATGTAGAGATAGTGTTACTGGGATCTGATCGAACCTGAAGTAGACTTGATGGTCTCCGGTGTTTGTATTGCTCGGAGAGTTATGAATCAATTGGGGCTCTGGAGTTTGGAAGAGTCCTAGCTGATCAATTAATCGAGGGATAATACCTTTTTTTTTAACTAATCAAGGAATCTAGGTGTATAATTCGTAATCGTACAAAATTTTGGTTTGGTCATATCTTTTCTAAATACAGGTCTGTCACGTGTAGACTTCTCTTACTCTTACAATATTAAAAAGTTTTATATCATTTAAATTACAAACACTTGAGATGTAGTACAAGATAAAAACTCCATCATTATTCTTTTAAATATAATCACTTGGTAAATATAATATGGTTAAAATCCAATCCATCAATACTAAAATACTAATAATAAGATGTTAAAATTTAAATTATAATTAATAAATTACGAATTCTATACTCGCCCGTGCTTCGCACGGGTTAAAGGCTAGTAATACTTAATTTAACGAGTCAAGTTATATGGAGTACAAAAAACATTGGAGTACTGCAGTACAAAGATTAGTACAATATAATCTAGTCATTTAAATTTTAATTTTTTTGTTCTACAATATTTATAAACATCCGACAACCTGCAGATTATGTTCTATAACATAAACATTGTAACCAAAAGATAGAATAGTTACTTTTATAAAACGTAGGACATTATGTTCTGCAATATAACTTATAAGCAGAACAACAATACTTGATAAAGTTGAAAGATATTAATGATTAATTGATAATTATGTTTAATATTATTTATAAATGATAAATTATATATGAATTTGGATAATTAGAGATATTATTTATGATTAAACTAAAATATTATGATTTGTACTCCAATACTCCAATGTTTTCATGTACTCCATAGAACTTAACTCTAATTTAATTGACATGTTGTTCATAAAGTTCAATATAATACATATATTAGTGGAGGAGGGTTCTGGTACAAACTTACAAATTTTTTATCAATTAAAAATGTGTTAGAGAAGCACATAAACTAAATTTTAAATGCAAAAATTACGTTAAACGTATTATATTCGTTTAGAGAAGTATATAAACTAAATTTTAAATGTAAGAACTACGTTAAATATATTATATAACCAATATTTATACCCTACTCAAATCCAGAGTTATAGTTTAAGCATCTCTATAAATATTAGCTTATAGCTCGTGCATCTCTATAAATGCTAACTTATAGCCCGTGCAAGACACATGAGCTTTTTAATTATTTATAAATTTTTTAAATACATTGTAAGTGGTGTGAAAGAATTTAATTTATAAATAATAAATTAAAATTTTCAATTAAATAAAATGTGAAATTATGATTTGTTTGTAAGTCAGAACTATTGTATTTCAGACTTGTTTCTGTAAAAAAAAAAAAAATTGGTTGCACATGTTGGATCATCCGACAGTGACAATGCAGTATAAAATACATTGTCATTAATGACTTCAAATAAACTATTGTAATCAAGCCAATGTTAGATAAAAATAATTTTGTGATGGTCATTAATTTGAAATTTTGAAATATATTAGATAAAAATAATTTTGCGACGGTGCGATTTATATGATTCTACAATTAAAACTGGTAGGAAATATTTATTTTGAATTAAAAAAATCATAAACATATGAAAGACAAAATTTGTTTTGGATTCAGAAAAAGAATTATAAACATGCAAGTAGATATAAGTTGCCTTATAGAATTAGAAGTTAATTTTGTTCTAATCTAATGGTACTTATTTATTCAATATAAGATCCAACATATGATAAGCTTTTGGACCATATGACCATGCAACCAAATTATCTCCCCTACACTTATTATATAAAAGTATATAATATTCAACACAATGATAATTAATGTTGTACACCCAATGTTGAACTCCAGCCTCAAATGTGTTGAATGCACGATTTATCTATGTGTTATTTTTAAAATTGTGATGTTTTTTCAATAATTTTCAACATAGATACTTTCGATAACTAAGGATTAACAGGGTGCGAGAATAAAAAAAATTAAAAAAAAAAAATTTGTAAGTTCGTAACTTTAAAAAAATTTTATTTGATCTTATCCCTACATATATATTTCTTCGACCTAATTATAAACAAGTCAAGTTAATTATATTTAATTAAAATTTATATATATCATGTCATTGGAAAAAATAATAAATTTTATATCATTATAAATATATTTAGTTTATTTTAACATATAATTTTCAGATTTTATAAAATAAATAAATAAATATTTTATGATGTTTAGTTAAAAATTTGAGATTTGAAATTTTTAATTTTCTCTTAAATATGAATTTTCTAATTTTTTATCTCTAAAATTTATAAATTAAAAAGTGATATAATGATAAATATAACTTATATATATTGGTTAATGTTTGTAAAATTTTGTGATTAATATATTTTTACTCTGCATATATTTGTTAATATTTATAAATTTTTGTGATGAATATTTTCTTTTATCTGGACAAAACTTAAAAGCATATATTAATTTTGATAAGTTTCAAGCACTAAATTTACATAATATTTAAGGTTTTCATAGTTATACACAAATTTTTGTTAAAATTCTAGTGGTGCCGAAAGCTAATGAAACGTTTTAGGCTGTGTAGGTGATATAATTAGTATTTAATATTAAAATTTAGGAGTTGCGATTAAAGGAAAACCGGTCCTTAAAATAGAACCATAGAACCAGTAAAGTTCTGCTACAATAGATTTTTAGGATCTATATGTAAATATTTTTTCATATTTTTTTATCGTTGTGTGTATTCAAAAATAATTTTAAAACATAATATTAGATATTGATATTTTTGGCATGTACAAGAATAATGGTGAGGGTTCTATGGTTGGTCTCTATAATGTTTCTATCGTTGTGTGTATTATCATTGAACTCAAAATTGTATTTCTGAGCTTTTGGAAAAATCCGAGCCGCAGGTATTACTCTTTCAACGTATATGGGACAGCCAATCTCAGTTCATTTTAGGTACGCGGAATGGCGGGGAATGCATCTGAGTTCTGAGGAAGTCCGAAACACCGGATTGATGTTCCACTACAGGTAGCTATCTGTACAGATCGATGTGCCCTGAGATTTTGGGTAATTAACAAATAAGTATTTTCCGTTAAAAATCAATGCTAACATGACGGATAAGAGTGTGTATATTAGTTTCTAACCACTATTTTATTCTTAAAAATTTATGTATTATATTTTGAAATAATTTTACCTCAAACCTCTAATTTCCAAATACAATCATGTATCAATTATTATTTGCCGATATGGGATGTTGGGGTCGTTGGTGAACTTAAAATAAGTGCTTCTTGTTTAAAGTAAAAAAGTGAAGTAGAAGTTAGAAGTTAGTTAAAACTTATAAGTGATTAAAGTGTTTGGGAAAAAAGTAGAAATCTTGAAACAAAAACTAGGAATCCTAACTTTTTATAAGTGCTTCTCAACTTTTTACACAAACGATACGATACGAATAAATGTTTCTAACTTAAAACTCTAGAAGCGGGACTTTTAAGCCCCGCCCAAACACCCACGTTATATGAACTTTCTATGCATACAATTGCAGGCGATTAATTATAAGGTGATCACGGCCGCATAAGATTCTTTTACAGCACCGCGATCTGCAAATGGCTACGAAACTATGTGCAACGGTTGTCTGCAATCATAAATAGGTTCCTGCATTTCTCAGACGATGTTTGTTCCCGAGTTCTCCATCTGCAAGCATAATACAACATGTTCTAGGCGATTCCAGTGAGCAGAGAAATGAAAGTGGAGCCATGAAAATTAGTTACCGTGGTTGATATGTAATTAATTAGTGAAAGGGGCATCAGATGGGTCGGTTCCCTTGAATAAAACATCACGGCAAGCAGTACTGCAGAAACAGTAAGTCAGCTAGTACAATTTGTTGAGGTGACAATGCCCATAAAGTTTTCAGCAAAATTCCAATTTTTACGTGTGTACATGCGGTGAATCACATCACTTGTAATTTTCACCGTCCCGTACAAACAGTGTTCTGTGTACCCAACTAACTCATGTGAAATAATGCATTTATTACATGGGTCATCTACTTATATTTTACATGCACGGAATCTATAATCCGTTAAAAGGGTAAGAGAGGCCGACGTTCAATTTAACTGAGCTTAAGAGATATCAGAAACACCGATTTAAAATTCTTGAAAGAGTGAGGAGTAATTAGTACTTTACATCCTTTGTTGTTTTGACATATTTTCGATTTGGTATCAACTATGTTTCTATACATTTTCAATCTTTACGTAGAAATCCGCGACCGCTATCTTTCGGGTGCGTACTGGGTAAACTCATAAGCGACAGGCTCTGATGGAGGAGGCATAATCACCACAAATTCTGCTCTCTTCGAGAGTCAAACCTGTGACCAAGAGGATACATGTACACTTGCGGGCACTGATGGATGAGACATAATCATCACAAATTCTGCTCCCTTCGGGAGTCAACATGTACACTTGCGGGCAGATTTATGTAAATTTCAATATTTTATCACAACACGCAATAATAATAATAATCGATAGGGACAGAATTTGGTCAAAAAAATGTAAAATAAAGTGAAAATTAAAATTTAGAGATATAACATGACAAGAAACAAAATTTGAAATAAAATTAAAAAAATACGTAAAAATAAGGAGGCTAAAGTACAAATATCAAATATACTCAAGAATATTGGATAAGTTGAAGTTGAATTTAACTGAATTTCAGCGGATAAACTTGAGGGTTTATGTAACGACATATTGTTAAACACCAATATTATATATCACATGCAGAATATAAAAGATCAGAAGTTCACTACAAATATATATTAAAAAAAATTAGTCTTGAATTGTTTGAAATTCCATCTCAGCCATTTAGTGCAACCCCCGATATATGTCATTCATATATGTACGAACGTTAATCGTGTGCACTCTTTAGGTGTACAATAAAGGCTGCTGTTAGTTCTGAATGTTTGAGAAATAAGTGCCGACAGTTTGTACAATTCCTACATTCAATTTCGATGTTTTTGACGTTTTACTATGCAAAAATGTTCAGAGTTTAAAAACAATGTTTATGAATGATTCGTGTTTCTACGTTTACTCGTACCTTCCGACTTTCTTCTATAATTTAGCCGCACTGCAGGGCCAAATTTGAGCTGACTGAGGAAACAGATTTCTATCATGTTTATTTACTGGTGACAAGAGTAGCAAAATCAAACTTGAGAATGTAACATGAATTTGATCCGTAAATATTGACCGAAAAATAATTTTTTGGATTTGTTTTAAAGTATTGACTGGGATAGGAGTTTTTCGAATTATATCAGTCTTAAGTTGAATCAAAATGAACCTGTAAAATACGAAGTTAACCGTTATAAAATGTTGTATTTGTAGCAATATATGTTGGTAAACTGGTCGAAAAATTAAGAGTCAAAGACCAACTAGACGAACAAAATTTTAATTAATGTAGACCCTAAATGTTAATAATTTGAGAAAGGAAATCCAAGATTTACTGATCTGCTGTCGAACTTATTCAAATTTGAAGAACTCGGATCGGAATCAACTGATTCCCGGCCATCAATAACCCAAGAAGTTTCCGGTCGTTAGCTACTTGATTGTTAGGATAAATTGCATGTTCTTACTTTTAACTATAATTTTTAGCTGGCCGGATAGATAGTAAGGTAAAAGCTCTCGGGTGGCCATTGATGCGAGGATATATCAGTTCGATCTCCGGAGAAAAATCAGTTTTATTTGTCTGAACAAAAAAGCCAGACTTACCAGTACCCGTTAAACAATTAGAGGGGTGTTTAGGTTGCTTAAATTCCAACTTAAAATATAGAAGAACTTTGTATTACTTTTACACATATGATTAACAATTAAAAATAACTAATCAGTCACTCAATCTGTCTCATTCAATTGTATAGTTTATTAATAATTTTTTAAATTATTTTTTTGCTGATAAAATTTAATTATATTTAAACTTTTATTCAAAAAAATAATAATTAAAAAAATTATGAAACTATAATTTATAGGAACCTCGAAATGCGTACGTAACCAGATGGAGTATATAACATCACATAATTAAGTACATTGACTAAGAAAATTGGAAGATACAGGAAAACGCGAGTCTCCATTTATTATTACAAAGCTAATTATCTTAAGAGACACAAGAGTTTCCATGATAAATCATCAACTATACTATGCTGATACAAAGTGGAATCATCCAAGTGCAAGGCATTGCATCTTTGGGTTGACAAAAACCCTAATGATCAAAATTAAGCAAACCAGTACAGGTACTTATAAGACACTGCAAAATTACAGACAAAAGTAGTATAACATGTAATCGGACCGATCTGATACATCGACTGGCTAGAAGTCGAATGATAATGATAATGATGATGATAACGATGGTGACGGAGCTATTGCATGAGCAGGCTCCGAATCAAGGCAGCTTGAGTGGTGTCAGTGTTGGCCAGCAACTCCGACAGCCTCTCGCTGAGGTCATCAACTTCCCTGTGAAGGCTTCTTATGTAGTTGCAGGTCTCCTGCAATACCCTAGCCGATGATACCTGCACGTGCATGTTTACCCTACTCAAACTCCGATCCCATACAGTACAGTGTACACTCTTATTTTCTATTTATATGTGCAGTGGCGGTGCCACATTAGGGCACCTGGGGGCTCGTGCCCCTCCAACTTTCAAAAAACAACTATATTTTTGTGGGTCCCACATGTATTATTAACAGGTGCCTCCAGCTGAACTATGTGATTAGAGTTATGATGTCCCTTTATACATTTGATCCTGGCTCCGCCAATGTATATGTGCACGGTTTTATTTTCTTTTTTGATAGATTATGTGCACAGTAATATTGTCCACACAAATATATACACAGATATATCATTTTATATATACTGAGCTACAAACAATATGAGTATTTTGAGAAGAAGGTATTTTAATATCTCAATAATATATAGGTTAGCACATGCTCATGTATACTTATAATCCACAGACTCAGACTTCCATGCAAATCCAGATGTATATAAAGAATATTAGAAAAAAAATTCATTATTAAATATGAGCCTGCTGGTAAGATTTACAAAAGATGCTCCTAAATAAATATATAACCAGCTAATTAAAATAATACATCTCTTTGTTATTGGACGGTTTATTATTTTTACCCTGGATGTATAAATTCTCTGATCCCGAGGATATTCATTTTTAAAAAATTTAACTGTATATATTTATCCAATTTTTCTTGCATACTTCTAATTACTTCCATATGAATAGTTAACATGTTATATTTTTCATGTTTCTTAAAAAACTGTTATAATTTTTATATGTATAAAAAATAACATTTTCCTATTTTTCCAAGTTCAGGGATTTTAGCCCCTCGCCCCTTAACAGGTCCTCCCATGATTCTGATAATATTCATTTATAAAGATTTATCTGTATATATGTATTCAATTGTACACACCTTGTCAGAGCGCCTGGTGTTGCGGTTGATCTCCGGAAGGAGCTGCTGCAACTTGGAGACGAGATCGTTGATTTGCTCATCGGTGATCCTGGAAGCTCCACCGGATGACTGTCTTGAGCGAGAAGATCTCCTGCTAGACATTTTTAAAGTATAGTACACACTACTTGAGTTGTAGAAAATATGTGTATGTTGCAGTCTGCAGAAGCTGTGTATTTATAAACAGAAATTCGAGAAAAATGTAATATGTGGAAATAATCGAAACAAATGTACAGGATGGCCGGAGGACTTAAATGAGAGTGGGGCAGAAGAAATTTAAGAGGTGGGGGTATGTTGTGTTTTGTATATAGTGCTCTAGATTGAATAAAGTGTAGTGAAGATAAGAGGTAGAGTGATGAGTGAAAGTGAGAGAGGAATGAGATATCTAGACAACTGCATGGGAGAAAGAAATGGGGTTGTACTACTTAAATAGGCCCGAGGGAGGGAGGCAAAGAGATGGAAGGGGAGAGTTTGGTACTTTCACATTGTTTATATCATGAACTCCTCCATTTTTTCTTAAATGGCCGAAATCTGAGATGAACTTGACCCAATTTTAACCTGATTTATCGAGATAAAATGCGAAAATAATTCGATGAATCAAAAAATACCCAAAATTAGAATTTTATTGTCTTTAAAGTTAAATATTCAATTTAATGTAATTTTAGTTTGACCTAAACTTGGCTTGTTTACGAATACAAACATGACACGTAATTCTGAAATCTTGCATGAACCTGACTCGGTTTGTAATCTGATCTACTACTGAGATAAAATTTGAAAAGGACTCAAAAACTCGAAAATGATTCGCTTAATTCAAAAATAAACTGAAACTAGAATATCATTATCTTAAAATTAAATATTCAATTTCATGTAATTTTAATTTGACATGAACGTGATCCGTTTACCAACGACGAACATGATATGTAATCCAGAATTCCACCCCTGCCCGGGAAATAAAAACTGTGGCCGGAAGTATTAATCTAAGCATGATGATTATTCTCCGTCATCAGTAAATTATAATAATAACTACACTGCTATGTAATTATAAAGAGATGGTAAAACAATTTGTTTTCTATAACTATTACTCCCTCTGTCCCTTAATTGTATACGTTTCTTTTCAACTGTTCGACACGCATTTCAATGCTCTCATAGAATATAGTTCCGTAACTTATTTTTGAGATTTTCTTTTTCTGAATAAAAATATAACATCCAAACTTTAATTCAGAAAAAGAAAATTTTAAAAATAAATTACACAACTACACTTTACAAGAGCATTAAAGTCCGTGCCGCGTCTCCCTCCCCCAATGTATACTACTCAGGGGGACGGAGGGAGTAACTACATACATATGCCTGTATGGAGAGAGGAGATTAATTGATTAGGTTGTTTAATGTTGAATGTTGTCAGTGTTTCCACGCCCTACCATGTTACAGTGGACTACTGGGCTTCTGCATTTTGTGGTTGCTCCCCCGCCGGTACCAGACCTAATTATACTTTTCTACTCTTCACCCTCATTTCTTCTAATTATGCAAACATCAACCTCACTTCTTTGTACTGCTGTTTCACTATAAATATATTTCTCAAACAACCAATCAAAAGTAAGTGCTTCATCTTGGTTAGTACTACAGTACTAAACATGTAAAAATAATTACAAAAAAAAAAAATGTTGGTTAAGATCATCAGTATTACAGTGACGGAATCAGGATTCCGAAAATATATACGGTGAGGAGTGTCCAGTGTATTTAGTCCAAGGATAGTGAGTGAGTTGACTAGCGAGTAATGAAGCAACATGGATAGTCGGGTTATAGAAATGAAAGGAAAGAACAAGACACGTGGGTACTCGACGAAGAGGAGAACACAACACACCGTCCCACAAGCGACTCATCTTGATATCAAATGCATGGGAATGGCCGTTATATTTCGGTTTCCTTTCCCCCATAACTGTTTTGTTTCCTTCCTCGTCAACTTAATATCGTTGTCAAATAACGATCAATGTTGTCCCTCGCTAATTTAATGTTTCGAACTCATACTGCAATGTTTGTACCTCATCCACTGCCGACATGATCTACACACTACGGATCACAATATTAGATGCAGGGCGAAATCAGGATCCCGAAATAACCGAAGCTTAAATAATAGATAGTCGAAATAGTCATAATTTAAATAATACTCCCTTAGTCCTATAATAACCGTCAGTTTGACTTCTTTCAGGTAAGTAAATTTTTATTTCATTAAAAACTGAAAAATAAAATATAGAAATATGTTTTTCAACACCTCAAATTGTGTGCAAAAAGTTAAAACGATATTTATTTTGGGACGAAAAGAGCACATTACTAGAATTTAGAGTAATCTGTGCAAGTAGGCTGTTTCATTTCGAATAAGTAGATTTGGGTACCTGATAGTTTCAGTTGTCAACTAGCTGTTGAGGAGCAGAAGAGTTAATTTAAGTGTTCTGAATTCTGATTACTTAATGGATCGAAATCATCAACCAGTTGAGTCAGTCCATGAGGGAAGTCATACAATAACCAACATTTTTAAAACTGACTATATGATTTGAACTGCACCAGTAGATTTTGCTCATTACTGCATTCAGCAAGTTGGACAACTAGCTTAATATGCATGTGTTTTCTTCAACTTGCTGCCATTGAATTAGTCATTAGCCTTAAAGGCTGCAAGAAGAGGCACAGGGTCATTATTCCAGTTTCCACATATAGTCTTAATGACTATTATAATTAACGTAGTATCATCGCTAATCAGATATGCTAAATTGCTAATCATGAATTAATTTCAGTAAGCCAGCCAGCCAGAGATCAGTGATCAGTATTCAGTAGTACAGTAGCTAGTTATAATCAGCTGTATATACTAATAAAGTAGATATTCAGTACATAAAAACTGAGGAATCCTATACAATTGATGACAAATTAGACAGGTAATTCTTAGGAATTTCTATTTCTGGAAACCATTTCTTGCTAATTACGTACATAGGACATAATAAGCAGACATGTTTAAGTTGGCACCACATAAACATGTCGCCTGCCTAGCGAACTAGCGGATTCCCAGATTAGTACTCTATTAATCTATGATATGATTACAGAGTCCTCAGATTTAGCAGGACTAATAATTCAGAATTAACGTGGTCATTGAATGGTTGGTCATGAAGCAGGAGATTCCGTTAACAAGAAAGTAATTAATCATTGGCTCTAATGGCATCGTCGATCAATTGACGTAAGGATGTGTAATTTATTCCAATGCCTCCACAGATGACATGCTAATGTCTTCAACTCCGATGGTCACGAATTCTCATAAAATTTTAAGATATCACGAGGAGTGTTTAGCAGGATCATATTTTGTATCTTTATGCTGTCTTTCCGGGCACCTGACCGTGCTGTGTGCCTGAGATTCATGTAACAAAATATTTGATCTCTGTAATCTTGACTAAATTAAGTAAGCAGTAGATAGCAGAGAGCTTACGCTATGATACTATATTAACTAGAGACCGATCAGTTTATATAATAAAAAATGGGATTGTTCAGCAAGCATCTTGGGGCACATGACATAGGATCCAATGAACAGCTAGGACTGTACTCAGACTCACGAGGCAGCCACGAACCCTAATTTTTTTTATCTCTAAATTATCTTCATATAAATTCACATCCATCATGGAGCCTTCCCAAAAAAAATTATGAGGTTCTGGTCAAAATTGGTATTCAATAATACTCTTGGCGTATGTTCAGCTGAACGCAATTTATAGTCAGGATCACCTTCGATCACACTAGACTGGGCGCCTGTTATGAAGATATTAAATGATACTCTTGGCATATGCTCTCTGTTCCATGCATCTGGTATTACTAGCAAACATTAATATAGGAGAAAAGAGTTTCAAGAGTTCCACCTAGCTAGCATATATATACATTAGTATAAAGAATTTTCATATGGATAAGTTTTTCGAAATTCGAAATTATATACTCCATTAAGCAGCTAATTAGTCCGATACGAACTTGCTTGATGTCAAGCCCGGCAATAGAGACTCAATCTGATTATAATCCGCCAAATTCTTACATGTCTTTCAATTAATCTAAAAATGCATTAGATAAAACCAACACTGTGACCATGTGCATGTAAGGATTTATCAGATCTCAGGTTCTTTCCAAGATAATTTTTATAACAATGGTATTACCGACCTCGATCTTTGCTCCTCCGTCTCACTCAATTATTAACATTTGATTCGGATTTATAAAATTAAAAATATTTAGTTAGACCGGCCATCCGAAAAGGAAAATGTAAATAAATGGAGCGAGATATTATTAACCACGTTCCTACCTACCTAGGAGTATATATCTCCCAGTTAAGTCGGTTGAGGATAAAGAAGTTAAACTTAGCTAGCCAAGTGCATGCATTTGTGATAATCTAGTTTACCAAATACTCTAAACAGCAGCAGTTTTTATTTTTTATACTCTTTAATTACCACTACTCGCTTAATTGTCGTGCTTATCCTATTGTCTTTTCTTTTCTTTTTACAGTAATTATATTAATTGCACGTGTTCTTCTCAGTTGTGATGCGAGAAATACATGTTCAAGAACTTTGAGAGTGTTATCAGATTTTCGTCCCTATAGAAATTTCAAATCTCATTCTCATTCTCGTTCTCATTTTCTCTGACGGAAATCATACAAGATCAAAGAATACACAAACCACGAACTGACAAAAGATCGTACACATATCAGGAAGACAAAAAATAAAAATTATGATCTGCAAGTATCATCCAAGATCGTAAAATACATGTAGGTGGAAAGTGGAAACTGACAGAGTGAGTATATTTTTATTATTCGGACAAAAACAAATCGGTGATTCTCAGATCAGTGACACAAACTTTTGTCTCATACAGATTGATTCCATATGTGTGTGGAAGCAAGTGCAAGTGGAAAAAGAAATGGCAGCTCTCAGAACAAACTGAATTAACAAGAGTAGATGAAGATAAACAGCGCCAAGTTTCAAGGCGTGACTGGAGCCACTCCCTTTCTTTTATACTGTCTGTGCTTACCTTTTGTCTTTGGACACGCTTTTGCATTTTGCTCCATTCGATACTGTTGTATATTACTCTGCACATTTCCAAACAGTGTGCTCACTGCTCAGTGTGTTGATTTAGAGCCAGGGCTGTAAACGAAGCGAGTCGAGTCGAGTTTTTGCGAGTCGAGTTCGAGTTTTTGCTAAACGAGTCGAGCTTGATCGACAAGGTAAACGATCATTTTTGTTGTTCGAACTCGAGTTCGTTAAGAACCGAGTCGAGCTCGAGTCGAACACTAGTAAAACTCGACTCGACTCGAGTTTCTTAACGATCAAATTTTTTTGTTCGAACTCGAGCTCCATAACGAACCGAGTCGAGTTTTAAACGAGTCGAGCCGAGCTTGTTCGCGAACAGCTCAGTTCGTTTACAGCCCTATAATTAGAGCCGAGAGAATATACCAGAATGAGCGAGAATCATATTCAGAACGATCAACATGCTCATATCAAATAAGATATAATTAGATAATCAATTTTTCAAAAATCCCCGATTTATTGAATTTTTTTTGATTAATCTTTAAAAATAATTTTACTTATTTATCGATTACACTTCGATTTGACTAAAAAAAATCGATTTTTCAATAATTCTCTAATAAATCGACAGGTTATCAATTAGTTCTGATTACCGATTTCTATTGCCATGAATATAATGGATATAATATAATAGATTATTGAAACAAATATTTTCTTCTGATTTTATTGTAGAGTAAAACCACAATTAACTCAATGCATCAAAGAAAATCTCAGACTAAATAAACCCTTGATCATGTTCCCGTTTGTAACCACTCCTGCCTTACTGGGCTAATACCCTTGTGAAGAATATAATACAACCCAAATTACTAGAAAGGCAATCCAGAACCCTCGTAAACTATTTCAAAAAGCTTGAATATATTTGTCAATCCAACAACCAACTTCGTGGATCAGAAACTACAAAATTATTTAAAATATAAAAAATTGTCTGATAAAAATTTATAATATCTCTAATTACCAATTGATTATATGAAAATCCAGCTATCAATAATTAAACATATGTGCTAAATATGCACTTATTTAACAGCAAAATGAGTCTAAAGTTGTTTACTTATAGGATACTAGAGATTAATATTATTTGATGCATCACAGTAGAACAGGATTTCCCTACCATGGAAATGTGTAATGTCTGCTGCTTTGGACATCATTTGCTTCAAATGTAGGTAGAAAACATCTATAAAAATGAAAAAAAGAAAAGGCACTAAAGAGTAAAGAATACAGCACCAAGGAGTGTTCAGACTTCAGAATATCCTCTAGCTGACAACTGCCCTGTTTATTAATTTCTTGGAAGATAGAGCAACAGCTTCATCAGAACACAGGTAGATTAACTAGATTAACTAGATTAACTCGTTTAACAAAAGCACAAGGAAAAAAAAAAGATATAGCAACATAAAACAGTGAAGAATATTTTATGACAGACCGACAGTTATAGGGAAGAACATCCAACATCAAGTCATTGTTCCCATTATAGGGCCAAACATCTTGCAAGATAATCAGTACATCACTTCCATAACTATGCCACCCTAAAATAGTATTCCTTTTGAACGGTAAGGATTCTCAGTTCTTCCTCCCTTCGGCCAATATAATGTGGTACCCATGCCTGCATTGTGTTGAAAAAAAAACAGTCAGTTACTTGTGGACAAGACGTATAAACTACATTGCAATTTCAATGAAATCGTGCTAGTAAACTGACGTTGATTTAAATGGTGCACTGGTCACCCCAACAGGTGTATTGAAGGCAACTTCCTGGAATGGACCAGCCATTTTGCCACGCGGAAACCATCCTAGATCTCCACCTTTCTTGCCAGATGGACACTCTGAGTATTCAGCTGCTATCTGGAAAGACATACATGTGTTTAGAGAATCATGTTACCTTCAGTGTTATGGAATATCTAGAAATCATGCAAGGATGACTAATTAGGAGAGGTTACTCGATAGGTGCATATGCCAAACATGTTGGCATTACAATTATTTTACTTGTTGCCCTGTTTCAAAATAATACTCCTGATAACAATGATTCTAGCATATTAACAAAATTAGAAACTGTGACTAATTTTGGTATTCGTAGATTTTAGCTCCAAATGTACTGGTCCGTACTTTTTCCAAACTATGTTACCCAGACTATCTATATTTTGTGCTTATGCCTGCGTCCACCGGACATAGTATGGGTGTGGGTATGGAATCTAAGTCGGATCCTTCTTATTGAAACCGGACACTTCACTTCCTAGCATCACACTTCAAATGAAAATTTTCGTCTTGTAACAACTTGTTAATAGAGATCAAGGTCCATGAATGATTAGCATTTGCTTTGGTTGTTTTTATGTTATTCTATTGATTTTTATGCTATAATTTAGCATACATAATTAAGTGTGATTTATGTGCAGTAGACACTGTTTTGAGAACGTAAAATACATCAGTATATATAAAGTTTTACTTGTTGGAGTCTAAGCGCCGAGACACCCCTGGGCCCTGTCTAATGTCAGATCCATGTCCAAGAATCCTAATTATCTGAAAACTACAAATCTGACTCTTGGATACCAAACACCCATCCTAATTATCCAAACTCTAGGAATCTGACCGTTGGATTTGCACCCGTGTCCGACACCCATACCTGACAAGTAACATAGTTGCCTTGCCAACTCAATCATGCACGTAAGATTGTTCTTTCTCCTAAGATACAATCAGAATGTTCATGTCTTCATGACATTCTCCTTATCTAGGTAAAAGTGTCAAATTCCTGTGAACTGATACCAATTCAACATACTAGAACATGGCCCATGACTGCACAAGTACAACCAGGTGTGTGACATCATTTCTCGATAGATAAGGATGTATTGTAAATATTCTTGAATCATGATAATACTTACTTTCTAATGGTACAACGTTATTTTGAACATTACCAAATTAACCGGACTTGCAAGGAGCCAAGAACAATTGGAAATTTTACCTTTGCAAATTCAGCTGGTGGCACCTTGTCTCCATTGTTAAGCCAGCCATCTTGCAGCTTCTTGTATGCTTCATTAATTTTTCCTTGCTTCTCACATAAAACATGCCTAGCTGATAACATTTCAAAAAACGAGAGTAATATTAATATATTTTAGGGATACACATGCTCATCACCCCCATGTCATACTAGAACAGACCTTTGACATATGTGCAGGTACCAAGGCCATCTGCTGCCTTCCCACCTTTCCCTTTGCCCTTTCCAGAACTTTCATCACTACCACCTGCTGCTTGTTTTCCCTTACCCTTTCCTCCCGCCTTTCCGTCTTTTCCCATAATTACTGCACACTGTGAACACCGAGTATACATAGTGCTTAACAAGTGCAAAAATGCCTCAAACACAGGATAGCACAGACCACAGAATCATAAAAATGTCATTAACTACAATCGAATAACCACTCTCAATAACAAGTTAAAAAATTCATCTCCCACAAGTAAGACAGCCTCAAGACATAACAACACTTACAATGTCGAACAAATCAATTATATGACCTTAACACACTCAACAATCACATGAGCACTTGCAAAACTTAAGCAATGACCTTGGTTAGATGGTATTTCACTCGCTCTACTTATTAGAGGTCTTGAGACTATAAATCTTGTTAAAGACAAAATTGATGCGAAATTTTATTTAATCATTCAAAATAATAACTCGGCCTAGCAATTATCAATACGTGAGGGTTCAAGTCTCAGTATATGCATAGAACATTAAAATTTCAATAATTAGCCCAATTGTGAAGTACCCATTAAAATACCCAGAACAATAAATCTTTCAAGAATCAAATAATTTATCACAATTCTCAACCATCAAAATCACTAAGCATAGTTCAACCTGGGTTTATAAATGTTAAATCTTGTTCAAATTAATAAACCAAGTATAAAAATCAGGGAAAACAAATAAACAGATAAATTATAGAATCATACTAAGGAAAAGTATAGATACAGATACATACATAGCTGTGTGGATTGAGATACAGGGAAGAAGATGAGAACTCAAACGGCCAACAAGGTTTTACTGCACTCCAACTCTGTTTATGTGGCCGTCTTATTTTTCATTTTAACATTACATGTTTGCCCTTGTTAATTTTACAATGTTTATCACTTATTTAGTGTTTTAAATATCTCCATCTTTTAAAAGATTAAATTTTAAAAAATATTTAATAATTTATTGATTATAAATTATATTTCGATTTGATTATAAAATTTTTCAATAAATCTCAAATATGTTAACAGGTTAGTATCAGATTAATTCCAGTTTTCGATTTTTACTACTTCTTTTAAATTATTTTAATTTATTGAAATTTACATGTAGTATTAGATACTCCCTCTGTCCCACGCATTTCTTTACACTTTCCTTTTTGGGGTGTCCCATCCAATTCTTTACATTTCAAAACTTACCAAAAATAGTCAATGGTCCCACCACTTCTTCACTTTTCTTCTCTTTTCACACTACTTTTTACTCCACTATCTTCTTTTTATACGTTAAAAATTAATGGGTCCCATCACTTCACCCACTTTTCTTTCTCTTTTCCACTATTTTATATATATTTCTTAAATTCGGTGCCCGACCCATTTGATAAGAAATGGGAGGGACGGAGGGAGTATTTGTTATCAATAATATATTTTATTCAACAGTTTAAACGAATTATTAAATATTATAGTTGATTAATAATTCGATCAATTGGTATATTTTTTATTTTTATTTTAAAATTACATTGTAACAAATTTGTTTTATATGAATTAAATTATATTTCGTTATAATCCATTCAATATAATATACTTAGATGGTGAAATAAAGCACATGTATTGGACCAGATTATTGGGCTGATTGCAAATTGGGCTGTTGTGCAACCGCAGTATACAGCTGGGCTGCTCCAGGTTACGTAAAGAAAGAATGCTGGGCTGCAGGTTACATAAAGAAAGAGTCATAGGGCTATTTGTTTTTTCAAATAGTTATTCTTTTGATATAATAAAGAGTATAAATAAATTATATTATTAATTGAAATTACCAACTGATGAATTATTGATTACAAAAAAGTAAGAAAGTTATTATTATTCATTGGGTTATATTTTAAATTTACTTATTATTTATTATATTTGTATAAAATTAATTAAATATAACTATTTTTAAAATAAAAATAGACCAATAGATTATTTACTATTCCCTGAAAAAAAAACTAATTATTAACTATATATTTGTTGTTGGAGTCACCGGCTGCCACCAAAACACACCACTTCACATGTATTCTGCAAAAAATAACTGTATTATGTTTTATTTTTATTTGTCATAGTATATTATATAATATTGAATTTTTATTCATTCATGTACTTTTCTTAAATGCATCAATTCTAATACATATAAAATAATATAAAACCAAACACTTCATTCTAACTTTTTATGCATAAAAAACACTTCAGTCTAGTTTTGTATATTGCTTATTGATATTTAGTTTAACATACAAAAAGAATAAAAGAAATAAATATTTCCTAACGCAAATCATTATATACAACTAAAAATCAAGCAAAGACCTGGGGTTGAACGGAAGCCAACAGAAATGTAGTGGTGTAATTGCAATTTTGGAGCCGCAAATTGCACTGGTAACAGAACGTGACAAGGACAAAACAAATTTAAAGCAGCAAATTCCTTTTCCTTGGTATGTTTTGAGGTATATTTCGTGAAGGACTCGTTCTTTCCGTTTCTTTAAAAGGTTAACCCATGTGAAAATATACACAAAACTTCAGACTTTTAATAAATTTTCTTCACTTTCAGTTAAGTGGATTTCAATTTTTATACCAAGTCATAAGATTGAAGGAAATATAGGATTTTGTACAACACTCCGTTTAAAATGTGGCATTTATCTTGAGAAATGGTTATTTTTTGAACTACCTACATTATAGTAGGTTGGAGGCTTTATTAACAAAGAACAATAATACACACAATAATTAACAAAAATAATAAACAGTGAACAAGATTCTGATATGGAGTGGGCTTGATACAATAAAATACTTATATTCGAAATCGGATAAAAAGAAATTAAAAGTTCAAAATTTAGTAAAGAAATGAATATTTAAATATTTTAGATTGTTGATTGTCCCAAACATTTCTTGTAATAGACAATATTGGCTAATTCATATTAGAGAAAAGATATAAAGAAATGTTTGGTTCATGGTTTTGAGTTTTGGTTATATAGAATCGGAATCACAGATTCATTTTTGATATTTGGATTAACAATTTTATGACATGAAATAAGAATATTAAAAAAAATAAATTATTTTTTACACTACACATGAAACGTCTCGTTATAATTCCCTATTCTCATTCTCTCTTACCATCCCAATACTCTGGGGACGTTTGTTTCTTGAAAACAACTGGAAAAAGGGGGTGGGAAGGAAAGAGCATCAAAGTACAAGGCAGTGTGAATGCGTGATGATGACATTCCTGATTAATTAATCAGAACAGGGGCCATAATTTCATCACCCTGCAATTTTGTACAAATTTTATAAGCAACTTCAAATCAAGCATGCGTCACATGTAAGGAAGATGGCCTAGAGCATATTGATAGAGATTAGGAGTCCCACAAGAGAGAAGAGACAAGCAAGAGAATTAAGAATGTAAGTTATTTAACTACTTGGAGATCAGTTGGCCACCAACTTCAATTCTCATGTCACAGATAACCTGAGGATATCCTACCCAAGATTAATTATACCATTTTATCACGAAAATTTAAATACTCACGTACTTATTCATAATTACATAAAGTTAATTGCTATAATTAAAATGAAAATCTTATAATATATATTACAAGCAAGTTTCATCATTACAATATATGTAATTTTAGGGGTCATAGAGTTGATAAATCTATACATTTAACAATCACATAATAAATCTAACACAATAAGAATAATTGTTGCAGTTGATACTTATTTAGCTCTGTCTGAAGATGCTTATTATCCTTCTCTGCGTCTGGTATAACAGATTAATAGCTCCAAAGACAATCATATTCCAGTGCTCCAACTGAAGCTGTTGGAGCTTGTTGATCATCAAATGTCCTCCTTCCCATGTCGAGATTCGACACAACTGAGGAGATTTCAGTGTTTACTTCAGTGCTTAAGCCTGTTTCCTGAGAGACACTCACCATTTCCTTCTCGGTTTTAAGGTTTTGTCGCGTATTTGAACCGTAATTCTCAAACAAGCCCCTTAAAATCGACTGGTCTTGCATGGCCATGGTACTTGGATACTGAAAATTCACTGGTATTTGAGCGGATTGGACTCCAGGGTACAAATTTGGATGCGAAAACCTCTGGAAAAATTCAGATGTGTTCGAGGACATGGGGTAGCCCGGATTGTTGTTGAAGTAACTGAATAAATCTTTCTGAGATGATTGAATGTCGATAGCATTGGAGAAGCAGGGCACGTGAAGTGACTCTGTAACATTGGGAGTTAATCGATCACTAGTCGAAGAATCCAGAAGCTGTGGCATAACATCTGGAATCATTTCATCATCAATAGTATTCGAACTCAATAATCCAGAGATGTGAATTTTTTTCCCTCCAGATGTTTTCTTGAACACCCTGCAAATCACCCACTCATTCTGCAATTGAATACAAAAAAGAGAAGCTCTTGTCAGAAAAATTTCGTCGAAAACAGAAAATACAATGAACATAACAGTCCAAGTGCATGTACCTTTGCAGTTTTAGGTAAATTATGGATGGAAAATCTCCCCTCCAGCCTATATTCATGAATCACCCAGTTGCTTTTTTCGCCTTTTGGAGCTCTTCCTCTGTAGAAAACCAGAGTTTTCTTCATTCCAACCAGAGATTTTCCGCGAAAAATCTCCTTATCTTTGCCAGTGGCTTTCCAGTACCCTGCAGTAGTAGCTCTATTTGTTCTCAGCCCAGTTGGGTACTTCTTGTCCCTCACACAGAAAAAATACCACTCTTTTTCCCCCATTTTTGCTCTCCCTTTGTTCAATAACAAAAGCATCACAAAGTCAGCACACAAAAAACTAATCCAACAAAAGAAAAATAACAAATTATGCCATAAAACAAAAGTTCCTCACTTGGTAAATCCCAAGGCTCAATCTTGTTCATATCAACTTCTCCAATAGCAGTAGCTGAGAAGTTACTGTCAAGAACCTTCTTGGACAAATAATGAGTGATCAGCTCTTCATCAGTCGGATGAAACCGAAACCCCGGAGGCAGAAACACCTGCTCATCTTCCTTACCACCAAAATTCTCCATCTTTATCACCAACCCTTTCTTCCTTACACAATAAAAACCAAGAAACCACCTTTTTCCCTACCTTAAAAAAGAACTTATAGCAAACTAGACAGTCTTGAAGAATAAAATTGAGCTAGCTAGGCTTAAATAGAGACAGGTGAGTGAAAAAGGGAGAGAAAAGGAGAGAAAGAGGCCATAGAAGAGGAAAGAAAGTAGCTTAAAGAGTTGGCAAATGTTGAGAAGAAAAACATAAGGCCCTATATAGAGGAGTTTGTGAAAAGGAAAGAGAAACGTGGCTCCAAAGGCAACTAGCTAGGAGTGATTTTATTTCACGGACAATCAGGTTTTATCTATTTTTTCATCAACTAATCACATTACACGGCTTGTTAACACTAAATACATACAGATCATCTGAATGTGAACATTACATATCAGGCATGAAGTTTGATACACAAAGTATTCCAGGCCTCTCAAATAAAGAGTCCCATGGTTTTGTCAACAAAAGAATCTCAACTCCAGCATTAAAATATGACTTTTTAAAAGGGATCAGTGCTAATTTTATGCCATTAGTTTTTATTAAACAATCCTATATCTGGAGTAGATATGCAACAAGAATAAATAGCATTTATGTGCTTATTTAACAAAATGATTTTTTATGCAACTACATGCATAGACTCATAGAGTATCTTTCTTTGACAAATTCATTGAATTTGTTATATATTGATTTACTCAGATTGGCATTATTTAAGTTTGCTGTACACCGGACTTCCCCAACATGCATTATGAAAATGTTTGAATTATTTTATTATATAATCTCATCAAATAATCCTATAAAAAAGTAAATATACCAACCAATATTATAAACACCAACATCTATGTTGGTATAGTTACACTTACACCATGTTTGCATGAGTTTTAAGTCTGGATTTAAAACTGTTTCCATCTTTTAAGTAAAAAATATATATTTGTATAATAAGTCATAAATTGATTTAAAATCAAAAATATTAAAGCCAGATTTTAATTTGAGATACTTTTTTTGGTGACTTAAAATTACTCCTAAGTCATAAGTTACTCATAAATCAACTTCTTATTATTACATTTTTAATAATCATAAATCATTTTATCATAGTCAAAGTCATGTTAAATCATAATTTTATATTCAGCCAAACGAGTTCTTAATATCAGCTCAATTTGATTCGTTAAAAATATTTTTTTTATTTTCATAAAATGATTTCCACCACTGAATGAAAATATTGTTTTCGAAAGATGATTCGATTATGAGCATAATATGTATACTTAAATTTCACTTACTAGTGAAAACAGCTGTATGCAAGATTACAATACCTTCCCCATCAGCCACCTGAAATTAGTCTAGCCTCCATTAGTCGACACAAAAGACAGGTTTACCCCCACTAATCCTAAACATAATAATCTTTTGATAACAAGGTTATCTATGTGACGCGTGGCCCTTAAGGAGCAAAAAGTCAAATTGCATCCCATGGTTTCGCATTATTTTCAAGTATATCCTTATCTAATACAATAAACACGAAAGGAGTTGGCTTTTTAGTTATGAATTATTCTGCCATGAAGTATTGGATACACTTTTTCAAAGTTGTTAGAAATGAGAAAGAGTAGTAGAGGATCCTCCTTCTTCTTTGCCTTAAAGTGGTTCGGTTTTGTTTTGGACGTACTCTAGCCTTGTATGTGAGTTGATGGCTGAATTTGATGGCCAATCGTAACTCAGGTTGTGGAGGCAATGATTATCGATATCCCATGTAGTCAACTAATAAAATTCATAATTTCGACATGGAAAATATGTTTTTTGTGAAAGTATTATTTGTAAATGCAAAAATAATAATGTTCTTATATTAGATACGGGGACTAATTGGTTTAAAAGATGCCGGATTTATAAGTCAGAAACATATTATTTATATACTATTTACGTAAAAAATTGCAAATTAATTTTTGACTTATAAATATGACAAATTGAAAACCAGACTTATTTAGTGATGTATTTATATTTTTAAATATTGATTTTACAAAAATATAAAGGGATCATTTTAAAAAATAATTTATAATAATTTTACATCCGATAAGTTGTAAATACAAAAAAAAATTCCAAACACATAAATTCAAAATTAATTTTCACTTATAAAAAATATATTACTTATAATTAATAGGCATTTCTTTGAAATTAAGACAAACCAACCTATTAATTTTGTGTGAATAATATGAATGTGACGTGCATCTTATTTATTGTTTTAATGACTAATAAAAATTACGATATTCGGAAAAGAATTGAAAATTGATCAGCGACTTCTATCATTTTTTTCGTGCATAATAAAAAGGAAAATTTATAGTGACGTTACCTCATCAGATATCTACTCCAATAAATTGATAAAAATAACATAGATGTACCGATGCTTTACTAACTTTATTTTTTTTTTGGGAATAAACCTTTACCCCAAACAAATAAAAACTCATACGAATAAATTTTTCTTTGCTTCACTCTATCCTCGGCAAGAATGTAAAGATACCGCCAATTTCACTTTCTCTTGATCTTCAGAGCTTTTAATACATGTGTTGCATATTTTGCATGTTTAGAGACGGTACCTATTTAGAGAAGCTGTTGCTCTATCCACAAACGTAGGTTAATGTTTTGAGTATAAATTCATATATTAGTATTTGTTTGTAGCAGTAAATTTGAATAAATGAAAAACATATTTCAAAACTCTGCTGTTGAATATAAAGATTCTTGCAAGTGAAATTTAAGTTCTTAAAAATTTAGAAAAACAGTTCAGTTTACAGTATATCAGAATTTCTAATATATTAACCAAAATTTGATACAAATTAAAATCGAAATTCGTGTGAAAAAACATGCAATTTGATCCAAAATCAACATTTGAGAAAACCATATCACAAAATTACGGTTGGTGAAAAAATATTATTTATTCCGCAAGTCAAATTCCATATTTGCCACCTAGGTTTTCACACCAATAAAATTACATGACAGTGCGCCCAAAATCTAAACACGCCCCAACACCACGCAGCTGGCAATGTGGCATTCTCTTCAGTCAGCTGGTATATACTAACTCTTGTCTTTTGCTTCGTTTCTGTCTTCAATCTCCTTATCTGCTTTTATAGATATATATATATATCTTATTTTATTAAATTATAGAAAGGATATGTTTAATTATTCATTTAATTAATTACTCCAATCAAACATGCAGAAAAGTCAGCAAAACAAAACAAAAATTGATGGAACAAGTAGTAGAAAACTGGTACTCCCTTTTGACCTGGTCCTTGGTACAGCTAGTTGCTCTGTTTTGTTACTTTTGTATGTAAATATTCTTAAGGTCTTAATTATTCCTCAATTATCTGTGAAATTTAATCTAATTTTTACTTTTAGATAATAACCAAAAATAATATTTTTATTTCAGACATGACATTGAAAAGTGGTTAACAACAAAATGGTGAAAAGCTGAAAGAATTACCCTTCTGTCTAACAATGAATTGTATCGAAACAAATAAACCATGATGAGATAGTTTTCTAAACAGAAAATGATCGTTATCTAAAATCTTGTTCTTAATTTTTTTTACTAAATTTTAGTTGGCAATTACATATGATTGATTTTACTCACATTAATTATAATGAGATCATATGTATATCCAAATTATCCATATATCTGTCACACGGCATTTATTTGTGGAAAAATTGACGAAAAATTGAGATATGTAGCTTTATTTTTTCTAAATATACTTAAGTCAGATTAAACGGCTTTAATTAACATCATAAAGTATGAATCAGCATTTCTTCCTCTGCTAATCCCTAATTAAAAATTAATCGAAAGATTTAGTGTTGCTAATACGAGAGTTGACCTCTTAATGTCTTTGTGGTAATTTAGTCCCCCGTTTAGCTAGCTGGCTGTTTCTTATCTCCCAACAGGTGGCTGCACAGCGACATGCACACGAGTAAAGAATATAATTGGACACAATGCCGATAGGTTTAGGCCTTAGGGGATTAAGACTTCAATTAGGCAGTATAGCTAGTCAAATAATTAACTCAAAGTCTCGATTCGGTATTGCTTATTGGCTTATTATTTGTTGCTTTGTGACTGTTGCGGCCTCCACGCACATCTTTAACAGTAATTACCTAACCTGAATTATTATAACACCGTTTAATCATATACTAATTCGGTCAAAGTACACTTTAGAATAGCTAGCATGTAAGCACTGATGGCGTTTTATTTAACTTATATACTTTAATTAATACAAATGTGACGACTTTGATTATAATAAAACATGAAATGGAATCTGAATTATCGTCACAATATATCTGCACTGACACGTACTCGTATCAAATTTGTGTAAGTTATTACTTCTAAATGAACATTTATTTTGGGATCATTTGGTTGAGGTGTTTTGAAAGATTTCGCTCATTTCAAAGTTATTTTAATTACTCCTTCTATTTTTTAATATTTGATGCTTTGATTTTGGGCACGTATTTTTAAGTGCTTTGACCGAGTTGTTAAAATTATTATTTTTAAAATTTTGTTTTTCTAAATAAAAATATATAATCAAAACTTTAATTCACAAAAAAAATCAATCAAAAATAATAATTTTTAATATCCGGTCAACTCACCTAAAGATGTGTGCCAAAAGTCAAAACGTCAAATATTAAAAAACGGAGAGAGTAAGAAAATAGATTTTGAAATTCACATCTCAACTTTTCAATACTCCCTCCATTCCAAAATAATAGTCGCTTTGACTTTGTGCACGCATTTTGAAGTAAAAAAAACATACTTCTACTTGTTATTTTTGAAATCTTCTTTTTCTGAATAAAAATAGAGATGTTAAACTTTTATTCAGGAAAAAAAAATTTCAAAAATAATGTGTCAAAGCGACTATTATTTTGGAATAAAGGTAGTATATGAGACTTAATTAATACGGAAGAGAGTGGGCTAGCATGAAAGAGAGGTACGATAATGAACTTGTTTCACATATTTTTAGTTATGTTTAATCAACTAAATATAAACTTTTAATACAAAATTAAATCAATCATACGAAAATATATGATAATAATTTTAATAATAATTTTAATTAATTCAAATTGGTAACTCAACCAGACACATAATATTAAATATCATATCTCAAATCCATATATTCCTCAATAACACTCGACATACAAAACGATCATATTAACAAAAACGATGGGTATAAGAAATGTAAGTTCGATATCACGTAATATTTCATCGAACACTAAAAATATTTGAACGGAAATGGATAGTCTAATAATTAACCATCCTCGTTTTGAATTTCAGTAAATTTGGTTTTGACAAACATTGGTGTAAATAAAAGAATAACTGTAGATTGGACCTGAACATAAGTTATCTGAATTCTCATGAGAACGACAGTATGCACGTAACTCTATAGTTTAATGGTTTGATTTCAAATATTGAAAGCTGTTAGTTGCAACAACTTAGTTATTTTATATATCGGTTTTTCTATGGTGTGCCCATGGCACACATTAAGCACCAAAATTTATGAAATTGGAGGGTTTCTATTGGCTTACCTTCTTTAATAATGGTGGACCCCCCTGCAGTTACAACAACCACACCAATCAAAACCCTCCATTTTTATTAATGTTAGTGCTTAGCATGTGCCCATGGGCACACACTAGCCAAACCGTTTATATATTTATACGGAATAAACTTGAGCTCTGCCTTTAAGTTGTAGGTCTCATTTGGCAGCTTTGAATTATGACAGTACCTGTTATTTGAATTTTTATAAATTACTGCATAGAGATGAACAATTTGAAAACCTAGGTCAAAGTAGTTTTTCTTAATTGCTTGATGATCGAAAGAGGACTGGTTATTTTTCTTCATCTATTTTTTGATTATTAGGTTTACTAATCGCATGGAGCTTAAATTATTTAGTATATAATTGATGACCTAGTTTAGTACTCATTGTGTCTTCTAAGTTGTCCCTTCTAAATTGTTTATTTTCAGCGAGTGTCTCTTTGCCCCTAAATTGTTTATCATTGAGACGAGAACTTAACACATATTTTAAAATTTTTATTAGATATAATTTCATATATAATTTAAGTTTTTAAAAATAGAAATCTACTGTTTAAATATTTATACAAAGCAAATTTGAAATAATAATTTATAAAATTACATGTTATATATAATTTAAAATGTGCATCAAGTAATAATAAAAATTATAAAAAAAAATGAGAATGAATAAGAGAGTGTCTATAAAATCAATGTTGGGCACTTTAAAAGAATTTTCGAATAACGTGACATAAATGACTAAAATGACGCGATAGAAAATCACTGTGATCAGTACGGGATGAAATCTCATTTATCATTTTTATTATTAATTAAAACTTGACATGTATATTCTACATTTTTGTTTTATAAAACACTATAATCATGCGGGACAAGTTCACTGTAGAATCATTATTTTAACGATATAGAATATTATTTGGGTCTCAATTTCTACGATATCCAAAATCTAATAATATTCGCATCTTCCTGGCGACATAGCTATATGACAGCTAATGTTATATCAAAAATTTAATATCATACTAAAACACTGTACTTTCACGTCATACTGACAGTTAAATATGTGCAAAAATTAATATTTCGTTAACATAAATCTTTATACAAAATGCCAAAATTCTTTATATTATGAAATTTTTAGCCACTGCCTGCATATTATTGCGTGTGTATCGTCCATTAAAGAACAAGTGCGACATCAACATCCATCGATACGGCTCTATCTTTTGTCAATATAAAAAATATTAATTCAAGCTAATTTTATATAAATATGATGTGTCCGTGATTGTGCAGCCTCCGTTATTTTTCGAGAAATGACCGATTCTTAAAATTCTGGTTCCGTCTCTAGAAAATCATAATATGACAATAAATATCAGAGTAATAATATTGTTACGAACTTTAAAACATGGATATTAGCCGGTGAGCTGAAAGCCTAACATCGAAATCATAGAGACCGTTTGAGTTATCTTAAAATAAATAAGTGACTTCTTTCTTATAGTTAAGAAGTGGAGTAGAAATGAGAAGTAGGTAAGTTTATAAAGTGTTTGAAAAGGAAACAGAAGCTGTGAGAGAGAAGCTAGCGTTCTCAACTTCTTAAAAATGTTTCTAACTCTTTACACGGATAAAAAAAGCAGAAGCCAGAAACTTCTTCTCTCGAACAAACACCACCCTATAATGAGAACAAACTAAAAATCTAAACATACTGCCAAAATAAGAAAACGAAAAAAAACAATTGGAGGAAAAGGAAGACGACAAACGAAATCAAATCGGATGACGCTGGGATGGTTTGTCTGATCTAAGCCGTTGCGTTAGTAGATTTGAGGAGGTAGCAAGCCTTGGAAAGTGGACCAATCCGATCCAAACAATTGTTGTTACATACTTGCAACTAATCGAAAGTCACATACGAGACAAACTGGTGGGTAAGGTTGGCTGCAACAAAGCTCTGCCTTTTTTGTGGAGTTGCTCGCTTTTGTCGTCGACAACATAGTATGGGCTGGCTGCTTGTGTTCGATATCTAAGTGTTCAAAAAATCATCGATTGATCACCAGTTACGGTTTGAATGAGTTCGGTTTCGATTAAGTGTTAATCGAGTTAATTTTTAAAAAAAACACCGATTAATTGTTTTTGTAGTCGACAACATAATACTCTTTCTATACTTATAAGTAGTGTATGTCACCTGTTTGTACGTATTTTAAAACTCATATAAAGTATAGTTTCACAATGTTTTTTCAAAATTTTATTTTTTGGATAAAAATTTATATATCAAACTTTTGTTTAGAAAAGAAATTATTTTTAAATATATTATAAAATCATACTTTAAGAGAGTCTAAAAAAACGTGCCAAAAGAGTAACAACTACAATTGAATGAGCCAAAGGAGTATGAGCTAACTGATTGTGGGGGTGTTTGTTTCTGAGAAGCTGGAGCTGTTTCTCGCTTCTGCTTTTCTTGACCCGTTGGTGTAAAAAAACAGAAGCACTTTCGAGCAGTTCAGAATGCTAATTTCTCTCTGAGAGCTTCTGCTTATTTTCCAAACATTTTATCCACTTATTGACTTTTCACTTTTCATCCACTTTTGCACTGTAAGTCAGGGGTCACTTTTTTAAACTTGCCGAAACAACCCATGTGTTCAATATCTACGACAATTATTTCTGTTATATTCGTCGGATTGTAATTTGTGTGCATGTATAATGCAGAGATTTGGATGGAGTTTCTGTTGTGATTTACAACTGTATTATGTGGATTAAAGCGGAGGTGGACAAGTTAGTCACGGAGGACTGTGTCTCGACATGCAAAGGCTAAACAAATGTTGGGTCTTTTATTTGTTGGGGATTTGCGTTGTTATCTTTCCAACGACTTGTGCCTTTTCTTCGTGCTGAGATATTTGGACGATTTGAAACTGGAGAGGATTCGTTTCATGGCTGATGCAGTATGCAAAATGGAAAAAGTCGGATAATCCAGAAATTGATCCTGAATATTTTTTCAAAAGCTTAATTGATAATATTTAATCGGTTTATTAATATTAACAATAACGAAATTTCGTGTATATATAAATTATTTAACCAAAATCATTCATCTGTCTATAATATTTTCCAACTAACATATAATATTATTTTAAGTTTGTTCAATTAATTAAGTTATTGATTGAATCACGTTAAACATATAATATTCAAAGAGAATATTTTATTTCTGATTCGCACTTGAAAGTTTTTTTTAATAAAATTTGCTCGACTTTCAAAAAAAATGAAATTGCACGTGATATTGGGCTGATATACATTTCTCTGGGTATTGGGCTAACTCTACAAGCTCTTACCAGAAACCCTGAATCAAAGGACCACAACTTCACAACAACTTCTAAGAGAAAGCCCAAACTCCTTTTAATCTTTTCTGCTTTCAAGCATTTCTTCCAAGAAGGCAAAGAACAGCTTAGCAGCCAATCCTACACATTTCTAAATTCTAAGTCCTTTACTGTTTTATTAAAATTATTATTTTTAAAATTATATTTTTTTTGAATTATAATATTAATCATATATTATTATTCATAAAAAGAATATTTTGAAGATAATAATTTTAACTATACAATGAAGGAAACATCATGTTTTATTCAGATCTAAAAATGTGAGTTCATTCCATGATTATTCACCTAAGCTTTTATAGTACAACATTTAAGCCCGAGTCTGTCATAGGATCTAGCTAGGATGCAATCAGACTCATATGTTCAGATGTAATAAACACTCATTTACAACTCAACTTAAGTTATCTTCTTCTGCTTCTTGTCTTGCCACATTTTGATTTCAGCTTCTACCTTGGCTTTAACAGTTGCATGAAATCCAGGATATGGCTCATAGTGAAAGAACATGTGAAGTGCCTGCAAGATCAAGTATAAGAAACTTATTCTTCTTGCCAACAAATAATTTCCACTTAATTTATAATACAGCTAATGCAAATAACCTCGAGCAATACGAAGAATGTCCCATTACAAAGGCTTGCATCAGGTTGTCCAAAAGAGCTGGAGCACGTTTCTACGGAAGACAACAAATCAGATCCAGCTTATAAAAGAGTGGAAGCATGCTGATGAATACTGAAAAAGCAACAAAAATACCTCGAACACACCATGGCCAATGAATTGTCCAGTTCCGCAAAATAATTGAGCTGCTAGGACAACCTAAAATATATAGATGTACACATTAAAACACAAGTGCACAAGCAAGACTGTCTAATTATTCAGGATAATACCAGGCACTCTTCATTTAGAGTTTATGCTAAACCGGTAATTAATGCTGTCAAGTATCTAGTTAAAACTTTAGAGCTAAATTCTTTTAACTCAACCGTCAAAATGGGCTATAATCACACTGTGCAGGCACTGCTATGCATTTTTAGTGCTCCAGTCCCAGTACCCATCTCTCATTCCCGGTATTCCTCCATCAAACCTTCTTACTATTATATGATTTCCGAAAAAATGTCAGAGTTATCACTTATCTATCTGCATCCTTCAAGGATCTTGAATAATTCTCTACGTGCCTAACATCTGCAAGATTATTGATAATTGAAGGGTAATAACATGCTTTGAAAAAACAAGTATATGCGAGGTGGCTATCCTAAAATGAAGAGAATAAAACTCAACCTATGTTCACAAACTCAAAGGAAGCACAAACCTATCTGTTCTCCTATTCAAGTCTGATTTATAACACTTCTGCAATGTACACAAAGTCATAAAGTATAAACTTCCTTATCAAAAAGTTATATACTTCATCACTGCAATCTGTCACAATTTAACCAAGTCCACATAATATTTACAAGATCATACATTAATCTTTCACTCAACCAAAAAGAAACAATTTCAACTTTTAATTTTGTTACTTAACAAATAACAATTTACTAGTCCTACATGCTAATACCACTGGGCCCGACATTGAGGCTCTCGGGACCTTGGTCAAAATAGGCTTCCGAGGCCTTCATATATCCGGCATTGAGGTTGCCGGGACCTTAGTTACAATCCGCTTCCGAGGCCCTAATATACTTTTTCCACAACAATCCAATGATATAGAGGGCATTTGGATCGTGGGTGGGAATGAAAATCGGGAATGAGAAAGAGGGGTATGGGAATGAAGGTATGGAATAGGCATATCATGGGCTGTGATTCTGTGAAGGGAATAATTTACCAAATAAGATTCCTATTATATTCCATACAATAAATTTACTAATCCAAACACCAACGCATGGTTGCATGGTTTGAGGTTCTGATTCCCATTAACCGGCTCAAAAATCATGATCCAAACACACGGTAGTTATTCAACTAGAAACAACACAAATACATACAAGTAGGAGATGTAGAAGTACCTTCCAAGCTACAGAGAAGCCCAAGTACTGAGCAACAGAGCTGCCACAAACCCAACATGCAAAAAAAAGAAAAGCACCCAAACAACCAGCTTTCTTGTCAAGACAAACATAGAAGATTGCAAACGTCAAAGTCAGCAAAAACCCAACATTCAGAACCAAGTGTTGACCAAAAAGATCAACTTCAGAGAAGCTGGAAAATATTGGAGGGGTGAAGCTGAGAATAACTAGAGTAGTGAAGACAGTTGGCCATACAAAAAGCATGTGTAAATAAATGTTGACTGGGTTGCTGTGGTATGCTCCATAGAAAGCAAAGTGCTTCTCCAGATCAAACAGTTCTGTCTTGCCCATGTTGTGATCTGTTTCAGAGAGTAGGAAGATAAGAAAGAGATTAAATGTGAGGGAGTTTAAATTTCTGAATCTGAAACGGGAAGAAAGTTGCTAGAACGACCGAACTGCAGAGTGCAAATCAAGAAAGTCAAAGGACCGGAGGCCGGACATTACACTACTTAGTACTTACTACTTAGAATATTGTCAACATGAAATAATTTAGTTCGACTAATTAAAATAAAACTAAATGCAACTTCATGCATGCATCTCGTTCAAAGAATAGTTGCATAATTGCATGTGGTTATGACATGTTGCACAGTATTTTTACGATATTTTCTAATGTTTAGTATTTTCGTGAAATATTTTTAAAAAATATGATATTTTTGCAAAAATAATTTTGGATTTAGATATTTATGAGTATCCCCTAAAATTAATTCAGTTATTATACAATTTCTATTTGTTCATCTTTTTCCAAAGTTCACCGAAAAATCTGAATCAATTAAAATATATTAATAAAATAAAATTATAATCAATTTTCATATCATATATATCATAGATATATTTAAAAATATACTATTTAATTTATTTTGAGAATTTATAAATAAGAACAATTATAAATACAGTCTGTAACTACATTACACAGACTTTGATTCACAAACTTTTACACCAAATTTTCAATAATACGTAGAAAAAATTTGTAACTGAAAATATATTTAAAGTACACAACAGAAGATAAGATAACGTGCAAATTGTAAATTTACTAAATTAACGGGTTATATATCAAGCTGGCCACTCATTTCGTCAAAATGTCTCACTTTACCCGCCCATCTCATCGGGGACTCGTTTAAGCCACTATAAACCAAATATATATCATTTTACTCACATCACTATTTATACCTATTTAGTTAAGCAATATTTATAAAAAATCAACCGTTTGTTTTTTTACTACAAAACCACCTCGAGTACCTTCATAATTGTCTCTAGTATTTATCAAAATAATTTAGAAATTTCTAAAGCAACATAGTTAGAGAGATCACATAAATAATATTTATTACTAAATATTTTTTTCATAAATAGCTATGTTGCTTTTTAATTCCCGAATTATTTTGATAAATACTAGAGACAATTATGAAGGTACTCGAGGTGGTTTTGTAGCAAAATAACAAATATTTAATTTTTGATAAATGTTTAAGTAAAAATGTATGAATAATATTGTGGGTAAAATGATATATATTTTGTTTATAGTGGCTTAAATAGTCGCCAATGGGATGGATGGGTCAAATGAGATATTTTGACGCAATGAGTGACGAGTTTGATATAAAACCCTAAATTAACAATTCACTTGTTGCGGACCATCTCTGGCTGCTCAGTTCATGGGCTTGACTATCCAGGTTCTTTTTGAAGCCCAATTGATGCTGCTTGCTAGTAGCAGCGGAAGATGTGTCAACAAAAATAAATTTTATATTCAATATGTGGTAATTTTATATAATCTATTAATTAAATTTTGTAAAAATTATCAATATTATTTATTCAAATCACCTATTTTTAATAAATTCTCATTTAAAATCATCTTTGTTTGAGTATAAGTTCTTACACACACATATGAAATTTAATAATATAGTTGTGATAAAAAATTTATAAAATTATATTATCTTTTTCATGACATGTTAACATGAAGTTGATGATAGTAGTAACATATGCGATATTGCGATGTTTATGTAAAAAAATTTGTGATGGGTTTATATGTGTGTGTAACTTTATACATCAATTAGTTGCACGTGACATTAGCCAATTGAGATTTGTAATTAAGATTATTGTTAATTAATCTCAACCAATATAGAGTATAATCACTTCTTTCTCAATTTATAAAGGATAAATAATATGATAAAAAGAACGATCTTATGCGCAAAACACACCAATTCACGCTAAATATATTTTCTTTTTATATTTTAAATTATTAAATATAACAGAGCATACTTCTTTGCACTGAATGCAAGGTTGGCTAATGATTAATATTGCAAGAATGATAAGAAGAGTGAATGATGGGATAGAGAGAGTTTTCGTTACTCCCTCCGTTTCTTATTTCTTTTCCTGTTTGTGATGTCGGTACTGTTCATAACATGAGACAAATTACTAATTTACATCTAATCTATAAAACTATATATAGTCATGAGTGATCTTGTTAGATTCGTATTCACGAGTACTTTAATACGGTGAAATTTTTATATTTAATACTACTACGAAATGAAAAATATTAATGATTAAAAGTGTGTGTTGGCAAACGTGAAAAGTACAAACATGAAAAGTATTTAGAGACGGAGGGAGTATCTTTTATTTCTTCTCGAATTGTCTAATTATAAAATAAGATATCTTACAAATAGGACAAAATTAATATCAACTCCTTAGTGTAGATACGAGCTATTATATAAATTATATAATAATTTATTTATAAATAGGCACGTGTACAATATATTTAATAGTTAACAGTTCAAATATGTTAGAAAATTTGTTGAGTCGATCATAAATAATATTATATAAATGACTATTATTATAAGTAGAGTATACAAAACAAAAATAAGGACTTTTTTTAACTTTCTTTTTTGCAACCCGATAAGCATCACATGCAAAGATAAAAGGATATTCATGATAACGGAATGATATGTCTGACGATCGTTATAATTTTTTTGACGTAGTTCACACTTATAAAGTTGACAAATATCATAGAATCAACAGCATACACGATAATATATGACGTTCATTGCGAAGATGGAGAGTACCTGACATATATGATATCAATCAAGAAAGCGAGTATGTTTCAAATTATAGTTATGAAATCATTACAGATATAAATTGCTGACAGCCAACATAAAACTAAATATATTCAAGTTTATTATATGAGATTTGATGATCATTCTGGATTCTCTTGATACAGAATAATATATGACGTTTATTACGAAAAATTCGGAACCGACACATATGATATCAATCAAGAAAGCGGGTATATTTCAAATTGTCATATGAAATCATTACAAATACAAAACAGACAACCTGAAACTAAATATATTCAAGTTTATTATATGATATCTGATAATCATTATGAATTTAAAGTAATATTAATGTAAGCCAATAAAGATGATAACCAATAAGAAATTAGCATCATGTCAAAAATAATAATAAGAAATTAAGCATATCTAATATGTTATAATAATCTATAATCATTGTAAAAAACAAAATGCAAACAAATATATATATATATATATAAAACACCGAAAATCGAGTGTTGTCAAAATCGTAAATCTGATGATGAATATATTAAATATGGAACGAGGTGTTTCACAAATTTCTAAAAGATCATAAATTTTTGTCGACATCTTGACAAGTCTCTAGGTTAGATTATAAAATTTTTTGAACGAAGAAGCCTCATATTCGGATATTATATTTTGATGCTATTCATTGATATAAAAATTATTTTCTCAAAAAAATGACTAAACTACATTCAAATTCCTTTCAACTAGATTTTAGTAAGAGCATCTTCAACGGGGTTTTAAATTATTTTTAATATAATTTTATAATATATATATCTCATAACAAGTTAATACATTAAATACATTAATAATTTCAGCCCTACTTTTTATATTTGCTCTCCATTTTTATTTTTTATTATTGAAAAAAATTGCTGTAGAGAGAAATGAATAAAATTGGATTGAAGTGAATATTGTATTTAATAATAATAATTTAATAGCATTTAGATACTCTTTAAAAGAGAGCGGAAAAAGAAGACTCGCATTTTTAAAAGAGTTTGTCCGAGACCCTGTTTAGAGTTGCTGAGCATAGATCAGTTCCTTTCTTTCTGCCGCGGTTTATGAACGTACGGGTCATGATCAACATGCTGCATAATGTTAAGTGTCACGAAAGTTGTAACAACAGCGCGATTCTGCAACTCAATTTATCTTTTGCTTCTTCATCCTGTTACGTACGTTATTTCTAATTTAGCCGTTGCATCTCTGCAACTCACATTAGTTACCATATATATCCGTCGATCATCATAACTTAATTTACTAATTTAAAACGAAATTATTCATAAGAATTATAATGAAATGAAACAATATTTCTGGAGACCTCGCATTCTCATTCTTGACTAAATAATTTGATCCGAACTGTTTAACAGATTTTTACGCGTTACACACCCGTCCGCTACAAAATAATTGCAGGGAAGGGTTTTAGCATCCTGTTTCCAGAATTTCGATTACCTTCAGAATATCCCGGATCGATCTGCAAGAGTCATTTGTGGCTCCGGCCAAGCTACGTTTCTCATGCTATGAATTTAAAATGTTCAATAATCTTAAATAGGCCTAAAATTTGTTCGTGTTTGTTAAATTTTCGTCCGAGTTCATCTGAGTTCGGTTCGTTTACAGCTCTCTACCTAAAAGAGAACCATCCGCTAAAAATGTAAGCGAAATATATGCATCGGAATATACTCAGAACCTCCTCCTAACAACGATTCATATAAATAGAAAGCAGACGAAACCGTCGGAGGAAAAAAGCAAAAGAAGAAGCAAAAATGAAGAAGAAAAGGGTTTTAAATGCAGAAAAAGCTAAAAAAAAAGAAGTTGCACACTGCCCTTCAAGTCAAATTGCTTTCATCATATCACATTATCAATCTGCCTTCACTTGTTCACATACTAGCTACCTGCAATACTTGAATTACAGTTTTTTGGTCTCCGAATTCCCCGTTTTGCCCTTACCCTCCCCTATATAACATCCATTTCTCCCCCTCATTTGTCCATCACAATCACAGCTTCATCCCCCACAACAAAATCTCCCCAAAGGTGTGATAATCAACTCTAAAAACGTTTTTTATTGTCGAGAAATGAGACTGAATACTAGTATTTACAGTTAACGGTTAATGGTTGATGGTTATCAGTAGTCAGTAACTCAATTAATTCTGTTTTGGTTGTTTGCAGGAACTAACTAGAAGAATACACAATAAAAAAATGGCCTGCAGGCTTGTTTCTACACTAGGAGGCATCCTCTGTCTTATTTCGCTTGTTCATGGATTTGATGACGGAAGCTGGATGCAGGGCCGTGCCACCTTTTATGGAGGCAGTGATGCTTCCGGCACTATGGGTACGTTGTTATGTATACCATTTTTGTTTATTTTCGAGGCTCATAAATATATTTATTAGCTGATCTGTGAAAATTTGGGAACAGGTGGATCTTGTGGATATGGAAACTTGTTTAACACAGGGTATGGGACGGATACTGCAGCACTAAGCACTGTGCTTTTTAATGATGGCTTCAGCTGCGGAGCTTGCTTTGAGCTCAAGTGTATCAATTCCCCGAGATGGTGCAGATCAGGGTCTATTATAGTCACCGCAACTAATTTCTGTCCTCCTAATGATCCTGGCAACTGGTGCGATCCTCCCCAGCCTCATTTTGACCTTTCTGAGCCTGTGTTCCAAAAAATTGCAGACTCTACTGGAGGAGTTGTTCCTGTCTCTTACAGAAGGTCTTTAATTCTTTAATATAAAATTTAATAAACATAAATTTCAATATCTGATTCAGTCACCGTCATAAAATTTAGGAGAACTGGTAACTTAACTGTACGTAATTTCTTGATTAGGGTGCCTTGCGAGAAGAAAGGAGGAATAAGATTCACTATAAACGGACACTCATACTTCAACCTGGTACTCATCACAAACGTTGCAGGGGCGGGTGACATTAAGGCTGTATCGATAAAAGGTTCAAAAACAGGTTGGCTAGCCATGTCAAGGAACTGGGGACAGAACTGGCAGAGCTATACTTTACTTGATGGTCAGAGTCTGTCTTTCAGAGTCACTAGCAGCGATGGCCGTGTTCTGGAGTGCGACAACGTTGCCCCTGAAGGCTGGTCTTTCGGCCAGACCTTCAGTGGCGGGCAATTCTAACTCATCCAACAAGCCCTCTGCATCAGTAGATAATTGTCATATACATGTACTTGTTGTGTTGTATAGTGTGGTTTCTGGTTACAGAAGTGAGAATTAAGGCTCGTATTAAGAGGCTCACTTCAGTAACATGTGTGTTGTCTGGTTATTATGTTGGGAGAGAATAACAATAGGGGTGGTGAGAATATTAATCACCACCCTGGCCGCGGCTGCGGCTGGCCGCTGTATCTTGGAGGCAGCTAGCAGCTAGCAGAGCTCGTTGGTGAAGATGTGACTGGAGATTTTGTTGGGGGTCTGGATGGAGTCAACAAATTTGGCTGCTGATGCTAAAAATGACCTTAGCAATGATGATAATTTGTATCACTTGGCATGTATATCTAGTCATGACAGAATAAAGCAGAGGGCCTTTGTTTGTCTACTTATGCTTTCTTGTTTCTGCATACATTCTTCTTTCCGGCCTAGTTCATTTCCGATATAATTCACCATCCCTCTCATTTCTTTACAACTTTTTGCATTGCTTAGCACGTATTTTAAATTTTAAAGCACATATTTTTATATGAATCTTAAAATGTGTGTCAACCTCCGTCTATGAAAATAAACAGTATGCCTGCAAAGATAAACAACCTAGGGAAGAGATGGAGTATATCACACCACCTCCATCATGAAAACTCTAAGTAACAAAACATTTTATAGTGTACAAATTTAAGATCAAGGACAATTATATAGTGGGTGTTTGGGGATTGAACTTATGGGCTTAAAAGCCCGATAAGCCCACTTCACTTGTTAAACCTGCTGTTTGGCAAATGTAGGAGCGCTCAAAATAAGTTGGAGAAGCTCGGGAAAAAAAAGCTATAAACCCCGGCTTTTTTTTTTACTCCAGCTTATATTACTAAACACTTGTTTACTTCTCTCCGCGGCGGATTTTCTCATGCACCTCCTCTTCTTTAACTTCAGCACTTCTTCTTTATCTTTTTAATGCATAGTTTTTATATTTTTTATTTGTAAAATATTTTGTGTATTTTTTTTGAAAGAAAATATTTCGTGTATTAATAATAAAAGTTTTTGTATTGTTAAAATATATTTTTTTTGAAACTATTAAAATATATTTTTAAATAAAACAATTTATTTTAAAAAATTAGAGAATTATACAAACTTATGAGTTAAGTTATCCAAACACTTAAATAACTTATAAGAAATTATAAGTCATAGTATCCAAACACTTGTAATAGCTTTTAAGTCTAAATCAACTTATTAATTTTAATCCACTTCTTTATTTTAAGTAATAAGTTACTTCTTCTAAGCACAGCCAAACGGCCCATAGTATACATTAAAGAACAAGTGCCTGCATATTTTGTTTGGGGGTCTGGATGGAGTCAACAAATTTGGCTGCTGATGCTAAAAATGTCCTTAGCTATGATGATAATTTGTATCACTTGGCATGTATATCTAGTCATGACAGAATAAAGCAGAGGGCCTTTGTTTGTCTACTTATGCTTTCTTGTTTCTGCATACATTCTTCTTTCCGGCCTAGTTCATTTCCGATATAATTCACCATCCCTCTCATTTCTTTACAACTTTTTGCATTGCTTAGCACATAATTTAAATTCTAAAACACGTCTTTTTATATGAGTCTTAAAATGTGTATTAAGCTCCGTCTCTAAAAATAAACAGTCTGTATCCAAAGATAAACAACCTAGGAGAAAGAGGGGGAGAGAGTCAGAGATGGAGTATATCACACCACCTACATCATGAAAACTCTAAGTAACAAAACATTCTATAGTGATTACAAATTTAAGATCAATGATAATTATATAGTATACACCTTCCATCTCATTCATTATGATCACATTTTCCTATTTCGTTTGTCAAAAATAAATAATTATGAACAATAATTATGATCAAATAAGTAAATCTGAACGCGAACAAAATAAATGTAAAGCGTTGTGTGACATATTAACAGGTTTGAAATTATAAGAGTGATGACATTGGGCTCAAGTTTTTTGAACAACTTCCCATCCGATCCACATTTTAAAGTCCTGGACAGAAACTAAAGGCCCATCAAACCTAACCCAAGTCTCATCAGATTCGAGTTCTCACGTGAACCAATCATTTGTACAAGAAGGATGTTTAGATGGCCTGTTAGAAAATCGAATCCACCACATCGCAGAATCATCTACGTGTCACCACCGGTGGATCCCACAACTTGCTCAGAACCAGTAAGAAGAACGCAAAATATACGAAGATCAATAAGCAACAACAGCAAGATAAGGTGGATAAGGACCTTGCAGCACCATAGGCTGATAAGCATATCCAAAATCATGACATCAAATCACAGCCACTGGTTTCCACAGATCCAACTGCCTGATTTTTTCATTGAACCAAAGCCACGAATATGGTTTTAAAATGAAGTACAAAATGGCTACAAGGGCATACACTGAGAGCACCAGCAGAATACTACATTCTTAATCTGAGAAAACAATTATGGCTGCAGTCACCACCCAAGCTTCGGTAGCCGGTATCAGGCCGTGTGCCTCGAAGACGAGGTTCCTCACCGGATCATCGGGGAGATTAAACCGTGAGGTCTCGTTCAAGCCGGTGGCTTCAGGCTCATTCAAAGTTGAAGCCAAGAAAGGCCAGTGGCTACCTGGCCTAGCTTCCCCTGGTTATCTAGATGGCAGGTACTTTTGTGGAAACATGTTTACTTCTTGTACAATGTAAGTTTAGTGTGCTTAAGGATAGTAATTTACCTTTGTTTCTTCATTCAGTCTTCCAGGTGACAATGGATTTGATCCTTTGGCGCTAGCTGAGGACCCCGAGAACTTGAAATGGTTCGTTCAGGCAGAGCTTGTTAACGGACGATGGGCTATGTTAGGAGTTGCTGGAATGCTACTACCTGAGGTTTTCACCAAGATTGGTCTGATCAATGCTCCGGAATGGTACGATGCTGGAAAATCCGAGTACTTTGCATCGTCATCGACCCTGTTCGTGATCGAGTTCATCTTGTTCCACTATGTAGAGATCAGGAGGTGGCAAGACATCAAGAACCCTGGAAGCGTAAATCAGGATCCCATCTTCAAGAGCTACAGTTTGCCACCAGGTGAAGTTGGTTACCCAGGCGGTATCTTCAACCCTCTGAATTTCGCGGCTACTGAAGAGGCTAAAGAGAAAGAGCTTGCCAATGGTAAGTCACCAAGTCTCCTTTCTCCTAAACCATAGTTTAACATCTAGCAAATCTAATTTGCATTCATGAACTAGGAACTAATTCATGTGTTACAAATTTTACAGGAAGACTGGCAATGTTGGCATTCTTAGGGTTTGTGGTTCAACACAATGTGACCGGAAAAGGACCATTCGAGAACCTTCAGCAGCACCTAGCTGACCCATGGCACAACACAATTGTTCAAACTTTCAGCGGCTCACCATAGGCTAAAATCTCCGGACAAGAGTCGATTTAAGAAAAAAATCATGTTCATTTGTATTGTAAACCATGAATACATGATTTTTGACCGAAAATTTGCTTTATTGCGTACCTTTAGTTTCAATGTACAGAAGTAAGATTGCAATATTTTTCTACAAGCAAGTCCAATGGTTGTGATAAAATAAACAGAGTTATTGCTATAATTTAGTTACAGAAAGTGATTTTTAATGCTAAACTAAAATCATGTCTCCAACGGTTGTTGCTATATCTTGTCTATCGTAGCACAAAATATAGAACACCATCGGAGCGTTGATTTTTACTTTTTGTTCTATAATATAGCTATAGAACAAGATATAACACGATGGACTTGCTCTTAACAAGCTCCATCAACAAACAGAACACAATGAAACCTATATTATTATGCACAAGTTATGTAGTCTTCTTCCTTTTCTGCTCAACATTTAGTATACATATGCAATAACATAGAGCAGCACATATCAAGGCATGTTACTGTTAACTTTACAACTTTGTGCAGGAAAATAACAACTAATATAAGCTGCTTGATCTTGTGCATGATCCATAGTTACACTATATACCTCACAGCATTGAACCACCTCAAACATCACAAAATGTATTCTATATTCTAGCAAAACTTTTACCATCGATGTCCAAGAGTATTATTTCATAAGATGCGGACCTAAAAACACCTACAATTTGTAATCAATAGAGTTGTTGAGAATATTTATTTTTCCTGGAGTATATTAATTTTGGTTAATTAAATCTTGTTTCTATAATGACATATAGATATAAGATGGATGACATTCATAATCTTCAACGCTCCTACTAGATTCAAGACAACTTCCATCATCACATATTTAGCAAGTCATTACAACATATTTTCAACTATATGAACATACATTATTAACACAAAGTTCATATGATCCACGACTTCCTCCTAAAACACGCAGCATAAGCGAAATTGCAAAATCATACTGGATTAATAGATGGTAAAAGAACATATACCCAGTACACGTATGACATTCCCAGCTCTTCAGAGCCCTTGTTATTTCAAACTGAAAGACGCTATATATATGAAACTAACACATGTATAGAATCCTTAAGAATATAATTAAATGACAACGCAAAAATTATTCTGCACCTGAATAATAAGAATTGAGACAGTACATATACACATATAACTATGAGCATACATCTATGCTACATAAGCACGCTTCTGCCTGTATATATTATGTATGTATCCTCTCTAACATTATACTTTAGATCAAAGTGGATATGAGTTTCCAAGCATTTAAATCAGAATGAATTTAATACCTTCTATTGTGAAACAAAGATGGAAATATTCAGCGCTTCTCTACATGTCTCTCTCTGGCTTGACTAACCAATTCTACAGAGCTAACTAACAAAGAGTAACGTGTCATCCCAGAGCAGCTTCCTCCAGTTCCCGCTCTGTCAGTATCTTTGAGGAATGAATAAACTTTGTATTTGGAGGAGACTCAACTGCTTCCAAGTCTGTGGTTTCAACAGAAAACTCACCTTGGAGTGCATCAACAGTTCTTGTGATGAAATTTGTCCTTGGCATATATTCTTTCATGCAACATATGAAATCCAAGTGATTCCTAGCCTGAACATACATTGATGTGCACACAGTTACAGAAAAATTTCAAAGTAATGTTTTATGTAATTGCAAAACTTTCAGTGCAAATCTATTAATAACGCTTAATGTTCACTGCAGAACTATAAATAGCATCCCTATAAGAAGAACCCTGCACAAACAAAATTTAGAGAAAAAACAAGCCTGCACAAATACAAGTGATCAGCTTATGCCCTTACAATTTAACAGGCTCTGACCATAATATTCCCTCAGATTGCCGACTATAGGTTTGCATCCATCAGAAATAGTTACGTGGATTCTCAACAGAAGACAGTTGGGATGAATTGATTATTATGGTATATGCTAATAATGTTACCAATATATAGTAGGAACATTTGACAGGCACAATCAATGAAATGCCCTCAGAAGTTGATGTTTTGTTCATAGCTTAGATTCCTTTTCCCTCAGGCTTCAAAAGATACAAAACGGAACATATGTATTTAAATATTCATCAGTTATATATGTGCACTATCTTCCATTTATCTAAAGCTATAATGACATGTCAATACTCAACTAGTGATAGAACAGTTTAGATAGTGGTGGTGTTAAATGTAATTGTAGTCTCTCATATAGTAGAAGCTAAGAGATTGGGGACATACTAGTCTATATTCAGGAGCTCGTTTCGGAAGCTTGAGATAAGCCATGTTATTGATTTCATAGTCCCACAAAAACGATGTATGATGAATCCAACGATTTTTGGTGATAGATTGAGCATTTCCACCAAACTTGCGGTTGCCAAAGGCGTAATCTACATCATTCAAAAAGAATATTGAGTAACTTAAGCACCGACAGAATTTCAATGCATGATAAGAAAACTAAAGGTGTCATAAGCCACTGAATTGAAATAGATCAATTACAACTTCAGACATTGCTGACAGCTCGAAGCAATTTTATATATCACCTAATACATAGTTTGTGAGTTGAGGCAAACCAAACTCACGAGAACCTTTTAATCACTTATTTGGTGTATAGTAAAAAGGATGGGGCGGTTTGTTTTTTTTTTGTGTTGGGGGGTGGGGGTGGGGGTGGGGGTGGGGGGGATATTGAATTCATTTTCGATTGTAAGCAGTATAGAGTACAATGTATATACCATTCTCGCGGAGGACAAAATCACCAACTCCTTGAAATACTTTACTGTACAATAAGCTACTCCAGGACATGATAGGTCGAGGATATGGTTGAACTTCAGAAACATCATCCTTGTTGCATATGAATGTGACGAATATCGTACCAGTATCAACTATAACAGTACCTCCTCCGCTAAATCTTCTAATCACAGGAACTTTATCTCTCAAAACAGAATTGATTTCAAGAAGTTCGGCAGGTTTCCTAAGCAAGAACAATCATTTAAGGAATATTAGCATCTAGGAAAATATAGGTGAAGCACGCATGAGATGACGATCAACAAAAGACAACCCTGCGACAAATCTAGCCAGGTGGTGTCATCAGGGTCCTACAAGACCAGTTTTAGCAGCGCTGTCATTCAGTTCACGACTTCACGAATAATGATAAAATTAACGAAAAGCATCTATAGCAAGCACAAAATTTTCTCACACTTGGTAATAATTTCAGAACTAACTCGTTAGCTTAATAGCCTAACATATTTACGAAAACTCAAAAATTAATAAAGCATTGTATCCTTGATTCACTACAATAGTTAACCAAATGAATAAATATACTACTAAAATCAGCATGTCAGCATAAAGTATCACCATATTCATAACCAATTCAGGCCAGACGATGTAATGCACAATGAACAATATTAGCAACCAGTAGTCATATTATGTTTGGTCATCACCTTATTGCTCCCATAGTAAAGCTTCAACTTTTCAAGCAGTGGACAATTAAGAAGTTAATATGCATTTTAATTATTGAACTCAAGCTGACTAGCAAAATCCCAAGAAAGATAACTACAAAAGTGAATATAAAGAAAAAGTACACCCATCAATTAGCAACAAAAAATTTTTTTAAAAAAAATGAAGTGAAAAAAGAGAAATACCCAGAAATGCCCATAACAATGTGAGGTAAATTAGTTCCATCATTAATAATACACCAATTATGTGGAGAAGTACGAAGCAAACGCTCCTCTAAGTGAAGTTGCTGCAGTATTGGCACTCCTTTAAGTCTTATAAGTTTCATCAACGGAAGCGCCGCCATTGGAGAATTTGAGAGACCCTTTTGCTACTTATCTTCGTACGTGTGTGTATGAGTGAAGGAGTTTAGTTTACCGGAAATCGAGCCGCCGGAGCTCCGGCGAATGGTTAGGGATTGAGGGGGTTTTGGCGGAACCGGGATTTAGAATCCACCTGGGCTGGGCGAAAGAGACAGTATAAAATTCACAACCCAATACCTATATATAACATAATTTTTTGACTTAAAAACGAAAACAATGTTTTTGTTCTCTTTCGATCGTGACTCCTGCAATAATATAAACAAACAATGAATGCGAGCTCTGAAAGTAATATGCTTGCTAAAACAAAAACAGAAACACCAGCAAACAGTCAGAATCATCCACATTATCCAATTAATATTCGATAAGTTTGCTCTGTTTTTCAAATTGAACTACCTAAAATTGGGATCACAAAATAAATTATCTGACAAATGATTTAAATTATACAAAACGACTTCTGTATAAATTATACAGTATAATTAGAAAGCACATGGCAAGTTGGCGACCCTTTAAACTTTATAATTTCGCTAATTGACTGAGAATTTCGTATGAAAAATATACATAAAACTTATACATTGAATGAGTTTTACTTTTGCAGATACATAAAAATTATAAAAATCAAATTGATTGAGAAATAAATATTACATTGCGGAATGCGGAGCAAGAGCCTGGAGCCGCGGCGGAGCAGCGGAGCGGCACCGGTCGGCGGTCGGCGGTCGGCGGAGGCGCAGAGCGGAGCAGCGGGCTGTGAAGTGTGAAGATAACAGAGACAACACCGTGTCCCTGTGTAACTGTGTATTACGTTGGTTTAATTTGGTGGACACTGGACCTGTAATTAGGTTTTGTTTTGTTTTGTTGGACTAGCTTCGCTGAAACTCTATTGGGCTAGCAAATACATAAATAAATTTTATAAAATTTGTTTTGGTCTGGAGCTATAGCCCATCCCAGCCATGGGCTGGTTGCGCCCTGAAGATTTTCTTGGCGTTTGGGTCTGTGGACAGTATATAATCTGCTTCTATATATTAAATGGTAATCAAGGGCAAAAAGAGCCAATAAAATAATTGTGAAATATCCATTATATCCTTATTTTAATTGTAATTACAAAATTACCAATAGATGATTCATTTATTATACTTGAAATATTAAGTATTAGTAATTAATACATTTACATAATAAATATCTATTTAATTATAGTTGTCACTTATTTATGACTGTTTATTAAAAAAGAATGAAATATGTGAATTGAATTTTGAGATATATAAACTAACTCTCATGTAAACTCTGCGATCATAACTATTAAATCAAGATCTCTTGATTCTCATATTATCAAAAAAAAAAAAAAATTTGCATGTGCGGATACCTCAAATTAATTTCGATTTAACTTAGTGTTATTTCTAATATTATAATTAATTAGTTTTTATATTTTTAATGGAGTGATTTGTTTGCTAATCTTATTTTTAATCACACACACATATATATTTTTGTGTGTGTAATAATACAATCATATTTATTAATTTAGAGTTTTACATTAATTATTAACACTAAATTTCATAAGAAATACTCCCTCCGTCCCATTTTAATTGACACTTATTCCTTTTTGGGACGTCCCAAAAAAAATGAACCTATTAAACTTATTATTTTTGAACACTACTTTTCACTATTACACCCACTACTTTCTTCCACTATCTCTATTCTATAATAATATAAACACTATTACACCCACTACTTTCCTCCACTATCTCAAATCTATTATTAAAATTTTGATGGGTCCCACCACTTTACCAACTTTTCAACCTTTTTACTATCTTTTTCTTAATCTCCGTGAAAGTCAAAGCAGTTCAATCTTTTCGGGACAGAGGGAGTAGTAGATTTGATACGTCTTGTGTTAGAGAGCGGGAGTACAAAATTTTTTGTTTTAGGCATATATCTTGTGATCTAAAGAATATGATTGGTGATGGTGTTCAATAAAACTCCAACACTTTAAGTGGCAAGTCAATTAACAGCTAACTAATGTTCTAAAATTTGAATTTCGATTTGACTTGATAAGCTTATTGAGTAACGAGTATTCATATTAGTTGAAAATTACTTATTTAAAAAAATGAATATAGTTATAATTTGATTTTAGATATTAAATCATTAATTTATATATAGATATATAGATTGTATAATAATTTATAGTTTACGTTATAATATTATATAAACTTTTACATATGTTAGATAATTATGTTATCATGTGAGATTTTTTCCGTTTTTAACTTGTTCTTTATTTTTCAATTTAATGTATAATCCAAGTTGCCCAGATTTATTTATTCTTTTGGTAAATGAGCGCTACACCTTGTAAAATTTTATACCAAGAAAAGAATATTCACAACGAGAGGACTCCTCTCAAATTAAATCTCGAAGAACACATCTCAAAGAGGGAATGTCAATAGAAACTAAAATAACAAAATTTCCAACAGAGAAAAGAAGTTTTTGACTCAAGTTATGTTCAGCTTTATCCGAATCAAACTCAAAATCGAGTTACCAATCAAATTAATCGAATAATAGCATTGACTTGATGGTATTAAATATATATGAATGATAATCGTATTATATACTTCATTTGATCCATTATATAGGTTCGTTTGACTTTTTACATGTAATTTTAGGCGTTTTGCATGTGGTCAAACCTCCTAAAGATACGTATAAAGTCAAACGCCCTGTATAATGGACCAGAGGGAGTACAAGTTAAAATTTTATTAAATGCTAACTATATATTTGCTTTTGATTTATCTTTCAAAATTTATATTTATAATTTTGTTTTTAAAAATGCCAAAGTAAAACAAATATTTTTCAAATTTTATACGACAACTTTTAATTAATTTCGTCCTACAAATAATAACGAGCCCCCTGCATACACACTAATTTTCTAATTAAAATGCGTGTGTGAAGAAGCTGACTAATATTTCATAAAATATTTGTCAAAGTACCTCGTGTTGCAAAAAAATATATATAGATAAATCAATATACTTATATAAAGGAGAAGCGAGGGGCGTGTAGGTGGCGTCTCCCACATCGCTCTGTTCTATTTTTCTAATTTTCTGGAATTTTTGGATGAAAAATACCAAAAATTAGAACTACCTTTTTTAGTTTCGGATATATTGGAAGCAAGTTTCAGGATCTGATTTTGTTTCAGAATATTTATGGAATATAGTAGCTTGAAAGTTTTAATTTGATTTTGTTTCTATATAATATGATTTTGTTTCAGATTATTTATGGAATATAGTAACTTGAAAGTTTTAATTTAATTTTGTTTCTATATAAAGGAGGAGCGAGGGGCGTGTAGGTGGCGCCTCTCACATCGCTCCGCCGTTTTATTTTATTAATTTTCTGAAATTTTCAGATGAAAAATATCAAAAATTAGAACTGCCTTTTTTAGTTTCGGATATATTAGAAGCAAGTTTCAGAACTACCTTTTTCAGTTTCAGGTATGTAAAAAGCAAGTTTCAGTATCTGATTTTGTTTCAGATTATTTATGGAATATAGTAGTTTGAAATTTTTAATTTGATTTTGTTTCAGATTATTTAATTATGAGAAAGAGTAGCACATAAGTCTCTCTGCACCTATAAATACCCCTATAGATTGTAGGGTTTTGGATCATCTAAACACAACCTCCTATATTTCAATTTCAATCTAATTTTGTTTCAGATTATTTAATTATGGGAAAGAGTAGCACACAGGGTTTTGGATCATCTAAACACAACCTCCTCTCTTTGAATACCACAACCCTACCTCTCTCTGGTGATAGTTCTCTTGCTCGATTTCCAACTCGGTGGTGCCGTTCTTCTGCGACGATAAGTGAAGGATGTTTATACAGTATTAAAAAAAATAAAGGTTATTGCAAGCAAAGGTAGTTATAGACCGCTATGTGGAAGTCAACAAATCCAAATACAGGAAAATAATATAGTCTTGACATGATATTGATGGATGATATCAATAAATTAACTATTAGTGATGTATGTTTGTTGGTTATTCGTTTATAATATTTGTTTTGTTCATCGGACATGTTTGTTGTTGTCAATTTTTATATGATTTACTTTGTATACATGAAAGAATTATTCATGAATAATCTGTTTGCTCCGTTCAAGCAATTTTTAAGTGAAGGTTGTTTATACAGTATTAAAAAATAAAAATCCTTACAAGCAACAGTAGTTATAGACTGCTATCTTACATATTTATGTTAGATGTTTTCGTGCACAATCAATAAAAAAAATTGGAAGAAGGTGCCAATGTAATAACATGATTATTTTTAAAAAAACACAAATTAATTTGTTAATACGTGTATAAATTTATTTTCATTTTTTCACCATGAATTATATTCCAATTTTATATATTAGTATTGGTATTACATCAAGATTTTTATAGCATAAAATTTATTTTATCCTATAAATAATAACTTGGAAACATTAATATACATTTTATAGACAACCACAAAATTATTGCATTCTACAAATATTAATATTGAATTATTAATATAACTTTTATAAGCCGCCGCAACGCGCGGATTCTCAACTAGTTATTTTTAAAAAACAACTTTCTACAATAACACGCATCTTGTGCATGAGCATTGTGCGGATAATTATTTTAAAATAAAAACATTCTGCAATAACATACATTTTCTGCATCACGGAAACACATGTACAGATGAAACGCATCTTTTATTTACACTCATGTGCAACTTTTTTATACGCATTCTTCAAATTGTTTTGAAAACACTTATCGCGCATTATCATTTTGGACACGCTCTTCCAAAATTATACTATCATTCTTTTATCTATTAGTATCGAAGAAAAAATATATATATAATAATTTCTATGTTAAAATTTATAGTGCAAAAGATAAAAATAAAAATAGATATTGAGATATATTTTTGATACGTCTGATATTTAGTTTCCTCTATTATCTTAACATATCAATAGCGAATCTGTTTGATTATCTTTTCCATCTAGGTTTTATGTCATCAGTGAGTTGCTAAACGCAAGTATAATAGTGCACAAAACACGCTAAACACATTTTATATGTAATCTAAATTACATGAATAATTTACTATAAAATCTGTTAATGTACATGAATTAGTGGTCCGGAATACAGGTTGGTCTGGTCAAGAATTAGATGAACTTGTGACTGGGAATTTTGTTCTTGCAAGTATGTGTCATATGCTCATATAAAGACAGCTCACCTCTGTAGTCTGTATTACTCAACATAGTCTGGACGCTTTGACTTTTAATGCATATTTTAAATAATTTTTGTTTGATCATTTAATTTTTAAGAAACATTTTTAAGTATTTTGAGCAGGTAGTTAAAAATATTATTTTTGTTTTTCTGATTAAAAATATACATTTAAAATTTTATTTAAAAAAAATTAATCAAAAATAATAATTTTTTATCATCCGTTCCGTCTACCTAAAAAATGTCTCAAAATGTCTGAATAAAATAAAACAGGATGGGAGTAGTAGCGACCAGCAAGGCAAAGCATGCATTGATTAAACATTGCTCAGAAACAACTAAAGGGGGGGGGAAATTAGAGTAAGAACGCATTAACAACTAAAGCTATCCTCGACGAGCTCACAGAACTCGAAAAAATCAATAAGTCCGTCCCCGTTTCGATCATAAATTTTAATCATCTTCCGATATTCTGTTTCTGAAAATTCTTTTAAGCCCAGCCTCTTGAGGACTCTAGCTAACTCCTTTTGGTCTACATAACCATCACTATTCTCATCAAACAAATCGAAAGCTTGCTGGACTTCCCCTAGGCTTGGCTCATTCACATTGAACATATTTGCTATCTCATGTGAACTAAATCTCTCTTGCAACTTCTTGTCACAATTTGGGTGGCTAGAAAGTCCTAATCTTTCCATTACCATCTCAACTTCTGCTCGTAATATCCACCTAGTGTCTCTGCAATCATGATTATCGTCGTTAGAGTGAGGATTAGTCCCCTTGGCGGAATAACATTTCCATGTGACATAGAGGAAGTCTAGTGAGGGCTGAACAAAAGATGAATAGAAGTCGTCGTATAGTTCTATTAAACAACATAGAACCATAAACAATACGCTAATGCTGACAAGTGATGTGAGGCTAGCTGACTTGATTCCCATCAAGATTATTCCCCCTACTGAAATTGCTTTACTCATGGTCGTTTCGAGATGAAAGAAATATAATAGTAGATGAGGAAAAAAGAGAGGTGTAGAAGAGTGACTGAGCTGTTGAATGAGTATCTTCTGTGAGAAGTATAGATTTATGGTATTGCATTTCAGCATTTATAGATAGATGGTCTGGTATTCATATTGGCCTATGTGAAGGTAAAAGTCATTCAAAGCCTGAGGAAAATGCATAGAAAATCGGCAAAGTAGTCGGTAGATAACATAAGCTTTCCAAGACAAACACCCAAAGTTGCACGAAGCATCTCGCCTATTTCCTTGGCCGCAATTATTGCTATAATTATATCTTGTATGCGAAGCTAAGGAGAAGTCGCCAGTCCTTGTTTTCACTGAAGAAATCAATAGTTAAGAGATAGTGTGAAAAGAAATACTTATTGCTAAAGCTGGGATATTAAGTCACTTCTGTTATGAAAAGTGTGTATTTCATTTTAACTGATATAAAGAGATAAAGAATCAGTTCAATGTTTAATCCAAGCAAAGAAGACAACGGAACTAAAATCCAGGCCTGAACTGGGCCTGTCGAGGAATTTTCCTGGTAGTTTCTTGGATATTGTCACTTGTACGTATTATACTTGGTTCAGACGTCAAATTTCTGAAAGTTCATTAGCTGATAATTACTTTTGCTTTATCAATCCGCTTCAAACATAACACAGATTATTGTAACTTTCGATTTAATGAACAAAACAAACATGTCACTATCATAACGTAAATATATATGCTACACAATTACAAGGAAATTTCATGGTATGATAAGATCTTTCACAGAAGCCATGAAGTCAATAAGCTTTTCCTGTATAGCAAGCTTCTCGGGGATATGATATGTTTGAACTTCAGGACCTTGTTGCATGTAAATATATATGACGAATATAGCAGTAAGTCTTTTGATCACGCAGACTAATCTCTTAAAACAGTACCTCCACCACTAAATCTGCTGATCACGCGGTTAAAGTCATGTACGTGTCGTAAAAGTGAGAATCGGATATAACAAGTGAAGTCAGTATAAGGATTATCTGAATATTAATCCCGATTAAATAATTGGATGATTAATTGAATCGAATATTTAATCAATTAGGTGAGTTACAAGATTAATCATCAACTTTTAGAACAAAGCTTAGAATGGAATCCATTTTTAGTTCAGGAGGTTTGCTAAGCAAGACATGAGATGATCGATAATCAAGAAAAGATGACCACGACGGAACTCAAACCTAACCATGTGACGCCACCAGGGTCCAGGGTCCTAACAAATCAGTTGTAGCAACCCCGGTCCAGGAATTCATAAATGGAGCTTAATTAACATAAAAATGCATATCTTTATATAATATTACTCTCTTACAAGTTAAAAAAAGTTTCATAATTAATTAGCCATATGGTCATTCAATTCAACTCGGACGATATAATGGAGTCTGCTCGAGTCATTTTCGACTTTAAGCTGAAAAATGTTTGTTAGTGTAATGAGTTATATAAGTCGGATCAAAATTAAAAATAACTTAGAAATTGACTTAAAATCAGAAATTAGTTTGAGATATTTTTCTTGACGACTTAATTTTTTTTAATTTAATTTATATAAATTACTCATAAGATATAAATTACCTATAAATAATTTTATTTTTATTTTTAATAACTCATAAATCATTAATATATAAGTTAGAATTATATAAAAATATATTTTAAACTCCAAACTTATCATATAAGTCACATTATAAATCATCTTAACTCACAAGTTTATCGCGTTATAAATCATCTTAACTCGTAAACTCATTCAAACGGAGTTCTTTGCTTCTGCTCTCGCCTTGTTGGTCCAATGTTAGAAGCGGCGGGAATTAATGATGTAACGCCCCCAGATCCACATCCCGCAGATCTGGTCCGCCACTAAACATCTGACTCAAAAGAACACTTGCATTACATATTAATATTACATAATCCAACTCTTGCCCCCACAAGTCCAGGGTCGATCGTCTTACAACATTACTACCGACTCTAACTTTATTACATAAAGGGAAGTCTGATTCCAGACCATTATAATAACTATAGCTCGTACAACCAAACGGCGTAGTCTAGCAGTCTCAGCTTGGGTGATGCGCCTTTTTTCTGCCTTTGCTAAAAACCCATTTCCGGGCGGTTTTCTTGAGTTGTGGCATACTCACTATTTACTGCTCAAAAAGAAATAAAATAGATGCAAGAATGAGCAATCAAATTGCTCAGCAAGTCCACATAGAACAAAACAACAATCAGCAGAATATGCACGTAAGGCATAGAAAACAATTCAAGTCAAAGCAACAAAGCAGCTACCGTGAAATGAAAAATCAAGTTCAAGTAAGGAAAACGCTGGTCTTCCACCTCTCGGTAACACTACATGGCTCGATCAGTACCATTTCGTGAATACCGTTCTCCTGTGTGATCTTTGCAGTCTGATCGTAACCGCACAAGACACACCTACCACTCTCATTTGCTAGCATAAGGGTTAACATTTGTAACCCTAAACTATCTGCCTTACCAGATAGTAAATTCAACTCTACCACGAATTTAAGAAATCCGTGTTGACCAGCTTGAACAGATTCCTCCGAATACAAGGAAATTCTCCCAAACAAACACTTCTCATCTTTACCAAAGAAGTGCGAACAATGCACCCTTTCAACAAAGATTACCTGAAGGTAGAAGTGAAGGATAATTAAAAGAACAAGATTCCAAGAATTAAGATGATCTCCAAAAGGGGAGTAGGTTGATTGTGGTGAGATCATCGCTGCAATGTATTCTCCTCAAGTTTCAAAGATTCAAAATATTATCGTTATTAGGATCAGCTCATCCCCGTACAATGAGAGGGCTCAGATTATAGAAAGTAATATTTGAACAATATCTTAAAGCCTTCATAATGAAACGGAGATATTTTCTCGATTCACATTGGTACGAAATGTAATATTTTCACAATCAACACTTTTCACACAATTATTAAATAGGCACGAGAAACTTCACATCAAGAGAGGGATAGTGAACTTGCCTGGCTTCCTTCGCAAAATAATTCTGAATTTAAATCGAATAATTGAGCTTCGTCCTTTCCAAATAAGAAATATTCTATGCCACAAAATAATAATATTTAGTAATATTCATCGTTAAGTAATGATCTTAAAAGATCCACTATAAATTATTTAATATTATTTGTTCTTGTATATATTAAATCTCGTATGGATACATGGTTATTCAATTCTCTTTCTCTAAATATTTAACTGCAACCTCTTGTTTTTAACTCTCTTTTGGTATAAGCCTTATCCTTGACAAATAGCCAACTAAATATTTCTAATTTACATTCTTCTTATTTTCCCAAAGTCTCACTTCTCTCTAATTTAATCATTTATTAAATTATTTTATAAATAACTAAACCGGATTTTCAAGTTTATCTACTACATTCCCAAAGTTACCGCTTTAACAATAATACCAAACTCCTTCGATTTCTAAACATTTAAAGTCTTTTCAATAGTAACCCCATTTTTCCTTATTAAATTCCTAAAACACCAATCACAAATCCCATTTTCTCTCTAATTATGTCTTCAAGCATTCTTTTAACTCTATTTTATTCTCACAACATAATTAATCTAAAAAATAAATCTCAATCTACACTTTATTTACGACTCCCAAATACCACTTTATTAACCCAATCACCTTAAGTCAAACATTTATCCCCCATATTATTTATTCAACCAAATCGAACTATATAAATCTAATTCTTATATAGTTATATATTTTCTTTTTCAATTTTTATTAGTAATATTACTAATCATGCACAAGTACAAATTTACCAAAAATCTCCCCAATCATCAACAGCCAACATTTCTCTTCCAATATTATTATTTCCTTTTTCAACCCAAATCCTACTTTATAAATTCAATTCCCATATTTTATTAATTTTATTATTTAACCTACCCAATTACTATATTTTTGGAATTTATTAAATTCCTCCAACTTGTAAAATTCTCATTATGTCACTACTATATTCACCTCCCTCACATCTTTTTTTTTCCCCTCATCTCCTACTACTTTCCTTCCTCTCTCCCCGACTCGAACTCCATCTCCAATTAGCACGTTAATCAACACAACCAATCTTAACAATTTATCACCACTTCATCAAAACTCCAACTTAAACATAAGACCAAATTTTACAGTAGTTTAGGCAAAATCCCCAAGCTCCTTTAGATGTATATGACTCTATTAATTATCCCAAAATAGATACTATGATCCTAAATTAGACACTTACCAATTTGATTGAATAAATTTAAGTATTTTAGATCACTCAAATTAATATACGCAAGTGGGTCCTCAATTAAATATTGGAATTAATTCTCCATTTAATTAAAAAGCCAAGTGACTTACCTTGCTTTACAGGAACTTTCGGAGTGAAACTTCAATAAATTTCTTCTGCTTAACTCTCTTCTTCTACCAAATTCCTTCCCCTCTTCTCTTTAGCAGTAATGTGGAAAATGAAAACAAAGCTTTTGTTCGGTATTTATACTCATTTACTAATCCTCATTAAAGCTAATGACTCTCCTAATGTATGCCTAATTAATTAATTAATTCTACTTGGCCACCACGTAAACTTGGGATCCAAGTTGTATGCTTGGGCTCCAAGTATTATGACTTGGGCCCCAAGTTCCGACTCGTAAAAATTATCCCGCTTGGCTCGGTTATTCTCGGATAATTTCAAAAATAATATTAAATAATTAATTATTGAATAAAATAATAACATAAATAAATATATTAATTATCATTTTAATATTTTATTACCAAATTTTGAGTCTATAATAAAATAATCAACTTGGCTAAGACGTTATATTTATCTATTCACGGGCTGCAGTTAGATAACCGCGTCAACTAGATTCTTCGTTTAAACGCAACTCTCGATTTAACACATATATTAAAATACTGGTCCACACTAGTTGATATAATACATTTTTTAGAATTCTCGCAACTATAATATTTTAATTGATACTTTTTATATCATATATTTTTATTAAATTCGAGACTATAATAATAGTCTTTTTACACAATAAATAATTAAATTAAATAGCCGCATTTTGGCGTACTTGTAAATTTCACGGTTGTTACATTCTTCCCTCCTTAAGGGATTCCGTCCTCGGAATCTCGATTAGTGCCGAACAACTCTGGGTAATTCTTCCTCATTTCTTCCTCTAATTCCCACGTAGCTTCTTCGACAGCTTGATTTCGCCATATTACTTTAACTAACTTGACTCTCTTAGTCCTCAATTCTTGAATTTTTGAATCTACTATCTCCACTGGTTGCTCTTCGTATGTTAGATCAGATTGAATATTTACTGGCTCGTAGTTTAGAACATGACGGTTGTCGGTCTTGTAAATTTTTAACATGGATACATGGAAAACATCATGGATATGTTGTAAATCTGGGGGTAAGGCCAATTGATAAGAAACACTTCCTACTTTTCTCAAAATCTCAAATGGTCCTATATATCTCGGGTTTAACTTACTTCTTTTACCAAATCTAATTACTCCTTTCCAAGGCGATACTTTTAGAAGTACTTTTTCTCCTACATCAAAGACTTTCTCATTCCTTTTTAAGTCCGCATATTTCTTTTGCCTATCTTGAGCTGCAACTAGTCTTTTTCTTATTTTCTCAATTGATTGTTTGGTATGTTGAACTAGTTCTGGTCCTAAAATCTTTTTCTCTCCAACTTCATCCCAGCAAAGTGGTGATCTACATTTTCTACCATACAATGCCTCAAAAGGTGCCATTCCAATACTGGCGTGATAGCTGTTGTTATAAGAAAACTCTACTAGAGGTAAGTGATCATCCCAACTTCCTTTGAAATCTAAAGAACAAGCTCTTAACATATCCTCTATAGTCTGGATTGTCCTTTCACTTTGTCCATCTGTTTGAGGGTGGTATGCAGTACTCAGGTTAAGCCTAGTTCCAAAGCATTCCTGAAATGCTTGCCAAAATCTTGATGTAAACCTAGCATCTCTATCCGAAACAATTGATATTGGCACTCCATGTTTAGACACAACTTCATTCATGTACATTTTCACTAATCTTTCGAGGGTATATTTCTCACTAATAGGAAGAAAATGCGCCGATTTTGTCAATCTATCAACAATTACCCAAATAGCATCATGATTTGCTCGAGTCCTAGGAAATCCTACTATGAAATCCATGGTAATATGTTCCCATTTCCATTCTGGGATCTCTAGTGGTTGCAATAATCCACCAGGTCGTTGATGTTCAGCTTTTACTTTTTGACATGTTAGACATTTACTCACCCAGTCGGCAATCTCTCTTTTCATATTAGGCCACCAATAATTTCTCTTTAAATCTTGATACATTTTGGTGCTTCCTGGGTGTATAGAATATTTTGACTCATGAGCTTCACTCAGAATATCCCTCTTAAGATCTATCAGGTTAGGAATCCAAATTCTGTTGGCAAATCTCCTAACTCCTTTTTCATCTTTAACACTCAAGTACTCATCACCAGTCAATTCAGATCGTCTTTCTTCAATCATTAATTCCTGACTCTTTTTGATTCTTTCTATTAGTTCCGGTTGTACTAACATCTCATAAATTCTTCCCTCCTTATGCTCCGAATCCTTAATTTCCAACTTTAATCTTTCCATTTCCTTAATCAATTCCTTTGGTAAAGACATCATATTTATTCTTTCTTTTCTACTTAAAGCATCAGCAACTACATTCGCTTTCCCTGGGTGGTAGTTGATTGTACAGTCATAATCCTTTATCAATTCTAACCATCTTCTCTGTCTCATGTTCAACTCTTTCTGAGTAAACAGATATTTTAAACTTTTATGATCAGTAAATATCTCACACTTCTCACCATACAAATAATGACGCCAAATCTTTAAAGCAAACACTATAGCAGCTAACTCTAGGTCATGGGTATGGTATATTAATTTATAGTCCTTAAGTTGTCTAGAAACATACGCTATCACTTTTCCGTGTTGCATAATGACACATCCTAGTCCTTTATCACTATAGATCACAAAATTTCATGTTTCGTCAGATAGGATCAGCACAAGAGCCGTTGTTAGTAGCTCCTTTAATTCTTGAAACTCTCTTCGCATTTAGGGGTCCATTCAAACTTCTCTTCTTTTGTAGTCAACTTGGTCAAAGGAGTCGCAATTTTGGAGAAATCTTTTACGAATCTTCTATAATATCCCTACTAATCCAAGAAAATTCTTACTTCTGTTGGGAACCTTAGTCTTTCCCAATTTGATACTCCATCAATCTTTGCGGGGTTTACTGATATACCTTCTTTAGAAACTATACGCCCTAAAAATTGTACTTGCTCAATCAAAAATTCACCTTTCAATTTGCCTATAACATTTTTTTTTCCTTCTAAATTTCCAAAGTTATTCTAAGATACTCAACATGTTCTTCTTTCGTCTCAGAATAAATCAAAATATCATTGATAAAATAATAATGAACTTATCCAAATATTTCTTAAAAACTCTATTCATAAGATCCATAAACATTGTAGGTGCATTAGTCAATATAAAAGACATCACCAATAACTCATAATGTCCATATTGGGTTTTAAAGGATGTCTTAGGTACATTCTCAAACCTGATTCCTTAACTGATGGCATTCAGATCTCAAGTCTATTTTAAAAAGTAAGATGCTCTCTTCAACTAATTAAACAAATCATCAACCCTAGATAAAGGGTCGACTTATTTAACTCTCGATAATCGATGTAAAAATCCTCAAATTCGAGGGTCTGAATTTTATCTCTCCATACAAGACCTTCTTGAAACACCTTCAAAAGAAAATTGTATTTTTGAAAAGAACAAAATCAAAGAATTTGAAATCTGAGCATTTTGAAGAGAACTCAAAAGAAATAAGAATTATAAAACTTTCTTGGATATATAAGAGTCTTTCACACAGGTAATCACCGATCAATGATTTTTCAAAATAGCTTTCATTTGAATAAAGAGGATGATTGGGAGCCCAATACGATCAAATGAACTAAGTGTTGCGTGTCCAAATTAAGACACTACTAAAGGTTGTTAACCTTCTTGTAATTACAACACACACAAGTGATGGCGTCCCATCCAACTCCTATCACACAGATAGGTATACCTTGTGTCCCCTATAATTAGGGTTGTTCATCCCAATCAGATTGAAGAAATATCAAGGAAGATTTATTTCAAAGATTTGCTTTTGAATCGTTATTTCACAATTTGGACAACCTTGATCTATCATAATTATTTCTCAACACACTTCTTCCAAGGAATGCGAGCAATGCATCCTTTAATCACAATTCAAGGATTTTCAGTGGATAAAATCAGAAATAGAATCAAATATGAGACGATCCCTTAGAATTATTAGATTGAGATCATCATTGTGGTGTATATTTATTCCAATTCTCGAATCATGAATCACAAAAGATTTTGTGACATCAAAGAAATATTGATTATTAGGGGTAGTCGCTTCCGAACAAAGGAAGGACTCAAGATACAGAACAAACTTCTCAGTTTTCAAAATGAGGTTTGATGTCAACTTGAGCTGAAGTAGTGTGAAACGTAATATTATTCATAAATAGCGTATTCTACAGATCTTCTACTCAGGCAACGGGGATCTCCCTTGTAACGCGTTCGCGGTTTGCGAAGTTCTAAACATTTTATTTCCTTCTATTTCACCTATATTCTCTGCTCGCGGCATTTCTTATTTTACAAAAGGTTCCTTCACACCATGAGTCCAACGTTTCTTTTTTAATATTTTGATTGTTTTGCAGGGGTTTCCGTTTCTTATCGACAATCTCTATGTTAAACAACTCATTGCTTGCCTCAACTATACAAGTTTTGTACACTTACGTCGCATAGCTAGCAATCTTGAGAATAGTTACCCTACTCTGAATCCAGGGCTTTAAGCCCGGCTGTAAACATTTAGCTTTCTTTTCGTCCGTATTTACTCGATGTGGAATAAATTTCGAAAGTTCGATAAACTTAGCTTCATATTCAGCTACTAACATACTCTCTTGCTCAGGTTCTAGAAATTTGAGCTCTATATGATTCTCTAGGTGTTTAGGAACATACTTCTCTAGCAATAACTTTGTAAACCTAGTCCATGATATCACACTAGACTCTTCTAGAACTAGCTTAGCTATCCACCAATAATTAGCCTCTCCATTAAGCATATAAGCATTAAAAATATTTTTCTTATCCTCTTATGTACCAACTATTTCAAAAGTCTTCTCTATTATTATTATTATTTTTTTTTAGCCATATCTTGGCCTCAACGGGAACTACAGTCCCTTTTAAACTCTGGAGGTTGCAAAGACTTGAAAGATTTGAAATAAATAATCGGTTTAGTAAGATGACTTGAAGAACTTCTTTCAGTATCGTTTCGAAAATTCTGGGTATGTTGTTGAAGAAGATCAACAAGTAATTGAACAAGATTGGGCCTGGGTTGAAATTCAAGTGAAGCATCTGGTATTGATTCATCAACAAGGTTTTCATTCAGGTTTAAATCCATCTCAATCTATAAGAGTAGACAAAACCGTTTAATAGTTCTCATCATTATACAGAATGCAAGGTTTATCCAAAGGTACAACAAGGTGCAATTTTGTAACATACACAGTATAAAACTTTTTAAAACAGGTTCCACATCTTGGTTGTATAAAACTTTTTAAAACAGGTTCCACATCTTGGTTGAAAACACAAGTTGTATCAAAATTGCATTTCTTTGAAAACTTTAGAAACATTAAAGGTTGCACCCTCTCTTTTGAAAAACTTTAAAACTTTAGAAACCTGAACGTTTTTCTTTTTGGAAACCTCTAAAAACTTTAAAATTTGAACACATACATTTTTTTTTTAAAGGACTTCACATTGGATTATTGATGTAGCAAATGCAAGATAGTTGACGGAAATGAAACAGGTCAAAGGTGGTTGACAAGTGCAACAAATATAGGAAAAGTATAAACAAATAAAGATTGATCATCCCTCCCATAATGGTCATAATATCCGAAGCTTTCGGGGTAGAAGTCATGATATAGAAAGTACATCTGACCTGGTTATCATCCTACTACATCAAGTCTAATCTGGTCATCACTATACAAAAGATTACCTACATACATTTCTACTGCCAGAATGATCTATTGATCGAAACTATAGCATCTGCATCTTCACCAAAGGATATGCACGATTCCCTATTATGATACTATACAATGTCTACATATTCTCCAGATACATCATATACTATAACTGCGATACACACAGACTACGTGTGTTATCCCTCAAAAGTCAAGCTATACATAAAACAACAAATCTATCACCAAATATCTCTGAGACCCTATGCTGGAATTCAGAAAGCTCAAGTGTAACATATACAGAGTCCCTCAAATACAGAAACAGAAATCTGATAAACAGTCTCCATACTAAACTCTCGGGCAAGAAAATATGAACCCGCAGAAACAGACATAGGATCATAAGATTCTGGAATCCCAAATCTAGACTCATAACTAGACTCTCTCAACTGCTGGTGAACCAAAGACATATACTTTGAAAGTGGTATAAAGTTGCCACTCGGAGGTATAGAAACTGGTACAAAAGAAGATTCGCTAATTTGAAAAGGGGTAGTCTGAGGTGCAGAACACTAGAATAGTGGATAAAGCTGTAAGTGGTACAAAAGTCTCGGATAAAGTGGTAACAGTGGGTGAAACTCGAACTCGAGGTTCGAATAGTATATAAACAAAGGTATTGCTACTCAAAGGTGGTACAGGAGCATCCCCAATCAAAGATGACACAACAGTCCCAAAATGACAACGATTAAAAGTATGTGTGGTAGTAGGGCTATAAGAAGAGGTGTGGGCTTAAAATGTCGAAGCAAGTCTAGAATAGAAGGGTCTCCATTCTCCGAAACAAGTGGAGGAACAGTAGAAGTGGTATCCGAAAAGGAAGTGGTCAAAGTAGGAACAGAAATCATCTCAGGTAAAGATGGAAAGATGTCCATCCCATCACTCTTATTGAACTCAGAAGATTCTTTATCCCCGATCTCCTCAAATACTAAGTTAATGATCTCAGGTGTTGGTGGTTCAAATATCTGTATAGAAGAATTCCCATACTCGATGTCTATCATCTCAATCTCCATCAATGGATCAGTATCAGTCGTAACCTGACATCTACATAATACAACAAACACCATTACTAATAGTTACTACTACGATTGCTCGTAACTATAAATGTTTATACTTGTAGGGTCTACTAACCCTTTGCTAAAAGTTTATTTGGTACATATGTTCTCTAACATATGGAGATAGGTACTAGGGCACCTTATCTTAAACTTCATATCATTCTCGCTCGTTATATTCCTAGGGTTTCTCAAATCCTAAGGATATAACTACAGCTCTGATACCAAACCTGTAACGCCCCCAGATCCACATCCCGCAGATCTGGTCCGCCACTAAACATCTGACTCAAAAGAACACTTGCATTACATATTAATATTACATAATCCAACTCTTGCCCCCACAAGTCCAGGGTCGATCGTCTTACAACATTACTACCGACTCTAACTTTATTACATAAAGGGAAGTCTGATTCCAGACCATTATAATAACTATAGCTCGTACAACCAAACGGCGTAGTCTAGCAGTCTCAGCTTGGGTGATGCGCCTTTTTTCTGCCTTTGCTAAAAACCCATTTCCGGGCGGTTTTCTTGAGTTGTGGCATACTCACTATTTACTGCTCAAAAAGAAATAAAATAGATGCAAGAATGAGCAATCAAATTGCTCAGCAAGTCCACATAGAACAAAACAACAATCAGCAGAATATGCACGTAAGGCATAGAAAACAATTCAAGTCAAAGCAACAAAGCAGCTACCGTGAAATGAAAAATCAAGTTCAAGTAAGGAAAACGCTGGTCTTCCACCTCTCGGTAACACTACATGGCTCGATCAGTACCATTTCGTGAATACCGTTCTCCTGTGTGATCTTTGCAGTCTGATCGTAACCGCACAAGACACACCTACCACTCTCATTTGCTAGCATAAGGGTTAACATTTGTAACCCTAAACTATCTGCCTTACCAGATAGTAAATTCAACTCTACCACGAATTTAAGAAATCCGTGTTGACCAGCTTGAACAGATTCCTCCGAATACAAGGAAATTCTCCCAAACAAACACTTCTCATCTTTACCAAAGAAGTGCGAACAATGCACCCTTTCAACAAAGATTACCTGAAGGTAGAAGTGAAGGATAATTAAAAGAACAAGATTCCAAGAATTAAGATGATCTCCAAAAGGGGAGTAGGTTGATTGTGGTGAGATCATCGCTGCAATGTATTCTCCTCAAGTTTCAAAGATTCAAAATATTATCGTTATTAGGATCAGCTCATCCCCGTACAATGAGAGGGCTCAGATTATAGAAAGTAATATTTGAACAATATCTTAAAGCCTTCATAATGAAACGGAGATATTTTCTCGATTCACATTGGTACGAAATGTAATATTTTCACAATCAACACTTTTCACACAATTATTAAATAGGCACGAGAAACTTCACATCAAGAGAGGGATAGTGAACTTGCCTGGCTTCCTTCGCAAAATAATTCTGAATTTAAATCGAATAATTGAGCTTCGTCCTTTCCAAATAAGAAATATTCTATGCCACAAAATAATAATATTTAGTAATATTCATCGTTAAGTAATGATCTTAAAAGATCCACTATAAATTATTTAATATTATTTGTTCTTGTATATATTAAATCTCGTATGGATACATGGTTATTCAATTCTCTTTCTCTAAATATTTAACTGCAACCTCTTGTTTTTAACTCTCTTTTGGTATAAGCCTTATCCTTGACAAATAGCCAACTAAATATTTCTAATTTACATTCTTCTTATTTTCCCAAAGTCTCACTTCTCTCTAATTTAATCATTTATTAAATTATTTTATAAATAACTAAACCGGATTTTCAAGTTTATCTACTACATTCCCAAAGTTACCGCTTTAACAATAATACCAAACTCCTTCGATTTCTAAACATTTAAAGTCTTTTCAATAGTAACCCCATTTTTCCTTATTAAATTCCTAAAACACCAATCACAAATCCCATTTTCTCTCTAATTATGTCTTCAAGCATTCTTTTAACTCTATTTTATTCTCACAACATAATTAATCTAAAAAATAAATCTCAATCTACACTTTATTTACGACTCCCAAATACCACTTTATTAACCCAATCACCTTAAGTCAAACATTTATCCCCCATATTATTTATTCAACCAAATCGAACTATATAAATCTAATTCTTATATAGTTATATATTTTCTTTTTCAATTTTTATTAGTAATATTACTAATCATGCACAAGTACAAATTTACCAAAAATCTCCCCAATCATCAACAGCCAACATTTCTCTTCCAATATTATTATTTCCTTTTTCAACCCAAATCCTACTTTATAAATTCAATTCCCATATTTTATTAATTTTATTATTTAACCTACCCAATTACTATATTTTTGGAATTTATTAAATTCCTCCAACTTGTAAAATTCTCATTATGTCACTACTATATTCACCTCCCTCACATCTTTTTTTTTCCCCTCATCTCCTACTACTTTCCTTCCTCTCTCCCCGACTCGAACTCCATCTCCAATTAGCACGTTAATCAACACAACCAATCTTAACAATTTATCACCACTTCATCAAAACTCCAACTTAAACATAAGACCAAATTTTACAGTAGTTTAGGCAAAATCCCCAAGCTCCTTTAGATGTATATGACTCTATTAATTATCCCAAAATAGATACTATGATCCTAAATTAGACACTTACCAATTTGATTGAATAAATTTAAGTATTTTAGATCACTCAAATTAATATACGCAAGTGGGTCCTCAATTAAATATTGGAATTAATTCTCCATTTAATTAAAAAGCCAAGTGACTTACCTTGCTTTACAGGAACTTTCGGAGTGAAACTTCAATAAATTTCTTCTGCTTAACTCTCTTCTTCTACCAAATTCCTTCCCCTCTTCTCTTTAGCAGTAATGTGGAAAATGAAAACAAAGCTTTTGTTCGGTATTTATACTCATTTACTAATCCTCATTAAAGCTAATGACTCTCCTAATGTATGCCTAATTAATTAATTAATTCTACTTGGCCACCACGTAAACTTGGGATCCAAGTTGTATGCTTGGGCTCCAAGTATTATGACTTGGGCCCCAAGTTCCGACTCGTAAAAATTATCCCGCTTGGCTCGGTTATTCTCGGATAATTTCAAAAATAATATTAAATAATTAATTATTGAATAAAATAATAACATAAATAAATATATTAATTATCATTTTAATATTTTATTACCAAATTTTGAGTCTATAATAAAATAATCAACTTGGCTAAGACGTTATATTTATCTATTCACGGGCTGCAGTTAGATAACCGCGTCAACTAGATTCTTCGTTTAAACGCAACTCTCGATTTAACACATATATTAAAATACTGGTCCACACTAGTTGATATAATACATTTTTTAGAATTCTCGCAACTATAATATTTTAATTGATACTTTTTATATCATATATTTTTATTAAATTCGAGACTATAATAATAGTCTTTTTACACAATAAATAATTAAATTAAATAGCCGCATTTTGGCGTACTTGTAAATTTCACGGTTGTTACAAATGAATTGAATTTGATACTAATAAGCTAACTATATAAATTATAATAATAAAAATCAAATATTAAAATTTGTTATGTCGATATTTTTATTATAACTAAAACATATTTAAATATTTTCATTATAATTTATCTCCTGAATCCAATTTCTAGCGAGGTCTTTTCAAGAATTCAATATTTAAGAACTTATAATAAATCAGCCCGAAACAGGCTACTGAAGAATTATGGGTGAAAAATATATTTTGATCAAAAATTATATACGTTTATATTATTATTACAACTAAAATTCATGCCTATGCGATTTGAACCAGGAAGATTAGAAACAAAAAATAAATATTTGGTTTACTCCGGTATCTTAATTAATTAAGGTACCAAACATTTTTTAACAATAGATCAAGTGAAACTAAAATTAACGAGATGCTACCTATTATATATAGTGAACATGCAAAACATGCTCCCACGCATGTTACATGTAGTCTGAATAATAGCATGCTTTCAAGTATGTGATTATGTATATGATTTGTTTCCAAGTGAAAAGTGCATGAATGGTTAGACATGCACGTTGCTCTGATCAAGATCTGGATGAACCAGTGAATCGTTGAGGGGATTTTTTTTATTTCAGACTTTCAGTACTTAGTCAAGAGTTTCTTTTCGCCAGTATATACAACATTTGATATGCTCGTATAAAAACAGCTTAATTTCTTTACGTATAGGCTGCACTTAAGTTTCAGCAGTGAATTTGCTGATATAAAGGAAGGAGTTGAAAGCATTTCTTTATGTAGAGAGTAGTACATGAAATCAGCTTTCTCTACGTTTAATCCCCTTCTTCTCGTTAATTTTTGCAAACTAAATTTCTAAACAAAAATAATAAAACGAGAAAACAGAACCCTCATAAACAAGAATAACAAAATTTGTTTAAATATCATAGAGTAATCATATGTGGACAGGAATTTGATCAAAAGATAAATTTACTGGGTCCGGATTGATCTAGGAACTATATAAATTGCGTGCAAGAATATCATGATTTTTGACAGCGTTAATGTTCAAGAAAGATTAAAAATTGTTCCACTATATTATTCGTTGAGAATTGTTGTAAATACAGTACATAACTAGTTTTGATATAAACATGATGAATCTGAATTGTACTAAATTTTTAACTAATTGATTCAAATCATCGGTTCATGAATTTTTCTTCTTTTCTTTACATTTCGCTTTCATAAATTATAGGAGGCAACTTGGAGAGATCTCATAGTTCCTTACGGGATGAAGATGATGAAGTCGGTTTTCTTTACATTTCGCTTAGAGGGCTGAAGCTGACAGGTCTCATATTTTAATTGATTATAATTTAAATAATAATAATAATAAATCTCACACACACACACACAGATATATATATATATATATATATATATTAATATCTATAATTAAATTATTACAAATTATCATGTTAGTGGTCTTATGTCATTTTATAACGCATTTTGTACTCAATGTGGTACATGTAATATTACTAGGGTGTTATGTTCATTATAATCTTATAATATTATTATTATTTTGAAACAATCTTATAATATTATTATTAAAACATATATAATCATCGATGCCTGCTACAAAAGTTAAATAATAGAACGAATGAAAACATATTCATCAAACTCAAATTCAATATCTTGCATATGAACTAAGACCATCTCCAAGAGCCTCCTTGTTGGCTCCTAAATATAATATAAAAAATATGGCTCTTAGTAATTTAGGACAAAGTTAAGAGTGTAAACTCCAACAATACTTTCTACATCTCTTCACTATTTCATATTTTATTCATATATTGGGCTCCACTATAACAAAAGAGAGAGAAAGATGGAGGTTGATTGGAGGGAATGATTTTTTTATTGTGAAAAAATAAGTTAGGAGCCATGTGGTGGCTCTTAACTTTGACGAGAGAGGAGAGAGAAACAAGAGGCTCTTAAGATTTAAGAGCCACTTAAGAGTCTCTTGGAGCAATATTTTGCTTCTCCCTCCTCAAATCTCAAGTTAGGAGCCTGAATGAAGAGTCTCTTGGAGATGCTCTAACACCATTATGCGCAGTGTTGGATTCATATGCTTGTCCCAGTAAAATTTATGGTAGTGGGAATACTGAGACAAGTTTAGTTTACTCTTATACCTACAAATATATACCGAATTTGCACCCATTTATAATAGTGAGGAAAACATGCTCTCATGCACATTGCTCCGGTCAAGAATTGGATGAACCAGTGAATCGGTGGAGGGGATTACTTGTTAGTATGATAATTATAATTATATCTCGTTCGCAAAGCAAAAGAGAAGTCGACAGTCCTGCTCTTTACGAAGAAATAAAACTCTCCGATTCGGGTGACATGAGAAATATATAAGGATATTCAGCCGCTCTTGCTATGAAAAGCATTTGTCACATTTTAATCCATATAAATAATTATTAAATTCATAATAGAAGAGAACTAAAATTCAAACGTGGAATGGGGCGTTGGAGGAATTTTCCTGGTAATTTCTTGAATGTGTCACTTGTACGTTTTATATTTTAGTTCAGACGTCGAATGTCTGTGAGTTGCTAAGCAGACGACAACTACTTTTGCTTTATCAGTTTCGTTTCGACCTTAACTTAGATGATTGATAAGTCCTTCAAGCATCTTTCAGTTTTTAAATATCAATATCATCGAATCATAATTTTTTTCTTTACTCAATATGTATCAATTTTACCATATCATTTTAACAAACCTAATTTTTATAAGTTGACTCTCAAAATTGTGAATATATTCAAACAAATATAAAAATAAGTGAAAATTATGTATATGTTGTGTATACATTTTTTTTAGAGACAATGTCAAAACTCAACAAAGAGCGAACAATTAAAATACGACAACATGTCGCATTATATTTTGACATTAATTTTAGCAACCTATTAAATTTTATATTAGGTTGGATTTAATATACAAAACAAAAATGTGGGAATCATAACATATAAATATATCTGCATGATACACAATGGCAATGAAATTTCATGGTATAGATTTTACTAAGATTTGAAGATGTGTAATAGAAGCCATGAAGTCGATAATTAAGCTTTTACTGCAGGAACATGGATCAATATTGTTGCATATAAGTATGACGAATATCGTGCCAGTATCGACTTTGACACTACCTCCACCGCTAAATCTTCTGATCACAGGAACTTTCTCTATTAAAACAGAATTTAGTTGCTTAGAATGAGAATCACATTTGTCAAGCATTTTATAAGTGATGCGCTCGAAATTAGAAACTAACACTGGCAGACAAGTAAAACTCGGGTGTACAGTATCTAAAAGAAAACTTTGATAAGATTGTAAATCGGGTCTAGATCTTAAACATACGTATTTTAGTAGCATATGTTGGGCGACAAAATTATCTCATTCTATGATTTTTTACGGATTATCATTTGTATGTTCTCAACCAGTTATCTTGGAAATTAGTGTGAAAAACAACGTGCACAAGGATGATCATGTCTCTTGGTGGTGCAGTCACCACCTGGATAACCGTCAGGAACGCATTCATACAGAACTTGGAAACTCATTACAAGCCCCTATATTATCCTTCATGTACGGGGCAACTCGACACGAGTAATGCTAAAGAACCTAAATTCAGTATTCTTCCCAAATGATGTGGCGTTGATGACATGTCAGTTTGAGATGTTTTAATTGGAGAGATTATTGTGAATTTCTGCAATTATATTATGTAATGTAGTAATCAGGAGTATAATTAGATATTTCGCTGGTATTTTGATTAGTAGAATTTGCTCTGATGAGGTCATTTAATATACATGAATAGATAAGCTAATATGAAGTATTAGCAATGGAATGCAATAAGCATTCCTTGATGATTTCAGCCTTCTCTTCATTCTTATTCCCTTCTCCCCTCAACCTCTGCAGATAAAGTTTTTTACTAAAAAAACGAAAGGAAAAAAACGGAGTTCGGAGAAGAAAAAAGAGGAAGAACGTAGTTAACAGAAGCTGTCGTCGACAAGCTCACAGAACTCGGAGAAATCAATAAGCCCGTCCCTGTTTCGATCATAAATTTTAATCATCTTCCGACATTCAGTTTCCGAGAATTCTTTTAAGCCCAGCCTCTTGAGGACTCTGGCTAACTCATTTTGGTCTATATAGCCATCACTATTCTCATCAAACAAATCAAAAGCTTGCTTGACTTCCCCTAGGCTTGGCTCATTCGCATTGAACATATTTGCGATATCATGTGAAGTAAATATTTCTGGTAACTTCATGTCACAATTTGGCTCCCAGGAAAGTCCTAATCTTTTAATTACCATCTCAACTTCTTCACGTAATATCCACTTGGTGTCTTGATGATCATGATCCTCGTCTTTAGAGCGAGGATTCAAGATCATTTTTCGGACCTGGGAATTAGTCCCCTTGGCGGAATAACATTTCCACCTGACAGAGAGGAAGTCTAGTGAGGGCTGAACTACAGACGAATAGAAGTCGTCGTATAGTTCTATTAAACAACATAGAACCATAAACAATACGCCAATGCTGACAAGCGATGTGAGGCTAGCTGACTTGATTCCCATCAAGATTATCCCCCCAACCGAAACTGGATCACTCATGTTTGTTAAATGCTGGTTCGAGAAAGGAGAGCTGTACAAAAGTGAGTGAGCTAAGAATGAGTATACAGAACTCTTTGTGCTAATGTAAGAGATGTGGATTATGGTATTGCATTGTAGCATTTATATATAGATGTAGGAGTTGTTAAATGGCTTTTGAAACGTTATTTAAAGCTCCATGAAAATGCATAGCAAATCAGACAGTCAGAGTTGCATAAAGCATCTAGCTTTCTCTTTAAGCCGCACATATTAGTACTATATCTTCTTTGTGAAGCAAGCAGAAGTCTACGGTCCCTGTTTTTTATGAAGAAATCAATACTGATCAAATATTTTCGGGTATTTCAAAGTCGGGCAGACATATTTTTTGGGTATAAATCAGTAGTTTACTTAACAAAATAAGATAAATTAAATGTTTGATCTTTGTATATAGGAGTACTAAAAAAAAGAACTAAATCCAAGCAAGAAATGGGACAGTCTGCAGAATTTTCCTGGCAATTTCGTGTATGTGTCACTTGTAGATTTTAAACTTAGCTCTACATCAGATGTCTAGGAATTTCTCTGCCCATAATTGCTTCTTTTTACCAATTCCACCAAAAACAAAATTTATAGATAAATATGTATATTTTTCACCATTTCAATGGTACAAAACTCTTGTCTGAAATTAGAGTCAGTCTCGCTATATAGTGACATGCAGTAAGATTCCACATCATCTGTTAGTATATTAAAATAATATGTTTTATTTATAATAATAATAACATGTCATTTTTAAAATATAGTCAGTATAGCCAGTAATATCGAGACGAAATGTGTTACATCTAATTTAGTGAACATCATTGGAGATATTGCTTTTATAATTGTAATTTTCCATTTAATATACAAAACAAAAATGTTGCTGTCACAAAGTGAATATACCCGCATGGCGCATGCTGCACAATTACAAGGAAGCTTCATGGTAAAGAATATGATATTGTCATGTCATCTTTGTGTTCTCTCGAAGAGAAAGGGATCAGTGTGTAATCCGTGTATAGCATTGACATTAACTCCGTTGAGTCTTCCATTTCGCATTGCTGGATGAGGTAACAATGATGCTGTAATGCTAAAGGCCTAGATTCCATTTCCATTTATATGAAACTCATATGAAACATACCAGTAACTAATTGGCCAAAGAACCTAATCACCTTTTTCCCACAGACAAAATGAATTGAGTCGACGAAACAATAACTTTGGGTGTTTATATGTCATCGGATATAAATTAATCTATAGCAGTTTTTCAAGTCCAGCATGAAACAATTCATACCTTCACCGCTCTTAATGCAAGTTGCAATCTGTATTAGTCTTCTGCTTATGCATTCGATGAAATTTTCAGGATGAAGATATGCCTTCTTATTTACAGAGTTTTTGACAAATGTTTAATAAATAGTCTATGATGAAATGAACTCGGCCTTTTTTGAAAGATAATTTAAGAGAAATGAAATGCATCAGACAGGTGTGTATGTTTATAACCTAGATAGTGCTTTGTAGCAGAAGAACTGAATGTAATACTACTGTGCTGCTGTATACTTGAATTTGTGGTTGTCCAGGTTGGCATATGAATCTCTGTGAACTATCTGTATATGGCAAGGTCGTCGACTGCAAGACGATGAGCTGTAGAGTTCAGTAAAGGATTGCTGTTGTAGTTGTTTGTAGTAAAAGAGCCGTAATTGTTATGAGTAGATTTATCGAAATGATTCTGCAAAACAGCATCCAGTTAGCATTCTAGTTGTTATATGAGTCTGGTGAAAAATTAATCTGGACCATGACCATGATCAGTTTTATTTATGTATCACATCATGTAAAGATTTCCAACTTACTATCCCAAGTATTTAAACGTTAAAAACACAAAGTAGGTTTATCCTCAGACGAGCTGCCTAAATCGTGCTGATACGGGAATGTTGTGTACCTAATGGTTAAATGTTGATCAGAACGACTTTAAGATTATTGATATGATTGCCAGTACATTTTCTACTTGGCTCATACGTCAAATGTCTAGGAGTCGCTCTGCCCATAATCTTTTTATCGCTTGCCACACAATTACAAGGAAATTTCATGGTATAGAATGTAATAAGATCTAAAAGAGAAGACCAGCAAGTCACTAAGCTTTTATCGGATCCCATGCATGTCAACTTTTTGTTTTCTCAAAGTAAAGAACCAGATTGGTGTGTATTTCGGTGTATAGCATAACATTACTTGTGTGCTTCAGCATTGACATCAACTTCATTTAGAGGGCGTTTGGTTTATGGTTAATGAGCCCGGTTACAGGAATCGGAACCTCGAACCCATCTGTTGGTGTTTAGATTAGCAATTTTGTGCCTCGTTTTATTGTCATCCCTTCCTCATTCTGCTATTGGCTACATGAAGAGTTATAAAAGTATGACTTGGACAGAGATACATTGAACTGCCTAACATCATTTGGATTGAGTTCCTGTCCTTGTGATCATATTTCGATATTAAGGTCTTCGATTTCCATATATCTAATACTCATAAGAAATATACCAGTAACTAATCGGTGAATGAACTTTATAACCATTTTTGCCACAGACAAGAATGAATTGAGACAACGAAACAATAAATTTTGGGTATGCAATTGCATCCGTATGAGTCATTTATTCATTGGATGTTACATTTACGCATGTGAATTACTCACCAATCTCTACTAGTGTCAGACTAATTTCCATACTGTCATAGTATAATCCAATCTAAGTAGATAGCAGCATACTTACATCTAGAAAATGTAAACTAATACAAGCTTCTGAGCAGACCAGGACACAGATTAAGTATCTGAGAAGGTCTTTTTACATATATTTGCAACAAGCCTCTAAAGAAGTGTATGATTATATGCTATGATCTCTCCACATATGTTATCAGATATAAATCAATCTTTGGGCAGTTTTACAAGTCCGGCATGGAACGATACCTTCACTGTTTTTAAATTTTAATGCAAGTTGCAATGTCAGTAGGTATTCTGCTTATGCATTCGATGACATGTTTATACTGAAGATATATGTTTTTATTCTTCTGATCTTTCATCTATGTGCCTAGAACAGAACAATATTGGAATAGCACATTTTAGGAATTATAAGATTATGACTGTATCCTCCTGATAAGCTGGATTTTGGTTCACATTTTAGGAATTATAAGATTATGACTGTATACCGAGACATCTAATTTAACCAAACAGTCCATGATAAAATGAACTTGACCTCCTTGAAGGATCACTAGATAGAAATAACATGCATCAGACAGGTGTGGTATGTTCATCTTGTGCAGTTGTGCTGTTAAGTACTTGAATTTGTGGTTCCAGGCCGGCATTTGAATCTTGGTGAACTATCTATATATCGCAATGTTGTCGACGACAAGATGATAACTTGTAGAATTCAGTACAGTAAAACCTTACTGTTGAAGTTGTTCATAGTAAAAACAACAGCAAATTCATGAATGCTGATCTTTTGAAATGGTTCTGCAATATAGCATACTTATTTTCCCAACATTCCGGAGCCCTGTCTAGACTCTACTGATACGGGAATGTTGTGCACACTTAGCAGGCTCTTAATCAGAAAGACCTTAAAAGTCAAAATATTAGAACATCATAATTCACTGATGAGTGATTATAATAACCTATCATTAACCTAAATGAATACAAGTGATTTGTACTTGAAGGAATTGACTTTGTGCCCATGGTGTAGCCAAAATGGATTACTTGTCATCAACCAACCATTATGTTCCCTTTCTGCCCATGTAAGTGTCTCTCCACCATTAGGCCCAAGTAAAAAAAGCAGTTCAATTGGATTCTCAACTGACTTTTACTCAAATAATTCTTTAACTTATACTTTCACAGCCACTTTTTCTTCCAATAACTTTTTAAACACTTATTATTCCCACAACCCACAAAGGAAGAAAATATCTACTTGCATGATTAATTTGATTGACCTTAAAAACATGGTCAACAAATAAGTTTGACCAGATTAGTTGTATATTGGAGTTGTTGAATTGATAGGGAAATGTACGTGTCAAATAAATATATAAGTGATGAGTTTGAGAAGAATGTTTTGTCCCCTTGTTTATCGAAATTTTATTGTAGAAATTTGCTAATGGTTAAGTGGTGGGCTCATGAGATAAACCATAGTCCTGGTTTACTAGAAAAGATGCAACTGATAGATTGATATTTACAAGTATTCAGAAGCATGCTTTATTTCTAAAAGAAAAAAGAGGAAAAAGCGAGTGGGTGATTTCTTATTGCTGTAGCCTTGTAGGTGGCTATCTTCTCTGATAAATAATACTTGGGCGGTCAGGATGAGCGACAATTAATGAATTTAAGATTCAGCTCAACTAAATTTTTTAAGATAGCAGAACCGTAGCATGACATAAAACAAAACATAAAATTGTCATTAAATTGATTAAATTTTAATTCCCTCTGTCTAGCAGGTTCTTTATGACACTTTTTAACACACATTTTGAGACTCCTACAAAATATTGTTTCGTAAAAAAAATTAAAATATTTTTTCCTGAATAAAAATTTGATGTTTAGATTGTTTATTAAAAATAATAAAAAAAACGTTATGAATTATATTTCATAGGACCCCAAAGTACGTGCAAACAGTGAACGTAAACAACCTGACAACGATGGACTATATAATATAATATACCATAGGATTATTTTTATTTTATTTCTTGGCAGTGGGGTAAATATACCATCGGACTTCACTGATAGCTTATGGCTTATGCTGTTATACATGAGAAATTGAGAAGAGGATAACAAAAAAATCCACAACAATGGGCTCTCTCATTTCCATGCAAGGTGACATGTGGTCCTCCAGAGGCTATAAATCCACGGCTGCAAATGATCTACAATTAAAATAGATGTGCTAAAGGAAAAGATGTATATCCACATACAATGACAGTCAAGATTATTCCTCTGTTGCTCAACACACAAACAAAGCTACAAATCCTGATATTTCTTTTAAAGTGTGGCCAAGATTTACTCTTATTCAACTTGAACATATTCCAACCAACTCTGAAGCTACACCCCATGGATGATAAAGCAGAGTTTTGGCATTTGCATTGAAGTGGGTAGCTTTTTGCCTTTTTCAAAGGGCAAAAAAGATGGAAAAGTGGAAGAAAATGAAATGGAAAAACAGATGCAAAACACTGAGTCAATTTCATGACCTACCCATATCACAATTGGAGAAGCAACTAGTTGTGGCTCATATTGTTCATCACAACAAAATATCTATGGTGTTTCTTCCCTCTTTCAACATGGTACACATATTGTTAGTCCAAGAATCAAGATGAGAAAGTTTTGCAGAATATATCTAAGTAGATTCACATGGGACAACAGTTTTTGTTTCTATTGGATCAACTGGTTAAATCTCATTCTTGAGAATCCTAATTGAATAACATAGAAATTTTCAGTAGAGCCATTAACGGAACTTGATATTGAGAAAATGATATAGTCTGCAGTCCCAAAAATAGGCTTCCGGGTGAAGGAAATGATCAGGTTCGGACCCCTCCTAACAGCATAAGGTTTCATCAAAAGACATATAATATGATCGTTACTATTGAAAGGTCTCTGGTATCTTCAGTCTCTGCTGGTGTAACATTTTTCATAACAGACTATTAGCCCCTGGAAGACGAACAAGAACAACGCCCTACCTTTTAAAGTTTCTGAACATGTAATGGTTGCATTTCTGTTTATACAAGTAACATGCTTTCGAATTCTTAAGAAATACTAAAACAAGACATGGGTACTATAACACAGATATTCATTATTGATCATTTCATCAAGGAAACTGAATTTTACATCATTGAACATCTGGAACATGGAGCTTAAAAAATTTGTAGCTCTTGTTACTCCTAGTGTCAGTAAGTTTTGACACGCGCACACAAAGTTTAGTTTAGACATAGTCTTCTGAGATATGTACATCAAAAACTAAAAAAGTAGAATACTCACCAAAGTAGAGAAGGTTATTTTTTGTATTAAACAGGAAACATGAGCTGATTTCCTCCGCAACCTGCAGGAACCACTTGCTACGCTCCACAGCATAAATTTAAAAAAAATCTTCTGCAGTAGATTTTTGTGTGCTGGGCCTTGATATCAGCGTTTATCTTCATTGATGGACGTAATTATCTCTGAACAAATCCACCGGACTGATACAGACATATGTGTATACTGATGACAACATTGTTTAAACATGCAAGATTAGACCCTCTCTTGGAATCTGAGGGACCTTGACATAGCTGCAGGGTTAGCATTTAAAATTGGCGATGGTTTAAGTACGTTATTCTTTTCATCTTTCTTTGGTTGAAAGGCTTTGCTAATAGAGTCATTCTTTATTCCAAGACTAGCAAATATTGAACCCTTTGCTGTTTCATCAAGGTCATCAATCCTCAAACTTTTTGGAACTAAAACAGATCTTTCAGAATCATTCTGTTTGCAGTGTTCACTGTCTTCAACATTGATTGGTCTGAGCAAATCACCTTCCCTAGAATGCTTTCCTAATACTTGTGATTTTGAATCATAAATTGAAGCATCTTGGTGTGCTACCTGAGGTGGAGGCTGCAACCAAGGGATACTCCAAGAAGCTGGGACATTATAATTCCAGTAAGGTGTTGGATAGTATGGAAATGGAACTCCAGGAGGGTATATGGCTTGCATGGGAACTGTAGAGTTCCAGGGACAAGGCCAAGGTAGCGTCGGATGAAATGGAACTTGAGTGGGGAAACCTTGGATACCATGTACCTCCGGCTCTGCAGTTCCATCTTTCTTCCGTTCCATGTTTGAGTTCAATTTTTTGTTGGAAGATCTACTGGAGCAATCATCAACATGTTCTCCTCCTTTACAAGGGATTGCAACTCCTGGTTTCTGAAGCCCATTTTGTATACTGTTTGGAACCTTCTTCTCGGCAATAAAAACAGAAGACATGGATTCACCGAGGGATGAGTCTGCACCAAATGAGAGGACCGTTTCATTATTTTTTATTGCACCATTGTGTATTCCATTTGAAGGATCAATTCCAGCTGCACGGAGTGCTACAGATACAGTCATATGACGACAGTGTGAATCAGAACTCTTGTTCTTGCGACGACCAGCACCGACAGGCATGTTCCTCATTGTTCCTCCAGCAGTCCAGTATCTCTGGCAGCTCTTACAAAAGTGTCGGGGTTGGCTAACATTGTAATTGTTGTAATAACAAAACTTTGTGTCCATGCTGTTACATCGAGGACAAGGAAGAATCTTGTCTGGCTTCTTCAACGTCTTCTCTTGAGTGTCAGTTGCATCACTCTGCTCATTATCTGTATTTGGAGGTTTTAATGTTGCATTTTCTTCATTTATTGAGGGGGTTTTAGGGCTGTCACCTCCCCCTGTCGATCCTTTTGACTCATTTGTGATTGGCGATGCTTCTTTGTCTTGTGATTTTTCCTCACCTTTTTCTTCAACGAGAGCCTGGAATTCAGCAAGAATCAACATTAGTGGCCATAAAACTTGTTCTGAATCATACAGTAGCAAGAGTATGACACAATTGACAACTCACATGATTATTTTCTACTAGCTCGTAGCCGACCAGAACATTTAGCCATAATACCTACGACCTACCCTCGGACCTAACAAGACAATAGACAATTAGACATCCTTTTCTATCTAATAACTCACTTCGGACAAATTAAAGTTTTAAGATCTTCAATTTCTCAGACTGTATAACAATATTGATTATCCATCTTCACTAAAACAACTACTCTACTCTGTGGAGAATAGTGTAGTAGCAAGGTCAGCAAACAATCTATCATGATTTTGAGTGAGAGTAACAAGTAAATCCAGTTTCGTACAAGGATATCATTATCAATCTAACTTTGAACCTCCCAAAACAATGAACTCTGCAATTAAAAAGTTTGTGAACATAAAAACCACAAGATGTGAACAATTGGATATGACAACTAATGAAGAGAAAAATCAATTCAAACTATGTAACAACTACCAAGAACATCAATTCATAAGTTCCAACCAATTCATTTAATTTCACAATTCAACACTTACAACTTATGTAGTCCTCTAATATTCATCAAATTCAAACCAAAAAAAAACCCATAAACCCAAGTAAACTAATCTAGAATCAAGCCAAAAAATTGACTTTTATCAAATCAGCCAATCCAAGAAGATAAATCACATAACAAAACCAATAAAGAAATGTTACAACTACAAAACCCACTTAAAAAATCATACCTTTTCCCCATCTGATCCATCTTCCCCTCCCAAGCTCCCACCTTTACCCTCCCCTGACCGAACCCCGCCGGAATCTTGGCCGGAGCCGGCCGGAACTTTCTCAGCCTCCGTCAACACAATCTTTTTCCCAAACAGCTTAATACCCAGATCCTTCTCCTCCCCCATGTCTCCGAAAATATCTCCGAAAAAATCGCCGAAAAAATCTCGCCGGAAAATTATGACGGCGTGAGCCTATTATATAAAATATATATAAGTACTGTATATATAGAGAGGGAGAGATTTGTGTAAGTCTTTGCTGGCAGTGAGGGGAAGTAAGAAAATGATCCACTTGGAATCAATAAAAAGCACCACTACAAATGTGGATCCCACGTCAGCACAAGAGGGTTTTTTCTGAGCCACAAGTTTTTCGAGGTCTTTTTATGTGAGTTTACTTGTTTGCCCTTAGATGCTTTGTAAATATAAACTCATGGTGACAACTAGGTAGCTTTATACAGGTGGAGAGATTTGATTGGGTGGAGCGAGGGTATAATTGTACTTTAGGGGTTATATCCAGATCTTGAAAAAGGTGATTGGAGTATCTGGTATCCAATAGCTTTGCTATCATCTCCAGCCTGGCAGGATTCTGTTACACTGGATCACTGCTCTCTTTTTTCTCAATTTTTTAAAATTTTAACATTATAACCAAAAAAAATGGTACTCACTTTACCCTCTTAGATTCTTATCAGGCATTTTAAAAATTTTATAATTCATTTCCTCTCAAACAAAATTTAATATTTAACAATTTTTTATATATATTTTAAAATATGTGTCAGGTAATAAAAAGAATTGTGAAAGAAGTGAAAGGTACAACAGAAGTATTTGATAATATTCAAACCTTCGACATGAGAATAATATAATAACACCCATTATTGTTCATGCACGAACGTATTTAATCAAAGCATTTTGACGAATTTAATTTATTTTCTAAAATATAATTAAATTTTAGTAATTGTACATGAATTTGTTTTTATATTTGTTTTTATACTAGCTAATATAAGTTAAAAAGAGTAAAAAGGTGAAAAGAGGAAGAGTTTATAAATATAATGTGCAATATCAAAGTACTTATGAAAATATTATTATGTTTAAAGTTAAATTTTTGACTAATATGAAAGATTTAAAGAATTAATTTTCTTTTAAATAAGTTTAAACAGCTCACTATGAAGGTTCTTGGTCTCATAAATATATCAATATGACTATTCATGTTATTTTAAAAAAATCTCAATATATTTTGCAATTTTATTTAAATTATTATAAATAATAATACTTAAATAATAAATAAATATAAGGAGTTTACTAATACTTCCTTCGTTTCAAAATATATATCCACTTTAGAAGAAAAAAAATTGCTTCAAAATACTTGTCCACTTCAACTTTCAATACAAATTTATATTTACAAAATCAACTTTCCTTCACATATTTCAAATTTATATCTCCAAGATCAACTATATACTCCGTCCGTCTCCCTCAATTGTTTACATTGGAGGGGGACACGAAGACCAAGACAATGTATGAAAAATGAGTGAAATTAGATGAAAAGTGGGTAAAGTGGTGGGACTCATCAATATTTAATAGTAGATTTGAGATAATGGAGGAAAGTAATGAGTGTAATAGTAGTTTTTGTTGTTAAACATGAGATAGTGGGGGAAAATAGTGGGTGTAATGATGGAAAAAACTTACTATTTATTGTAGCGTAAAGAAATGAGAAGGACATCCCAAAATAGTAACTGTACAGAAATGAGAGGGACATCCCAAAATAGTAACCGTAAAGAAATGAGAGGGACAGGGAGTAGGGCCGCTCATGGGTTGTCCAACCCGTTCAAACCAACCCAACCCAACCTTGAACTAGGCCGACTAACCCGACCCATTCCAAACCATGGGTTAATTGGGTTGATTTTTGGTTGAGCTGTTTATAATGGGTTGGGTCGAAATATAATTTTTAAAAACCTTAAACCAACCCAACCCGGTCAAAATATATCTTTAACACTCCGATAGAATATTTTTGGTTGCTCACGGAACTATATTTACTTATTTGATGATAGACAGTGAGTGTAGTGCAATGTGCAGAAACAATTAGAAATAAAGTTTTGTAATTCAAAATCAAACGACTCACATTGCTAGTTCTTATGATTATATATCATGGCGGAAACATTATTTTTAATAGTTATTAGTGTATTAAGATTCAGTTGTCCACCTTAGTATGGAGAGAATATCTGCACTGTAAAAGCACCTGATATTTTGTATCGGTGCAATGTTCTATGTTATTGCTAATTGTACACAAAAATGGTGCAAAACATATTTTGGATTATGCTTATCTTGCAAATTTTTCAACCCGATCAACCCTACCCTAACCAACCCAACCCGTCATACAATTAGTAGGGTTGAGTTTCTAATTCTTTTTATGATTAATGGGTTAAATTTTTGTAACCCGTACTAAATGGGTTGGGTCGCTTGAATGGCCGAAACCGGCTCAATCCAGCCCATGTGCAGCCCTAACAGGGAGTACCACATATTAGGTTCAATTAATGTTTTTAATACACCTCTTTGTTCTCACAGTCTAATTTTTTTAAACTATGTGATTTTTTGAAAGTGGACACATAATTTGAAACGGAGGGAGTATCACTAAAACTAATTATCTATATTATTTTTAAAAAAGTGCAGCCATTGAAAAAACTTTATACTTGATGCAAATGAGAAAAGAAAAAAGTTTATAGGAGGTAATAAAAATTAGGAAAATTACTCAAAATATTACTTTCTTAAAAGTGTGTTTTAAGAATAATACCATATTAAATTTTATTTTCAAAATTTTTATTTTTCAAGTTTTATTTTTAAAAATATTAATTATAATTTTGACACTTCATAAGATATTATATAACACTTCTTTTAGAATATTATATTCATTAGAGATGAGCATTCAATCATGAGTTGAGATTAAAACTGAACTAAAATAATTGAAAATCAAAATATCATAAATTTAAGAATTGAGTCAGATCAATAAAAAAATTATTTGATTCGGTTCTATTTATAACTGATTCTCTTTATATTATATATATATATATATATATATATATATATATATATAAGTTCTATGGAGTACAAAAAAAATTGGAGTATTGGAGTACAAAGTTTGATAAAATGTAATCTAGTCATCTAAATTTCATTTTTTTTGTCCAATAATATTTGTAAATATTTGACAACCTGCCCATTATGTTCTGCAATATAACATCGTGATCAAATGGTAGAATAATTACTTTTATAAATCATAGGACTCTATGTTCTGCAATATAACTAATAAGCAGAACAATAATCTTAATACTTGTTAAAGTTGAAAGATATTAATAATTAATGGACAATTATGTGCAATACAACTTATAAATGATAGATTATATCAAAATTTAGATAATCAAAGATATTATATAGTATCAAACTAAAAAATTATGATTTGTACTCCAATACTCCAATGTTTTTATGTACTCCATAGAACTTAAGTCTATATATATATTATTATAATATATACATATATATGCGTAATATTTAATAATTTTAATCACATACATGACTAATTATATCAAAATTTTTATTAAAATAAATATATATTTTAAGAAAATACTCATACATGATATGGATCATAAATTAGTATATGTAGTGGTACTAAATTATATTAACAACTTTTAAATTATAAGGTCGATGCACGCTTTAATATATGTAGGGGTGGCAATATTGTACCCGACCCGACAACCCGACACGAATTCGACCCACAAAATACGAATTCGGGTTGGGGTTTTTCGGGTTCGGGTCGAATTCGGGTTGACCCAAAATCAACCCAGAAAAAACGGGTCATTTTCGGGTTGAATCCGGGTTACCCGAAATTACCCGAAAATTAATATATAATATAAATATTATATATATTCATATTATTTATATTATTTTTATTAAATTTATTAGTTAAATTTAATAAAAAATTATTTAATTTAATAAAAATTAATTTATTTAAATTAAAATAATATTTATTTTATTATTAAAAAATATTTTTATTAATAAATATTAATTTTCGGGTCGAGTTCGGGTTAACCGCGGGTAGTGCGGGTCGGGTTCGGGTTGGGTATTCTGACCCATTAAAATTTTGGGTGGGGTTCGAGTTGGATAAATTTTTTGACCCGCGGCTGTCAACCCGACCCGAAACCCGAAATTGCCAGCGCTAAATATATGTGAGAAATCAACGCTGATAAGTTCATTTGGAAAACCAGACTTTTTATGAGACATGTGTGGTTAGCGCTAATGGTGTCTTAACTTATCATTTCTCGACACGCATCTTGAACAATTGGACACGCTTTCATCTACCCTTGGGTAAAAGTATGAGATATTTTGTTAGTGCTGGCATCGTCTTTCGATGGCTCCCTCTCATTTCTAACCAATTTATTCAACCACTTTTCAAAACTAACCAGTTTTTTTTCGAGCTTTCAAAACTAACCAGTCTAAATGAGGCGAGAAAGAGCGACCCGAACGAAAACGATTTCTCCAACAGGGGTCGCGCTTTGAAAAAGCGACCCAAGCTTGAAAATCCCCCCTTGGGTCGCGTTTTCAAAGAGCTACCCAAGCTTGAAAATCCCCCCTTGGGGTCGCATTTTCAAAGAGCTACCCAAGCTCTTTGATATGTGCCCCATTTCTTTGAAACAACCCTAATTATAATATAATAATTTTTTTTTAAATAATATAATATTTTTATAATATTATATTATATAATGATATAATATAAAAAAATCATAAAATTCTTATACATTATTTGTGATATATTTTTTTTAAAAATAAAATCATTAATCGGATAATTCTTATACATTATTTGTGATATTATATTTTATATTATTATATTATGTAATGATATAATATAATATTATAGATTGTGATATTATATTTTTTAATTTAATTTAATTCGGAAATATTTTTTCCTTTATCTAATTTTTACCTAATGTTTATTTATTTACCTAATATTTATAGTTTATTAATTATTTATCTAATATTTAAAGTTTTATTTACCTAATATTAAAATGTGATGCAGAGAATTATTTTTTGAGGAGTGTGCAAATAATTTTGATTGTATGGTCACATCTAAGGCAGTAGGTTTTTTAGCTTTTTATTACAAAACATTGATTTAACACTGGACAAAGCTGTCAACTTCATTGAAATCATTCAATAATTCAATAAGCCAGCCTGTTGTTACTGCTCAAATATTCATTTTTTTGCTGAGAGGACGTTTTTCTGCAAATCCATTAAGTAGAGAAAGCAATCTGCATCAAATATTCAAGCCTGTTTTCACTGCTGAAAGATAACTTCTTTTGTGAGAGGACGATTCTGCAAATCCATTATTTGGAAAAATCAAATGCATCCACTATTGATGCATGTTTTTACTGCTGAAAGAATGACTTTTTTGGTGAGAGGACGATTCTGCAAATCCATTAAGTGAAGAAAGCAAATGCATCCACTGTTCAAGCACAGTGTTTTCTTTTGAATTGTGTCCTTATAAGCAGCATTTTGTGTTCTTCATTATGCACCAAAACCAAATCAGAAAAACAAACACTACATTGGCATGATACATACAATTTTAATTTATTATTTATAAATTAAATTTTTTCACACCATTTAGAATATTATTTCAAAGGGCGACCCATATTATTTATATTATAATATTTTATAATATAATTTATATAATGATATAATATAAAAATATTTTATATTATATAGTGATACATTATTTGTGATATTATATTTTATATTATTATATTATGTAATGATATAATATAATATTATAGATTGTAATATTATATTTTTTAATTTAATTTAATTCGGAAATATTTTTTCCTTTATCTAATTTTTACCTAATATTTTTTTATTTACCTAATATTTATAGTTTATTAATTATTTATCTAATATTTAAAGTTTTATTTACCTAATATTAAAATGTGATGCAGATAATTATTTTTTGAGGAGTGTGCAAATAATTTTGATTGTATGGTCACATCTAAGGCAGTAGGTTTTTTAGCTTTTTATTACAAAACATTGATTTAACACTGGACAAAGCTGCCAACTTCATTGAAATCATTCAATAATTCAATAAGCCAGCCTGTTGTTACTGCTCAAATATTAACTTTTTTGCTGAGAGGACGTTTTTCTGCAAATCCATTAAGTAGAGAAAGCAATCTGCATCAAATATTCAAGCCTGTTTTCACTGCTGAAAGATAACTTCTTTTGTGAGAGGACGATTCTGCAAATCCATTATTTGGAAAAATCAAATGCATCCACTATTCATGCATGTTTTTACTGCTGAAAGAATGACTTTTTTGGTGAGAGGACGATTCTGCAAATCCATTAAGTGAAGAAAGCAAATGCATCCACTGTTCAAGCACAGTGTTTTCTTTTGAATTGTGTCCTTATAAGCAGCATTTTGTGTTCTTCATTATGCACCAAAACCAAATCAGAAAAACAAACACTACAAACTCTCCCTCATATTATCAATCTGCCTTGTGAGAAAATCCTAGCCGAACACGAAAATCATAAAAAAACACACACTTCAAAAACAAAGATGGACGGATACGTAAACGTTAATTTCTTCTGGGGAGGTGAAATCATAAAACAAGATAACGATGTTCTCTACACCTTAGATCCGAAAGAAATGATGTATGTGAAATTGAGCAGCTCACTTGAAGAACTACGAGATATGGTGTTCGGGTTGATGCATATAAGTAGGCATCATTGGGATGTCAAGCTTAGTGTGAAATATCCTCGAATCGGGGTTAGTAACCTCGTTTCGGGGTTCTTTGTGAAGTCTGTTAAATCGGACGACGATGTTCGTAGGATGTTAAGTATCCCCGAGAGATTTCACTTGGGTGGAGACGTATCATTGTTTATCGAGGCCGAGAGTATTGCTCAACCCAGCCAACACTATGGAGGCGAGTATGGGGGAACTATGGACAAACCGGACAAACTGCTGCAGGTGGCCAAGTTTCAAATTATGTTGAAAACTACGGTGGGAGTTTTGGAGGCGATTATGGGGGAAACTATGGACAAAACCAGGGCATGCAAGGGTGGTCTAGCGGCTACAACTACGGGACGATTGGAGAGTATGGTGGTGGCTCGAGTAATACAGGTCGTTTTGTTGTTGAAGAGGTTGTGGACGAGGACGATTTGAGTGGTAGACAGTCATCACCGGCTCGTCAAACCCCGAAAAGAGGTGCAGCTATAGCTCTTGCACTGGAGAACGAGGAGGATGATGAAGAGTATGGCTCGGAAAGAGCCATAAGCAGCAGTGACGATTCGGAGTGGAATCTATCACAGGAGGATGTTCCGGAAAGTGAAGATTTTTCGGAGGTTGATTCCGATGAAGAAAGAGAGGGAAACATGCACTTGCAAACACAGGCATTGTCTATTCATGAACCTAGAGCTGCATGGTTTGGATCCCAGGATTACGAGCCTGTGATTGTGTCCAACGAGGACGCAGTTATGTCACTCGGGTTTGATCCCGCCACCGATGAGTTGACCGAAGGAGCTCTATTTGCTACCAAGGAAGTGCTCATAGTTGCTGTGAAACATGCACACATAAGTACAGATCGAAATTTCATCGTGGAGAAAAGCTCCACGCAAGTCTACAAAGTTAAATGTGTGGTTTCAAACTGCAAGTGGAAGCTAAGGGCCGCGAAGAAGAAGTCCCACGGCCTTTTTCAAATAACTAAATGTCCAGAGATTCACACATGCCTACTGGATAGACCCACGCAGGACCACCGCAAAATTTCAGCAAAAATGATTGGCTATGTGGTTGCTCCCTACGTAAGTCCTACAACCTTGGATATCATTATATGTCTAAATATTATCGTTTATTATTCATCGTTAATGTTAATATATTTTGTTTCAACAGATCTCCCAGACCCCTCAATTGAAGGTAAGCAACATCATCACAATGGTCAATGATGAGTACCACCATTTGGTTAGTTACTTGAAAGCATGGAGGGGGAAGATGGCCGCCATGGAAAGCGTTTATGGAAGCTGGAAGACAACCTACAACGAGCTCCCTCGGTTTCTTAATGTCATGGCCAGTACAAATGTCGGAAGCATAGTTGTGGTTGAGGTTGTTCCACATCATAAAGAGAGGGGTACATCGACATTTGTTCGTGCATTTTGGTGCCTAAAAGCAATGATTGATGGTTGGCAGTATGCACGGCCAGTTATTTCCATTGATGGTACATTTCTTAAGGGAAAGTATAATGGGAAATTGCTGGTCGCGGTGGGAGTCGACTCTAATAACCACCAATATCCCATATGCTTCGCCCTTGTTGATGAGGAAACAACTGAAAATTGGTCTTGGTTTCTACGTCTTTTACGTAGACATGTATGCCGAGATAGATTGGGGGTTTGTATTATATCTGACCGTGCGACGGGGATCCTTGCTGCAATGAATGACGAAGCGAGTGGTTTTACCCCGCCGATGGGCTATCACAGATTCTGCCTCCATCATGTTAGGAGCAACTTCTCCAAGGCATTCCCGGGAAAGGACCTTAAAATGTACATGTGGCTAGCCGGCAATACGCCACAGATTAGGAAATATGATGCCTACATGAAGAAGATTGGAGAGCTTTCGCCTCAAGGCTTGAGGTGGTTGCTAGGGATAAGTCCAGCCCTCTGGACTATTTGTCATGACACAGGCCACGCTCGTTTCGGCCAAGCTACCACAAACATCACGGAGAGCTTTAATGGTAACGTGCGCGTGGCTCGGCACCTACCTGTGACCGCAATGATTGAATTCATGTTTTATAAAACTGTTAGGACGGTCAATAAGGAGAGGAACGCAGTGCTTGAGGGCATTGGGGAGGGTCATGAACTTTGTCTAAGGACGAGAAATAAGTTGGAGAAGATTGCAGCCAAAGCTAACACACACCGGGTCGAGACATTTAATAGAGGAACCGGTTTGTTCTCCGTAAAGACGCAAAGGTACATGGTAAAAGGGTGCAATAAGGGCGGGAACACGCAGGTGGTTGACATAACTCAGCGTACATGCACTTGCGGGAAATGGGCTTGCCACCGCCTACCGTGTTCACATTTGATTGCTGCTTGCAACCACAATCACTTAAACTGGAAACAGTGGATTGGCCCCTTCCACTACAACTCTACTTTGTTGAAATTGTGGGAGCCAATGATATATCCATTACCAGCAACTGGGTATTGGGATATTGATTTGCCAGTGCAATGGAGAATGTTTGGAACTGTGGTACCGAACGAGGCCTTGCGAAAGAGAAAGCGTAAACGAGGAGAAAGGGGTCAATCCGTCAGAATACGCACGGAGATGGACAGTTCCCGTACAAGTCACAAATGTGGCCGCTGCAAGCAAGAAGGACACACTAGACGTAGTAGAAGGTGTCCATTGTACAATGTTGACCCTACTGTGTAATTTAATTGCCATTTTCTTTTTAGTCCTTGTTTTTAATTGTTAATATGTATTTTCCTTTTCAGTCCTTGTTTTTAATTGTTAATCTGTATTTTCCTTTTCAGTCCTTGATTTTTATTGTTACTCTGTATTTTTCTTTCGTTTTTTATTGTTAATCCAATTTTGTTAATTAATTTAATGTAATGGTGTTGAAGCAATAAATAAACTTAAAGGAAACAGAAGCATTCGGGACAAGATATTACACACTGGCAAAAGAAAGGCTGTAAAGAAAAGATTCTGCTCAGTTAAAGGACAATATATAATAAAGTAAAGGTGCTGTGAAAAGAAAGGCTGTATAGATTAGACTACACACTGGCAAACCATAGCAAGCATGTAAAGAAAAGATTCTGCTCAGTTAAAGGACTTGTCAATTCCAAAATTATTATCATATCCGGAAATATATTTACCTGAACAATACTCCATTGGCCTATAAATAGGCCTTCATTATGTGGTTAATACACATACATTCAACCAAACAAACACATAAAACACATCATTTTGTTACAATTCCGATGATATCATTGTCTTCAAGCTCTCTCGTTGCATCAAGCAACCACTTCTGTAATTGTGGTTTGAGGGCTAAAATACGAACTTGTTGGAATGATGAGATGATGGCTCAGAGATTTTACTGCTGCGGTTCTCCAATTGTAAGTAAAGTTTTGGAATATACAGCATATGTTTACATTCTTTGTGCTTAAAACTGTAAAATATTTAACTGCAGGCAAATAGCTGTTATTATTTCAAATGGATTGATGATGAGCCTTTGGAGGATGATGCTATAATTACTCGATTGAATGATGAGCGTCTACATCTACAGGCCACTCTTCACGCTTGTGAGACAAGGGTGCAAGAACTCGAGAATGCAATTATCCTGGAGAGAAGCAGGAAAATGCATAAGGCATTGACTTCCGTAGTAGGATTACTTTGTTTAATGATCGCATTGTTTGTGGCTTTTCTCGTGATTTAAATGTTGTGTCGTTAAATTTGTCGCAATTTGGTTTAAAGCACATGTAATGACATATTGTGCTTCAGTGCATGATCTAGTTTTTATTGTTAATCTGTATTTTTCTTTTCAGTCCTTGTTTTTTATTGTTGTTAATCCATTTTCGTTAATTAATTTAATGTAATGGTGTTAAAGCAATAAATAAACTTAAAAGAAACAGAAGCATTACATAAACTAAAACGAAATTACATATGATTAAAATGAGAACATAACTTAAGTTCTCAATCCTTGGTGATGTCCACAATATAGTCGGAACCATACTCTTCATAATCATCTTCATCATCCACAGCGTCAACATCTCCCCAAATTGCCCAATAATCAGCTTCATCACGTGCATCAAGTTTAGCCTGCAATGCATCGCATTCTTGCTTAATTCCAGCCATGTATCGATTGTAGCGAGCATCAGAAACTACTTTATCCAACGGACGAAGTCTGTCTTCTAAAAGTTTATCAACTTCAGGATAACGTCTCCCCTCGTCCTCAACCTCCTGCTCTGTCGGCACCCAATCTTTGCCGTTTCGGGCTCTCCTAGTAGAGAACTTGCGTTGCAAATAGTACGCATGATCCCGCTTGATCTTCAACGTCTGTGGTGGTTTGCTTTTAGGAGCTACTGCAGGTCGTTGGTTGTTTTGGTTGCTGCGCATCCCTCCCAACAATAGCTCTGGTTATTGTCTTCTATGTTGTTGCTGTTCCAGGCGTTTTTCGTAGCCAGGGGACATTGGCATTTTACCCTTTTCCATCTTGGTGCAGTTGAAGTGATGTTTTTTCGTAGTTCAAATGTGGAAACTGAGTTCAATGTATGTGTAGAAGACAGACTGGAGGACCTATTTATAAGACAGGTCGCCAACGAATTATTGTTAGGCAAAAATTGAAATCCAACTGTATTCATTAAATGCATGCTTTGATTTCTTTAAATGCATGCGTATTTTGATGGAAGATATGGTTCACATGTGTACAGTAATAAGCCTGACATTTTTAAAAGTTTGAAATAACAACTCTCTGCTGCAGTGTTGTTTCTTTGCAGTCTTCTTTTGCAGTGTTGTCTTTATTTTGTTTAAAGTGGTGAGAAGACAACTCATATTTACATTTTTGAAATGACAAGGGAAATTCAATACAGGCGTATACTGCTAAAATGACTACATCAGGCACTAAAGCACGATAGATAAATGTACAACAATTAAATCCGTGACATTAACTTGAAAATATGTCATTACAAGTGCTTCAAACCAAATTGCGACAAATTTAACAACACAACATTTAAAGAACAAGAAAACCAACTTAGACTGAAAGGTAGATAACAAACACGATGGTACTACGACCACTTATTCGTCCTCGGACGACATTACACTATCAGAATAATAATCCGGACTGGTGACCAGTGCAAGGTATTGTTGTTCCTTAAACCAGTCCCCTGCTTCCCGAAACATCCTAGCATCATCGTATAGGCTCTGACGCTGCAGACGCAGATGCATGCGATTCTCCTCTTCTCTCGCTCTGAATAGGGCGACCTCCATCTCCTGCGGCGTCTCTCGAGGCATAGTACGAGCCTTTTGTTTAGGAATTGGAATCCCAGCTAGTGCACAACGTTCCCTGCACACTTCAAGCGAACGCACACGCCACGTCCACTCATCCAACATGGTGGTAATCGACTGAGGGGAGTAGCGTAAATTAGGATTTAAAGAGTACCTAAACTCATCCTCACACCACCATTTCCTACCCATGGCAACAAACAGATCACCTGGTGTGTAACTCATGATTTATGTTGAACTATTTCTTGTGCGAGTTCTATGGTTGTGAGTGCATTGACAATATTGTATGTGAACCTATTTATAGGCACAGCATAACATTGCAACGAAATAATGCTCATATTCACATGATCAACAGTTGTATCTCATAATGCTGATATTCACATGATCAACAGTAGTATCTGATAATGCAGAGGGTCACATGGTGTACAGTAGGTCATAAAGTAAAGGTTCTGCAAAAGTAGTATCTGATAATGCAGAGGGTCACATGGTGTACAGTAGGTCATAAAGTAAAGGTTCTGCAAAAGTAAAGTGCCTCACTGTAAAGATTAGACTATACAAAGTTTCTCACTTTATAGATTAGACCCACGTTTTCATACTGCCAAACCATAGCATGCATTGAAAGAAAAGATTCAGCTCATTTAAAGGACTTGTCAATTCAAAAATTGACAAGTCCTTTAAATATATTCAGCTAAACAATAATCCATTCGCCTATAAATAGGTCTTCATTATGGTTGATACACATACAAGCAACTAAACAAACACAAAATTCACTCATCACTTAAGCTGAAAATGGATAAGGGCAAGGCACCAATGGATAAGGGGAAAGCACCAATGACCCCCGGCTGCGAAAAACGCCTCAAACAGCAACAAGATAGGAGACAGCCGGAGCTTGTGTTGGGAGGGATGCGCAACAACCGAAGCAACCAACCTAAACCAGCTCCTAAAAGCAAGGCACCACCGGTCGTGCAACAAAAGAAAACTCGGCCACCGTTGGGACGGATGCGCACTGACTTTGACATCAAGAAAATGATAGAGGAGACGAGAGAAGAGAGACGTCTCGAGGTTGAACATCAAAAGAACGTGAAAAAGTGGAACAAACTCTTCCGTTATATTTGCAGGTATGTTTATAGGAGGATTAGAAGGGGCAAAGATTGGGTGATGACGGAGGCGGAAGATGATATCCATAACAGAAAATTCCCTGAAGTTCACAAACTCTATTTTCAACGCCATCGTGAGATGGGTGAGATGGATATCCCATTTGGTGATTCTCGCAGGAGGTATTATGCGGCTAAAATCGATGAAGAGTGCGCCGCACTGCAGGCTAAACTCGAGGGAAGTCAGGAAGCCAGATTTTGGGCCGAGTGGGGAGATGTGGACAATGTAACTTATCAGTGCCGTCGAGTGCAAATGTCTACCCCGTGGGTCGATGAAGATGAAGTGGAAGGCGGTGTTGCTGATGATGGTGGAGACGATGATGCTCACGCTGAGGACGATGAAGATGATGATGAAGGATATGATTCCGACTATATTGTGGACCTCACTCAGGATTGAGAACTTATGTCATGTTCTCATTTTAATCATATGTAATTTCCTTTCAGTTTATGTAATGCTTCTGTTTCGTTTAAGTTTATGTAATGCGAATTACCTTTTAAGTACAATCTATATGAGCTTAAATATTTAAATATGACAATCTATAATATTATATTATATCATTACATAATATAATAATATAAAATATAATATCACAAATAATGTATCACTATATAATATAAAATATTTTTATATTATATCATTATATAAATAATATTATAAAATATTATAATATAAATACTTACTAAAACTTGAATTAAATATATAAATATATATATATATATCACTATATAATATAAAATATTTTTATATTATATCATTATATAAATTATATTATAAAATATTATAATATAAATAATATGGGTCGCCCTTTGAAATAATATTTTCTGATTTTTGATTTTTTTTTTAAAAAACAACCCATATGGGTCGCTCTTTGAAAGCGCGACCCATACTTATATATTTATGTTTGGGTCGCTCTTTCAAAGCGCGACCCTTACTGGAATATTTTTTTGGTTTGGGTCGCGTTAAATCAATGTTTTGTAATAAAAAGCTAAAAAACCTACTGCCTTAGATGTGACCATACAATCAAAATTATTTGCACACTCCTCAAAAAATAATTCTCTGCATCACATTTTAATATTAGGTAAATAAAACTTTAAATATTAGATAAATAATTAATAAACTATAAATATTAGGTAAATAAAAAAACATTAGGTAAAAATTAGATAAAGGAAAAAATATTTCCGAATTAAATTTAATTAAAAAATATAATATTACAATCTATAATATTATATTATATCATTACATAATATAATAATATAAAATATAATATCACAAATAATGTATAAGAATTATCCGATTAATGATTTTATTTTTTAAAAAAATATATCACAAATAATGTATACGAATTTTATGATTTTTTTATATTATATCATTATATAATATAATATTATAAAAATATTATATTATTTAAAAAAAAATTATTATATTATAATTAGGGTTGTTTCAAAGAAATGGGGCACATATCAAAGAGCTTGGGTAGCTCTTTGAAAATGCGACCCCAAGGGGGGATTTTCAAGCTTGGGTAGCTCTTTGAAAACGCGACCCAAGGGGGGATTTTCAAGCTTGGGTCGCTTTTTCAAAGCGCGACCCCTGTTGGAGAAATCGTTTTCGTTCGGGTCGCTCTTTCTCGCCTCATTTAGACCGGTTAGTTTTGAAAGCTCGAAAAAAAACTGGTTAGTTTTGAAAAGTGGTTGAATAGAGTGGTTAGAAATGAGAGGGAGCCGTCTTTCGATAACTTATTTAAATGAGTGAAAATGCTTTTGCCTTTGAGTGAAAATGCTTTTCACCCTATTTTTGAATTAGCGGTTAGCTGATTAAATTAAATATTTTGATTAGAAACTGATGTTTTGACTAACGGATTGAATTAAATGTTTCTCAGCAAACTATTTAATAAATAGCTGATTGATCAGTTTTTTCTGACACAAATCAAAATTTCTAACCCAAAAACCTCTTCAAAATATTTTTTCAAGATTAGCTTTTTGGATCTAAACCTCTAATTGAATCTGGTAACTATCGAACATTAATTTTAGCAGATTCTGGTGGTCAAACCTTTAAAACGCCTCAAACCTCTAATTTTGACCCAAACTTCTAACTTCCAACTTCCAAACAAGGTCTTTGTCTTTTAAACACGTACTAATATGCTTTTTCTATGATGTACTCATAGCACACGGTAAATATAAAATTGATAAATTTATCTTGTTTTTATTGGTTTACTTTTTTAATAATGATATACTTCATACATTAACAACAATCACATCAATCAAAATACAACAAATCGATATATTTTAATACTTAACATGTGTCATGGACACAAACTAGCCAAACTATTAATATTATGATGTTTTACGTAAAAAGTTTTGAATTCAATTTCTAATTTACATGTCAGAATCTAATAATTTGGATTTTTTAATTTTATAATTTTTAAAATCTTCTTAAAAAATTATATATAAAATTTTAGTATTATATTAATAACTTCCATACACCATAAATTGCAAATACCAAAAAAATTATTCAAATAAATATATTAAATATTATTTTTCACTTATAAATAATTTCTTATACACAAGTAGTCACATATAAATAATAAGTACTTCGTTAAGTAAAACAGCTCCGGCATATATTTGCGGATTTTTAGAATTGCTACATACAAAGTAGATGTATTCTCGATTCAAATAAAATAATCATAAGAAATTAAAAAAAATTCGAAAGAACAAATATTTATCTCAACCTAAGTTATTTACTAATAATATTTCCTTGAGATACATATTGTATATTGAAAATTTTAATTAAATATTGTCACGTGTTTTCAACTGTAGCCTTAACGTTTTTTCCTTTCGGTTGGGCTTAACGCCTTTTCCTTTAACTTTTTATCTATCCGCCTTTTCATTTTGTCTAATTGGATATACTTGTACTTGTGAATTTGTCAATATATTCTTCGTTAGTGAACTTATTTAATTCAAGATAAATTAACTTTTCAATTGAATTATAGCAAATAGGATGGTCGATTGACACGTATAAATGAGTATAAATTAATCGAAGGACGAGTAACTTGTGATACGGACATTTTGTCATTTATTTTGAAAAGTTGGTTTAACTTATTAAATTTTTTAACATATATGGTGGATGAATAATACAGATGTTGAATGACAAGATTAACCGACCAGATAAGTGTTAATTAACTAATTTATTTAACTAATCAAAATCAGATGACCAAGATTCCACAGAGGCCATAATCCGCGTATAAAAGAGCAGAGCAACCTAGAATCGATAGAATTTTTCTAATGTGAGGTGATAAATGGAATAATGTACTTTAATCAATTAAAACAGCCTCATGTCTTTGATAATTATTTATAATTTTTTAAATCTCAAATATTTCGTTGTTCTTTAATATAGATTTATATTTACTACCTAATTTTACATCAGACACTCCATTATTTTCACTTTTGATGAGATGAAAATTAATTGTTTTATTTTAGTTTGAAATATAAGATATTACTCCCTCTGTCCCATTTTAACTGATGTTTGACTTTTTAACACGTATATTGAGGTGCAAAAAAATAATATCTACACTCAATTAAAAAATTTAATTCTTATATCAAATAAAAGTTTAGATTCTGAACTTTTATTTGATATAAATTTTATAAAGAATAATTATGTTTAGATGTGATTTTTTTAACACCTTAAAATACGTGTAAAAAAGTCAAAAGCAGTTAAAATGGGACGGAGGGAGTATATACAAGAAACTTTTGATGAGATGAAAATTAATTGTTTTATTTTAGTTTGAAATATAAGATATTATTATATACAAGAACCGTTTAGCATGATTTAAAAAGAAGAGAATTACATGGGTAATCCGTAAGGCTTGTATCAGATATGGCACGGTGGTGAATATCATAAGAGCTCACTTTTCACGATATAAAATTGTTCATGTTTTGGGATCATTTGTTGATCCAATATCGGTTGATGTAACTGATAATTCTATTAAATTTTTCGCTTTTCGTAAAAAAAAAAGAGAAGAGGTCGATGTGAGCGGTCAGGATCCAACTTAGATAAATTCTTAACTACTTTGTCCAATCTGCTCTTTTTTTTTTTTGACAAAGGGAAAATTTCATTACTTCGAACGATCAAACAAAAGAGTCTCCAACAAACAGTTTGGAGGAGATGTAAAATCAACATGATCATAAACAGCACAAGGAAATCGAGCTAACAAATGAGCTGCCTTGTTTGCTTGTTTTCTAACAAATCTAACTGAGGTACGCGGCATGTTCTGTAACTTTGAGCAGCATTCCCCGATAACTTCCCCCACCTCTAATAAGTTCAGAACCTGACTATTGATGGCAGTAGCCGTTAACATAGAGTCTGTCTCGACCTGCACTATTTCCTCCTGCAACTGCATATTCACCATCCATGACAGGGCCTCTTTGACTCCAATAGCTTCTGCTTCGAACACGGACTCAGTGGTCGGCAGCTTCATCGTTCTTCCTGCTACAAAAGAACCATGGTGGTCTCGAATTAGCATACCAAGAGAAAATGAATCTGCTCCAGGAAAGAGAGAAGCATCAACATTAACTCTAAGAACACCTTCCTCGGGAGGGATCCATTTCAACTCTTTCTTCTGGCTTGGCTTCTCTGTATGCTGAGATGTAGTTATATGCACTCGCTTCGCCTCCTTCCATTCCTTTACTACATTAAGACTCCCCTCCATAGCAGTTCCAGGAGTTACATATTTATTATCCCATACCTTCTTGTTTCTCCAGAACCATATCCCCCACAGGACGATGCAAACCAAGGTCACTTCTGCATCTGGAGCACTAGAAAGTTTATCGAGAAGCCATTCCTCCACCCTCTCCACTGTGCTCATATCATATCTAAGCCCGACCTTGTCCCAACACTGCATGGCAAAGTCGCACTCGAAGAAAACATGAGCCATATGTTCAACATCTTTGTCACACATTGGACACATCCAGGGAACTAACACACCTTTACTACTAAGCCTCCGCCGTACTGGAATCACATTTCTACAGAACCGCCATACAAAGATTTTAATTTTATGAGGAAGAAGCAGACGCCATATCTTTCCCCACCCTTCTCGTTGAGAGATGTTGCTAGTGCCAATATTGAGAGCTTGCCACAAATGGTACCCTGCTTTAGCAGAGTAAACGCCATTAGTTGAGTGCGCCCAAACAACTCTATCTCGAATATCTCCATTAGGAACCTGAATTGCCAATATTGCTTTAGCATCCTCTTCCAGGAATTGCTGCTGCACTCTAGTAACATCCCACAGTTTAGAGTTGGGATAGAAAAGACTTGAAACTAACTCACTCCGCCCTTCATACACATGACTATTCTCCACCCGAAAATCTGTTTTCCTCCTCAGCCAAGCATCTTTAACTGCCACAATATCATTACCATCTCCTACTATCCACCTGAATCCCGAATATAATGCCTCCTTAGCAGACCATAAACCTGACCAAATAAAGCTGGGGTCTTGGCCTTTCTTGGCCTTCAAAACATTAGAACATGGAAAGTATCTTGCCTTGTACAAGCGAGAAACAAGAGCATTCGGATTCTGCAGGAAGTTCCACACATGTTTGCCTAACAAAGCAATGTTAAAACCATGTAGGTTTCGAAAACCTAACCCTCCTTGTCGCTTAGACATACTAACATTGTTCCACGACAGCCAATTAATCCCTCTCCTCCCTCCTGTACCAGAGCTCCACCAATAATTATTATACATTCTTTCCAACTCCTGACACATGGTTTTAGGAAGCAAAAAGCAGGACATGCAGTAAGACGGAATTGATTGAGCAACATTGCGAATTAGGATGGTCTTACCTGCTCGAGAAATAGGTTTCCCATGCCAACTTTGAATTCTCTTGCTAGCTCTTTCCTTCAGAAAACCAAACACTCTCTTCTTCGATCTCCCCACCAAAGATGGAAGCCCTAGGTAGTTGCTATCTGTAATGCCATTATGTACTCCCAACACATCACAAAGATCCTGTTGCAGACTTCTGCCGACATTGGCACTGAAAAAGACCCCTGATTTCTGATAGTTCACAGCTTGGCCCGACAACTTTTCATACTCGTTTAATAGACCTTTAATTGTCCTTACTTCCTCCATCGAAGCTTTAAAAAATAGAAAAGAGTCATCTGCAAAGAGGAGGTGCGAGATAACAGGTGCTGAGTGGCTGACCTTACATCCACTAATAAGACCATCTAAAGAAGCTTGATCCAGCATATTAGAAAGACTTTCCACACATAGAAGAAAGAGATAAGGGGAAAGAGGGTCCCCTTGTCTCAAGCCGCGCTTAGGAATCACTGGTCCAAGCACAGTTCCATTAAAACAGAAGTTATACGATACAGTTTGCACGCATAACATCATCCAACCAATCCACTTTTCACAGAAACCTACAGCTCGCATACGGTTTCGCAAAAAAGCCCAACTGACCCTATCATAAGCTTTGCTGATATCGAGTTTGAGGGCAATCTCTCCTTCATTACCACGGTTCTTCCTCTTCATATGGTGAATAAGTTCGAAAGCAACCAAAACGTTATCCGTGATGCTTCTGTTTGCCACAAATGCTGACTGATTCTCTGAGATGACTGAAGGAAGGACTTCTTTTAAGCGATTAGCCAAGACTTTAGCTAAAATCTTGTAAAGCACATTGCACAAGGCTATAGGCCTCAGATCTTTCATAGCACTCGCATTTTCTTTTTTCGGAATAAGAACCACATTCGTGTTATTCAACTCGCTTGGAAAAGAATTCACCTCTAGCCAGTCTTTACAACAATTAAAAACTTCACGACCCAAGATAGACCAAAAAGTCTGAAAGAAAGCCGGATTAAGACCATCTGGGCCCGATGCTTTGTCGGGGTGCATTTGCTTTATGGCTTCGGTAAACTCCTCATACGTGACTTGCTCAGTCAGCTTCGCATTTTGAGTCGCAGTGATAGTGCGAGGACTAGTAACATTATCAGTACAATCATCACCGATTTCTCCTGCAAATACCCCGGTGAAGTAACTGCTGACAATGTCACACATACCCTCATGATCATCCACTCGAACTCCCTGATCATTGATAAGATACGAGACCTTATTACTTCTTTTCCTAGCTGAAGCATTAGCATGGAAAAATTTAGTATTCTCATCACCCTCCGCAAGCCAGAAAATTTTTGCCCTTTGCTTCCAATATAGTTCTTCGTGTAAGAGAAGATCATTCAGCTTGCTTTTCTCCGTCAAGTATTCCTTCACCCCATCTGCGTCGTCACGATCAAAAAGTCTTTCTATAACAACTTTTTGTTGCTTCACCTTTTCTCGAAACTTATGAAAAAAAGTCCTCCCCCATCTGGCCATAAACGAGGAAATAGACATAAGCTTAGGTAGGAAGTGAATGGCTGGTAAACCTCCCCAGTTTTCAGAGACATCTTTGATGAACGAAGGCTCACGAAGCCAAGTATTCTCAAATCTAAATCTGAACTCTTTTTTAGACCTTGAGATACGCAATAAATCTAGTTGTATGGGGTCATGATCTGATCTGGAAGTATGAATAACATTAAGGTTACATAAAGGAAATTTAGACCACCATTGAGCTGTAGCAAAAGCTCTGTCCAAACGTTCTCGAACCCAACCAGAGGTACCTCTTCCTCTCTCCCACGTGAATTTGCCACCTTTCAGGTCTAATTCTGTGAGATGACAGTCTTCAATCACTCTTCTAAACCCTTCAAGGAGACCTGGAGGGTGAGGCACATTACCTTTTTTGTCATCAACGTACAATAAGTCATTGAAGTCTCCCCATATGCACCAGGGAAGCGCAGACAGACTTGCTAATCTGCGAATAAAGTCCCAAGCATCTTTCCTTCTACTACGATCCGGAAAGCCATAGTAACACGAGAGGCGCCAAGAATCTACATTATTTTCCGACAACACCACGTCAATATGGTGCCTAGAATACCCTGAAACCCTACACTGCACTTTATTCTTCCAAAGAATAGCTAAACCTCCACTGTGCCCAACACAATCAACAGCGAAGCAATTATCAAAACCTAATTTTATTCGAAGCTCCTCCATCCTACCGGCTGAAGAAAAAGTTTCAATTAAAAACAAAAAAGCGGGATTACGATCCTTGATGAGATCGTCAAGAACACGAACTGTACAGGAGTTCCCAAGCCCCCGACAGTTCCAGCTTAACCAATTCATTGCTGCTGGCTAGCTTGCTGTGCAAGCTGAGCCAAAAATTGAGTGTGGGACTCTGTACAATCAACATTAGAAAGCACAGACTCCATTGGAACAGTCTCCTTGTTAAACCCAGTGGAAATAAACCCATGGGCCTCGCTTCTACGCCTTTTCCTCTCTTCCAGATTGAGCCCATCTAATTCATCTTCCTCCGGCCCATAATTATTAAAAGAATTCACATTCCCCCCTTCGACATTTGAATTTGAAATATTGCCAACTGTATCACCCGAAACATCCGCCAAATCAGCATTACAATCCCGCTCATTCCCTGCCGCACTACCTGCCTGCTTAGATTTCGGGATAGACTCCTCCGAAAACTGTTAGGAATCATCACTATAGCAGGACCTATTAGAAAAAGAATACCAGACCAGAAAAAATTATCAGAAAACATTTAAAATTTTATGACATCCCCGATTTTAAAATTGCACTACATCTACGATTTACGAGAAGCCGTATGTCCTATTATATAATCACGGTGTTTTCATTACTCTGATAATGTGGGACTTCAGTTTATGTAGACTCTGCATCATAATATCTCATCCTATCTCGTTATTAGTTTTGTTGATTAAATTTGTGCTAGAAACCTCACATTGAGGAAAAAATACAGTCTAGCCATAACTTTTTGGAACAAGGAGTAGGACTCCCTTGAGATTGAGTTCCAAAATGACATTTAAATAATGTTGAAACCCACATGTTCTAACTTCTGGTTGAGCTTAACTATCAGAAATAAGTACATGTTTTTTGAAAGGGTGTGAGTTCCTGACATACGTATAATGTAACATATTATCAGCGGTTTTTTCCGCCGGATGACACTAACTCAAGATTTCTAATAAAAATGCACATAACTATTAAATCTTTCAGTAGAAAAATCACTCATTATTGTTATCATTGGGTGGTTTTTCCGATGAATGTATGCTGCTTAGAGTATCTCCAACCTTTGAAATCCCTTAGCTAAAAGGTGAGCTCGCATACTAAAAATAAAAAAATTTAGCCAACAGCTCGATAAACTCAACTCCAGCCATACCTAACTGTTGTATATAATTTTAGCCAACCTCCTATGGATGGCTAAATTTGTCGAACCTCTACAGTTTTGTAAGAAATTTGTAATAAAATGCTATTTTTAAATTATAGTCAGCCAATATAGTCAATAACATTGAAGCAAAATGTCTTAAATGTTGGAGATGCTCTTGTAATAGATTGTTGTGGACCATTACCTTTTCTAAAAAAAAACACCAAAATAAGTACTCTTTCGTGATCCTAAATTTTTGGACACCCTAGACACAAGTGTTGTTCACCTATATTCAGGATCATCCCTCGATGACTGAGGTGTTTTGGTGTTCCTTCACTCCAGAAAACTGCCCTGACAATCTTAATGTGTTAGTAGTGCAGTAGAAGCCCAAAGTTAACAACTCCTACCTCGTTTAGTATAATCTATTCTCATAGTTGAATGAGTATGAACCAAGTAATCAGCTAGCTAGGCATTTATAACATGAAATTGGAGTCCTAGGTCACTAAGCACTATCAGATATTAGCTAGTGTTGGAGTTTTCAAGGCCAAGCCATTAAGAAGATTGCAGATTTCCTGTATGTCAACAAGACTTTAATCTGTTACCATTCCATTAATTTGCTGGTAAAGTAGCAACTAAGTGCATTATACTACAATCAAGCTTTTCTAAGATGATTATTTAGGTTTAATTCACTTATTTTGGAGATTAAAGTTCCCACTGTAATACTCTATACTTGACTTTTATGTATAAACTGCACTCCTCATTCCCCTGTCATCTTCCACTTAAAGATAGTGTTCATCTTTTTGCTCTCAAATTGACTTAATTTAAGCCATCATTATGTCTTCCACTTAATTCCGTAAATTGCACCGAAATTTGTTAATCCCTTTTGACTTTAGGTGATCACATTGTTAACAAATGCATGCATCTGTATATAAGTGGATCACTAGTTGGCTACTTGGCTTTAAGCAAATGTCACAGATGAAGGAAACTGTGTTTGCTACAAGAATGGGAGGCGGATTTCTTCGGCTTTTGGTGGTGCTACTAGCATTTTCTCAGCTTCTCAGCTTGAATGCTGTTCCTGTCACAAGTAATTACTTGAATTACTGTTCTGACATCTTTCGGTCTTGTTAATTTTCTTGATCATGATGATCAGTGCTTTAATTTTTCTATTTTTGGTGTTCAGGAACGCGAAGTCTTATGCACGACCTTGGCCATGTTGTTTCGGAGGATAATCAGGTACATTACACACCTTATTTAGTTATTTTCCGACTCATGACACGTTCTGATATTGATGAAATCATCTGTTTGATGATAACCAGGTACACAAAGGAGAAAAAAGAGGTGTAATTGGAAGAATGAACATCGAGCTCAACGACTATCCAGGATCCGGAGCTAACAACAGGCATACCCCGAGAAGAGGAGGCTGCATCGAGTGTTGAATGTCTTGTGATGAAGCACTAGTGTGTAGCAAAATATGTGTACTGGTAGCTATAATCAAAATTCATTGTAATGCCTGCTAGAACATTTAGATCAGACCTTGACGTCTGGGCAAAATCAGGAAGCGTTTAGATTGTATGATAATGATGAGACCCCGTGGATAATCGATATCTATATATTTAGTCATTTTCTTTTGTGTCACTCGTCTAAGCAGGATATATCGGGTATGTTTGGTTTGATTTGATTTGGCTCGGGTCTTTACAAGTTAAACTTGTTAGCCGTTTGACTTGTGGTTTTGTAACAGAAGACAAATTTTTGCAGGGTCTAATGTTGTGAATTTGAGTGTAAAAGAGTAGATGTTTATATCCCACATCGAGAAGATTAGTGGAAATGAGAGAGCGCTACAATATTAAAGGGTGACTTGGGCTTGGGTGAAAAGCATGATCCTTCAGGCAGATATTGGGATGTGATGAGTGGTCAGAATAGTGCATATTTTGCATTATGGGTGCTTAGCCCAAAGCCTGTTACGACAATATAGGCACTCTCATATTGAACCAATCTGATCCCTGCCCCATCTTTGAAGCTTAGTACAAATTTTTTATATTTTTGACTTTTTAAATTATATATATTCCACGTTTTCTCAACTTCAAATTGAATTTAACTTTGATGAATTTTAATATTCTGATAAATTAGTTTGAACTTTTTTTTTCTATTGAATAAAAATTTACAATCTAAAATTTTATAAAAAAGGTTAAACAAGTTATGAAATTATATTTATATTCGTTTTAAAAAGATATATAAAGAAATGAGAGGAAACATAAAAAAATTGTAAAGAAATGAGAGGAATTATAAATCCGATTGATTTTTCAATTGGTTAGTTCTTAATAGAGGTCCATTTTTAGTTAATTTCTATTTCTTAGAAATGGTGGACTTCTTGTAATTTTTACTGATATATTTTTGTCCTAAGATTAAAAAACAGAAAAAATAATTTATAGTCGCGTTAAAAAGATGTAAGATGCGCGATGTTTTTTTTGAAAAAAATGCGCGATGTTGTATGTTAATACTTGTCGCCTCTAAAAGAGTAAGATTAATATTTAATGCAAGTTGTGAGCCAAGCCAAATTCATTACAAATCAATCCTTATTCACACACACAAAATCATGCCACTTCCCTCCTTGCACACAAGGTAAACATTGAAGTCGAAACGTAAATTGTGGACAAAAATTCTCAGGTGGTAGATGGAGCATCAGCTGGTGCTGGAGACGGACCATTGTTCTCATTAACCCGTTTAAACCCAAGCTTTTTAATGATCTCATCAGCAATGAGCTCATTAGCGCTGTCTGACGGGTGGTACTCGTCCCAGAACAGATACTTGCTTCTGTCTTTGCACAATGTCGACGCAGGAACGCAGGTCAGGGCTGGCCTAATTCGTCCGAATGAGCAGCATGGTGAATCAGAGTTGTCGAATCCTACAATACGAGAAAATGCAAGGAATACTATTTAGTCTTTAGACAATGAATATGTGCAACTAAATCCTAGGCAGACCAGGGTGTCCTGTAATACGTCTTTTGAAGAATATGTGCAACTAAAGCTTTTTTTTGTGTTGAGAAGTTGACACACCGTATTTTTTAGGATTTTTTATGACATTGTTGACAACATCATAACCGTCTCCAAATCTGTAGGTTGCATTTGGGAGGCTTTTTGACAAATTTTCGAGAAGATTGCTTGCAGCCTTGTTGAAAGCAAGAGCCAAGTTATTGGTTTTCTCTTGGCATTCACCGTTACCAGATATACTCAGAACTCTCTGAAGCGGAATGCAGCCCATAGGTCCTAATCCGAATACCATCAGCTGTCGTGCCCCCAGCGTATGCAAGACCTTGATTCATGGAAATTGTAAAGTTTATATTTGCTTCAACTTATAGTGTAACAAACATATGGTTTTTAAGATTGAGCTTACCTTTAGCTGTGCTCCAAGCGTCTCCATTAAATAATCGATGAAGCCTTCATCGTTGTATGTCCATGAATCGCGGTAAATAGGCATCAAGTAGTTATTGATAAAGTCGTTGCTTCCCAGAGCTACCACATATTGCGATTCCTGGAAGAATTTCTCTGCTGCTGCTGTCCCCAATTTGGCTTTCATTAATTCCTGTGTTCCTTGAAACAGCTCGATTTGCTTGTAGAGTGAGAACCTTTGTATCTGCATTAATTTTGTGTTACCTATATTCGGCTCTTTATCTCCGGTTTAGAAATATCAGTCAAATATCTTGTTTTTAACAACTTACAAATAAACCACCGGTTTCATTCAGGATTCCCCCACCTCCAGAGGCAAAATTCACACCGTTTTCCAGGATCACGTCTTCTGTTAAAGACGGATCAAGAAAAGCCGGTGGCCTAGGAAGCCCCATCTTATCCCCTGCATTCAGAACCAACTGAATGTAAACCACAATGTTACAAAATAAATGTATTATGTTCCTACGAAAATCCTAGGCAGGCCAGTGTGTCCTGTAATACGTCTTTTCACCAAAATAAATGTATTATGTAATATGGACAAGTGCATTGCATACCTATAATATCAGAGACAGTTCGACCATTAGTGAACCTGCCATTAGGCGTGCCATTTCCAAAATCAATGCCATACCAGGGGAGGTTAGCCTTCGCTAGGCTCCTGGAGAGTCTGTCATTGTTACCGACATCTGACAACGAGTCCCCAAAGATGAACTGCACAACTTTGCAATTGTAACCATCAATGCTAATCACTAACAAAGTCACAACAAATGCAAGCTTTACCATCAAAGTCATGCTCAAATTGCTAATAAAACCCGAAAATGCTTAGCCAATAGAGGAACTGAATATGGAATGTTACTAATTCAAGGCTGGATTTAAAGCATGTAGAAAATGTGAATGTTATGTTGAGGAGGTTGGGACTTGATCAACATGAGAGATTGCTCAAAAAGAGACAGAGAGTTTGATAAACCAACTGCCACTGAGTCTAACCTACTGGAGCTAACTTTGATTTTGGCCTTTTTCTGATCACATGTAAGAAATTTGTGTAACAAATTTAAAAATATATTTACATGCAGTAAAATCAAGATGAATTACACTGCAACCAAAACAAAAGTTAGATTGTTTGTTGTGGTAAGTTGCCAACTGATCAGTTACACTTGTTAATTTTAAAGCAAAAAGAATACAAGTTTTATTGTAGGTGAGGGTGGGTGGTATCAGCACTCCCCATGTTCTTTACTGGAACTGCTACAACTTAAAAACTAAAAACTGTTCAGCAGCCGGGAATCGCTATTGACATCAACTAGTTGAGAAACCGCGCGTTGCGGCGGCCTATAAAAAGTATATTAATGATTCAATATTAATATTTGTAAAATGCTAATACTAATATATAAAATATTAAAATTGGACTATAATTCATGGTAAAAAAAAATGAAAATAAATTTCTACACGTAATTAACAATTTAAAGCACGACGAATCTTAATTTTATTTGTGTTTTTTTAAAAAGGTAATCATGTTTTACATTGTCACCTTCCTCCAATTTTTTTTCGATTGATTGTGCACAAAAACATTTAACTTAAATCCGTGAGATAACAGTCTATAACTACCCTTACTTGTAACAATAATACTGTATGAACAGTCTTCACTTAAAAGTTGCTTGAACGGAGAAAACAGATAATGATGAATAATATTTTTCCGTGTACAATGTAAATCATATAAAAAATTAACAACAACAAACATGTCCGATGAACAATAGAAAATATTATAAAAGAATAACCAACAAACATACATCACTAATAGTTAATTTATTGATATCATCCATCAATATCATGTCAAGACTATATTTTTCTCTCGTGTTTGAATTTGTCGATTCCCACATAATGATCTATAACTACTTTTCCTTGAAACAACATTTATTTCGTATAAACATTTAAGGGTTAATTATCTAGTTGGTCACTGAAGTGGGCTTAATGTATCAAATTGGTCACTGAACTCAAAACGGTATCAAGATGTTCACTGAAGTGGCCATAAATATCAAACAAGTCACTTGAAATATAAGTTCAAGCACTAAAAATATTATTTATAAAGTTTTACACATTATTTTTGAATGTTACCAAAACCAAGGAAAAGGTTATGACTTCTAATATTTATGATAATATATTTAGATTTTATCAAGTTTATTTAATATTTATTTTTAATTAAAACAAAAAAAAACTATATGATAAAATATAAACAATAAATAAACTTGATAAAATCTAAATATATTATCATAAATATTAGAAGTCATAACCTTTTCCTTGGTTTTGGTAACATTCAAAAATAATGTGTAAAACTTTATAAATAATATTTTTAGTGCTTGAACTTATATTTCAAGTGACTTGTTTGATATTTATGGCCACTTCAGTGACCATCTTGATACCGTTTTGAGTTCAGTGACCAATTTGATACATTAAGCCCACTTCAGTGACCAACTTGATAATTAACCCAAACATTTAATACTGTATAAACAGCATTCACTTATCATTGTAGAAGAACGGCACCACCGAGTTGGAAATCGAGCAAGAAAATTATCACCAGAAAGAGGTAGGGTTGTGGTATAGAGAGAGAGTAGGTTGTGTTTAGATGATCCAAAACCCTACAAGGCTACAACCTACATGGGTATTTATAAGTGTAGAAAAACTTGTGTGTTACTCTTTTCCATAATTAAATAACCCGAAACAAAATCAGATTAAAACTTTCAAGCTGCTATATTCCATAAATAATCTGAAACAAAATCAAATTCTGAAACTTGCGAAAATTTCAGAAAATTAGAAAAATAGAACAGAGCGATGTGAGAGGCGCCACCTACACGCCCCTCGCTTCTCCTTTATACAGAAACAAAATCAGATTAAAACTTTCAAGCTACTATGTTCCATAAATAATCTGAAACAAAATCAGATCCTGAAACTTGCTTCTAATATATCCGAAACTAAAAAAAGTAGTTCTAATTTTTGATATTTTTTATCCAAAAATTTCAGTTATATAGAAACAAAATCAGATTAAAACTTTCAAGCTACTATATTCCATAAATAATCTGAAATAAAATCAGATTCTTGAACTTGCTTCTAATATATCTGAAACTAAAAAAAGTAGCTCTAATTATTGATATTTTTTATCCAAAAATTTCAGAAAATTAGAAAAATAGAACGGAGCGATGTGAGAAGCGCCACCTACACGCCCCTCGCTTCTCCTTTATATAAGTATATTGATGATTGACATTGTTACTGCGGATTCTTTATGCTAAATGATTAAAATATAATATTAAGATATTAACATTAAAAAATAAGGTAATCTTATTTAAGATATTGACTCTGCATCGACTATAGTCCAGAAACTCAAAAGGCTAAAAACTACTTCTTCTGTCCCTCTCATTTTTTTACTGTTTTTTACACTGCTCGACACACACTTTAATGCGCATATAAAATATAGTTATATAACTTATTTTTTAAATTTTTTTAGTATAAAAATATAACCATCAAATTTTTATTCAGAAGAAAAAAAAAGTTCAAAATAATTTATCAAACTACGTTTTACTAGAGTATAAGAATGCGTGCCGAGCACTCGTTACCCGATGTAAACAAATGAGGGGACATAGGGAGTAATTTCAATAAAGAAGCATGGAATAGTGGCAACGTAGGCAATAATGTGAAGGACCTTCAGGTAGCTCTAGGGATGACAGTTTTACCCGACCCGATGGATACCCGATCCGTTCCGACCCGATTGGGTCTACCCGAACCCGATTTTTTTGGATCTGGATCTTATTTTTAGACCCGAAAGAGTTTGGATCTGGATCTGGATCTCAGGTATTCCGAACCGAGACCCGACCCGAAACCCGAAACCCGATTTAAACCCGATCCGAACCCGAAACCCGATAAAACCCGATACAAAATATTATATATATATATATATATATATATATATATATATATATATATATATTTGTGTATATTATGTGTTTAATGTAAAGTATACATATTGAAATATTATGAATTATTAGGTATGAATATTAACATTTTACTTAATTTTATATGCCCAATATAGAATTATTATTCATTTCATCAATATTTTTCTCAGTTATTGTGCATTAAAAAATCTAAATATAATAAAAATATAAAATATAAATGATAAGTTGAATGATTGTATACAATTAAGTTAACATGTTTCACGTGTTTATTGTATTAGACGAAACTTGTAAAACCCTTTTTTATGTTCCTAAATTTTAAAAAAATCAATCATCACATTTTTTTTATAGATATATATAATTTTTATTTTTATCTAATTTTATTTTTTAAATACCCGAATTAGATCCGAACCCGAACCGAAACCCGAAAAAAGCCGACGGATCGGATCTGGATCTTCATTTTCCAGACCCGGACCCGAACCCGAACCGACCCGAAATATAATGGATCGGATCTGGATCTTAAGAAACCCGATCCGACCCGACCCGTTGCCATCCCTAGGTAGCTCCGGACTGTGATATATCTGTTTAATGAGAATCGAAATTCAGAGGGAGTAAAATTGGCGAGCGTCAGGCATTAGGGAACCTGCTGCCCCTAGGCATGCCATTCCAAAATAAATGCAATAGCAGGAAGGAAAGGAAAAAACTAAAAACAATTGTTCCGCAGCCGGGAATCGAACCCGGAGAACCAATCTCCCGCTATCCTCAATTTACATTGCTACTGCGGATTTTTTATGCTAAAAGATTAAAAAATAATGTTAAAATATTAACTTCATAAGACAAGTGACTTTTTTGCGAGCTGCATAAATACATGAATCATAATACCTTTTTTTCTGAGAAAGTACATGTATGACTAACTCTTAAACGGAGACATTTTTCTTTTTAAGTTTTATCACATTGTTCTCAAAAATAAAAAGTTTTATCATATGAGGGCGCACAAAAATGTTGTTCGACACAAAAACGAGGTTCCTACAAATTTTTCCCCAGCCGGGGATCGAACACGAAGCACCAATCTCCCACAAATCAATCGAGGTTTGACATTGCTACTGCGGATTCTTTGTGTCAACTCATTAAAATAATAATATTAAAATATTAATTTTAGGAAATAAGTGATTTCTTTACGAGCTGCATAAATAAATGTATCATTATACTTTTTTCCGAAAAGTACATGTATTACCGACTCTCAGCCAAAGAAGTTTTAGGGTGAGTGTCTTTTATAACCACTTTACACAGAATGCTGTATAAAATGATCATGTGCGAGAAGAGTGCCCTAAATGATCACTCACGCATTCACTGTATGCATGTAGAAAACAAAAAAAATATGCATTTGTGATATGTGTATCTGGTATTGAATGATCACATTCACGCATTCTCCACATGGGTATGCCACCAGTCATGTGGCCCACCTGTCATTCTACGGTATTTGCATGCTTTCTCATTTGGTTAACTGTTACATGTCTTTGCTTAAAATAATACAACACAGCTCGGAGGCAATTGAGCAGAGTGAATGCGCATTTGCTCTATGCGTATTCTTTACATTTTTAAAACAAAGTGCACACGCATGTGTAAGATGCGTATTTGAGTGGGTAAAATGAACACTTTTTCCGTATACGGTTATTTTGGGCACATGACCCCTGAAAAAGAGTTATTTCTGGCATTTTCTTGAAGTTTTATCACATTGTTTAAAGAAAAAAATAATAATTTTATCATGTAAAGACACACACTTGTTATTAAGATCTAAATTTTATTTAATATTAATGATAAAATAAAGTAAACGAGATAAATTAAAATTTTATTATAATTAACATGTTTTCAGGACAAACATCGAAATTCAAAAAATAACATAAAAATGTCAGTATAACAAAGAAGTTATATATATAAATATTATAATTTTATATATGTTAACATTACATCTAAATATTTTTTATTTAATTATTTATAAATTACAATTTTATTATCCGTAACAAAACCCCGCATCCAGATGCCGGGACTCGAACTATTCTGGACTCACTTGGAGTAGGATGATAGAAAATCTGATCCGATGTATACTCAATACATTTCGATTCAATTGAATTTTACCAAATCAAATATTTTAAATTTTGATTATTTTCTAAATTTGAATGTGTTAGATTTGGATATTAGGTATTAGGTGCAGCAAGGCTCGAATGTTGAGGAGGAGTGATGATATTTATAAGTTATTGATATTTTTTTTTTGCCACATAAGTTATTGGTATTTGATAATACAAATTTATAAATTAATAGTTTCTTTTCGAACAAGACGAAACCTTCAAAGCCGCAAGCAAGAAGATGACGCGTCACCTTCTCAGTCACAAGCACACATGCAGACGCAGTATTGAACTTCACCACAGTATCACTTGAATAACCCAAACGAAATCTATCCCCATTATCCACACCCCATCTCCACCGTCCACCTGTACAATCCAACGGTCTATAACCCCAAGTATCAGAAACCATATCCAACAAAACAATAAAAACACGACGCAACACACTCCCACCACAAACACTACACAATGGCCGCTTCAATCGCCCTCAAGACCTTCACCGGCCTCCGTCAATCCTCGCCGGAAACCACCGTGCAGTCCCACCGACCCACTACCCTCTCCTACCGCCCCCTCCGCATCTCCGCCGGTAAATTCAGCCCCAAAGTCACTGGCCGAAATCTTCGCGTTGCTGTTATAGGTGGTGGCCCAGCTGGCGGCGCAGCCGCCGAAACTCTCGCGAAGGGCGGCATTGAGACTTTCTTAATCGAGCGCAAGATGGACAACTGCAAGCCGTGCGGCGGCGCGATCCCGTTGTGTATGGTGGGCGAGTTTGACCTGCCGTTGGATATCATTGACCGGCGAGTCACGAAGATGAAAATGATCTCACCTTCGAATGTCGCGGTTGATATTGGGCGGACTCTAAAGCCGCACGAGTACATAGGAATGGTTCGCCGAGAAATTCTCGACGATTATCTTCGCACCCGAGCTTCTGACTCGGGTGCGAAGGTAATCAACGGCTTATTCCTCAAGATGGATAAGCCAGTGGCGAAGACAGCTCCGTATGTGATTCACTACACATCTTATGACGGGAAGTCTGGGGTGGCCGGGAAGCGAGAATCTCTGGAAGTGGACGCCATAATTGGCGCCGACGGAGCCAACTCCCGCGTCGCGAAACAAATCGGCGCGGGAGATTACGAGTACGCCATTGCGTTTCAGGAGAGAATTAAAATTCCTGATGATAAGATGACGTATTACGAAGATCTCGCTGAGATGTACGTTGGTGATGACGTGTCGCCTGATTTTTACGGGTGGGTTTTCCCGAAATGTGACCACGTAGCGGTTGGGACGGGGACGGTGACTCACAAGGGTGATATCAAGAAGTTCCAGCTGGCAACTAGGTTGAGAGCGAAGGATAAGATCTTGGGAGGGAAAATTATTCGGGTTGAGGCTCACCCGATTCCCGAGCACCCGCGCCCGAAGAGGCTATCCGACCGTGTCGCCCTGGTGGGCGATGCGGCTGGATACGTTACAAAATGTTCGGGTGAGGGGATTTATTTTGCGGCCAAGAGTGGGAGAATGTGTGCCGAGGCAATAGTGGAGGGATCGGAGAATGGGAAGAGGATGGTTGATGAGGCGGATTTGAGGAAGTACTTGGAGAAATGGGATAAAGCGTATTGGCCGACTTACAAGGTGCTTGATATATTGCAGAAGGTGTTTTACAGGTCGAATCCGGCCCGGGAGGCGTTTGTGGAGATGTGTGCTGATGAGTATGTGCAGAAGATGACGTTTGATAGTTATTTGTACAAGAAGGTTGCCCCGGGGAATCCATTGGAGGATATCAAGCTGGCTGTGAATACTATTGGGAGCTTGGTCAGGGCTAATGCTCTTAGGAGAGAAATGGACAAGATTAGTGTATGAACGACTTGATTTTTCCCAGCATTGTTGTTTTTATGTGTTTTTAAGATGACAATTGCAGTCTCAGTGTATTATATTTTCACTCTTGTATAACTCGTTTCAATCAAGCAACTTCTGCAGTATGGAATGTGTAGGATGAAAGTATGAGTAAATTGCATTTTCTCTTGATCAAGATACATTTTTGAATATCATGCTACAGAACATAAAACAAATTACAAATGAATGATTGGTGAAGTAAAATGTGCAGACCATCTAGTAGGGGCGAGGAACAGGTGGGATGGCAGCAGCTGCTGGAGCATTGGAAGTGTAGACGAAAGCTGGAATCGAGTACAGGTTCATTGTCTTGAGTAGTCTTGGAGAACGAAGATTCGTCCCGGTTTTGCCCTTGTTCACATCAGTTGGAATGTTGCAGCTCTTCAATGGCGATTTCTCAAGAAAAACCTTGCATTTTGTCAGCCTCCATCCCTGTTCAAGCTCTGCAGGTGACAATGTAGCGAAGTAATAACCTTTTGCATCAGCTGGCTTACTCAGTATAGAGAATGGAGCTGTTTCGTATCCTTTTTTGTCCACAGCTAGGCATGTTAGTCTCGCTATGGCATCTGCAATGTATCAGTCAATCATTTAAGTAACTAGAGATCAAGTAGAAATATTAATAGGATCAAAGTTACAAATAACTGGCATATGTACCTTTGATCGGAATGAGTTGAGAGCCTGTTTTGCAATAAATAATCCCTTGAATGCCGATCACCTTTGTTAAAATCTTTTCTGAGCTTGATTTCAGGGAACTCTGGTCATTATCAGTAGCCGAAACAAGCACCATTGAGACGAGAAGCACGGAAAATGCAAGTGACAAGCTCCTGCCGGATGCAGCCATTCTGAATTGCTTATGTAAGAACTTGAGTATGTGCCTGTGTACTTGTTTATGCTTTGAGTTATGTTGTGAATTTTAGGCCTACTGAAGGACCTTTTTATAAGGAAATTGTTAAACCAAATATGTCTTCGTATCTGATATGGCTTGCCACTAATTAGGCATTGGAAAATCATACGAGTGCCTAAGTGCATTACTTGTTTCCACGATGTATATGGTACTATAGCAACTGCTAATAATACATTCTAGATGTTCAACGAAGGTGGTCGAGAAATATGGTGGATAGTATAAATGTTTCCAATTGATTTGAAATATTATTTTTCAAATTTCTTTAAAATTTCTTTTTCTGAATAATAATATATTATCAAAACTTTTATTCAGTTAAAAATAATATTTTTAACTATCCGGTCAAAACACTTAAAAGTGTGTGCCAAAAGTCAAAGCGTCATATAAAAAAACAGAGGGAGTATATGTTTGGGAGCGTAGTCTCTCCCTCAGTGTCAATGGTAATGGATCCGATAACTCCAATAGCGGAATAACAATACCCAAAGGGGGAGGTTCACGCACTGCCGAGTTGATCAGTCCAAAACATATGGCTATTGAAGGATACAAGGTTCAAAGTGAGATGGTGATCGAGGGTTTTGATCGGTTGATCACGGGACGGGAAGAGAGAAAAGAATCAAGAGGGTGTTCACCTGAGCCTGAACTTTGTGGTATGGCAAAATGTGCATTTATATTTTTTAGCAATATGGTTTCCCGCTATGTTTGTAGTACTTAGTTTTTTTAAACTTTTTGTAGATGGGACTTATGAAGATGTAATTGTGACTGCATTGAAAGGTTCTGCAAATAATGATTTTGCGATAAGAATGCTTATTAGAATCTAAAATGTTTGTGCAGGTTTGTGGTTTCAGGCTTCAGGATTTTCTTTCATTTAAAAAGCTAAATATACTAATTACAGTGGTTGGCTAGATGTAATTAATTTGTAAGTGCACTTTTCGTGTGTCTCAATGTAGTTTGCTTATATAGTGTTGTAGAGCATATGTGGGTGGTAATGCTTTTGATCATTTCATATTATTATTTTAGACAGGTATAAATTTTCCATGCCTGAGATAAAAGATGTTATAGAAATACCTGTTTTTGTTTTTGTACCCCTGCACATGGAGTTTTGTATTGAATATCCTTGTATTCTCCTTTCCCTTTTATTTTATACTATTAATTTCATTTCTTGTATATGATTGGTGAGCACCTGTCTGGTTATATATTATCGGAGGAAGAATCTTTGTGTATTTGCATGTGAGAAGCACGGTTGTATCTGAGTATTGGTTATACTTTGAATTCAGTTAATCAGTTTAGCACTATAGCTCGTAACTTATGATTTGTGGGATTCTAAGAAGAGGCGTTTCAGACATCATCATCAAACATCGTTGCTAAATTTTGCATCTTGTCATAGGTTGGAGGGGAGAAGATGTATGAGAAAGCACAGAGAGCTAGGTGAAAGGATTGAACTTGCAGCACGAAGGATTTCAATTTTCCAGTTTGACGTGGAGCGAAGTTTAGACGACAGGTAGGCAAAAGTTTTTGTTAAAGCTATAATAATATTGTTGTATAATGCATGTGCTCCCTATGCTTAAAAATGTCTGGATAATCTAATTTTAACATAAACATTCCTGAGAGTAGTTTTATGAAGAGGAAGATAAATAAGTAATAATTAATGTTCGATTAGGAAGAACACATGCCATCAAACTCCCGTGCAAAAGAATAAAGTATTACTCTTTAGTGATCCTCAACTCACTTAACTTGTCCTATCTTGCCTCAATTTTAAATCTAATATATAGATTTGTGGAATTTAGTCTAGCTTACGGAGTGATTAGAATAAGCTAAATGCATGAATAAGTGTATTAATCTGGAAGGCTTCAACTGGCTGTGTTTCGTAACTGTGAGGCTTGCCCTGCAGTCTACTGTGTAATAGGTCCGGTAATATGTATGTATGTAATTGTGCTTATTGTACACTTTATCTTTTTAACTGTGAAAGTGGTATCTACAGAGTACTGATGTCCAGTAGTGTTCTTTTTCGTGATAAATTGTGAATCCTTGATTTGATTACTAATACTGTCTTCTTTCTTGCATGTACACCAGCAATTCCAGTTCTGTCGATGTAAGTGGAATTATCTTTTGAACTCTTCGGTTATTTCCTCTCTAGAACTTATTAGTTTCTGCCCATGGAATATTGATGCGCTTTTTCTAATTTTATTAAGTGTTGTGAATCATAAAACAATTTTACTCTCTAGAATTTTACTTCTAGATGAAAGTAATGGGATGGATGTGTGAGTATTCTCAAATCTCTCAGACAAGTGTTTCTTTGTGAGTAAAAGTACCTGGTGCCATTTAAGCACTGGTTGGGAGGTTTAAGCTTTAAGCAACACACCTTAAATGAGAAGTCTCATATGACTGAAAATATTACATTAATACTGTTTGGCTATAATTCGTAAATATTGTTTGTCATAAATATGTTCTTGATTGTATTGTCCACTACATTATTATTAGTTAGCAAATTTTGAAAAACTTGTTGGCATGGAAGATGCTACATTACTCAAATTCATGTTCACAGTAGATAAATTTAGGGATCACATGTCCAAAGTGAAAATTTTACATTATGTTCTTTCTATAATTATTTAATTTTAGGTCAGTTTCTTTACTACTTTCCACTTACTCATCTGATTACAATCATTACGGCATTATAGTTTATTATGATATTCCAGAGGTGTTCCCTTTTGTCAATTTTACTGTGTGTTCAAGTGAATGTTAATTACAATCACTATGATAATATTGTTTTGAATGTGTGTTGACTGGTGCCTATAGGTTTTTGACGAGGCTTTTGACTGAGGATTTACCACGATGATTTGTTCGTCCAAAGAAGATTATTTTGGATTTCCAGAAGGGAAAAGCAGCTGGTCCCCTTCCTACTGATTTTAGGTCTGGAGAAGTACAAGAAGGCAACAAGGGCTATGCGGGGGAATTATCCGTTACCCTTGTAGATGCTAGAAAGCTCTTTTATGTTTTTCCTGGTACCAGTTGTTTTTCAATTTGAACTTTTTTTTACAATTAGAAGTTAAGACAACTTCCTCTTTTTCTGTCTGAGCTGAATGAATTCCTGTTTGCTACACTTACCGAAAATCCTAGGATAAATTCAGCTTAATCTAGATAGTGTGTGTGATGAAACATTGAGATAACGATGTCCATTACTTCATCACTGCAAAGTGCAAAGGCTGATCAGATAATCTGGCACTTATAGACACTTAGGATGACTCTTGTGTCCTGCTTTTATAATATATTAATATTTATATTTACTATCCTTCAGGAAAGACAGACCCGTATGTTATTCTAAAATTGGGAGATCAAGTCATAAGTAGTAAAAAGAACAGTCAGACAACTGTCATTAGTTCTCCTGGTGAGCCAATATGGAATCAGGTGACGTTTCTTGTCATTTAGCCTTCATGCATTGTTAAACTTGCGCAAATTTAGTCGTCAAGCTTCAGCTTTACTCTTACATCTAACAAAACCTTACTTGAGCATGACTTTTCTATGCTGTTTACAAACCCTAGAAAAGTAAAGATGTATATACAAGTGAATGACTCCCTTGGCTTTGCACATTTTAGTATAGGAACCGGGGAGGTAAACTTCTACTCTTGTACATGTGAAGCAAATGGTTTCTTGAAACAGTTTGATGTGTAATTTAGTGACCTTAGAATAGTTTTAATATATTTAAACCTCAAAATTAATTTAATAGTCTTGACATTTGTAATCTACTTATATATATATATATTAAAGAAGAACTAGGGGCAAAAATTGCCAAGAAATTGAACGTGAATTTACATATAAACCCCTCAAACACATACAATTACAAACATGCCATACCTTGATCTCTATGTCTCAGACTTTTTAACCATTAGCACAACCACGAAACCTGATCAAAAAGAGCACCATCGAGGATACATATGTGTGATACTAGGCAGACTAAGTTCAATTCTTCATTTTGTCGGTCAGATGTTTCCCTCACATCAGAAAGTTTAGGGTTACATCCCTGGGTTCGGTCTTTGTTGGATAGCTACCAAGGAAGGTGTTGACATGATTTGATTGATAAATGTCGAGGTTTTAGTTGAATATTGTTTATGTCTGTCATACTAGCTTTACTTGATTTGTGATTTTGGCGTTTTATTCTTTACAGCTTTACTCTTTCAAGCAGGAATTCTGGTGGTCGAAGGAGCAGAAGAAATGTATGGATCACAATTTGTGCATACTGTAACTGATTAATTATGACGATAGAGTAAATCACATGTTTAAATGATCAAACAATCTAATGTATGTTCAAATGCAGAGCTCAGAGTCATCGGGGACATTGGGTGGACGGTAGTGGAAGAAGAAGCATCATAGAGTTTCCTCTCAGAGACCATTTAATCTTAAGACAGAGGTTTGTTCACCGAATAGCATACATACTCGTGTGTATTGATTGAGTTTTTTCTTCCATTTTTTTGTTGCTAATTAATTGCTTTTAAATTTAACAAATATGATTCTATTATTGGCGTTAATAGTATATAATATTCTACCAGTATGTCCCATCTACTGATTATAGATCCCTTGGTAAATCACCCTTTTAGCATTATTGCACAACAGAATTGACGTGCTTTAGATGACATCTAACAGGTATATAGACTTTGTAGTGGAAGAATTAGAGTTTCTTTTGAAAATTTGGATTATGCTTCATGATGGAAGTGAAGATCCTTGGAGAAAATAGAGTTTGTACCATTTCTGTTGTGTGCTTAAAATTAGCGTCCCCCGGACGGGGTTAAAGATTATTCCAGCAACATACATACACAAACTACATAAAATCCTAATGCAAACCTGTAGGTTTAACAGAAGTGCAAATATTATGCAGCTATGATCAGCTACTCTGTGGACCATGATATAGATTGTCATGGTTTAGTGAAAGAGATGAAGAACTATTTTGTTGAGTCCCCTAGGGCTAGAAGCACATAAGCTTCAAGCATGCATTGTTCCACTAAATACTCTTTTTCTTTCTTCTGCATTAATATTTTCGTTTTGGAAATAATTATTGTCTGATCTTTTCTCTGCTTTTTATCTTTAGTGATGTTTGAAGACTTGAGAGATGAGAGAGTATTGTTTGTTGCTGTTGAAAGCCGATGTATTGACAAGTATATATAGCTACAAAGGAAAAGGCCAAGTCATGAAGTGGGGCCCAGAGGAGATACTAAAAATTCTGTGAATACAGAAATGAGAAAGTAGAACAAATGATTGATTGTGTAGAGTAAGCAGGATTGATCAAAATCCCCTTTTTACAAACCTGTATATTAGTAGGTGTCGTTACTGCTGACAACTGATGGGGAATTCATGTTCGTGTGAAATGTTCTGTCCATTTAACATAATGTTAACAAATACAGTTAACAAATACAGCTTCGCCAATATAACAACAGCTCTCTATTTTAAATAAAATTACCACAACGCCCATGCCTTGCACGGGCTTCTACGCTAGTTTCTAACTAAATTTTAACTTGTAAATTTGTAAATATGAATTTTTCACTTTATGTGGGCTGGTTACGGTCCACAACTCCGGTTACAATTATATAGCAAAAATGTTGAAAAACATGTTCATATTATCGAGAATTGTGTAAAAAATAAAATCAAAGTGGCATAATATTACTTTCTGTGATTTAAAATAATAGTCGTTTTAATCTTTTACGTAATTTGGCCAATAAAACAAATAAAATATTCCCTCCGTCTTTGTCTAATTATCCGGTTTTGAGTTTTAATATTTAAATTTATCATTTTTGACCAAAGGTTATGGTTATTTTAGAGAAACAAATAAAAAATTTGGACAAGCAAATAATATAATTTGAATTGCACTTTCCATTTTTTTCAAAGAAACGAATCTTAGTCTCATGTTTTGATCTTTCAAACCAAAATCATCCGCAGTAGCACTGTCAAACTTTGGACACTCTGACAGCAAGCTGTCAACACAATTAGCGGGAGATTGGTTCTCCGGGTTCGAGTCCCGGCAGCGGAACTCTTTTTGTTTTTGTTTGGGATTAAAATTTGGTCCATTTTTTTTACTTGTAGTAAAAGTTCTAATTTGGAACCATGAATTTTTTGGGCTCGTTAGAGCATCTCCAACCATCGAAAGCCCTTGGTTAAAAGGTGAGTTGGCATACTTAAAATAAAAAAATTTAGACAACAGCTCAAAAAACTCAACTCCAACCATACTGAGCTGTTGTTTATAAATTTAGCCAACCTCCTATGGATGGCTAAATTTGTCGAACCTCTACAGTTCTGTAAGAAATTTGTAGAAAAATTACACATCATTCATTACCATATTGAATTGATATATTCTATTTTAACAATCTAAAATATTAATAACATACTGTTTTTAAATTATAAACAACCAATATAGCCTATACCATTGAAGCAAAATGTCTTACAGGTTCAGCAAATTTTACATAATGTCTTAGAGCATCTCCAATCATACAAAGCTCTTTGCTAAAAAATGAGTTGGCATTCCAAAATTAAAAAATATAGCCAACGTCCTGAAAAAATAGCACTCCAACCACACTAATCTGTTGTCTATAATTTTAGCCAACCTCCTATGGATGGCTATATTTGTCGAACCTCTACAGGTCTGTAAGAAATCTGTAGGAAGATTACACATCATTTATTACCATATTAAACTGATATATTCTATTTTAACAATTTAAAATATTAATAACTTACTATTTTTAAATTATAGCCAACCAGTATACCCAATACTATTGAAGCAAAATGTCTTACAGGTTCAGCAAATTTTACATAATATCTTACAGGTCCAATTTAGCCAACGAATATAGCCAACACCGTTGGAGATGCTCTTACAGGTCTCATTTAACCAACGATTATAGCCAATACCGTTGGAGATGCTCTTACAGTCCACAACTCCGGTTGCATTTATGTATCATTTTTAAATCATTTGTTTATCTGATGTTATTTAATCTTGACAATCGATCAATGCACGAAACCGAGAAGCCTACAGCTCTCTAATTAGCGAGGTAAAGTGTTCGGATGGCAACAAGAAGTTGCGAGACGTGTGCAGATTACCGAGAATTGTGTGAATAAAATCAAATATTACTTTTTTTTATAAAAACAATGATTATTTTGAACTTTTTCACGTATTTGGGAAGGGAGAAAATAAAATATTTTAAATACAATTTTTTAAAAAGAATTCAAATAAAAATGAAATATCTATATTTTCGAATTTTTTTATAAAACATCATATATTTTTCTTGCATTTTCATTTATATATAAATAAAATAAAATAACCGTTATTGGGACCCAAATCGACTGAATGAAAACAGTATCATCTCATTTTATTTAATTTCATCTTGCTTTACCGCTCATAAGTTAATGACGTATAAACTCCAATTACAGTCATAAGTCATGTGGGCGCGTCACCGTCAAAACTCCAATTACATTTATATATCAAAGTTTTCTTCCGTAATTATTTAAATCTTATTGTAACTTATATCTGCAGAGTAATTTGTTACTCCTCCGTCCGTCGCCTGAGTAGTTTATATACACTGCACGTATTTTGAAACTCTTAAAAAGTATAATTCTATAATTTTTTTTAAATTTTTTTTCTTAAATTGAAGTTTAATATCAAACTTTTATTCAGAGAAAAAAATTTAAAAAACATATTATAAAACTATAATTTAAATAAATATGAAAAACGTGCCAAAAAGTAACGTAAAAAATAAGGAGTCAGAGAGAGTAATTTCTAAAATGCTTGCACAAAAAATCCGCCGACATAAATTAAACTTTGCTGATAGGAAGAAAAATACTTTGAGCATATTCATATTTGTCCCATTTATATGCTTAAATAACAGCCGTTAAATCAGTGGCGTTAAAATCGAGGCGAGTCAGAGTATTTTAGTCACCGAGTTCGATTTATAATATTTCACCCAGCAGATTCGATTTGTTTAGTCGATATCTTCAAGGCTCCACTTCACCACTCCGACTCCATTTCTCCCATCTTCATTCGCTCTAATCAAAGGTACATCTAACACATATAATCTTTTATTTGAGATCTCAATTAATAAATTAATGAATTAACGATGTTTAATTTTTTGTTAATTTCTGTTTATGTATGATAATCTAGGTTGATGAATTTGAATTGTTGATGCTTAATTCAGCTGATTTCGTGAATTAAGTGATTTTGTTGATGTTGAATTTTGTGTTTTCTGTGAAATATTGATACGTGAGGTGATGTGGATTAGTGTATTTGTTGCGTTGCTGAAATTTGAATATACGGAGATTGTGAGAATCGGCTTTGTTTAGTGAATTTGCAGCTTACTTATTGATGTAATTGAGTTCGATATGCTGTGGATTAAGGATTTTTAGCGCGGTTTCTGTTTTGTTGTGGTGCTTATGAGAATCGGCTTTGTTTAGTGAATTTGCAGCTTACATTTTGATGTCATTGAGTTCAGTATGCTGTAGATTAAGGATTTTGTGTGTGGTTTCTGTTTTGTTGTGGTGCTTATGTTTATTTTGCTAGTGAATTTGTGATAGTACAACTGATTTTGTTTCTGGTAGAATGTATAGTTAATTTAGCTCACTCCTGGTGGTGGCTCTATTCTGGTTAATCATAAAGGTTTGTATATTTGATTGCTTGTGATGAGGCCACATTTTTGTGCACATTTTCTCGATATCACGATAACAAGCGACTATACTTGTTCTAATCTGCGATCAAACCCTTCTGTTTGTCTCTGCCAGTTCACAATGGAATCCGATTTGTGTCATATTCTTTGCATTCACTGTTCTGGTTTCCACATTCAGCTCTGTAACAATTTATTTTGCTTTTATAATTAATTTATGATTTATTTAATTAATCTGTTGAGGTTTGGGATATTACTATCTTATTTGTTTCACTTGGGAGCTAATATCTTTGCACTGACTCTGGATCATTTTCTCCGTCTTGATACCAAGTCTACTATCCATAGTTCCATACAATTTGCACCAGATTGAAAGTGATGTTGCATACGCTGTTTGGCTTTTGCATCTTCCTGTTTATAACTTATATATTTTTTTTGCTAATTTGGTGTGTTGCATATGTAGTTGTGTCTTAATAGTTATTGAGTTTGAAACCTTTTGCCAGGTAAGGGGTACTTCCTCGAGTGACTTCATGAACAGCAGCTTTATATCATAATGAGTCTTATTTGATATTATGATAAATGGATATCCCATTGGTTACATCTGCTTTCTGGGAAGTTGACCAACAATGTTTCTCGCCAAGTTATTTTTACCTACCTCAAGTTAAGAACAATTAACACCAAAGGAATTCTACCTAGTGTTGCAAACCCTAACTGAAACTTTTCTTAACAAAGAGACTAGCATATTGGTTCTTTATGTAACATGTGATCTTTATAGGCTTTAATGTTTCTTATAACCTCCTTTCATCTGAATGACTCGTAGAAGTACCTTACTATGTGTGCAATTAAAAATGAGAAGATTAAATCTTCATTGAGTTGATCTATTTAATATTTATTTTACTTCACTGGTTCATTCAGTTGTCCAACTCTGATTATAGCTTTGGGGTCTCTTTGAGGATAGAGGTACTAGCCCTATTATTATTTGGTTCCCCATCAGTGTGACTCGAAGAGCCTTATTTGTTCCATGAGCAGTAGCCAGTTGCTTGTCTTATCATATTTCACTTGCCAAGTTTGGTTTATATTTATGTGGCGACCAGCTTAGCTCACCTGTTTCCGGGTTTTGTTGTACATATTTTGATGTAGTTGTTCCTATCTTTTGAATGAATAGATATTTATTTTGATGTGGAGCATCAAAGATGTTCTTAGTATTCTCAATTATGATATGTTGTCCATCAGTATAACATCATTAAACAGTATTCAATAATTAAACTAAGCCATACTTATTATCTCTTTTCAGATGGCAGCAGCAACAGCAAGTACCTTTTCTGTGGGATCAACATTACAATGTGGCTCCAAAATGAGTCCACTTTCACAGTCAAAGGCCACAAGTGCACAATTTAACTTCAACAACAAGCTCAGAAGTTACAGTGGCCTCAAGGTTGCTACAGCATTTAGCTTGGAGTCAGAGTCTGCCTTCTCAGGCAAGGACAGCAGGGCTGCTCTCCAAGCCTCATTTGCTTGCAAAGCACAAAATCAGAGCCAGAGATATTCAGCTAACAATCAGATCAGTTCCTCTTTCAAAGTAGCAGTTCTTGGAGCAGCAGGTGGTATAGGCCAGCCATTGGCGCTTCTCATTAAAATGTCTCCACTAGTTTCGACCTTGCATCTCTATGATATAGCAAACGTGAAGGGAGTTGCAGCTGATCTTAGTCACTGCAACACACCCTCTCAAGTATTGGATTTCACAGGAACTCCGGAACTGGCTGCTGCATTAAAAGGCGTAGATGTGGTTGTCATACCCGCAGGTGTTCCAAGGAAGCCTGGTATGACACGAGATGACCTCTTCAACATCAATGCTAACATAGTGAAAACCTTGGTCGAGGCTGTTGCTGACAATTGTCCAGATGCTTTCATCCATATAATCAGCAATCCAGTCAACTCTACTGTACCAATTGCTGCAGAAGTGTTGAGGCAGAAAGGTGTTTATGATCCCAAAAAGCTCTTTGGCGTGACGACTCTAGATGTTGTCAGGGCTAACACTTTCGTTGCTCAAAAGAAGAACCTGAAGCTTATTGATGTTGATGTTCCAGTAATTGGAGGACATGCTGGAATCACTATTCTCCCTTTGCTGTCAAAGACAAAACCATCTGTGAGTTTCACTGACAAAGAAGTAGAAGAGCTTACAGTCAGGATTCAGAATGCTGGAACAGAAGTTGTGGATGCCAAGGCTGGCGCAGGATCTGCTACCCTGTCAATGGCATATGCTGCTGCAAGATTTGTCGAGTCCTCCCTTCGTGCTCTTGATGGAGATGGTGATGTCTATGAGTGTGCGTTTGTCCAGTCTGAACTGACCGAGCTTCCTTATTTTGCATCAAGAATTAAGCTTGGAAAGAAAGGGGTTGAAGCCATCATTTCATCTGATCTCCAAGGACTGACAGAATATGAACAAAAGGCGCTGGAGGCCCTCAAACCTGAGCTGAAGGCCAGCATCGAGAAAGGGGTTGCTTTTGCACAAAAGCAAGCCATAGCTGCTTAAAGTTGACGAGCAAAGCAATCAGAGAGATAAAGACATACTATGTTAGGCATATCGATATAAATTCGTTAGTGCAATGACATTATCATTTTTGTAGACTATGGATTTTCAGTTTCCTGGTTACAATATTATGCGGATGGGCTCCTAGGCTGAAGAGTGAATGCATGTTTTAGAATTTTGTTCTCATTGACAATTATCTGTACTAGCAAGTATAACATTACCAGTGCTTTGTAGCATTAAACATCTGGAGCATTCTATATAATAAATTTACCTCAATCACAAGATTTCCTGTTTTTTTAATGCAAAGCTTTCTTCTTTTTCTTAAAAAATTAATAAATAAATAAATATCTGCTACGTATATATCAGCTGTCCATTTCAGTTAAAAGAAACAAATCTTGCATTTTGCTAATAGACCAGAAGTTCTCTTGTTTTGCAGTCTCAATAACTCTAATTTTCAAACTATTGACATATCCGCAACATCTGCTTTACCACTATGTTGTAACAGATGTCGCGAAATCTGGATTTGCGGATGCATTTTGCACAATATGTTTCAAAAACTATCTCCCGTATAAGGCTACCAATATCCATTGCAGGAGCAATGCCCTTCCCGGAAATGATGAAAGCAGGCGCGATCTCTGATCACCACCTCACGGTTATAAACCCCTGAAAATATTTCTGCAAACTTATGGCAGTCAGCGCAGGTCCTTAGGTTCTTTGCAACTCTAATCTTTGTACCAGGTGGAGTCGCGAGAACTCCAAAAGCAATTGCCAACTTCTCACTATGATAAGAAAACCGAAACTGATTTCCTGCAGCATCCACATTATGCAACTCGGTTGTTATTTCAGTAACATAACCAGCAATCTTCAGTTGTTTTTCTATCTCTTCAAGGGTATCATAGATCTCTTTCTTTCTTGGATGCAAGATATCATCGGCAACAAAAGAATGCACATCTCCTTTCAGTTCAATTGTACAAGAAGCAGGGGTAGTTCTAATTCCTTTCACCCTCATCAATCTCCTAACTTCTGAAACCTTTTCATGGTCACCTGCTGAAGAATATATATTCAGAAGTAGTAGATAATCTCCTGCTTTCCAAGCCTTGAGCTCAATCACCTGTCCGACTACACGTTCTCCAAGTTCTGCATGACCATGAACTTTACAAGCACCCAGTAAAGTCCTCCACAGAGCTGCATCTGGTTTGATACTCATAGAAAGTATAAGATTATAAGCCTCTTCAAGCAGACCTGCTCGACCCATCAGATCAACTACACATCCATAGTGATGAATATTAGGCGTTATTCCAAAGTCTTTGCTCATACTATTGAAAAACACCCGACCTTCATCAAGCAGGCCAGAGCGACTACAAGCAGAAAGTACACCAGTAAATGTTTGCTCATCAGGCATAACACCCGTCTTCTGCATATCCCCAAACGCTTCAATAGCTTCTCTTCCAAATCCATTACTAGCCAAACCTGATATCATTGCACTCCACGAAACAACGCTTTTATTATCCATCCCCTTAAAAACTTCATAAGCCTTCTCCATTTCTCCACACCTAGAATACATTGCTATAAGAGAATTACTAACATTCTTCATTTTTTCATACCCGTGTTCCCTAACATAATTATGAACTCTCTCACCAAACTCAATTACTCCTAAATTCGAACACGCCTGCAGAACAAGCAAACATGTAACATCATCCGGTCTCGACCCACATTCCGCCCTCTCCATCCTATCAAACACATCCAATGCATCCCGCGTACGCCCATTCCTCATACAACAAGAAATCAACACATTCCACACCACAGTATCCCTCCTAGCAATTTCATCAAACACCTTACAAGCATCACCAACTACCCGAAAACTCGAATAAAAATCCATCAAACCAGTCATCAAAAGACAATCCGAGTGACACCCAGCTCTCAAAACCCAACCATGAATCTGTAACCCACCAAACAACGAAGACCCTTTAACACAAGCCTTAGTAACAAACGAACAAGTCATAGAGTCTGGCCTTACATTCTTTCGCAACATTTCTCGAAACAAAACAAAACCCTCAACTGGGTTTATGCTCATTGAGTAAGCTCTAATAATGGCATTATAATGAGAAACATTGGGTTTCTTCACCTGATCAAAAATTTGGCGAGAATATGCTAAATCAAACGATAGAGAACTTAATAAACGAGATAACAAAGAAAATGAAACAGTGGGGTTTTGAATAAAAGAAGTATAAATGAGATGAGCATGTAACTGAAGTAATTGTTTTTTCCGAATTGAAGGTGATTTTATGATTGAAATGATGGTTTTTTCAGTGTTTGTTGATTGGTTAATCATTGCTTGCAAGGATTGAGTAATCATCACTACTGTCTTCAGCTATAATCAAAACGAGAATGAACTAAGCATACACATTAGTATTTTTTCTAATTTGATAAATCTCGGGAATGAGATAGAGTCGAATCGAAAATATGGGAAGATAGATGATATAAACTTGATTATTTGAGCTATCGTACTGGTTTTTTTTATTGGGTGCAAAAATATAAAATGTTCCTGCAATCAAAATAATTTAGAAATTACTACAAAAATACTGTAATGATTTTTTGTCATAAACTGATGAGAAAGTCTGTTTTTATTTGACAAAATATGATGTTCTTGATTTATGGTACTGAGACCACTGTATTGAATCATTACTGGCTCTGCAGTTCATATCAGAAAATTACTTGGGATACAACTGGATTTCGGGTACATGTAGAAGTTACCATGTTGCAGATTTCACATCATTTCATTTCGACGATATGTAATGCTAAGGTAGTCCGGGATCCTCAGTAACTTGTGTTTGTAGGAGATGCCTCAGAATCCAGAAAGAGTGATTCCATCTCCAAGTCATCGACATTGAGATCCCCCGGGAATGTCAAATGATCACTTGTAAAGTCTGCACCGATGTAACGGCCAGTGCTGCTGGAAGAAGATCGATCATCAGCAGGAGAGTAAGTACGGCTGCTACTGTTATCATCTGTGAGCATCAGCAGATCTTCTTGTCCAACATTGATGGCAGACTTTCTCTTCTTGTAATTGGCCTTGAAACAAGCCTGTCGGAGCCTCTTTGTTTTGTCCTCCAGTTTAACATCTGGTTCTGCTTCTATCCGCCTTTGCTCTTGCTCCAGTAGCTCAATTGCTTCCTTCAGCTTCTCATTGTTGGCTGCATCTCCTTCTCGATTCCCTATTTCCTGCCACCAAATTGAAATTAGTTGTCAACACGACAATTTAACAATGCTGTGCAGGTATCTAAATTTATGTACTGGTTTGATTATTCAACTGTTAAACACTTCCTTCGCAAACTTGATTGGACTGGTATTGTGCCTAACGACGCAATCTTACCAAAGAGCAACGGAAGTACCACTATCCCACTTATTATAACAGGGTCGCGCTCTAGAACAGTTTTAGCGTGAGAACACGTGAGAATAATTGTTCACAACAACTCAGTGTGGGCCTTCTCATATTTAAAATATCTCCTAAACAGAATATAGTCTTACATCACAACTCTCTTTATAACACTATTAGGTATGTTAAAAACATTTAACAATTTTAAAGAAATCATTTTATTATTCTAAAATACTATTATTCAAAAAAGTATCTTATATACCAGTTCACTCCTTTAGAAGCAAAATTCATGTTTGAACTCTTGAAAACATCATAAACGATTACTAGAAAGGTACCTGGACATTGTTAATGAGCGATTGGAGGCTCATTAGCTTCCGGTGTGGCCATCTTCTAATGCCGAGGTCTCTGCACCTTCTCTTAAGATATGTCAAACCGACATTCATCTCCATGGCTGCCTGTGTAATGGGCATGTAGAAGTACCCTGATATCTCTTCTCTCGTTAACATCTTCGAAGAACTTCCACACCCTTTCTGTTTTCCCACGGCAGATCTGCAACTTCTAGCCTTGTATTGTTCCTCCTCTCCATTCACCACCATACTTTTGTCACACAATAGTAAAGGTTGTTGCACCTGGCCTTGACCGCGAAAAATATCCATCATCTCATCATCTTTCCATTCCCCTAATCCACTTCCACGAGGAACCAGAGGACCACAAAAAAACTCATCTGGATATACAAACACATATATCAAAATCAGAATTAATCACCCCATAAACCTGCATTACACAAAACACACACAGACACACTTTGCTGGAACCATGGTGACCTTAAGAAAACTCATTCGGATATACAAATACATATCTCGAAATCAAGAACTCACTCCTCACTTTAATAAACCAACATTACACACACAACATGAGCAACATGAAGATGATCATCACCTTTGACAGGACTGCTTGGCCTTGGAACCAGATCATCCCAAGAAAAAGAATCGTTATTGTCTGGTAATGGTATACCATAGGTACTCGAATCGTACCCCGAAAACCCACTTGAAATAACAACAATAACAACGAAATCAGTCAGTTTAATCTTAACCAAGTACTTGTGCACATAAAAAAAATTATTTAAATTATTCATGAGTCTTATGATATAAAAAATAAAAATTACCTGCAATCTAGAGAAGGGAGGGTGAAGATATCTTCACCAGCACTAGCAGCAGCTTCAGAATCTGACCATGCTTTGGTAGAGTGAGCTGCCATGTTTTCTATATTGTGATTTCAAGCGAAGAAAAAAGAAATAAACCAACGTACTTAAATAGAATATGAAAGGGATTGGCTGTGAAATCAATAATGAAAGCAATTAATTATATGGGATAGTCTTTAGTAGAGTAGCAGAGTAATCAGTAACTTAAAGTATAGTATTTGATTATTGAGGTGTAAATTCTGATGATCATTATCGGTTAAAAACCAAGGTGCCTCTTCATTCAACAAACTGCCTATATACGGTAATGTACAAACACGGAGAGAGTTTATATATTCATGCACAGATTTAATAATTCGGTTTTTCTATGGTGTGCCCATGTGCACACAATAGACACTAAATTCTATGAGTTTGGAGCATTTTTATTGGCCATCTAATCATAAATAAAGATGGCCCCCTGCATTTACATCAAGTCCATCAATTAAAATCCACCAATCTCATCAAATTTAGTGTATAATGTGTGCTCATGGGCACACACTAGAAAGACCCTAATTACTCAATGCCTATGTATCCTCTCGAACATTATATAGCATTCTGTCGTCAAATATAATTTTCGAATGCTGTATATATTTGAGCCTAGTTTTTCTAGAGTATATACCGTAATAGTGCCGAAAATTGATTCGGACTATTCGATATATCTATTTATATTCGGCTCGAAAATATAATAAATATATCATATCTATTTTAAAATGATCCAAATATGACATGAAGATTGAACCTCGATTAAATATAAATCCGAATGTGAGAAATCATATATTTCCGCTCGATCGGATTAAGTCTCGTATTATTTTTTATTGAATGATCCTAACCCGACTATCCAAACACTCAGATATGATTCATCAATTCGTGTCGAATTCGAACTCCATAAATTACATTTTTAATCATATAAATAAATAATCCTCCTTTTATAATTTTTAATTGTCTTATTTAAATTTAAATTATAATAAAATATAATTTATTATCACGCATTAATATATATGTTAATAAACAAACCTTCGGATTCATTAATGGTGCAAGACCAGCACGAATGGGATACCAGCAGACGACTCGTGGTTTTGGAGTAAAGAAAAACTTGGCCAGCAGACGGTTCATCAGCAATGAGGTATATATGGAAGAAAATGTGGAATCTCAAAATCCCATTAAAGTAAAAAGAAAAAGAAAGTAACTTTTTATGGAGAGCTATGACAGGGAGTTTATCTACGAAGGATTAGCTTATTGCGAGAAAGGCTGCAGTATGAAACAGTGGTGCACATATTGGTCATTCAAGCCATTAGGTGTTCTTCTATCAATATTTAGGAAGAGTAGTAGATGAATGCAAAAGGCTGTTACTTAAATGAGGAGATCACAGAACTTCTCTAAATTTTGGGAGAGCCGTGTTATGGGTGACCTTATGCACGGTTCAGTGAGCACTTGTGTATGTGTTTTAATATTTTGTATTTTTCGTATTTTGGGTATTTGGAGGTGGAACACTTGTATTCGCAGATTTATTAATTTTGTGTACTTAATTTTAAATTCGTATTCGATCTGAAATATTTCGTGTATTTTTTGTGCACTTTTCGTGTAATGTAAATATATTAATATAAATTTTATAAAAAATATTCTTAAAATATATTTTTATGTGTGTTTTTACTAAATATAAATAATATATTTATGCTTATATATAATTATATACAAAATTATTAATGTATATATAATATATATCTATTGCATATATAATATATATATCTACAATCTACATATACATATAAATATATATTTTTACATAATTATATATTTGATATATTATAACATATAAGTAATAAAAATTATATACAAATATTTTGTGTACTTTCGTGTATACATAATGAAATCCTTATTTGTGTAATTTCATGTTCATGAACTTTTGTGCTTAATGTGTCGAAAATTAAAATTTTTATCATTTTTTTCGTGTCGTTTCGTATTAGTATGTCACGTGTCAAATAATAAAATCGATGATTAATCATTAATCAATCCTTGTTTCATAGATTGCGAAACTGATTAATATTTGATTATTTAAAAATTAGCCGATTAATCCTTGTTTCATGATTTCACCGATTAAGGCTGATTCCCGTTTTTACAATATTTATATAAACACACTAAATAATATGAGATGTCCAATTTCACCTCACTATTTTATTTTATTTTGAAGTAATGAGTAAGAAAGGTTCCCTGGATAACTCTTTCCGTCATTTTTATGTAATTTGTTTACATTTTAATTTAAGATATATAAAAGATACTTCTACCTGATATTTTCCCTATTTCTTCTTTTATAATTAAAAACTATAACTAAAAACTTTAATTTGTATTTTATATGGGAAGAATCTAAGGGATGAAGTATATTTCTTGTATATTTTAAATTATGTATAAAAAGGTAAAATGATATACAAAATATAATGAATGAGGTATTTAATTGTTGAAGATACCAAATTAAGCAAGTTGCCTAAGTTTAAAAATAAATTTATGAATTCGTTCTATTCCCACATTTCCTCTTATTTTTCTATATACAAGTTGGGTTAAAAACAAACTGAAATCCTGCAAAAAAAAAACTGAAATGAAAACCGGATAAACTAGTGAAATATCGATATACTATTAATTTAAATTTTTGAATAAAAATATATAACTAAACTTAATTTCTAAAGAAATTTAATTAAAAATAATTTTTTTGAAAAAACAGTCAAAGCGACGGGTACAGAGCTACGAAGAGGGATAAAAGCAGCGGAATGTACTGGTTTTTAGGTCCGAGAAATGAAGGATAGTAGTGAAGTGTAATGACTATTTTTATCATTACAACTTTATCATTTTTAAAAGTATTCGTAGCCCCAAATAGGAAAAACATCCCAAAATAGAATGAACAAATGGCTGGACCAGTAATTTTTCAGTCTCCTTCCTGACCACTTACAACTTTACTCAAGACGGATAGAATTGAGTAATGATATGGATATTGATGCGACTGAATAGTAAACTGTCATTGTAGTGTTTGTGTACGGCTTAAAAACGTAGTTTTTGGGTTTATAAATTAGAAATATTTATTCATATCTGTGTGTAAAAAGTCAAAAATCACTTATAAAAAGTTGGGAATAATAATTTTTGTTTTAAGATTTCTGCTTATTTCCCAAACACTTTAATCACTCATAAATCTTAATTTGCTTCTAAATTCTACCCCGTTTTTTTATTTTAAGCAAGAAGCACTTATTTTAAAGTTCACCCAAACGGCCACGTTATTTCTGGTATAAGTTACTCCCTCCGTCCCTATTTATCTGTCCACTTTGGAAGTAAAAATTTGTCCCTATTTATCTGTCCATTTATACTTTCAAGACTAATTTAATAATAGTTTTTCAAATATATCTCCATAATTTCAATTTTCAAAGCTTGACTTATTTAAAACTTGGTTGAATTCATGTTTTCAAGACATAAAGTAGGGGTATTCCACCATTTTCAAGATATTAATTAGAGGTATTTAACGAAAAAGTTCATACAATCAATTTTTTCTTGGTATGTGTTTTTTTCCCCAAAATGGACAGATAAAAAGGGACGGAGGGAGTACTTATCTTTGTTGCGCGCACTTGATATGCGCCAGTTACTAAAACTGGAATTTTCTCTCATTTTTCAGAGGAAATTAAATACTTCTGCCCCTGTGCTTTTCTAGCTAAGTTGACCATTAATATTAGATATCTTGAAATAAGGCTTTTTGCTTAAAGAGCTCGAGGTCTCGCAGTAGTACTTATCTGATGTATAGTTACTGTCCATCAAGCTGTCTCATGTATACAAGATATGTCAATTCCTGTGCTTTATTTTGTGTGACTATCTTGTTTATTCTCGAAAATGATACTGCATTTTACAGGTTTCTCAGAACTTTGCTTTCTGCCATCCTGTATGGTTAGCCATTTGAGAGTGGGGATTTCATTTCAAATCTAAGTATTTGATGAAATGATATATTTGAATATGAAAAAAGTGGAGTTTTATATGTAATCCACAATATTCAGATACTAGTGTATTAATCACTTCATCTCAATCATTTTTTTAATTTAAAATATACATAATAATATGACATAATTCAATTAATCTGTACGATTCCACGTGATGTAAGCTCTAACCCATTACCTTTTCTAGTTTTTATTTATAAGTTATTAGACCTTTTTAATTAAAAAGTTGATATGTGATAATAATAATCGTAACTTTCAAAAAAAAAAATAATAATTGTAACTATTCCCGTTCGAATACGAGAATCTACGCAAAAAGAAAAAATCAAACGAACTTGCAGGAGGCACTAGGCAAGAGGCGCTAGGCAGCACGGATCTAAAAACAAAATCTTGAAAATATCAAGTAAATTTTCGAAAAACACTTATATATTTTTATATTTTAAAATAATTTAATAAAATTTAGAATGAATAAAAAATATAAAAAAAAATTTTGGAGACACATGTTCATGTACGTCTCGCTAAATCCGCTAAATCCGCCAGAAAGGAAGGAGGAGTATATATAACACAGATTTGTTCGGACCTACCTGAGTCGGCCCTACGTCGATGTCGAAGTTCAAGAATAAGTTTTGGGCTTGGGTACGTATTTGCTGGATGATGTTGAGCCCATTGCCATACGAAGTAAACTCATAAAGTTTTTTTTTTGAAGAAAGTGAACTCGTAGGTTTTCTTGGACTGGATCAGCTGGGAATCACTGTGGCCCGTGGGCTTGAGGCCTAGTCGTTGAGATACTCCTGGGCCCCAAACAGGAGAACGAAATATACTCAAATATCTTGAAAATTTTATTTCTTATTTTATATAAATATTTATATGATTATATAGACATTCATATAGTTTTGTCATTTAAACTGTACAAGTAAATTTCTATCCCTACTCATTTGTATTTATACATATTAATTATCGAAACTAAGATATTAAATCTAAATATAAGGGGCTGTTTGGCTTAACTTAAAAAAAGTTGCTTCTTGCTTAAAATAGATAAGTGGATTATAAGTGATAAGTGATAACATATTTTTAAGTTAGTTGAGTGTTTGGGTAATGCGATTTATAAGTGTAGAATGTTTGATGATTTGTACACAATAACAAAATAAGCTGGAGAACAGAAAAGAAGTTGGCCAGACCAACTTCTTGTTTCAGTGCTTAAACTCCTAAAATAAGCCTTCCGGCTTATTTACCCAAACACCATCACAGAAGCTGAAGCAAACTTATAGTGAAAAGAAGCCACTTAAAATCTGCGCCAAACACCCATAATATCTTTTTCTGAACATATTAAATCTAAAATTTTGATATGAATACATCCGTCTACATGAGCAAGTCTGGTTAGTCAGTGAATTTTTTTCCGTTTGATTGCTAGTTCTTTGATTGTTCTTGCTTTTTCATTGATTTTCTTAATAAATCTCCTTCTTCGGGGAAAGTTTTCTTAGATCTATAATACCGAAACTTTTGATTTTCGTTCTTATTCGCTTCCAGAGGCTTTTTTAGATTTGTGAGGGGATCGATTATCTCCTGCGCGCTGTGGTGCAGATCTAAGTGTTTTGGTTTGTTTTGATTATAGTTTGATTTCTCTCCTTGGTGAAAGTGTGTGATTTTTCTCTCCTTTTGTGAGAGTGGTTTGGATTTATCCATAAAACCTTTCGGGAATTGCATTTGTGGTTGATAGCTCATACGGAGTTTTTGGAAAAGATGGTGAAGACAGAATAAGGATCAATACATGTACTATCGTCAATTTCAACATCGCTTATTTGTCTCATCTTGGTATGAAGACATGCATGTTAATTTTTTTTTATGTTTGTTCGACTCGATCATTCTTGTAGATGCCGTATGACTATTGTTTATTGAATTATTTCCTTTTGTTCAGAAAAAAAAAGATCGTGAAAAAACAATCTTTAGATAATCATATTTCTTAGACGTACTAAATACAACTCCATGAATGTTTATCGTTAAATTTTGATAAATTTGACTATAAAAAAGTTAAAACAAAATTATTATTCTGAGATATAGGGTGTATATTTTAATATAAACACAGCTTAAAATAAAAATGAAAAAACTCAATTTACACGGCTGCATTTATCATTTCGATTCTTTCAAACTTCATGTGAATCAGGCAATCAGCTAAATCGAATAAAAATTACTCGTACCATTCAGACGAGCACGTGGAAAGAAATAATAGGACTCGTTGCCTTGCAATTATTTTTAAAAAGGGGACGTTAAAGAAGGGAAAAAACAATGGAAAGCGAAGGGTACAGAAAAGCAACTGGGAGAGCGCAGTGCAGTGCAGGGCGCAGAATTAAAATGCACGCACGGTTTCCTCTGCGCTTCATCCTGTACGTGGGGGACTTATTTACTGACTCGCACAGTCACATGCAGTACAACTTGTCTTCTCGATTCAATTATTCTCCTTTTTGCCGGAGAATTTAACTGTGTTTGGGGTAGTGTTCTAAAAGTCGGCGATTAATCGGGATTAATCGTTGATTAAGCTCCATCTCGATTAAGCGTTAATCGGGTTAAAAATCGTTTTTTAGTTAAAAATCGGTACAATCGGTCAAAAGTCGGTAAAAATTCGGTCAATTATAATTTTTTTTAAAAAAATTGAATTTTATTTTGGAAATTTAAAATTAATTTCATTAAATTAAAAAATAAAAAAGATGTAGATTTTTGTGTGAAAACTTAAAAAAAACATATATTATTTTCTTAATGGTATATTATTTTATTTTTAGTTAAGTTTGTTGATGATATTAGTTATATATATGATAAAAAATATGTTTCTGATATATAAATTTATCCTATTTTGATTTTATAAAATATATTTGACATAATAGTTTTTTTTTTGAAATTATATTTGACATAATAGTTATATATAAGTTTATACATAATATTTAATTATTCCGATTAATTGTCCGATTAATCATTCCGATTAATCCCCGATTATCCGATTAATCCCTAGACAGTACCTTCACCGACTAAGTCTGATTTCCGCTTTTTACAACACTAGTTTGGGGTAATTATTTAATTCCTTAAAAAAATTTAAATCATTTTTTTTGGAATAGCCAGAAATTTATCATTTTTATTTCTTCTAAAATTATCTTTTTTCTTAATTTTAAAAGTGGAAAATAGTTTCTTTGGTTATATATTTAAAGAATTATTTAATACTTTGTTATGATGAATAATATAAACTCTGTGACTGTATTAGGTAGGGCCGTGGTGTTACCGTATGCATACGGCACATATACACCGGTGTATAACTGGAAGTGGCCTCTTTTGATTGATTACAACCGGTTTTCTAAAAATGCCCGATATAACCGATAAATCCCCGATTAATCCTCTGCAAGGTCGGTCACCGATCTGATTTTTGAAATCCGATTAATCCTTATATATATTTCATAATCGAAGTATATGTGATAAATTATTAAAATTAAAATACTATATTACTTTAAATATGAATAATTATAGAGTTTATGAATATAGTAAATATATTAGTTACTAAATAGCTAATATAATAATAACTAAATATTAAATAATATTTTAGTATTAAAATAAACCCGATTTTAACTCCGATTAATCCTTTCGATTAATCCCCAATTTTCGATTAATCCTCGAATCAGTAGCTCAACCGATTAGGTCCGATTCCCGATTTATGTGACACTGATTACAACAACTTACAAGTAATTGATGGCTTGAGGCTCGAGTCAGTAACCAAAAATGTGTACTCTTTTTCTTCCTTTTTTTTTCTATATATAATAAAACTAGTTGAGAATCGCGCGTTGCGACGGTCTATAAAAACTATATTAATTGTTTAAAAAAAGAAAAAACTATATTAATAATCTAATATTAATATTTGTAGAGTGCAATAATTTTGTGGCTGTTTATAAAAAATATATTAATAATTAAAAATTAATATTTGTATGATAAAATAAATTTAATGTTATAAAAATCTTGATGTAATACCAAAACTAATATATAAAATTGCATAATTGGACTATAATTCATGATGAAAAAATGAAAATAAATTTCTACACCTAATTAACAATTTAAAGCACGACGAATCTTAATTTTTGTGTGTTTTTTTTCAGAAAAGTAATCATGTTCTTACATTGTCATCTTTCTCCAATTATTTTTGATTGATTGTGCACAAAAACATGTAACTTATATTCGTGAGATAGCAGTCTATAACTATCCTTGCGTGTAAGAACCTTTATTTTTTAATACTGTATAAACAGCCTTCACTTAAAAAGTGTTCGAACGAAGCAAACAGATAATGCATGAATAATATTTTCCTGTACACAAAGTAAATCATATAAAAATTAACAACAACAAACATGTCTGATGAACAAAACAAATATTATAAAAGAACAAACAACAAACATACATCACTAATACTTAATTTATTGATATCATCCATCAATATCATGTCAAGACTATATTATTCTCCCGTGTTTGGATTTGTCGACTCCCACAAAGTGGTCTATAACTACCTTTACTTGTAACAACCTTTATTTTTCTTAATACCGTATAAACAGCCTTCACTTATTGTTGAAGAAGAACGGCACCACCGAGTTAGAAATCGAGCAAAAGAACTATCACCAGAGAGAGGCGGGGTTGTGGTATTGAGAGAGAGTAAGTTGTGTTTAGATGATCCAAAACCCTACAACCTATAGGGATATTTATAGGTGCAGAGAAATTTGTCTGCTACTCTTTCCCATAATTAAATAATTTGAAACAAAATCAGATTATAACATTCAAGCTGCTATATTCCATAAATAATCTGAAACAAAATCAGATTCTGAAACTTGCTTCTAATATATCCGAAACTAAAAAAAGCAATTCTAATTTTTGATATTTTTATCCGAAAATTCCAAAAAATTAGAAAAATAGAACGGAGCGATGTGAGAGGCGCCATCTACACGCCCCTCGCTTCTCCATAAATAATCTGAAACAAAATCAGATTCTAAAACTTACTTCTAATATATCCAAAACTAGAATAGGTAGTTCTAATTTTTGATATTTTTCATCCGAAAATTCCAGAAATTATGAAAATAGAACGGAGCGATGTGAGAGGCGCCATCTACACGCCCCTCGCTTCTCCTTTATATAAAAACGAAATCAGATTAAAAATTTTAAGTTACTGTATTCCATAAATAATCTAAAATAAAATTAGATTCTGAAACTTATTCTAATATATCCGAAACTAAAAAAAGGTAGTTCTATCGCTTCTCTTTTATATAGAAACAAAATCAGATTAAAACTTTCAAGTAATATGAAACTTGCTTCCAATATATCCAAAACTGAAAAAAGTAGTTTTAATTTTTAATATTTTTCATCCAAAAATTCCAGAAAATTAGTAAAATAGAACAGAGCGATGTGCGCCACCTACACGCCCCCTCGCTTCTCCTTTATATAAGTATATTGATTGATAGTACTCTATGATTCAATGTTAATAAAAAACGTGCTTGAATCTCAATGATCCTATTATTTCATTACATATTCAGTCGAAATTATTTCATTATCACTTGCTTTGATGTAGATTTTACTATGTAACAGTATATATATACTTTTAAATTTTAAATTTTCCTTGCTATATTAGTTACTCTACGAATCTCTATAATATTTTACTAGTATTTCTTTTCTCTATCGAATTATTATTTATCAACTATGTTATTTTATCTGTTGATTTAAATTTTTTTCCATGATTTTGTTATCTCTATAAATATTTATTTCCTTTGTTCCGTGATTTCCAAATATTTGGACGGAAAGCAAAGTACACTCTTTTTGGATATTTGATTATCAAACATTAAAATTTAGAGTTTTATATCAAAATGTCAATTTCTCTCCTAAAAAATAATCAAGTATGTAGTGAAAATTGTGATTTAATTGAGTTTCGATAACCACTTAATAATTTTTGATGATAATGATGAACATTTTGATATAATATCTTCATATTTATTTTTCTAGAAACTAAAAAAAATCTCATGATACATGTTTTAACAAGACTCCTTAATACTTGTTCTTAGAACGTTAAGACATATGAAAATAGAGCAAGTATTTTTTTTTTTTTTTGACAAAAAAATAGAGCAAGTATTAGTTAGCCCTATGCATGATAACCACATATATATATATGGCCGTTTCCGTTTGAGCATTTTACAAGTTAAAAAAAATATATTATTTTCAGACATATACATAAAGCATCTCCCCACGTGTTGCCAAAGTTCATGTGCTAAAAGCACTCTTCCTTGCCCTTCTATTAAAATTATAAAGTTGGTAGTATAAAGTTGTCAATTAATGTTAGTCAATTTTCTTTTCTCGATACCTATCCTTTGTCTCCTTCGAATACCAGTGTCATTTGCAACTTGCGGGCACTCCCGGACTCCCGGTTGAGAGGGAGGGTAATGAAGTCGACAGGACCCAACAAATTTGGTGGTTCAAAAATTATATAATCCATATATTATTACTAGTGTACACCAGTCCATTAATAAAAAAGTAACTTAAATTTCTTATTAAATATTTATTATTTTAATTTCGGTATGTTAGTTGTGCCTATCATATCCTACGTGACTATGTCTTATTTTAAATTAATAATACTATTATTTAATCTCCTGACTGCTACACATTGTTGCAATCACATATAAATATCATCAAACATATGTTCGATCTTTTGTTTTTTACATTATACACACACTAACTCAACTGAATAACATCAAGAAGCGGTCGACGAAGTTGTATTTCATAGTTTATTGTTATTTGAATTATTGTTATAATTGAGATGTTTTATAAATTATTTTCTTTTTTAAGTAGACTAAAATTTGGATTTGCATTGATTAAAAAAGTTTAAGGTCTATTTTCACTTTCGCTCTCAAAAGGTATGGAACAACTCTGCATGCAAGCAGTGGCGGATCCAGGATTATATTTCAGTGGGTTCCTTAAATAATATATGGTACTCCTCAAATCACGGAAAGTCAAAACGACTATTATAAAAGAAGGAAGTAACACTAACAACCACTTTTTGATGAAGTAGTGGATTCTTATAAGCTCTAATCACATTAATAATAATGGCCCCTCTGCATGCACAATCTTCGACATTTAAAATTTCTCATCTAAACAAAAAGTAGTTGTTAGTGTGAGTCCGTAAACACACACTAGAAAAACCATTTTTCCATTTAGGAGAAAACATTGTTTGTTTGTTTAATTATTTCTAAGTTAACATTAGTTTTGAGTCTAGGCTTAAAAAGAGGTTCAAGTCCAAGCTGAGTGGGGTCCTGTGCACCCACTCAAGCTAATGTGCATCCGCCCCTGCATGCAAGCAAGCAATTATGGATGCTCTCCAAAATACTATAAGAGCATCTGCATCTTGAGTAGAAGTTGACAAGGAGTTATCAGCGGGCAATCTATTAAAATTACATGGTTGGCAAGAGGTTGTCGAAGAAGATTGAGTAAACTTAGCAACTTACCCAAATGATTAAAAGTGAAAAATAAAATACTATCAGAACAATTTTTTTTAGTTCACGAGTCATTTGCAATTTAGGTCACTGAACCACAAAATTTTCAAACATTATTAATTATTAAAGTAGGATGTTGCCAAACTAATAAAAAATTGAGCCAAAATTAAATATTAATATATATAATGATTTGACAACTTTTTATTGGACATTGCTTTATAGAAACTGAATAAAGATAATTATGAATATTTTTTTTGAAATTTATAACTTATTATATTAAACCATTTTAAATCATACTCCCTCTATCCCTCTCATTTCTTTATACTTTTTTGCATTCCTCGACACGCATTTTAATGCGCATATAAAACATAGTTATATAACTATTTTTTCAATTTTTTTTTGTATAAAAGTTTAGATACTAAATTTTTATTCAAAAGAAAAAAAAGTTTAAAATAATTTATCAAACTATATTTTATGAGAGCATGCGTGCTGAGCCCCCGTTCCCAATGTAAACAATTGAGGGTGACGGGGGGAGTATTTCATTACCTCAAGTTCACTGTAATAGCTCCTGTTCTGCACGGGGTCGATGGTGGTGCCTGGTGCGAATGGAGTGGGCAAAATGGATCAAGTGAGTTGGCACGAGCAGGCACCATTACTGTTTAGACTAGTATATTCCATCTTCACACTGCACCATATCTTTGTCTTCTTTTAATAATTTTACATAAATTGAATCAAAGAAACCCACCACTAGTATACGATACCACTCCCCTCCACTTCTTTGACCACGCACTGTTTCTTTCATTATCGCTTTCTCCCTTCGGCAAAAGTATGTAGGACGGAAGAGTACCTCGCACCTTTTACCTCCTGCATCTCTGCACATGATCACCCCCTTTTCAACACTGTTCAACCTATTTTTATGGGTCCGGATCCTTATCAAACGATTGTCGTAACCATTTATCTGGTTAAAAATTGTGTGAATCCAGCACACGTTTTTTACGAGATTTTAGTCAAAATCAGCTTGGAAGCTTTATAATTGAGTATCCAGATGAGTCAGAGTCGAATTCAGGATCCGGGACAACAGAGGATAAATCTTTAAACATTTAGGTTATACTAGTTATATTATACAAAAAATGTGAAAATTTTGGAATCTTGGCCGAAGGTCTTATCCGTCTCTAGTCAGATTTGCCCGCATGTTCAACAGAGTTAGCAAGGGCTGACTTGGCTCTAAGCTAGTGAGCTAAGCTACTCTTCAATCACAGAATGAAGGGCCGATCACTTCCCCCTAAGCTAGTGAACTATCTAATCTCCAGTCCCAAAAATGAACGTTTCTAACTGAAAGGGTCTATTAACACCTAAACATAAAATAGCACATAACATGTAAGGCCCCTAGTATCTTCAGGTTTAGGACAAAAACTTCAACGTTAGGTGTGCACCACATTAGGGTCATGCATCATAATGGTTTCAACAGATTTATTAGCTAGATAATACACAATAAGACAATGACTAAAGACCTAATTAAGTATCTGGCCATTATATAATCATAATTCTATCTTTCCAGATACCTTATGTGACCATCTAGGACAGAGCCAAGATGGCTACTGCTGCTAGTTGGCAAGTGCAGTCATGAGTGGTGGAGATGATACTTATGAACAGTCTAGCAAATAACAGATCAGATACATTATCCGAATCGACGACTTGTTTTAGCCCTCACAGATGCAACCATTAATTAGATACTAACAGTACTCTAGCACAGTAATTAACACAAGACAGATACAGTAATAATTAACAAGCTAACTCCAGGTACTAAGAACACATACCCGCGACACGTTGACAGATACAGTTGCCCGTGATTTCAGCAACTAGTTAAGCAAGTTAGTTAGGATGTCACATTTAATGATGATTATTTAGAAAAGGATTCTTAATTATAGAGATCTGCATTATTGTGTGGATAAGTACTTGACATGACATAGACTAAAAGTCTTAAACGCATAAATTTATTCAGTAATGTAAACAGTTGCGTGACTCAAATACGACTGAGCTTCTCTGATTCCATAGACTTCCTAACACGAATGGTGCATCTATGACAGTATGGATTCTTCTCCGTGCTTCTTCTTCCTTTGCACTCACAGTTGTAAACAAGCACCAGTACTACAACATATGTACCGGAGATAACCTATTGCTAATCAAAACCTACCGATATCTGTAAAAACGAAATTTTTAGGATCCATTTACTTATCACCGCGCTAAAAGCAGCTACTTGTTGGAGATGGCGCGCTGATACCATTTTTTAGGATCGAAGCGCTTATCACTACACCAAAAGCAACTGCTTGTCGGAGATTGGCGCAACTATAACCTCCACAGTTTAGCAGCGAGCGCCACGTTTCGAGTTAGGGAGATGCTAGACACCACAACAGAAACACCCTAATGCTTTAAAACAGAATGCAGATATAAGACCGAGAGTCCCAACTCCTAAATAAATTAATATGGAAGTGGTAAGTGGCCAAGAAAATGGGGGACTAGAAAATTAAAAGAAAGATGGATCAATGTAGACATTGTCTGCCCTGTGGCCGTCTTGATCAGAACGCCAATGTGTAAACCCACAAAGCCACCTTATTATAATATTCATCGAACTAATTGAGCACAACTGATTAAACTATTAGTAACAGCAAAGAAGAACAGCTCGACAGATTTAAGGGACATGATAAACATGTATTGTGCCACCATATATGGATGTGATAAGTTTTGCATGAAGCTGTAAATTCGAGTTCTGTACAATTTACTCCATCATCTCTTCTACATTGTTCTATCCTTTTAATTTCTCGTTTCCTCTTTCATTCTTCGATCTTAAGATTCTGGAGAATGATCATCTTTATGAGCAGTGAACAATATGTATGCCTAATGTAAATATTTCAATTCTCTGAGGAAAATTATAAATAAATATTTGTATAATTGTATCACTATATAAGTAATTGTGCTCACAAGTATACAATATATTCAAACATGATCACACGAGTATATATAAATTAAGATCAAGTAATGCAAACACAAATTCTTTGTACAAACCATGAATCTCCTTTGTCTCGATTCGTCTTGAATCTTGTTGTATTAAAGTTGTGCATCAATTAAGCACCAGTAGTAGTACGCGAATAAGAATTAGTTGAAAACGACTCATCAGAAACTACCTCATCCACTTCCCTCCTATGGAAGTTCCTGTGGCAACCGCAAGCCGCGCAGTTCAGCGCTTCTGCTGAGCCTTCATCTCCATTCGCCATGAATTCTCTGCATCCGTCCACAGCGTACCCTCCTATGTTGGCCGCATGATTCTTCTGGCATTCTGCGTACCTCACGCCTCTCGCCATTGATGTGCTGTTGCTCCTACCAGATCCGCCTCTCGATCTCACTACCACTTGACGCTTCTTCATCAGCTATCAGTTCGATTATGTAACCCTAATTAATCAGCCGATCTTCTTGAAAATCAGATCCGTGTATATCAGATCCAAGAAGATCAAGATATATTTATGGTAGCTGTGAACAAGTTGCAGAAGAAAGAGGCGGCAGCACAGCTAGCTGGTGGGCGTCTTACGCTAACCCTAACATGTTCCGGTATTTAACAAAAATGCACGCTAATAAAAGTATTGTGTATAGTGAGTTTTTGAGTTTCCCCTAGCTAGAGAAGTTCATATTTATAACATGAACTATGAGTGGCCTTATTCTATCGTTATTTCATGTCGTTTTACTTCATAATTACTTTGTATAATGTTCTTTTCTCAATTATATGAATTTGATGCCCAGCTTGCTGGCCAATTACAGCATGCCACCTAATGCGTGAACTATTGAGTCTATTGTGTGAAAAGCAGCACAGCCGAGACACTAAAATTTATTAAATAGTGCTGCAAACACATATAAAATTGGCCTCGTAATTAAAACTAATGGGATGTCATAATTGATATTTTATACACATAACATATTTTTCGTATCTATTACTCCCTCCATCCCATATTAGTTATTGATACTGAATACACAATTTAAATGACAAAACAGTTATTGTAAAAAAAATTGACTACTCAAATTTTTATAAGTAATTGACACTTTGCACCCTTCATGTTTAGGTGTTTTTTCGATTTGATCTCCAATAATTAATTTTTTTGACAATATGCACTGTAAAGTTTAAAATGTGCTTCGACCAACTCTTTGACCATATTTCGTCAAATTGACTGTTAAAATTAACAGAGGCAGAGGTAAAATAGTAATCTAGGGGGCGGGAAGAGGGGTTCGATGATAGAGCAGTTGTATTTTCTGATTTTATTGAAATGTGATTTAACAGTCAATTTGACGAAATATGGTCAAAGGGTGCAAATCGAAACGCTTTTTAAAGTGTGGGGTGCATATTGCCAAAACAAATTGTTTGAGACCAAGTCGAAAAAGTGCCTAAACTTAAGGGGTGCAAAGTGTCGATTACTCAATTTTTATTTATAAGAAAAAAGAATAGATAATATAAATTATAAGAATAAACAAAAGATATATTTTAAAATAGGTGTTCAACATATATTAGTTTATTGGGATGTAATGGAGTAACAAAGTTCGACAAAAGAGAAGGTATACATAAAATGCTACTAAACAAGTAAAAAGTAGACTAGAGTTGAGAAATAAATTAAGATTATTAAATTGTTTGGGGAAAAAATAAAAATTCTGAAACAAAATTAGCATTCTTAACTTGTTAGAAATGCTTCTGTTTTTATGCTAACGGGTTAAGAAAAATTAAAAACAATTTCTTATAAAAAAGTTAGCAGCACACTTGTCCCAAACCGTCACTATAAGTCTATAACTGCTTTAAGGCCAACTACTCTAGCATATAGCCTATAGGCATGGCTACTTACCAATTGTTCCCACACCTAAAGGAGAACTTGGCGCTCAACTGAACCCGTCTTTTTAATAATGGAAAAACTTGTCGGGTCACCAAACCCATCTTTTTATTTTGGAGTTTTAAACGCAAGTCCAGTAGTACATATATACATAGGTATTATAAAATCAAAATTAAAAATTTTCATTTTAGCGTTGAACTACTATAAAATACCGCAATAGTTTATTACTTTATTGTATATATGACAAACATATATACTATAAAAAAGTTTTTAGAGTAGATTATTCTTTGATATGTTTGTTTTTTTTAGAATGGACATGTAAAAAAAGATGGAAGAATATTAACTGAAAAAAATATTTATACAAATGAATTTTAAATCGCCTCCACCTCTGATCCTGACCATCACCAAAATTCATCAATATAGTGTAATTAAGGGTACGTTAATTTATTTATTAAAAAGTTGTATAAGTCGAGAGGGGATGAAAAGTCATGTGCTCATCCGAGAGGTTGGAAAAAGATATGAAGGTGGTTGGAGAGGAGAAAAGAGATCAGAGGTGAAGAAAAGGAAAAGAAGCAAGGAGCGGAAGACCGAGAAAAATGCGGGTGCAGAAGATGGATATAACATCTACACTAATAATCGAGTCGAATAAACAATAAAGTTAAACAATATTTTGAAAATAATTTATATACAGATACAAATATGCGATTCATGCATTCTTGTTGAATCACCGACATCCTCCTTAGCATAGCCTAACAGAGCTATTATTTGAACTATCGATCAAAATTGCGATTTCATCATCAAATTAAGACTCTCGCTTACAATTAAGAAGCAAAAAACAAAGCTTACATCAAGGAGAGAAAACAACTCGAAAATCGAAATAAAAACAAACTCAAAATAAATGAAAATAAAAGACTTAGATTTGAGAGTCGAAATCACAAAATAGACTATTAACTCTTATATTTGATAAACTCCGCTTGAATCGAATAGAAAAGTGAACTGAAAGCTCCGATATACATCTAAAAAAACAAACCAATGGAAAAAATTCTTTTGTGAAAGAGGATAATATTGAAAGAAATAAATCAAATAAAATAGTGTTCGAGGCTTCCACCGGTGAAAGGATGAAGACGGCTACTTCAGAAAGAATTTTAAGATTCTTAGAGAGAAGTTCTATTCGTATATCAAGACTTAAAATTTTGTTCTAAATTTTATATAGTCTTGCTTGCAATTATAGTTGAATCGGATAAAACCACTCCTTATGATTTGATTTGAATTGTCACCTGAATCGTAAAAACCTGCACGATATGTTGTCAGTGGATATGATAGTTGACCAAATAGTAACAATTTAATCTGGAAATAGGGCAGTTGATTACAGTGAAATTTGTAATCCTTTCTGTCGAAGATAACATTTTTTACTGATATATGGGTCCAGCATAAATTATGAAAGAGCACATATTCAGAATTTTAGAAGAGGGAGACTTGAAAGCTGAAGCACTACCTGGCTACAAATACCGATTATTCTGGTATGGGAACAGCACACATGCGAAACTGAATGTCCAGTACTCTGAAGTCTGAATGAGTCTCTTTTCTTTTCTAACGAGGAAGGCAAAGATGTTTTTGATAATGCCCGCAAATGAGCATGTGTGAGGAGGACTCTAAATTTTAAAAGATTCTCAAAATTCTCATACTATTTATATTCATATCTATAATATATCATTAAAATTAAGTACATATATATATAGACTCATGATCAAATAGAAACCACTTTTAATATAAAAACTAGAAACCAATAAAAGTTAGTGATATTCTCAGTACAATTTAGTAGTATTCTCTTTAGAATTTAGTGACATGTGTTGTAAGAATTAGTGAAAACTTGCAGAAACTGCTCAGAATCTCTAGATTTGTTCCATAAACTGCTCTGAATCTCCAGATCTATTCACGTTTTCGATTCAGATGATGGTGACGGTGGTGGAAATTGTGGAGGTGAAGGTGGAGATGGAGGAAGGATGATTGTAGCGGAGGTTTGGGCGGCTTGAAATAGGGGGTTAGAGCGTTGCCGGAATAGTGGTGGCTCCGCCATGTTTTAAAGTTGAGCCGAGGTGGAGAAAGAAGTATGAACGGGGCTGAAAGACGTTGAAGTAGCAACCAAGATGGAGATGGTGAAGATAGAGGTGGAGATTGTGTTGTTGGAGAAATAATGGAGGTGGAGATGGATGTGGTGGATATGGAGGGGGCGGGCGACAATGAGGTGGTGGTGGTTATGGAGGAGGTGACGACGGAGGTGGTGGCAGTGGCGGATGTGGAGGTAGGGTTGGTGAAGATGAAGGTGTGGTTGGTGAAGATGGAGATAAAGATGGGGTTGTTTAAGAATTTAGTGATATTTGCTTTAGGATTTAGTGATAATCCAGCTTGGTTTTTAGTTTGTAGAATAAAGAGGTTTCTATTGAAGTAAGACTCTATATATATATATACAAGTTTGATTGTTTATCTGCGGTCTGCTATGTTATATTTTTATATTTATTTTATTGAAAATCTAAGATTCGAATCTGTTAGCAAATATATTAATATTTTATTAATTTAAACACATAAGAAAAATCGTCCATCAATAACTATTATAACAACGTATTATAACAACGTGAACAAGAACAACTTCAATATCAATAACTATTATAACTACATCAACACGGACAACTTGAATTTCTTAGAATTTTAACTCCTACCATCAATTACTAAAAAATAATTTCTATACACATTGCACTCTGAATGTTATATAATGAAGATGAATATCATATAATAGAGATGCTACTCTATCAAATACATACACCAGATTTCGTTAAGTATTAACGAGTATACATTAAAAACGCTATACATGCTCACATATCTATATATAAAAATAGCACGAGTTATAATTTAATATATAATTATTTTCATTTAGAATAGAAATTTGATAATAATATTTGAAGCTATTAATTATTTTGCTCCAAATTAACAATATCGATCCGAAAAAAAAAACTGACTACACATATTATTTGCATATATAAATACAGAGCTATTGTTATAGTTTTTGTTGGAGAAATGACCCTATAATTAAGCTTGATCGGAGAATAATGAAGATAGACAGTAAAGATCAGTTCGTGGGAATGGTATCTTGTTCCTTCTATCATTTTATGAATAAAACGATAAATAGACAAGTATGTCTGATTATTAAGTAAATGTATATATATGATAAAATATCAAAATTAATAATTCTTTTAATTCTTTGCAACTTTTTTAAATAAAAAAATAGTACATGTTGGCTGAACAAACGACAATAAAAATAGATACAGTGACCGCCCTATTTTACTTGTGTGTTGTGTGTAATGATTTGTAGTGGCAATTTTCATGCTATAACCAAACAAATAAGTTACTGTTGAGTAGAAAATCTGAATTAATAATTCAATGTAATTGTTTAAGTGTTTCTAGTGTTTAAAAGCCATATATGGTGATTGGATTCGGAATCAGTCGTGATCGGAAGATTTGATAGTGAAGGCGGAACAAGGCAAAAGCACAAGGCCCAACCGACAAGCTTTGCGCACCATATATATGCTTCTGATTTTGTTGTTCCCTTTGCCAGAAAAAACGTACAAAACAAATTTAAATTGTGGACTTGTTATACAAAATTATGAGTTGTCATTAGAATTCATTTTGTGAAATTTAATCTGTGTTCTCTAATTTTTTTTTTAGGCGACGAAAAGAAGAGAAGGGAGTCTAAGAGAAGCCGATTATAATGAGCTGCGGCCGCTATCTTTGGATACGGGTTAACCCACGAGCTCTGGTCCAGACTGAACCAATTTAAGCCGAGTCTTGATGTATAAGAACAAGAAAACTATATTTTATTAGATTTGTTCGTAAAAGAAAATTTGAAATAAGAAGATATGAATGTGTTTGTAGCTAATTAAGTATATAATTTTCATGTTATTTATGTATATTTTTATAATTTGGTTGATTATTAAATAAAATAAAAACAGTCCGTGATAATTATAATATTTATATAATATGATATGTAAATAGTAGTTTTAGTTAAAATTTGAATGTTGGAATTAATAAAAAAATAATATCATATCGGAAATAATTGGTAATCCAAATTTGAATTTCTAAATCACAATTACAGGAGATAACCTCAATTGTGTAAATAGTAATTCAGATCAAAATTTGAATGTTGAAATTGATAAAAAAAGAAAAAGAGAGAAGGTTAGAATAGGAAATAATAAGTAATCCACATTTAAATTTTTGAGTTCTGTTTCGTCTTACAGATGAAATAATAAGCAATAATAATTATTTTCAGAAAATAAATAAGCAATAATACTAATGCATGAGACATGCAAAGGAGTAATTTAAAATTCGAATTTCAATATTGATGCAAGGAGATTAGGGCAAACCGATCCAAAAATCCAAATTTGGGGCAGATTACCCCAAATTCTCCTCCAGCAGTGATCAAAAAATATCCAAATTTGGATCAGTGAACAGTGATGATCCAATTGGATCATCACTATTCACTGATCCAAATTTGGATCACCTACTTTATTATAAAATAATGATTATTTTTATATTTTTCGTTTATCGGACTTAAATTAATTTGTGATTATTAATACTTAATTAATAATAGTTCATAATTAATAATTAATAAAATTAATGTTTTAGTAAAAACTTAGAATAATAGGAAAGCAAATTTCATTGAAATTAAAAAAAGAGTACATTACATGCATAAAATAGAAAGTACATAAAATGCATAAAATAAAATTACAATACCGAGAAATGACTAGAAAATAGTAGATAAATATAAATTTTGATTTAGTCGAACATATTATTCCTATTTGCTCCGAAATAATCAAAATATTATCCGTAACTATTCATATTATTTTGAGATCTTTGAGCTTCATCTTCATTTCCTTGATTTTGAGATACTTTGATCGATGTTAAAAAATAATTAAATTAATTAATTAATTATGATACAAGTATTTAATAATGAATAAAAATTAAATTTAAGATTATATGGTTTAATATAAAATTTATGTAATATAATATACAAAAAATAATTTGGATCAGAATTTGGATCACGCGCTGGAGTTGGTCAGAAATTTGGATCAGAATTTGGTTCAGTTGGTGATCTAAATTTGGATTTTTATGTCACAACTGCTGGAGATGGCCTTAGACCCAACTCTGAGAATATTGTTAGAAGAATCAATGTTGAAGGAAGGTTTTCCGTCGTCAAACTGTACATCAGTTTCTATTAAGCTATCGTGTGTAGCGCTTGGTCACAATAGATCCGGTACATTAATGAGTATGTTTTCTAAAAATAAGTTCTTATATTTTTTTGAAAAAATATGTGTTTTTATAATATTTTTGAATATAAATATCGAAAATGTGTTTTGTATTTATTATTTGATAAAAAATAAGAATTTATTTCAAAAAATACAATTTAATGTACTTTTATCCGTACAAAAATCCTTATTTTAAAAATAAGATTAAAGATTCTAATATTACTAGCAAAATTGCCCGTGCTTCGCACACGGCAATTATTTCAATTTAGTTATTATTTAAAAAATGATAAATTTCATTACATTAATATAAATTTAACTTTTTATAGAAGATTTTTATTAAAGGATTTTGACAATATTGATGGTATCAATCGGTTTTTAGTGCGCATCTAAAACCACGGCGTTGTTGATAACACAAAATATTTTATTTTATTGTTTTTTTAAACTAAAATATTTTATTTTATTATTTGACTTAAAATCTATATTACTCAAATTTTATGTTATGATATAGTAAGTTACAATTAAGTCTACTGCATATTTTCATTCAACCAACATAAATATTAATTAAATATGTGTTTTCAAATTAATTAATATGTGTTTTTAAATTCCCTACCTTGTTAGTTATGTATGAAATATAGACAATATTATTAATGTAATTTTTGGAACTTCACATATGGACAATATTTTATTATTTTTTTAAAATATAAATTTTTAAAATAAATATGTGTATATGGTTATAATATAATACTCATTCCGTCCCTCTTGATTGCTAACATTCCTGAGACATGATATTTTACGTATTTTAAGAATTCTATATAGTGTAGCTTCATCAATTATTATTTTTATTTTATTTTTATTCTAAATAAAAATGTAAAAAAATGTTAACAATCCAAATTAATTTTCTACTCATAATTAAAAGGATAAATATAAAAGAATTTAATATAACAATTATATCTTATGTTTGGAATAAAGATTTATAAATTGTATAGATAAATAATTGTATAGTTAAGATAATGAAAAAAATAGCTAAGTTTATTTCAGATATTCATAAAATTGTTTTATAAAATTTCAATATAATAAGAAAATATATAAAAAAATAGTAATTATTACATAATAAAACTTTATCGGCCATATTTACCCTGCCCACCCCTAAACTCATTTCTTGCTTAAATAAAAGAGCTGGAATCATTTTTTAGCTACACTTCTAGATTGAGAGCATGTTTGAATCAAAGCAGGTTCATTTGGAGTCCTATGTAATATACTTTAGCCATGTCTTCGATCAATTGATCACACAACAAAATGAAGCAAATTAGTGTTCCCATCTCTTTCCTTCCAATCAGAGATAATGTGCAAGGTGTTTGCTTATTTCACAGTTAAAATAACAACCCAGTCTGCTACGATCCAAGTGGCAAGAACAGTGCGAGCTTTCTCTGTTTTAACTAATATAGTGATCAGGATAAGAACTTATAGTAACCTTTGAGCTTCTGAAATCGTCAATCTGGAAACAGCCAGCATTTCCACAGCAACCTTCGATGGTAGTTGTTGCGTTGAACCCTATCAAAAAACATATATTATTACATGCCCTGATCTGAAATGGCCATTAAATTTATTAATAAAAAAGTACAAAGATTATAACCAATTAAACTTGGCATTCCACTTATAACTAAACAACCAAATTAATGGAAAACTGGATATGTAAATCCAAAATTATCTTACTACTTAACTATCTTAACTAAAACACAATAGACCCAAGAGCCAAATAGATAAAATACTTTTGCCCATTCTGTTAAGAACTAAATTAGTTGCCAGAGCTTTTGCTTGTACAATTTGAAATTCTATTTGAACACCTGTATCAGATGACATAGTTATGTTAATGTTGCTGGATGATGATATAATTCTTGACATTTTTATTATGTTTGAGAAACTTGAGCAGAAAATTATATCATGGTCCCAACTCCTGAACTACATGTAAGACAATGACAAAGTTATATCGAAATGGTGAGCATGAAAATCATTCGACTTAATATATATGTCGATTTAATTAATACAGAAAAGGATATAGCTCTAAGTACATACCAACTCTGTGCTAGGCTTGTCCATTCATAAGCAAAAGCAAACAATTAAAAAGAAAAAATGACAGGATTTACCATGTGAGTTTCCAATGAAACTATGGAAACTCCTGATACTGCTTTGTTAGAGAAGATCAGTTACACGCTATCTGTAGTCGCCAAAAAATGGGTATTGACTATCATGAACAACAAACGATTAAATATATTCGTGATTCAAACTATATATCAGCCAAACCTGGATAAGATGCACGGTCAGACAATCCAGTCGGAATAACAAATAGCTGAGAAACCTTGTCATTTAAAATAGATGTACCATGAGGCGTGGCAGATAATGTATGTGTATTGCTATGGACATCTCTATGGTAAATCCATCTTCAATCCCGCCAGAGGCAATTTCATTGACACGACGCCTCCTTCAAATAATTCAAAAATTAAAATTAATGCCTAAAATTAAGAAGTGATGAACTGTTCATATTTTCATAACTGAATGGATATGCATAAATAACAAATACGAAGAGATTAATAATCAAAATTATGTCAAGAAGCCAGAGCAATTAAAACAGGGTGCACACATCAAAGAAAGAGAATACAACAAATTTTTTGTTACTCAATAGACCTGAAGGTGAGCAGTTGTCACGTTCAACAGCCGGCGAAGTGACATTGACATGTGCACACGTGAAAAGAGAGGTATGTGATGCTGCTGTTTTTGTTCTCGAGTAGCCTGAAATAAGAACAACGCAGAAGTTGAATACAATGCTAACTGCACAGTAAGTTGGATAATATGCAGAAGTTGAGTACCCTGCATAGTTGGATAATATGCAGAAGTTGAGTACCCTGCATAACATATGAACAGGTTTATGTGCGTTACCTGAAATCATAATGTTGGGATTGGAATTTTCAGTATCAGTATATCTGTATTGCACATCAAATCCAGTTGGATGAACATGTCGACGTTTCTCTATGGTGTACAAAATACAAACACATATAAGCATCTGAGAAAGAGTAGTTTACCGTTAGTTCCGCACATGTGGTATATGAATTGGGATGGACATTTTCAGTGTTCTGAATAACACACCATCCAGTCCATTTTCGTCCACACGACGTCTTCATGAAACATAAAATATAGTGAAGAGAGAAAAGAATACAGAATGAAAACACAAAAAAGACGACATAAGAACCGTAAGTGAGTAAGGTTTAAAAACTCACTCTCCTGGGTAGAAGAAGGCGGCAAGGACGCAGAGCAGATCCTTATATACCTGTTTGAGAACCACCTATCGAAATCATGACAATATCAAAAGCATACCGCCGTACCTTCACGTTTGTAAATTTAATTCGCTAAATTCATGTGACAGACAGGCTGAAAAATAGAATATTACAGCCTAGAGTGATTGAATCAATAATCTCTGCATCCGAGTGAAAACCCATAAGAAGAAAATGGGTTAACTTTTAAGAATCTTGAATTACGGTAGCAAAGGAAAGAGAATTAGACGGATGTATAAAAGAACGGTAGAGGGATGGGAGGCACTATTTGCGGTAGGTAACCGCCTACAGTTCCGAGAATGGAGAAGATTATGTAACACGTCTTTTTTCAAATCTTTTGTTTATATTTCTGGATCGACCCGTTTAAATAGATATCCATATCTACACATGCATTTGTCCTGATGGAGCAACCCGTTTAGAATTGGATAGTCCAAGCAAGAGTAATAAGTCATAAAAGCCCCTAAATGATAGTTAAGAGGTTAAAATAGAGAAGGGTATCTTGAGTAATTTGATAAAAGGCAATGCTAGCAAGCTTTAAGAATATATTGATGTACCGATAAACCTGATGGGACACCATCAAATAGCTTTACATTGAAGGAAACATCCGTGTTTTCGTTGCTAAGAGTTCGATTTTGAACCAATTTTTTTTCTTTAATACTAATACCCCCAATTATTATTATTTAAAAAAAAATTAAATATAAGAATTTCAACCTCATTAAAATTACCTAGTATATTTTTTCTCGAATAAAAATTTCTTAAATTGTATAAATCTAATCTCATATTTCGTATACTTAATATTATTAAAAATATACAATTAAATCATAATTTATTTAATTAGGAAATTGTATTTACTTAAAATAATTATTTTAAATATAAAATCAAATTATTATATATGAGTTTGTGGTAAAAGTCAAAAGTTATATTATGCAAGAAAATGACCTTAGGATCTGACGTTAACGTCTCTTTTCTAACGAAATGAGGGTCGAGGTTATAATGTGCAACACATTATGAACTTTAGAATGTCGTCACATTTCAAAATATGAATATTTTTTGTGATTGAGTCAAAATTAAGAATTATAAAATGCAATTAGCTTTAAAAAATATATGCTCATTTTTGATAACATAGCAAGCAAGATAAGATGGGCTTGGCCTAATTAAACTTCACAAAAGATAGAATAATGATAAAAGAAGATTTAGATGAGTTGATAGTCCTGTTTTCTTTTCCGCAATGGATCAATACTCCAAATTAGGGCTGTCAAAAAAGTCCGAAAAATCCGATATCCGTCCGAAAAATCCGCATTCGTATCCGAGATAAAGCGGATATTATCCGTATCCGAGACAAAGCGGATATTATCCGCATCCGAATCCGACAATTCCGGATACGGATACGGATATAGGCATATTCGTATCCGATGATATCCGCATCCGAAATTAAATATATATGATATTAAATATTAAATATTATTAATATTATTCAATAACTATATAATGTGTGTATTTATATATGTATACATAAAATAATATATTTATATAAATTTTGTATAATTTTAAAATATTATAGACATATATCATAATTTTATTTGAGTTTAATATTTTAAAGACAACAAATTTATATTGAAAGATTAATAAGAATTAAATTTTGAATTAATATAAACCTTCTTTAATGATTTTAAATTTTTTACTCAGTTTATAAAAATTATTTTTTTATTTTTACTATTTTTTATGATTTTTTAGAAATTTTAATAGAAAAATAAAAATTCTGATTAAAAATCAGATTCGGATCCGGATATTATCCGAATCCGGATAGTATCCGTCGGATCCGGATTCGGATATCATCCTTTAAAAAATTTCGGGTTCGGATACGGATATGAATTTTCGGATCCGGATACAGGTAGATCCGTATCCGAATTATTCGTTTGACACCCCTACTCCAAATAGTAAATGTTTGTAGAGCTTATTGCACTTTGTAACCCCACACTTTGGCTGATTAGCAAATCAGACCCCACACTTTGAAACGTGACAGTTTGTAACCCTAAGTTTCATTTAGCTTTCGGTTTGTAACCCTGGCCCACACATCCGTTAAAAACAGCCATTAACTTTAACTGTTTGAGAGGTAACAGTGTGTATATTAGTTTCTAACAGCTACTTTACTCCACGTGACCCCTCAAAATTTATGTATCATATTTAGAAATTATTTCTGAACACACACAACGATGTAAAACAATTTAAAATTATTTTTAAAATACGTATTTAGATTTAGAATCTGAAAATTTATTTATTTTTACATAAACGATGTAACTTATTTTAAAATTTTAAAATGAATACATATTTTAAAAATTATTTGTAATTTAATATATATTATTGTGTGTGTTCATAAATAATTTTAAAATATAATACATAAATTTTGAGAGGTCACAGGGGGTAAAGTAGCTGTTAGAAACTAATATACACACTGTTACCTCTCAAACAGTTAAAGTTAACGGTTGTTTTTAACGGAGGTGTGGGCCAGGGTTACAAACCGAAAGCTAAATGAAACTTAGGGTTACAAACGGTCACGTTTCAAAGTGTGGGGTCTGATTTGCTAATCAGCCAAAGTGTGGGGTTACAAAGTGCAGTAAACTCTTGTTTGTAACTTGAATTTTGTTTTGAAACATTTGGAAATAGAATCCAACCCGACAAGTTTGAGATTCTTTATAAATAACTAGTACATATATGGAAATGAAACTCAAGTCCTTTATTTGTTAGACATACATAGAAATCTTGAAATGGACAACTGTTCTGAGGTGAAATAAAATTTTATGAATTGCCATTTCTGGTAGCTGCATCTCTGAAGCACTTCCAGGAGAACTTGCTCAGATTTTCCGATCATCCCATGCCATTGAATCCATCAAAACCATCTTCCACCTCATCATTAACTAGTTTTGATCTAGTGGTCTTGTTTATTCCACATCTGTAGCCATATCGCTATATTTTCACAGTTGAAAACATATGGCTCATGTGGGTAACTAAAAGTTGGAGTAACAGGGGCTGCTTGGCTACGAAACTGGTCATGATTTGCAGGATCTGCAAGCGATCGATGGGCTCTGAGATTCCGGCCACAAGACGACTTGAAGCTCATACAGTCTGGCGAGAGCAATGGTCCTGTTGCCACTGTAGAAGGGGGGGACCTGAGTCCCAGTGAAACGAGTGGTAGAGTTGTAGTATGACTAGGGGCCTGGTGACGTGCATTGGTAGTAACATTACTACTACTCCCATATCGGTGCTTGTCACTGTAGTTGTCTTGAGTAATTTCTGCAATCTTCTTCAAATGCTTATTCCAATGATTTTTAATGTCATTGTCAGTCCTTCCAGGCAGATGGTTTGCTATAGCAGCCCATCTACAAATATACGCATAGATCAAAATAAATACTTTTACACAAACCAATAAACTTCATTAGTTAATCTCAATTAAGATTTATTATTTGAGAGAAACTCAAAAAATAACTCATAAAGATTCATACTTGTTGCCAAGAACAGCCTGAAGATGGATAATCGTTCTGTCTTCCTTAGCAGTGAAACTGCCCTTTTTCAAACCAGGTTTAAGATGGTTTACCCATCGGAGTCTACAACTCTTGCCTGATCTCTCCAAACCTTCATCAAAACTATTTGATTAATAAACACAAAAACACACATACATTTACCTTTATATAATATGATATATATGGATATTTGGGAATTAATTCCATACAACACAAGCACGCGCAAAAACACAAATGATATATTGAGCTATATAATTCACAATACAAAACATAAATTAAAAATATGGACCAGTATTTTTTGGAACATATTGCCAATTGCATGAACCATTTTCTTGAACGTATGATGCAAGTACAAGATCCTCTTCAGGACTCCATTGACCTCTGCTAGCTACGCTCTCCTTTCCCATAAGCGGTCTCCCCATTGTCTGATTCTCTCTTCGTTTCTTGCTCTCTTCCTTTTTTGATGTCAGGGATATTTATAGGATGAAAAAGGAAAAAATATTGGTTGCAAGTGACTTTTTTTATAATATCCTTGTCATTAATGTTTCACGCGACTTTTTTACACTACGTACGTTGCTCTCATTAATGTCCCTATGCATACTCCGACGTTATTTAGAAGTCAACTAAACTTAAATCAACTTAGAATAAAAATAATATAGATTGCGCATATTACATTTATTTCTCAATATATTGATGTCCCACTCACCACCCACTAGTCCCACGTTAGTATGATATTGTCCGCTTCTCAAGCCCACAACTAGATGCATACCGGACCCAACAACCCACCACATGTCGGCCCAAAAGTGCTAGCAAATTGGTATACATTAGTTGTTTGCTTGTGCATATAAAGACCCAATTACTCTTTTATCTAACCGATGTGGGATGTTACACCCGCACAAATTTGTTTTAGGGCTCCCAACATAAGTACTAATGGAATTACTTTTCTACTTATATTCAAAAAAATTGTTCTTTATCCCAACAATGTTGGACTTGGGTTGACACTTGACACCCACTCTACAATGCTCTCCCTTAATGCAAGAACCACTAATCCTGTGACCCTTAGATGACACACTGCTCGATCACCTCTGTGTCAAGAAGACTTTCGATACAAGTTGTCTAAGATAAGTCTTTAGCTCAAAACCCAAGTTTAGCTTCTTAATCTTTATCTCTAGTACCATAATGATTGCCTTCTAAGAAATAAATTAATAAAAAATCTTCACTTCTAAATTGCGCAATCTACTTCGTCAGCAAAATTTAATTCGTAAAGAAATAGAACAGTTGCTAACCACTAACGAATTATGCTCGATCAACAATTTTTTATCTATCATCATAATTCCCACCTAAAAAGTGATATAACAATAAATTGTTTACTTACAAATGCACAATCTACTACGTAAGCAAAATCGAATTCATAGAGTTTGAAAGTTGTTAGGCAACCACCAACGAACTACAAACAACCACCAAATTTTTCCGAATTCAGACGTGGACCATCTCCAACCAAAACACATCTTTAAAACAACTTCATCTTCATATCTTCATATTTTCATTCTTTTTGCTTTATATCACTATTACATCCCTAACCGTTACTTTAAATATCACTTCAAACTTTACTTCGAAGAATTGTATATATATATATATATATATATATATATATATAGGCTCATGATCAAATAGAAACCACTTTTAAAATAAAAACTAGAAACCAATACAAGTTAGTGATATTCGCAGTACAATTTAGTGATATTCTCTTTAGGATTTTAAAATAAAAACTAGAAACCAATACAAGTTAGTGATATTCGCAGTACAATTTAGTGATATTCTCTTTAGGATTTAGTGATCTGTGTTGCAAGAATTAGTGAAAACTTGCAGAAACAGCCCAGAATCTCCATATATGTTCCAAAAACTGCTCAAATCTCCAAATCTGTTCATGTTTTCGATTCAGATGGTGGTGACGGTGGTGGAGATGGTGGAGGTGAAGGTGGAGATGGAGGAAAAATGATTGTAGCGAAGGTGTGGGTGGTTTGAAGTAGGGGGTTGGAGCGTTGCCGGAATAGTGGCGGCTCCGCGGCGTTTTGAAGTTGAGCCGAGGTGGAGAAAGAAGTATGAACGGGGCTGAAAAAAGTTGAAGCAGCGACCAAGATGGGGTTGGTGAAGATGGAGGTGGAGATTGTGTTGTTAGAGAAATAATGGAGGTGGAGATGGAGGAGGCGGGCGGCATAGAGGTGGTGGTGGTTATGGAGGAGGTGAGACGGAGGTGGTGGCAGTGGCGGATGTGGAGGTGGGGTTGGTGAAGATGGAGGTGGAGATGGGATTGTTTAAAAATTTAGTGGTATTTGCTTTAGGATTTAGTGATATTTCAGCTTGGTTTTTAGTTTTTAGACTAAGAAAGTTTCTATTGGAGTAAAACTCTATATATATATATATATATATATAATATACCTACATACAATCACACATACACAAAAACTCTATCGCTATCTCTCAAAACGTGTGCAAAATCAAGTTGCATGTGATTTCTTTGTTATTACTCGCTCTATCCCACTAGATTCTTTACGTTTGGGACATGGCTCAGCACACATTTTAAGACTTATAAAATATACAGTTCCATAAATTATATTATTTTTTTTCTTTTGAATAAAAATTTAATGTTTAAATTTTTATTCAGAAACAAAAATTTCAAAAATAAGTTATAAACTTATATTTTATGGAAACCTTAAAATACATTTCAAGTAATTCAAAAAAGAAACAGTAAAAAATGAGTGAGACAGAGGGAGTACTTCATTTCTATTGTGCAACATTAAATTTGAGTTCAATAGCAGATTACTTCATGCACGAAGATAGAGTTAATAATGATTAGGGACGTTTTTATGAGTTTCGAATTTAAAATTGAACATAAAGGTGCCTTTAACCCTTATTAACTTACTTGAATCATACATACAAAGAGTGTTGACAATAAAGTTTTTGAATTAACAATAAAAAAATACATATTTACGTACCTTTTTATAAAAATAATTATTTGTTTATAATCAATAAGACAAGATAAACGACCTCTTAATAAGCATAAGAATGATTTATCTAAAGTTTTGGTTGAAAGTGTCATGACATACCTAAGGCACCAAAATTTATTCTTTTTTAATATCTAAATCAACACAATGGAGGTTGGAATGGTTAAAAGACAATTTTGTTGATTTATTTATAAATATAGGCATCATGTCTATAGGATCGAAAATAAAAGTTTAAATTACAAAATTACAATCTTTTTCCCGTGTTAATCCATATCTCTATAGAAATATTTTTCTTAAAAAAATCATCTTTTAATTAAAAAAACACATAAAAAAATTCTTCATATATATATATATATATATAACATATAACATGTGTTCACACTTATACATGAGGTCCAATAATAACATTTGTTGGACAACAGATACTGGTCTATTCTATTTATTGAATAGATTGTAACTTTGGGCCACGCTCAAGAGAGAACCAATGCTTATAATAGAACCAGAGAACCACTAACGTTTTGCAGCAGAACCCTATATTTTACATAGATTTTCAAGATCCAAATCTAGATACATGTTTTTTTGCATTGTGGTGTGTGTTTAGAAGTAATTTTAAAATATAATACATAAATTAAACATTTTTTTCATGAGCAATTCTGCTGCAGAATCCTAACTAATGCGAGAAATAAGGTAAGGGTTCTCTGGGTTCTCTGTCTAATGGTTTCCTCTTGAACATCACCCATTATAGTCGCGCTCAAGTGAGAACTAATGCTTAAAATAGAACCATAGAACCACTGAGGTTCTACTACGGAACCCTATATTTTACGTAGATTTTCAGGATCTAAATCTAAATACATGATTTTTTTTTTTGCATCATTGTGTGTGTTCAAAGTAATTTCAAAATATAATACATAAATAAGACATTTTTTTCGTGTGCAGTTCTGCTGCAGAACCCTAACTAATACTAGAAATAAGAGAAGGGTTCTAAGGGTTCTATGTCTAAAGGTTCTATGTGGAACAAAATACATGTATCAATGGCATTATCCATCAAATATTTAATTAGTAAATAAAAAAAATAAAGTTTCGTCATTTTTCTCCAAAAGAATCGTTGAAAATTATTCATATCTCAACTGGTTCTACTGTAGAATCATATTTGTCCAAAGTGGTTATGCAGTGGAACCGAATTTAAAAATCAATTTTTTTACCAGTTAGAAGTGTTTGTCCATGTTATGTATGGTTAGTATTCTATATTAGAATCATATTTTATGCATAAGAATGATTAATTTTAAAATTATTTCTGAGATTCTAAAGTAGAATCAAATGGTTCTCCACGAGACTCTATATAATATGGTTCTCTGTGGAACAATGGCCTACATATGTATAATATTAAATAATCAATACATTTTATTGATTAACCTTTTCATATTATAATAAAAGGAAAAGTCATGCAGAGACCTCTATTTTATTGAAGACCATATATGTTCGGCAAACAAAACATGTTTTATATTATAATATATCTTACAATATTATGCAAGTGGTCTCCGGTTGTCTCAAATAGTGGCCTACATGGAACTCAACCCTATGATACAAATTAAAATAGTAATTGCATTTATTATTATATGTAAATTATAATTCGAATCGGGGTATAAAGCATGATATATAAGTAGGATGAATTTATATAATATGAATAAACCGAATCATCTGATCCTTTATATGCAACCCCTTTCTGAAAACCAACCATATTTACAACCCAAATTTCAGAACCTGCAACTTATGCCATGCTAACTTACTACATCATCCTTATACTTGATTCAAAAACTAAATTGAGAAAGACCATTCTAAGTTATACTATCATGGAATACAATACCAGTTCGAGAGATTAGGCATCTAAGTTCAACCAACAGAACATGATTAGAGGAGGGAAGGGAACATTGATTACCTGACATAACAGTCGAGACTGAAGCATAAAGAGAAGATTGACAGTCAAGCTAACCTGATACGGTTATACCCCAGGGAATGAACAGGAGACCGATTGATCCTTGGATCATGCCAAAGCAAGAAATTAGAATATCTCCGTGGATTGTATGACACCAAACTGCAATGCGAGACAGCAAGCATGAAGAATTTTTTTGAGACTCCAGGGACAATTCCAAGGAATATATATAGTCCAAAAGGACTTTCTTTCCAAAAACTGCTCCTGAACCCACTAAATCCTAATGGATGATGACCTGGTCTGAATGATACGCAACAGATTATATAGAATTGCCGTTGTATTCCAACCAAACAAGTCCTTAAACCCCAATCCCTCTTCATCTTTTGGTAGACAGCATTTCCACCAAGCCACTTTCTGGAAGCCTGGCTCCAAAGATCCCTCCAGCAAAAAGGGGTCAAAATAGATTGCAAACGACAAATAATTTTGATAGGTAGGAAAATGTACAAATCCAGAAGCTCAAAATCTGAAAAAACAGTGACTGAACCAACTGCTTTCTACCCGCCAAAGACAAAAATTTAATGAGCCATCCATTAATCTCACTGCCAGTAGAGTCAAGAAGAGGTTGACAATCTTTCTACATAAGTCTTAAATCAATGAGAGGTAATCCCAGAAAACGAACAGGGAGTTCACCCCAAGAAAACCCAGTTTTCACAAGAACAGCATGAATAGTAGCTAATGGCATGTTACAAAAGAAAGCATCACATTTAGAGGGATTTAAACGTAACCCTGATTCATTCTTTTAAAGAGGGGTTATGTTAAGTACAATAAACCATCTTTAAAAGAATGAAACCAACTTCTATCCTTGAACACCATCTCTAATTTATAAACTTTGGATCTTAACTTCATCACCGTATGACAATACGTACACACCCTTAAGTTCTTAACAATTCTCAGCACTATTCCTTTACACCATTGTCATGCCAAATGCAGCATCAAGCTTCGCACTGTGTTTAGACACCACATCTTACTTTTTCTTCATCGTGTACATCACGCAAAACAACTCTAGACTCTGTTCTGTATCCTCCTATCTTTATCTTCAACGTTATATCCTTAAGCTTATAAATAAGCCTCTTTTGTGATCTTATTTCGCTTTTCACCAGCCACAAAGCTGTACATAACATCGTCAACTTCTATCATGCTCCAACCCGGAGTTTTACTGGCAACATCTTAAATATTTGTCAACAAAACGTGGTCACCAGAATTTGTAGGATCCATCTCATATAAATTTTTCTTCACCCGCACAGACAATTTAATGTTACTGTGAATGCTGCAAGCCTCAAGAAGAGTCCTCCAAATTATGCATTAGGAGGTATAAGCATTTTTAATATGAAATCTTTTGTCCTGTGCAATGGTCCAGCACGACCATATAAAGCAACAATACAATTATAATGCTCGATTGAAGCAGGTTCTATGCTAAATTTTTCTTCCATCTTAGAAAAATACCTACATCCTTCAATCAACCCAGCCTGACTACATGCATAAACGATAGAAATGGAAGCAGTGCTATCAGGCCTCGGTTCAAACAATACGCAGAGATTTCCTTTCCATGATAATCGTGACACTGGCGACGATTGTACTCCCTTTCTTAATGACCATTATCCATCAATTATCAATTATGTTCATCCTCTGCAGATCCCAAGTTCTCTTGGCAAGGATGATTTTACATTCTATTTCTCCTCATCACAAATAAATCTTTCACCAGTGCTGATTTAGTTTCTTCATGATGTAACAATCTATATTATCAATTCCAGATCACCAGTAATCTTTACACGAACATAAACCGTCTTTGAAAGAATGAAACCGACTTCTATCCCTCAGAACTATTTCTAATTTATAAACTTTAGATATTAATTTCATCACCATATGGCAATCCGTACACACCCTTAAGTTCTTAACAACTCTCAGCACTCTTCCTTTACACAATCTTGTCATCCCAAATGCAACAGCAAGCTTCTCACTGTGTTTAGACACCGCATCTTCCTTTTCTTCATCTTCTACATCATGCAAAACACCTCGAGACTCTGGTATATATCCTTCAAATTTTAACTTCAACATAATCTCCTCAAGCTTGTCATAAGCCTCTTCTGTGATCTTATTTCGCCTTTCACCTGCCACAAATCTGTACATAACTTTGTCAACTTCCAACATGCTCCAACCTGGATTTTTATTTAACTTCTTACTTGTCATTGACTTTCTCACACTAGCAACATCCTTCCATTTACCAGCAGCGGCGTATATATTCGACAACAAAACATGGTCACCAGAATTGTTTGGATCCATCTCATATAAACTTTTCCTTACTTGCACAGCCAATTCAATGTTACCGTGAATGCTGCAAGCCCCAAGAAGAGTCCTCCAAATTATGGCATTAGGAGGTATTGGCATTTGTAAAATGAAATTGTATGCCTTGTGCAATTGTCCAGCACGACCATATAAATCAACCATACAACCATAATGCTCGATTGTAGGTTCTAAGCCATATTTTTCTTTCATCTTAGAAAAGTACCTGCATCCTTCTTCAATCAACCCAGCATGACTACATGCATAAAGTACAGAAATGAAAGTAATGCCATCAGGCCTCAGTCCAAACACTTCCATCTCCATGAAAAGAGCCATGGCCTTTTCAGCATACCCTTGCATTGCTAATCCAGCAATCATTGATGTCCAGGAAATCACACTCTTTTCTCCCGGCATTCTTTCAAAGATCAAAAGTGCCATGCACACATTACCACATCTAGAGTAAGTATCCAGTAGAGCATTATTCACAGAAGTAATCCAAACAAACCCCGATTTTTCCATAAATGCATGTAAGATTTTCGCAAACTCAAATGCTCCAGCTTGTGAGCATGCAGACAGAACTCCTGTCAAACTCGCCTCGTTTGATCTCATCCCAATTCTTTGCATCTCCCTAAAATAACCAAAAGCCGAATCAAAACAACAATTCTGCGCAAACCCAACAATCATAGTACTCCAAGAAACACCATCCTTCTCCGGAATCTCCAAAAAGAACTTCTCCGCAACCTCCACCTCCCCTGCCTTAACATACCCCGCAAGCATCACATTCCAAGAATCCAAATCCCTCACCGGCATCAACCCAAAAACCTCCTCCGCACCCTTCAACTCACCACCCCTACAAAACCCATTAACCATCGCATTCCACGCCACAACATTCCTCTCAGGCATTTCATCAAACACCTTCCGTGCGAACTCCAAACCCCCGCATTCCGCATACATGCTCACCAATGTAGTCCCAACAAACACATGAGTATCAAGCCCATACTTCATCCCCATACAATGTAGCTGAACCCCAGTCCTAAAACACCTCGACAGAGCCGCCGCCTTGAGAATAAAAGCAAAAGAATAGCTATCAGGGTTCAAATTTCGACACATTTCCACAAATGTGGTTAAAGCTCTCTGCGGAGAGTTGGAGTCCGAGAAGCCACGAATAAGGGTATTGTACATGAAGACATCTGGTTGAGTGATTTCAAGAAAGAAGCGTTGCGCGTATTCGATAGCATTGGTGATTAACACTGCACAACAGAGTATGAACTCTCCAGCTATGACAGGGTCGTTTTTTAAGGCAGTTTTGTAAGCAAAAGCATGAACTTGTTTGATACAGTTTAGGGACTTGCATGATTTTAAGAGTGATTTACAAAGATGTTCACCATGCATCTTTTCGTATTCTCGCTTGCCACCACTTTGGCAAATAAATTGTTTTAGATTTTTAAATGATAGTGGCGGTTTTGGTTTTAATTTGTGCCGTTCGATTTTGAAAATTTTGAAGACTAAACAATTAAGCTCTGCATTATTTTTTTTGAATGTTTTAGCTTATATACCTGAGAGATGAGTGAGCATTGAACCTATACAAGTGAGTGTTTGCTCTTAGTGCCACAACGTTCAAGATAATGGTCTCGTATCGGAGAAGATGGTCCTGAACTATCATTTTACAATTTAAAATATTAGATCGTCTAACGTTTATTTTTAACGCTACACGATCTAATGTTTTGAAACCCTAAATGCTATTTCATGTAGCGTTTTACTCTTAAAAAGTTATATGATGCTACGATTTGTAGTGTTTTTTAGACCTAAACACTACACGATAGCGTTTTTCTCCAAAAATGAATTATACTGCATTAATAAATATTATTTTGGTCTATTTCTCCAAATTTTGTTATTTGGGACATTAGTTCAATAAATTATGGTATCATTTGACGACTTTTCCTAAAAATAAATCCACCAGAACCGCCACTAGTCTTAAAAGAATCAAATCTATACTTTGCATCAATAAGAGCCCAGTGCCGCTTATAACTGACTTGTTTTGTTTTGTACAGTATGTGAAACTAGAAAAGGCAGTACACTTCAGACAGAAATTCATTCGAGGACATAAAATAGGTGAGGCAACTGGACGAGTGTTGCAACTTGCATACACTTACACTGAAAGCAGTATCTTAATTTTACAACTACTCTGTACTACAGAGCAGACAGATCTTTGAGATATACTGTGTTCTCTTAACAAAAGCATAAAGATTCACGAAAAAATGTACTACAGCGTAGATACTGCGAAGATGAAGCGATCAGATAAAAGACCAATGATCGAGCCTGGTCATAAGGAACGGGCATTTTCAGCTGCAACTTCAGCAGGACACAGAGGCTGATGACGAGCACCAGCATTATACAGCCATGAATTAGGAGTCTCCTATTCCAACCCTGCAGCCACGTGGCTAGATTGTCACAATTGAGAACATACAGCTCAGTAATTGTTGAGTAAGTAAATGATCAAGTAATTTTGGATGTTGCTTGGCTGTGCAACGGGTGATCATTAAAGGTTGTTGACTAGCATATTCAGGAATCATAATTTTTGACAACAGTGGCGCAATTGCCATTGGATGTGGAGAGCCAACCCAGGTTCAGTCGGGAGCAGAGTAGCACTGCAATTAGGAGCAGTGAATCATACAGCTGCTGGTGATTAGAATTTTTGGTTCCATCCACGAGGTAGCTCGAAGCTCATCAAACTCGATGACAGAAGAGGAGCTATTGCCAATGAAAATTGGGAGCTGAGCGCAGGTGCAGCAGGAGGTAGAGTAGCATTGGCTGGTGGAGAAAGCGGACATCATTTATCTGTGATACATTACCCTTTAGTGTATAAATCAATGTATTATGTGATGGGAATCAGAGTGTCCGAATGCAAGAAAAGGTCATACCTATTGGTGCCATGCCCAGGAACATCCCTGTAGAAATGATTGGACACTTCTGTCGGAACATATATGGTAGTGCCATACCCAGTGATGAGTCTATTGCTGCTGCCACCCGTATCATCCCCGCTAGAAGCTGGAATATCCATCCAATTGATGTACTGGTAGCAAGTGACTACTCACTTTTTGTTACTTATTGATAATCTGCTTTTGAAGTTAAAATTAAAACTCTGCAGGGCTTAAGCTTAAGCTTACGATAACATGATACAGCTCATCATATATTCTGATAACTCAAACTACCCAATAGAAAAGTTACAAACATCAGACACACTAAATCAACTGCTGATAAAAATGATACTCCCTCCATCACTGTCCTCTAAATTTACTTCCAAAAGTTGTGATATCTATAAGTACATGATTCAATTTAACAATTAGAACTTAACAGAAAGAATAATCCTGTCCAAATCCATGTCATGATGCATTAAAAATTAATGAGAGACGTTAATCAGCAACATATAAAAAAATATTTAATATAAAAAAAACAGAGACATTAATCAGCCAAAGAACATGTGTCTGCAACATCAAACCAGAAGCTAACTATAAATACTATTGTACCTTAATATCATCCCAAATTACATCTTTTAGTCCTTGATCTACTACATCCCAAATCTCCAAATTTATATCAACTTGAAACCGGACAACTGATCCTAGATAAACGTGAATTCTATATTATTCTTGTCATTGTTTTAATTTACAGAAATTATATATTTATTTAATTATTGTAATCTGCGTATGATCAGTTTGTCCTGATTGTATTACTAGTTCTAAATATTTTGGCCACAGATTGTCATCACTGGATTTCAGAACTTCTCATATTTCTGAAGGTTTTTTCTGATCTGAAAATTGTTATAACTTAAGGAACTTCCCATTTATATAAATTTTATATAAGCACACTAGTGCTGATATAGCAATCCGTCTACCAGGCAGTTATCGATACGGAAGCTCTGAAATTTCGACTGCTATTGATTTTATATACTACCTTACAGTATCTGAAGACTTAAAGGACAGCTTCATTTTTTTTTTTTGAACATAATATAATTGTAGAGCCTGAAGTAATATAACTACTCTTGCTATTCTACTTTTACCTAGTATGATTGTCAAGCAGGGACAAACTAAACGAGGAAAATACATCCAATTGAAAAAGCACTCACCCTTGGTCCTACGAAGGTTTAGACAAGCTAGGAAAAATGCAATGCATAATTATTCACAGAACAAACCATCAAGGACATTGCATAATGCTACATTCACTTACCTCGCCGATCAAATCAAAAAAATACACCAAAATGTCCATGCTTGTTTTTTCAAATCTAAGATTGTTACTTTGCAATTACTAAGCATCACCTTAGTCATTATTGTGATGTTACCATGTCCCTGCTTGCCCGATGACTCCTATAGTCCTATATGATTAACACTTTGAAATACCCAAGCACTGCCCTAATTAACACTTTCATGTCTGCAAAATACAGGCCAACAGTCAGCTTTCCAAAAATATACACAGACCTAAGAAAAAATCAGAACACTTGAAAGTTTAATCTTTCTATTTTATGAACTGAAGAAGGCCGTGGAAAAATTCAAGGTGCAGTTGGGCCGTGGAGGATCAGGGGCAGTCTATAAGGGTGTTTTAGCTGATGAAAGAGAGCTGGCCGTGAAAAGACGGTGTTTTAATATGCCGACACAAAAGTTGCGTTGCAAAAAGTTATTTATGTACTAGTAGTGAAAGAAACATTCAGTCATTGAATGAATTCTATACGAGTTTATACAAGTCATTGAGTTATAACATAGTAGTTTTCAGGATGGTTTTAAAATATCTATTTTACTTGGCTAAGTCGGTAACGTCTAACGAAAATTTCAAATTCTCTATTTAGTGCATAGATACCGAAATTATAAGAAAGATTTTACCGAAATTCCTGACATATTTCATCACTGAAATAATCTCTTTTTTTATTATAATTTTATTTCCGACTATTTATATGTTAAAGCAGAGAAGGTATCTCGCAAGTCAAACATAATAATCTTACACGAGTTTCAGTTTCCGAGATTCCTTAGGTGGATAAACATGTAAATTACAATTTTATATATATATATATATATATATATATATATATATATATATATATATATATATATATATATATATATATATATATATATATATAGGGAAGTGCTCAAATACAAACTAAGTTAGTGTACAAACTACAAACCTTAATCTCAGCCATTGGATGCATTTAATCTAACGGCCCCGCAGGGGCAACCACACACAACTCAAATACACCCTCACACACACACTCCCACCTAATCCCCTCCGTTTTTAAATTAATTTTTCCCGTTAATTGGTAAACTTTTTTCAAAATCCGACTTCACTGAATTTTTATTCATATCCCAACGATCAATTTGCATACCATATGTACTATATTTCGATTCGATTTAGAGATTTTTTATTTTAGTTTGTAGTTTGTACGCTAAGAAAGTTTGTACCAGAGTAAGACCCTATATATATATATATACGCTCATTATCAAATAGAAACCAATCTTAAAATAAAAACTAGAAACCAATACAAGTTGGTGATATTCACAGTACAATTTAGTGATATTCTCTTTAGGATTTAGTGATCTGTGTTGCAGGAATTAGTGAAAACTTAATCTCCAGATATGTTCCAGCTTAGAATCTCCAGGTCTGTTCACGATTTTGATTCAGATGGTGGTGATGGTGGTGGAGGTGGTGGAGATGAAGGAAAGATGATTGTAGCGGAGGTTTGGGCGGCTTGAAGTAGGGGGTTGGAGCGTTGCCGGAATAGTGGCAGCTCCGCGTTTGAAGTTGAATCGAGGTGGAGAAAGAAGTATGAACGGGGATGAAGGAGGTTGAAACAGCGATTAAGATGGGGCTGGTGAAGATGGAGGTGGAGGTTGTGTTGTTAGAGAAATAATGGAGGTGAAGGTGGAGGTGAAGGTGGAGGTGGAGGTGGTGGTTATGGAGGTAGTGGTTATGAAGGAGGCAACGACGGAGCTGGTGGCAGTGGAGGTGGGTTTGGTGAAGATGAAGGTGGAGATGGGGTTGTTTAAGAATTTAGTGGTATTTGCTTTAGGATTTAGTAGTATTTCAGTTTGGTTTTTAGTTTCTAGGATAAGAAGGTTTCTATTGGAGTAAGACTCTATATATATATATATGAAGCTAAAATTGGGGTCTTTCATTATTAAAAATAAAACGATATACCATGAGTAATATCTTCCAGCGGCGGTGACGACAATATCCAACAAGCGCAAGAAATGTATGTAATTCATGATAAATACAAGACACTACGAAAACATCAGCGCCACATTAACCACATTATACTTATAAGACGCAGAAATGTCTGAAATGTTATACTTATACTTGTACTTATAGTTACTGGAAAAGATGAAACGTTCAGAAAAATGGACGATGAGCCTGATTATGAGGAACGGGCATTTCCAGCTGTGAAAGGCGGTCATCTTCATTCTGCCAACCAGAAGAAGCTGCAGTAGTAACTTCAGCAGAAGGCGGAAAAACCTCATGCTCCCCACCAAAGACATCAGCAGGAGGCGGAGGCGGATGACAAGCACCAACATTTTCCAGCCTCGAATTGAGAGTCTCCGAATTCCAGTTCTGCAGCCACATCGCTACATTGTCAATATTAAAAACATAAGGCACAGTAGTTGTTGAGCAAGTAGATGCCTCAGTGATTTGGGATGCTGCTTGGCTGCACAACTGATGATTATTAGCATGAATCATCAGCTGCTGGTGACTGGAATTTTGACTCCATCCACGAGGTGGCTTCAAGCTCATCAAACTCGATGACAGCAGTGGCACTGGAGCCATTGAAACTGGAGAGCCGAGAGCAGGCTTTTGAATATGAGAAGCCAAAACAAGGTCCTCTTCAAGATTCCATGGACCTTTCTTGTTCACTCCTTCGATTTCAGTAGGTAGCCTCCCCATTTCTAATCTCTCTTTTCTTACTCACCCCCTGTGTAATTTTTTGTGTGTGTGAATTGATGCAAAGTGACTACAAGGTGGGATATATATATTGTAAAAATAATAATAACATTGATTACAACAAACCAAACTCCGATAAAAAGTAATTCATAAAGATTCCCAAAAATGTACAAAACCATATACTCCGACAACAATTTTATACGTTATGGAATCAAATATTTCATTCAAACATAATTTGTCAAGAAATTTAGTATATAATATCATTAACCAAAAACCGACTAGTATATATATTCTAACCGACAATTAAATTAATTTGAATAAATTATTCTCACATCAATATTATGTTTTGGCAATGACAAAAGTTGCGGGCCCCACAAATTCCGTTGACTCCATATTAGAATTGATATGGTCTACCTGAATGAAATAATGAAATATAAGGTTGGTCGGTATTTGGGCCTATGGGCCCTCTTAATTTATAACTTGTTCTGGTGGATCTTTTAATTGTAGCTAAAACATATTTAAACAAATTAATTTGAATAAATTATTCTCACATCAATATTATGTTTTGGTAATGATAAAAGTTGCGGGCCCCGCAAATTCCGTTGACTCCATATTAGAATTGATATGGTCCACCTAAATAAAATAATGAAATATAAGGTTGGTCGGTATTTGGGCCTATGGGCCCTCTTAATTTATAACTTGTTCTGATGGATCTTTTAATCATAGCTAAAACATATTTAAACATTCTCATCAAAATATAGCTCTTTGGGTCAACTTTTAATTACTTTTTTGACAGCCTTAACTATTAAGAACTTATTTAACATCTGAAACAACACACCCAATAAAAACATATTAATCCAAAAATGTTTATTAGTTATTTAAAAATCTATTTTAATTCAGAGATGCAAATTATTTTAATATAATTTTATCTTCATAAAAAAATTAAATATTAAAATATATACATAAGAAAATAACAAGTATTATAAGTCACCCGTGCATGGCACGGGTTATAAGCTAGTACTCCCTCTGGTAGGATATGTTAGTCTCTTAGGGTCGTTTGGTTCATGGGTATTTGGAATCACGTATGGGTATCCATTCCAAACCCACACCTGATGTTTGGTTGGAGAAAATAAAATCTCGAACCCAGATTTTAAACCCCCAAGATATGGGTTTTTGATGCCCAAGTGGAGAGGTGGGTATGAGATGCATTCATTTTTGTTTTTTTTGTCTCTGTTGAAGTAACGAAATGTTAATGTTTTATACAAACTTAAATCAATGATGCAAAATTATATAACAATAATAATTTTATTATATTTTTAATTATTATAAATTAATAACTTATTTATTACAAAAATTGTATATATTGATTCTAGCACTCAACCAAACACATGATATCAGATATGATACCTCAAACCCATATCAGTTTAACCCGATTCCTCATCCCAACCCAACACTACTCCTCGAACCAAACGACCCCTTAGACTTTTTTGCACGTACTTTTAAGAGTTTTGACCGAATGCTTTAATTTTTTTTTAATTTTCTATTTGTGAATAAAAATATTAGTATAGTATTCTATTCACAAAAGAAAATTTTAAAAATAATATTTGTAATTATGCGGTTAAAGCTCTTAAAAGGACGTGAAAAAAAGTCAACAGACTAACATATCCTAACAAAGGGAGTATTTAATTATATGTTTTCATTTAATAATTAAATATTAGACATATATTTTCATTAAAATAATTAAACATTTTCAAAAAATATTAAACTAATCCTTTTATTCATTAAAAAAAATAAAATAATCTACCTATGAGGTCAAAAGACTTAAAAATGTGTGCCAAAAGGCTGAGGGTCAATTATCAAAAAATAGAGTCAAAAAGTAAAATCCTAGATGAAAAGGCAACAAAGCCTTTCATCAATAACTTATATTTGTAATTATCATCCGTCATATATCTATATAATTCTAAATAGATAATATAAATACTATTTACAGAAATAGAGTTATGTTCCCCGGAGTCGGCATTTAAATGGAGTATTGGAGTTTTGGTGTACCAATCATAATTTTTTAATTTAATTATAAACAATATCTTTGATTATCCAAATTTATATATAATTTATTATTTATAAGTAGTCTTAAGCATAATTATCAATTAACCATCATTATCTGTCAACTTTAACAATCATTAAGATCATTGTTCTGCTTATGAGCTATATTAAAGAACATAGTGTTCTCTGATTTATAAAAGTAATTATTCTACCTTTTGATTAGAATGATTCTGTTGTAAGGCATGATCTGCAGGTTGTCGAATGTTTACAGATATTGTAGAAAAAAAAAATATAATTATAACGACTAGATTATATTTTATCCAATATTGGACTCCAGTACTCCAATATTTTGTAGGCTCCATAGAAATTTGACCTGCAGGAATAATAAAATAATCAAGAGCTAGTTTATTATTTTATGTCTTGCATCATTCTCCTTTCATCTCGTCTCATCTAAAAAACTCGGTTGTGAGTTTCACAATAAAGAGAATCACTATTATTGAACGAGATTCCTTATGAAATCGACATAAATTTGTGAAAACCGTAGAGATGTATCATCATATTTGACTTCATAAATCCATTCTAAAATAGTGAAATATAGGTTGTAAATTTTATTCGAGACCTTTCGTAGCCACATTACCATTTGAAATATCCACATCACTTTTATTGTTGGGTTTCGGGCAGATAAATGCACGGAAAATAATAATGAAAAGTTTAAAACCTTAATGCAAAGCATCACATTGAGTTGTCGATCACTGATAGTCTTTACCCGAACCAAAACCATCATCACAAGACTGGTACCAGCCTCTATTCCTAAGCATTAAAAGGGGGTTCAACTTTTAATAAAGGGTATAGATAGATGTCTAGTATAAAAGATGGACTTTCAACCAACCACAGGTCGCCCCAAAAGTGCAAATTGGTATAGTAGTTGTTTGCTTACATATACTCTTTATCTAATTGATGTGGGATGTTACAAACACCCCCGACGTCCTCGTCGAGGACACAATCAAACTTACTGAACTCGGGAAGTGTCTTTGCACTTCCGGCCTGGTCGAGATCCGATACCATGTATAATATCTCAAGCCCACAACTAGATGCATACCGGACCCACAAACCCCACAACTTATTAGAAGTTGGCCCAAAAGTGCTAGCAAATTGGTATATATTAGTTGTTTGCTTGTGCTTATAAAGGATACAAATACTCTTTATCTGATCGATGTTACAAACAAATTCAAATATAATTTAAATAATATAAAACATTAATGACAAATATCTGTATATAATACATATTTGACTCAAATTTATTTACACCAATATAGCAATTAGCATGAAGTATCAAAAGGTGAATCAGATATCATGCATCAAAGGACTAGAGTCGAGGGATGTTATACGTATCAATTACATACTAAATGTAAATTAATGCAGTCCACCTTGAAAGCTGTTGTAGGTATTAGATATCAAAAGCAAATATAATCTACTACATACCTCTTTCCTGCGAAGATCCGGAGACATTAGTGAAGTTCATAATCCGTCATGTCATGGCTAACTCTGAAGAGCTTTCACAAAAGTGTGAGCCGGTGACAATGTGTGTGGTGCCTTCTCTATCATCATCGGGCTAATATCAATACTTTCACGGATTTAATTTAGCAGCCATATGCCTCGGGCTACAAAATTTTGATGTCATGCAAAAAAAAACTCCCCACACCTAGAGCTTCACTCTGTTAAGAAGGAGACTGAGCTCTTTCCGGCCACTTTTGTAGCTTCCTGAACTAGCATCACACTTCTTTGGCATAAAACATCATCCCACTTCTCTGCTTCAGCAAAAATGTTAGAAAAAAGAACATGATCTTCTGGATCAATCGTCTTTAGTAGTTTAAGTGCATTCACCATGTTTAGCCCTAAATCAGAATAGTTGTGAACTCTACAAGCGTTCATTAACATCCTCCAAATAACCTCATTTGGTTCTATCGGCATTTTCTTCACAAATTGATAGGCATTCCCTAGCATTCCAGCACGAGCATCCATATCGACCATGCACCCATAGTGCTCTATTGTTGGTTCAATTTGGTACACCTGCTGCATTATTGCATAAAAATTTCTGCCAGCTTCTGTCCTACCAGCATGGTTACATGCTAACAGAACTCCAAGAAATGAGATTGAATTCGGCATAATTTTTTCAGCATCCATGTGCTTAAAAGTAACTATAGCCTCCTCCACTTCGCCATTAATAGCATACCCCGTTATCATAGTTGTCCATGAGATAACATCTCTATTCGACATAGCATCAAAAACACTTTTAGCTCGATCCATGGTCCCACATTTTGCATACATGTCTATAAGAGCATTGCACAGATGAGTACTCCCACGGAGATGACTACTTTCCTCTATATAATTATGTAAATGCCAACCAGCATGAAACTCACCTGCATTTCGACAAGCCAAAATTAAACCTAGCATGGTAGTTTCATCTACTTTCAGTTTCTGACACTGGATCTGAGGGAATAGATCTAGAGCTTCGTTACAGAGACCACATTCAACATAGGCATGTATCATGGAGTTCCAAGGGTCAATACATTGTTTAGGGAGTTTTTCAAACAATTTTCTCGCATATTGGATCAGTCCGCATTTAGAATACATGTTAATCAATGCAGTTCCAAGAGCAACGGTGCTATCCAGTCCCCACACTTTTGCATAACCATGAATAGCATTTCCAACCTTACAGTCTCTAATTTTAGCACATGCCGTAATCAAACCGATTAAAGTCACTCTATCTATGGCTATATTATTATTCCTCATCTTCCTAAACAAAACAAATGCTTTCCTGGAGTCACTACTCTTAGCATAACCTGTGATCATCGTATTCCATGACACTAAATCCTTTTCAGGCATATCACTAAACACTCTTGCCGCCTTATGAATACACTCACATTTCGCATAATAATCAATAAGAACATTACAAACCTCTTTATTCAACTCCAATCCTGTCTTACAACAATATGAATGAAGAGAATTTCCTACACTAAATCCCCCAACCTGAACACAACCGGAAACCAAAATCACCAAAGTCACATAATTCGGCTTCAAACTCAATCCAAAACCACCCCTCAAAAGCTTCACAAACAAACTCAACCCAACACGAAAATCCCCAGCTTTCACATACCCCGATACCATACAATTAAAAGTAACAACATTTCTTTCACAACTTCTATCAAACAACACACGAGCATAATTCAACAACTTCGCAGAACCAGAATAAAAGTGAACCAAACTATTCAATATATACACATTACAATCCAAAGCAACTTTAATAACATAACAATGCGCCGATTTCCCTTCTTTTACAGCTCCAATTCTATTACAAGCTTTGATCAAAGAAGCATAAACAAACGGATCGAAAATCGAACAACTTGGGTCATCAAGATTCACCATTTCTTGGAAAAAGGTGAGTGCTTTGATAGGATAGGGGTCTGAGGCGTGTCTGCGCATCATGAGGCGCCATTGTAGGGAACTGGGTTGTTGAAGTGGGTGGGAAATTGAGGTGGGCTGTGGGAGAGATGAGAGTGGAGAGAGATTGAGTGGGAGAGAGATGAGAAATGAAGGGTAAGAAGAGAGGATTTGTAAAGTGAGCTGATTGGGAGATAGTTTTTTGTGGAGAAGGTGGAGTAGTTTGTTTGTAGCATGGAGGGAACTCATCACAACTGACTAGCAGTTAGGTGCACTTTCACAGCCTATTCCGATTTTAGTATCATAAAAAAAAATAGCGTTAAAACAATAAATCTATCCATGTATTCTAAAATTATTTTTGGCTTTTCCGAAATTTCCTAGTTTCAAAATATTTTTTTTGATACATTATAATTTCACATAAAATCTCAATTGTTATTATTATAATTAAAAAATTGAAAATAATCATTTTATACCTGCTTTACAATTACATATATAATTTTAATCATATTTTCAAAAATATTGATCTTCTTAAAATATTCTAATTATATTTTTAATTTTTTTTGTATATTTAGTTAGATTCGTAACCCAAAAATTGATTGGATGAATAAAATTTTAATACTATCAGACTTCTTATATACATTTCTAACCATAATTTCAAAAATATCGATCTTTTTAACCTGATTGTGTTTTTAATATTTTTTGTATATTTAATCAAACCCATTGTACAAAAACCGGTTGGATGAATAAAATTTAATAGAATATGTGTAAAAAGAATTTAAAAATTAGAAGCATGAAAATGTTGAATAAAAAAGAAAAAAAATCAATATAATCATAAAAGAAACCATTAAAATTCTCGGATGCCAATTTTATTACTATCAATCAGTGTTCTAGAAATCCCCCGATTTAACCGATAAATTTCCGATTAATCCTATGCAAGGTCAGCCACCGATCCGATTTTTGAAATCCGATTAATCCTTATATATATATATTTCATAATCGAAGCATATGTGATAAATTATTAAAATTAAAATACTATATTACTTTAAATATGAATAATTATAGAGTTTATGAATATAGTAAATATATTAGTTACTAAATAGTTAATATAATAATAGCTAAATATTAAATAACATTTTAATATTAAAGTAAACTCGATTTTAACTCCGATTAATCCTTCCGATTAATCCCCGATTTCCGATTAATCCTTCAATCAGTAGCTCAACCGATTAGGTCCGATTACCGATTTCTGTAACACTGCTATCAATACTCATTATAAGAAAAATTGCACGTAACGAAAATCACAAAAAAAATGCAGTTAACAGTCTTCACCGAAACAGAAAAATACGTGAAGACATCCCCCACACTTGGTGCTCAGACAAACACTCCTCCGTAGTTATAGTCAGTATTGTCTCTATCTATCATCTACCATTACGCTAATTTAAGTACAAGCTTCATCATTACATCATTATCAGACATTAACACAGATTTTTATCATCACCAAAACTGTCTTAAACAGACCAACAGAGACCCCATCTCTTTAGTTTCTCTTGGATCATTATAATCATTTTAATTTAATTTTGGAAGATGATTAGGGAAGCAGCATTTTCTTGATTTGGATCTCCATCTATAAATTTGTAAGATTTCTTGTTTTTTGTTTGTTATGATTGGGTTTTTGTGCAACTATGAATGTTTCTTTAACGACGGATATGTTTTCGTTGCTAAATTCTGTTGCAATACGCGATTATTCTAGTAGTAGTGTTTGTTGATTGCATGCATTGTATAGAGTTGTTTAAGAAATGTTGTGATGAAATTGTAGGCGAATTATGGGGAATAAAGGCGGAGATCGTAGAGCAAAGGGCCAATTGTCTTCTATTTTGATTGTAGCTGGATTGTGTCTTTGTTTTTATGTTCTTGGTATATGGCAAAGAAGTGGTTTCGGTAAGGGGGATAGCATAGCTCAAGAAATAATGCGAAAGGCGGATTGCACATCTGTTCCTCATTTGAATGTGGAGACTCATCATGGCCGTGAAACTCAGCCACTTGATGACTTTAAAGCCAAGGAAATCCCCCCTTGTGATGATCGGTTTATTGACTACACACCTTGTCAAGATCAAGGGCGTGCTATGACCTTCCCTCGAGAGAATATGAATTATAGGGAGAGACATTGCCCTCCAGATAATGAGAAGCTGCATTGCCTTATTCCAGCGCCAAATGGATATGTAACTCCCTTTCTGTGGCCCAAAAGCCGTGATTATGTACCTTATGCAAATGCACCGTACAAAAGCTTGACTGTTGAAAAGGCGATTCAGAACTGGATTCAGTATGAAGGCAATGTGTTTAGGTTCCCTGGTGGCGGTACACAGTTTCCTCAGGGGGCAGATACATATATTGATCAACTTGCTAACGTGATCCCGATAGACAATGGAACTGTTAGAACTGCACTAGATACTGGCTGTGGGGTAAGATGGACGTGTAATTATATCTTTAATAGTCTGTCATGATAACATATCTACACTGCATTATGGACCTGTATTCTTGTTTTTAGATGAACATAATTGTTTTCCAGCTCACTAGCACAATGTCACTATGTTACAAATTGGTTAATCATGTTGAATAGCATGACCTCTTCTTGTCGAGTATCTGTAACTATGTCTTTGCAGGTGGGTCTCTTGCCAGTCATTTGAGTGTATACGTTGCTGCCTTTTGATTTATTCATTATGATATTGGTTTGTTTGCGTTTGTACTTAAGGTTGCAAGTTGGGGTGCATATCTGTTCAAGAAAAATGTCATCGCCATGTCATTTGCACCACGAGACTCACATGAAGCACAAGTTCAATTTGCTTTGGAAAGAGGTGTGCCTGCAGTTATTGGTGTTCTTGGAACCATAAAGATGCCTTATCCAGCCATGGCTTTTGACATGGCCCATTGTTCTCGCTGCTTAATTCCATGGGGAGGAAATGGTGAGCTGTGAGACATGTGCAACAATTTCCGAAACTAACACACAATAAACATAATTATAACATTAATATCTCTCAAGTAATGGTATCTAACATGTATTTGTAGGGGGGATGTACATGATGGAAGTTGACAGAGTTCTTAGGCCTGGTGGCTATTGGATTCTTTCAGGCCCTCCCATCAATTGGAGGACCCACTTTACTGCATGGTTGCGTCCCAAGGATCAACTCGAAGAGGAACAGAGGAAGATTGAAGATGTTGCCAAACTTCTTTGCTGGGAAAAGATATCTGAGAAAGACGATATAGCCATCTGGAGGAAACCAGTAAATAGGCAAAACTGTCTTGGAAAAAATTCTGGTGCTCCCATGTGTAAAGACAAAAATCCGAATGATGTCTGGTAAATATATACCAACTTGAACACTAGAATATATGAGTCAAGTACACATTGAGGTTTTCTTTCCACATGCGTTTAGACTCTAAACTTTCAAAGTTAATAAGTGGCGCTGAGCCATTTAGGAGCTCGGCCTTTCAAAACTAGTTAGTGTGATATCGTCCCAGGCCTCAAGCAAATATGTTTTGGTTGAGACACATAGTATCTAATGAGTCTTGAAGGTTTTTAGAAGTATTTATTAAGGTTTAGTCGATGAAAAAATAGTTTATTTTATCTTCACTTAGGTACAAAAAGATGGAGGCCTGTATAACTCCTATTCCAGATTCTACAGATTCAAATGAAGTAAAGCCATTCCCAGAAAGACTGAATGCAATTCCTCCGACTATAGCTAGAGGAGCCATTCAAGGAGTTTCCGTGGAGTCATTCCAGGAGGACAACAAAGAGTGGCAGAATCATGTGAAAGCTTATAAAAGGTTCAATAAGCTCATTGACTCTGGAAGGTATCGTAATATCTTGGATATGAATGCTGGACTAGGAAGTTTTGCCGCTGCAATTCATTCTCATAAATTGTGGGTTATGAATGTGATGCCAACAATAGCCGAGAAAGACACTCTAGTTGCAGTATTTGAGCGAGGCCTCATTGGTATATATCATGACTGGTAATTTCCTATAAATACTCCTCTGTCTAGCCATTCATCTGTCAAATTTAATAGTCTGCATCTGAAACATCAGCTTCTATTTTGGAGTATGGTACTCTTTTTAACTAGCATTTTTTCTGTGGACTATAGCTCATGTTGCTACTAAATGTGAACTATTAGCTTATCTTGCTACTAGTCTTTTAAACATATTGGTTCAATTGGCCGTTAACTCCAGAGGGTTTCTTTTTCTTGTTCCATTTGATTACCTTCCTTATATCCAACTTTAATATGCAATTCACATTTCTCTTTTTCAGGTGTGAAGCCTTCTCTACATACCCCAGAACATACGACCTTATTCATGCCAACGGTCTTTTCAGCTTATACAAAGACAAGTATCTTCTCAATTTTGCTTTACTCTTTCGTGCACCACTTATTATGATACTTGATGTACACCTTCATTTTGGTAGGAATTAGGATGACTGAATAGTTAGTAAGATTTCACCATTCCAGTTGTTAAATTCCTTAATAATGAAAAACTATATCCCTGGTGTAGTTCTGTAGTTTATTGGTAAACATTTGCCTTCCAAAATACGATTGTCCATTTTACTGCTTACTCTGCATACAGCATATATTTGTGTTTAACATAAGACCATACAGGTGTAGTACAGAAGACATTCTCATAGAGATGGATAGGATTCTACGACCTGAAGGAGCGGTTATAATTCGTGACGACGTGAACGTTCTAAACAATGTGAAAAGAATTGCAGATGGCATGAGGTGGAACACGAAAATGGCTGATAACGAGGGAGGTCCTCTTCTCTCTGAGAAAATAATATTGGCAGTTAAACGTTACTGGGTTGCTGGTGAAAACAATACTACCACCCCAACAAAGTAAGTAATAAATCGGAAATTATTTTGCCGATTGTTATCAGCAGCGGGCAACACTGCTCTGTGAGATCCACAAGAGGACTGGCTAAACATTAACACTGAAAAGAACATAGATGTAGCAACTAGAGTGAAGCTAGTGCCCTTGTCTTTTCGGGCCCTTGTTCATTGTATAAGTTTTACTTTAAGCTAAAGGTCATTTATATTTTGCTATTTCCTTAGTTTCTGTAATTTCTCTTCATTTCCCTCTTCTGTAGCTCTTCAATGAGACGCCAAGTTGTGTAATGTAAACTTTTCTGATGTTAACAAGATCAATGGACAATGGTGCATTCGAATCCAAAGTCTGTTGAATTCCCTCGATGTTGTGATCTGGTGTTCTCGGATTTTTAAGTTCATCAGCAACTTTATTTGAAGATGTCCTAGATGGAGCTTAACTGTAATAGTCGCTTATCTGTTTCAAAGTATAATCTTATAACATGTTTCAATGTTGCAAGTATAAAAGGCGATAAGCTTTAAAGCGGTTATCTGTGGTAGGTTCCATTATTTTTGCTAGATCTGTCCCTTCCATTTGTCTGCTCTAGTTGAACTCTTCTTAGGAAGTAAACATCACCCAAAGCTGATGACAGAACACAACATTCTTTGTAAAAGGCTCGTTATCTACATTGATGTTTATGATTGATGTCTCATAATAAAGCTCCCAACAGTTATCATGCAATAGTCTTCTTCTGAACATAAAAATCTTGTGCTTGCTTGTTGTGTTTGCCACTTCGTTTATTCGCATGTGAAATAAATTGGAAAGTGGCTCAGCTGTTTTATAAAGTTCTAGTTCGCATCAATTGTGACAATTTAATATGATGCTTTATCTTCCAGGCTTTATTCAACCTCTGAATCCCAACTACATGGATGGTGAAGATATATATAGTCATCTACGTGTTGCCTCGTTCTCTTGTTACCTTGATTCTGCAGAAGAAAGTTTTGTGCCCGAGCTCACTGAAGAATTTCCAGTTCCATTTTCTCCTGTAGAGTCTCATAATGACTCAAATGACAAGAATGGAGTTTGCACGAGGTGTTCCACCATTTTGGCTTGTGAAGGGACTTGTCTAGAGAAGCAAGCTGATCGGGGCTTACATGGAATGATTCAGCCTCAACCTGGAAAAAAGAATGCAGAACAATTTTCATTTCCTGTTCTCAACTTGAGGAAAGAAAATCCGAAAGGGAAGAAGCATGTTATTGCAGAAATAGGACTTCAAGGAGCCACACAGAACTCAGTTGGCTCTGGAATGACCAAAAAGGATGATATAGCAGTGAAATTGGCAAGAAAGCTCTCCAGGCTGACATGGGATGCAATTCCAAATACTCAGAGCAGGAGCCTCATACCAGCTTCCTCTGGGAGCAGTTCCTGGTGTGATGACACTGCAAGTGATGATAGTTCAGATTTGTTTGAGATCGAGAACACCCCGAGCACCAGATGTTCCATGTTGTCAAGGCAAGAACCTTCTGCATTAAGCAAGACCCAAAATTCTGCTGATAAGCCATTAACTGTCGAAACGAGCTCCACCAGTAGAACCACCAAGCCAAAAGATTCATGCAAGTTAAGAAGTGGAGCCCTTTGGCTGTTGGGTTGCAAGAGTAGCCATGCAGTTAGAATTGAAGAAAATACTGTCAGAATCAGGGAGAGTGCAAAAGGTGGCAGAAAGTAACTGTCTTTATCTTCCTATTTCAAGCAAGTCCTCTGCTGACTTGCACTATAACAATAAGTCAATAATGAATGGATTTCCAAGCTGAGATCTTCACGAAAACAGTCTCTCTGGACTCTGCTTCCGAGTAATATTCAATCTCTCTTAATTAACTATGTATGTAGCTATAACAATATAAGTCAATAGTGAACGGATTTACAAGCTGAGGTCTTCACGGAGACAATCTCTCAAGTAATATTCAATCTCATTAGTCACGGAAACGCTCTCTCTGTTTTTCGAGTAATATTCAATCTGATTAGTCTTGCATGATCCATTTTCTTACCATTCTGTACTTGCCTTTTTATCCAGATGAAAGTTGAATATGTGTTACTTTTGTCTCATCAAGAATTGAACCTGCATCCCACAAGTGATTAGAGATATAGACCCTCCTAATAAAGTGGCAACCAAGAACATGACCCCTCTTGTCTAACAAGTAACAACACTCTTTTATAAGTTAAATTATTTTATCATGATTCTTCAACTTTTATGGGTCACCCTGTTTTAGGAACATGCAATTTGCTTTAAGAAAGCCAATCTTGCCTTACTTAAAAGCCTACAATTCTCTGTAGTTTAGTTAGGTATGTATCTCATAGCCAGACTCAGCCCTACAAATATCCTGTTACTGTTTCAGGAAGAGAAAAAAAATAGGGATCTTTTTAAAAATACCTATCTGTAAAATTATTTTTTTAAAAATACTACCATCTTTTTCATTGTTTTTAAAAATACCTTTTCATAAATTTTTTTCTTCAAAAATACGATTTGCAACTTTTGCAACCTCATTTGCAACCTTGGGCGGCGCAGCCGTAAAAGTTGCAAATGAGGTTGCAAAAGTTGCAAATGAGGTTGCAAAAGTTGCAAATAAAAATGGAAAGTTGCAACTGTTGCAACTGCAATTGCAACTAGTTCAACTGAAAACTGTAAGTTGCAAAAGTTGCAAATGAGGTTGCAAATGCAGTTGCAACTTTTGCAAATGCAGTTGCAACTTCATTTGCAACCTCAGTTGCAACTAAATGCAACTGAAAACTATATATAGTTGTAAATGAGGTTGCAAAAGTTGCAAATGAGGTTGCAACTGCAGTTGCAACTTTTGAAACTTCATTTGCAACCTCAGTTGCAACTAAATGCAACTGAAAACTGTAAGTAACAACAGATGTATGGTGTGCCCCTGGCGGGGCCATTAGATTACAATAGAATCAACTGAATGCTACCATATGCAACTGAATACAACCATATATGCAATTACAAATCCTGATTTCAAGTTCCAGTTTTCAAATGTCATTTTCGACCTCATTTTCGGAATCGATATATATATATATATATATATATATATATATATACTCCCTTTTTTACCTTGGATTGGTCAAAATATTCAGACTTTCTTACTTTTCGTGGAGGATTAGATCCAGTAACTGGGGGTCTATGGCTGACCGATATCGCACACCATCATTTAGCTATTGCAATTCTTTTCCTGATAGCGGGTCATATGTATAAAACTAACTGGGGCATTGGTCATGGCCTAAAAGATATTTTAGAAGCTCATAAAGGTCCATTTACGGGTCAGGGCCATAAAGGCCTATATGAAATCCTAACAACATCATGGCATGCTCAATTATCTCTTAACCTAGCTATGTTAGGCTCTTTAACCATTATTGTAGCTCACCATATGTATTCTATGCCGCCTTATCCGTATCTAGCTACTGACTATGGTACACAACTGTCATTGTTCACACATCACATGTGGATTGGTGGATCTCTATTTATGATCGCCTCCCATCATAAAATTTGAGAGCAAAGCGTAAGATTTTGTAACTTCCCTTCCCTCTTGTCGTCTATATTAAACAACTTGAGGTAAAGGGAATTAATTTTATTAGGGATAAAATTCCTTAAAAACCATCTTTCATACTTTCCCTTTGTCCCCAAAATTTAAGTGGGTAAGGTCAAGGCCCATTCGACTTAGAGGTTGAGAATGGATAGGTAATATAGCTTTGGATAGGGTTTTCCCATTAAAATAGCCATATGATCAGTCAATAGATAATGATTGGTTATAGGATAGCTATAAGGTCCCACAGCCTGTTAGAGGAAAAGTGTAGCCAGTAGAAGAGGTTTTATGATCAGCAACCATGAAGATAAGCTTAGGTACCAGTGAATCAGGTACCTTAGAGTATTGATAGACCTCCTTTAAGGAGCCTTAGGACAGCAACACGGGTCCAGTTTACCCAAAACAAGTCTAAGGCACGGCAACTCTCCCAGAATTACAGTTGTGCACGGATTCTACCTCCTAAACTTTAGGAACAAGCCATAGAAAGTATTAGCTGAGTGAAGACTATACTGGTTAATGTTAAACGTCCAGATGCATGATAAAAGGATGATAATATGATGAATATCAATGGTATATATATATATATATATATATATATATATATATATATATATATATATATATATATATATATATCGATTCCGAAAATGAGGTCGAAAATGACATTTGAAAACTGGAACTTGAAATCAGGAATTCAGCTGCATATGAAGTTGCAAAAGAGGTTGAAACACGGCTGCGCCGCCTGTAGTTGCAAATGAGGTTGCAAAAGTTGCAAATAGTATTTTTGAAAAAAAAAATTTATGAAAAGGTATTTTTAAAAATAATTCTGGAAGGTAGTATTTTTGAAAACAATAAAAGAAAAGGTAGGTAGTTTTGTAGATTTCCCAAAAAAATATTCTTGTAATTATTATGCTCATGTTCGTCTACAGTACTAAAATGTATCAATTTAATCATAAAAAGTTAAACAAGACAAGAATTAGGACGGAGGAAATATTTTTATTACGTGACAGGACTCGATGTTTATTTTAAAATTCTTATTAAATATAATTTTATATATTATTTTAAATTTTTCCCTTCTAAAAAATGATATAGTGTTTAAATTTTTGTTCGTAAAAAATTTCAAAAATAAATTATAAACTGTCGGCATCAGCCATAAATGCTATCTTATCGAGGAATCTATTTTTAATGTAAAGATGCTTCCCAGGGCTTTAGTTCGTTTGGGCTGTTATGATTTGGGCTTATTATGTGTGGGCTAACCTGGAAATATTTCAAGCTTTCGGCTATTTCAGACTATATGAGTCTATTATTTATAATTTTAATTTTAATGAAAACTGTCACAAGCGTTGACCGGCTCTCATGCAAGAGGCATAATCACAGTACTTCTGCCTTCGCGAGTCGAACGTGTAATAAAAAAATACACGTCCCCTCTTTAACCCCCTCTTTAACCGGCCGAACCAACTCTTGCGCGCCAGATTTAGATGTATGTGGTTCTAATTTTTCGCCCCTAAAATAATAAAATAATGTCTAAGTCTTTAAGTTATACCAATAATAATCTAACATATTGCAACCAAAAAATTCTTCTTATAAAAATTATGTAAAAATAATACTTATTTAAAAATAAATAACAAAATAAAATTAAATAATAATCACTCGACATATATGAAAGAACATTTTAAAACTATTGAATTCCTTTTATTGAGTTATAAACGATATTAACCCAAATTTGATATAGTGGAACGTATTTTCATTTTTCTATCTTCGAAAAATCTGAATTTGTACTTACTGAAGTAATTATAATTTTTTGCAGATTTTTGAAATAAATTCGAAAAATAATTAAATAATATTATTTTAATAAGTCAAATTTTCTGACAATAAAAAAGGGGGCAGTTGGGCTAAAATATAAACAGAAAGTAGATAGTTAGTGGATCGAGTGAGTCTCCCCAAAACCCTAACTCCTTTGTTTTATTATCCCCTTAAAACCCTAAAAACTCTTCATCTTTATATCCACCCCACATCTCTTTTCCTTGAAAACCCACTTAGCATCACTGAATTCAAGCTCAATTCAATCAAAATGGTGGCTGACAAGGGCAAGAAAGTGAAGCTTGGTGATGATGAAATTCCGGAGCATCTTGATGCTGAGCTTGTGCTTTCTATCGAGAAGTTGCAGGAGATCCAAGATGAGCTCGAAAAGGTACAATTTGAGCCGTTCTTGGCAACCCCTTTTGGTTATTTTTCGAGTTTTGGAGTTTTGAAATGATGGTGAAGTTGAGGTGGTGTGTGCTGGACTGCTGGTTGTGGTATGAATTGTGTGCTAGGTTTGTTTGTTGTTTGGTATTTGATTTCATGGGTGGAATTTAATTTTGGGGTATGAAGATTGAATTTGTTATTACTTAATTGCTGTTTTAATGTAATGTTCTGTGATTTATATGTTAATGTTAAAATTCCCTGCTCCAATTTATGATTATAATTAGATACTGTGTTGCATCCTTATTCAAGGAGTTGGGAGTTGTTTAATTGACATATTTAGGTACGAAAGTCAAGTTTGTTTAGAGGGCGGAGTTATTACTTTCTTTTAGTAGCTAGATGATGTTGAGTTATCGAAGTGGCTAAGCAGAGATTAATAATTTGATGTTGGAATATATAATGTGGTGTGGTTTATTTATTGATGTGAATACTTCCCTGCTTCGCTTTATAATTAGATACTATGTTGCTTTGTTATTTGAGATGAGCTCGAATAAGAATATATAGTTGGAATTTTCTTTTGTTTTGCGCTTCATATCCCTTTTGCTTTGTTTCCAAATTTGCTATATATAACATAATTATAATTCATGTAAGAACCTGGGGAATAAAGAGATTTTTGTGTGGTATGTGAATATGATTTTTCGATATCATGTCACTAGGGAAGTTGAAATATATGTTGAACAGCAAGTTATTGTTGATACATCATTTGCCATTGCACACTTTTTTTTTACTACCATCCTACTTTTTTGATACTATATATATTAGTATTTTTTTTTGTAGCATCCCGATTCTCAATTAAATGTTAATTTTCTGACAATGTTGAAAGCTTTGTAGTAAACATTGCTACGAGGATCAAATTTGTTTATAGGCCATAGTGAATACCTTCTTTTCATGCCCAAGTAATCTTGAATGACCAAGATGGCTAGGCATTACCAAACTGCCGTTATATGTAAAATACAATGTTGTGTTATGTATATATTTATTCATGAGAATACTTTGCTCTGCCCCAGATTGATACAAATCTTAACATAGATGTGTCTCTGTCGCATTAAAAGAATGTTTTCCATACTATTTAATTAGTGTGTGAAGCTCAGATGTCAACTTAACTGTACTTCAACTCTGCTGCAATTGGAATATGAACTTTAATGTCGTTGCTATTTTGCTGTCTCCTTTTCAGATCAATGATGAACAGAGTGATAAAGTCTTGGAAATTGAACAGAAGTATAATGAAGTTCGTAAACCCGTCTATGATAAGCGTCATGATGTCATTAAAGGCATTCCTGATTTCTGGCTCACAGCTGTTCGTAAACCTACCCACTCCTTTACCGTTTCCTTATATAAACATGTTATAGAATAAATTACTGTAGTTGTGTTGAATTTCTTTATTATTGACTACAATCTTGCTGTCTAATTTATCTCTTTTCTTTCATGCAGTTTCAGAGTCATCCTACTCTCTGCGATCTTCTGAATGAAGAAGACGAAAAGGTTCAATTTTTTTATTGTCTATCAACCCCTTCCGCAATTATTGGTTTTTTATAATTCTCTCTTGAATTAAGTTGCTTATCTATTCTATTCCCTTCACCGGATGAATTATATTATAAATTGGTAAGATGACTATACTGATTGTTATGTTATCTCAGATCTTCAAATATCTGAGCTCCATTGAAGTAGAAGATTCTAAAGATGTGAAATCGGGCTACTCTATTTCATTCGTGAGTCTCCAATAGCATTATTTCTCTCGACCCTGTTTTCTTTTTCTTACATTATTGATTCATGTGCCTTTTCTCCTCCCTTCATAAGATCTTCAATCCAAATCCCTACTTTGAGAACTCAAAGCTTACGAAGACTTTGACCTTCCTCGATGAGGGATCAACAAAAATTGCTGCTACACCAATTGAGTGGAAAGAGGGAATGGTATGTCTTCCTTTACTTGCACAGATATTTTATCCGACCTCTTATTTTTATTATCAGCAAATTTACTTTTTTTTAATTCTTTAGGGCCTTTCAAATGGAGTTGCTCATGATAAGAACGGGAACAAACGACCTCATGATGATGAAAGGTTAGTATTGCATTCTTGTTTCTTTTGGCACAGCTTATATCATTATATACTAAAAATTCAATGTTTAGAATTTGTCTATGTTACATTGGTTCCTTAGCTTCCTTCGCTTGTTAGAAGCGGTAATACTTGTGATTCTCTAGTCACGTATTGTTGCTGTGCTTAAAACTATGTGACATACTATGAAGATAGTGACTGTTAATACAAAATTTGTTACATTAAGTGTGTACACAATTATTCGCGCTATGCAGTGCTTGCCTTCGACAGGACGACAACAGTAGTTCCTCTTTATTTTGTTCTGGGATTTGAGTATTCTTGTACTAAAAGCTTATTTATATCTAGAACATATCTTATTAGCTTTTTATTGATTGATTGAATTATGAGATTCGAACTTTGTGGCTGGTGCTGTTGCATATATTTTCTTTTGTGTTCCCTTTTAATTTAAGATATTCTATGTGCTTGGTTTTTACTTTAAGTATCTATTTGATATACTCATCTTTTTCAGATCATATCCATGTAATAATTTTGTGTAAAACTGTGCATGCTCATAATTAATCTGTACAAATTTATGAACTCTTTTTCTTGGTTAATTTTTTTTTTAGAATGACCACAAACAGTTACGGGCCCCATTTTAGTTCTAATTCTTCGTGATATGGAAATGCAGCTTCTTTACCTGGTTTAGTGAAACCGAGCACAGAGATAATATGAATGAGGTTCCTGATGAGGTAATAGTGTGCATTGGAGATATTCTTACATAATGAAGTTGATCATCTTTTTTGAAGTAAAACTGTTTTGTTAGTAGTCATTATAAAGATGAAGTTCTTTCTTTCTGCAGATTGCAGATTTAATTAGGGAAGATTTGTGGCCCAATCCTCTGAATTACTTTAACCAAGTAAGTGCTTTAACTTTGTTGCCTTCCGCATTTTTTTTTTTGGGATATGGCAAGCTATATGATTTCACCTAATGCTGTTACTTTTAACAGGAAGCTGATCAAGTAGAGTTTGAAGGTGATGAAGAGGTAAAATACAATTACAAATGCTGTTACGGTTTTTCTCAGTTTTTTTTATCATCACACTATGAAATATAGACAAATATATGGAAGTTTTAGGAAAAGTACAGGTTTAAAACAGAAGTGCTGGATAACTAGTAGTCAGCAGATTTGTACACTGTCAGGAGAGATCGGTTTGTCATTATATATGCATTATAGATTGTTAGTTAAGATCTTTAAAATTGGGTGTATGTCGGGAACATTTTGCGCTGGATGCAAACTTTTCTCTAAATGTGTCTGTCTGTAATGTTGCCTATAATCAAATCTGTGTTTCTTGGTAGTTATTATTGTTTGAAATTAGTATATTGCTAGCACAGACTCTGTTACTTTTGGTGCCGTAAGTTTTTTTTTTTTAATCTTTTCCTAAGCTTCCAGTCAGCTGCTTCAGTTTTCCCCTACAAATAGGTTTCACATATGCTTATTCACTTCTTCTGTCAGTTTGTATATGGCGACTGAATCAATATGTTCTCTGGCAGGAAAATGGCAGTGATGGCTCTGAAGATGACGACGAAGATGGCGACGAAGAGGATGTTGACGAAGATGAAGACAATTAAATCCTGTTCACCTTAATTTAGCTGAAAATTATCTTAGGTTTGCTACTTGGGTAATGGAATGTGTAAAGTGGTACCTAAAGTTGCAGTTATTTGGCTAAAGGGATAGGATTGGAATCAAATACCATGTTTGCTCTTAGCAGAGTTCTTTTAACCGTTTGTCAAATTATTGTTCTTTATCTATAAATACTGTTTTGCTGATACGTGGAAGTGGTTTTTTTAGGTAGAAGTCCTGATTATATGTATGAGAGCAAGTCTAGAAAGAAAACTTTGCCTCCGGCCAGTTTAGGAAAACTTAAAACTCAGCCATTTAATTTGATATTAAACGGTTGAGAATTCGAAATTTTGTTGATCCTTGTTTTCTAAGCCAATTCCTTTGTTTGTGTTGATTTTGGAAGTAGTGCTATTACTGCAATATTTGATTTATATGGTTATGTGAAAAATAGTCTAGAGTCGTAGATGTTTGAAAAAACTCCAAATTTTACCAAACATGACTCTTGCGGAGACTCATTAAAATGGTCAACACCCCAAATTTTAGCAGACATGAGTACATGACTCTTTTTTGTGGAGATTCGTTAAAATGGTCTACCCTCCAAATTTTAGCAGACATGACTCTCCCTTGTGGAGATTCATTAAAATGGTCTACACCATTTTTTGCCATCTCAAATGATTGTTTTTGTAAATTGAGGGGATGATATTGGAAGTAAAACTTCAATTTCACATAGAACAGACCTCGGGGTTTGTTCATTACCTAAAGAAGCATTAAGAGTGTACAAATTGTTACAAATGTCGGTAGGATTTATAATAGATTCTCATCTGATGCGATATGCACCCTCTTTCATTGAATGATTTTCACCTCAGGAACTCGTGAAAATATAGCAAGATAGACTCCTAGATGATGTCAAAGTCAGTCATAATGCTTTACTAGGACCTTGCATTCAAGAACTATGTTTCTTGGGGTAAGTAGTCTTTAACTTTTTCTTCATCACTACCACCTTCAACATCCGAACTTTGCAGGTCTTCTTGAGCTTCTGCAAGTTCAGACTCCTTCGCATCAGAGGCATATAGTATCTTCTTGACTGCCAGCGACATCTGCAACAGTTTAAGCAAGATGACTTAACTGCCTGCAACTCCAGAACTAGGAAAGGCACTAATTCATCTACTAAACCATGTTTACAAAAGCATCCGTTGAGGAGATGTTTTCAGGTTTGTGATTGCATTTAAAAGTTGTGCAAGTTTCATTTTCAACTTAGTATCAATGTTCTGGTGAATATAAAAAGAGAAACGAGACTTTTTGGTTCAAGATTTAATTCAAGAAATTTTTAACTATCACCAGTTTTATATTATAAACAGGAAAATAATGCAATAATCTTTTACAATATAAATAGAATTGGTTTTATATAACCGTCCAAATATATGCCATTAGAATTGTACTTGTTTTGGTGATGGTAACAGTATATATTTTTTATCAAAAAAGATATTTCAACTTCAAGTAAACTATTATGATCAAATACTTCTAAAAGATGGTGGTCAGTTATATGCAACCAAAAATAAAACACCAAACCGAACCAAAAAAAATAATAAAATAACTAAAACTACGAACACGTCAGATATATGCAACCAAAAATAATCAACTGACATATATAAAAATCATTCTAGCAGTTTAAATTTAGCTCCAATACTTTCTTTCGTAGTTATTCTGTCCCTCGATGTTAAAATTTTCTGTGAGATGTGTACCCACAGGCCACATACTAGGCAGAGAAAAGGTTTTTCCTTAGAGATAATACAGCTCATTATAAGGGAACTAAAAACAACAAAAACAAACTTCAACATGACAACAGATCATGCAAACATGGATAATAAAACCATAATGGAAAACAAGGACCTGCATAAGGAGAAAGACCACGACAAGAATTTACCGGAAGATTTTCTACTTCAGGAGTCTGACAAAATACTTCAATATCACGTAATTTTGTGAAATAGAAATCTCTCTCCTTTTCCAAAAGGTCCACAGAAATCTTCAGTTCTGCAATCTGGATGATTTATGAATATAATTACCATTTACGATGGTAAAAAAAAGCAGATAAGAAATCACTGATAAATTCAAAAATGTTTGATTCTTATCAGTTGGTAGGCACCAAGAAGAGAAGAAGGCTTCGATCATATTTAATAAGCTAATATAACGTATATGACCTATTTCTCTGTCAACCTAAAACCCTGTAGTATAACTCAAAATTATTCAACAACTACCTCCTTCATCAAATGCTCTCGCTCGCCAACAAAATTAGTCCCAGTCGTTGGAGAAGTTGCTTTTCCTTGCTTGTGTCCTGGCAGTAAATTCAAAAGTAAGAATTAGAAAAAGAGAATGAATTACAAAGTGCAGCCACCTCAGAAGAACATGATTTGAGCTAACCAGATATTTTATCGGCACCCACTCCATCCCACAAGTCAGAGTTATGTGAGTTGTTTGCTTGTAGTGACTTATAGTTCTTGTTAAAACTTTTTAAACTTTTTTCCTTCCCTAACTTACTTCTGCGCTCAACAGGATTGTAGTTCCTGTATGGCATTTATATATCAATATTAGACCTCTGTTGGAAATATCTTTTTTGAAATTAGTTGGTATCCTATCTTTTGAAGGATGCAATGTACTCATTCATTATGCCACCAGTTACAGAGTCGCAGTAACGCTTTAGCCACTGTAGAAACTCCAGATTATCCAGTGGCCGACCTTTGATTAGTCTGTTCACTTCAACATGCTGTCACATGAAATAGATCATCAATTGGCAGGAACAAAATCTGTTTCAATTAACAATAGACTACAAAGAAATGATAAGTTCAGTGCTCTTTCTTCCTAATATATTTTGTTGAGGACCTGGGGATTATAACTTTACCTTGTCAATTTTAAGTTTGTTGAAAACATCTTGAAGCACCTTGTAGTTTTGGATCATATCATATTCTGACTTCGCGTTAAAGTTCACCTAAAAAACAAGAAGCATAAGTATGCAAGCTCCATTCGAAATGCTGAGTAGCACTAAAATATAGCATACATAAGGAGGAAATCCATTGTGAAAGTACCTTGTGCATTGGAACAACTCCAGGATGGGTCATATCCATCATCTGGCATTGAGCAGCACCTGAGGCAGCCTAGTATAATAGCTCTTGTCAACATAAGAAAATTCGACATTTCACTTGATTTTGTGTGGGGGTGAGGAGAAAATTTTATGCATTTTAGATACCATCACCAGCATGTAAAAAAAATGATTTCATGCAATTGTAAAAGGTATGCATATATTGATCAGGGCCTGTCACTGAGTATAGTAGAACTATTTCCTGAATTTTGTAAGAATAAGATATGGAGAAGCATAAAAAGTTTCTGAGTTGTGACGTAAGATAGCAGAAATTATATAAGAGGAAGTAAACTGCATGTTGCATCCCTATAATTGACAGACATTGACATTAGTATACATACTCGAACAATTAAATCACGCTGCTTCAGTCATGCAATATGGTCGCGCAAGTTTCAAACTAGACGCACTTAGCATTCCTTGACAAGTTTTCAATTAATCTCAAAGTTATGGTCAACTTTGCCCAAGGCATATTGGGAAAATAAGAATAATACCAATTTGAATCCAATTAATTCTGTAAATACTCCATTTCATTTGGAATGTGTTTATATGGAACTTAGTTAAGTTTTTGAAAGCTTATCATAACTTTAATAAAGTTCTAATGGAGTTTCAAATTTGTGATTTGAGTTTGAGTTTTAATGAATAGGTTTTTGTGAAACTATAGAACTTTCATAAGAGTTTTTGCAGAGTTTTATTATATGTTCAATTGAGATTTAGTGGAGTTGGAGCTTTAAGGTAGTTGCATTATGCCCCTATCAAAATTATACATATGCCCCTATCAATATTATCTATAATTTGAATTTGAATGGTGCATCTGTCGGGATTCGAAGTACATGAATTTGAAAGTTACCATAACAAAGTGCATGAGTTTAAGGTTTAAACTATGTACATTACTGTCAATATTTGTGAGTCCTAGAAATATAACATGCACTTTAAGCTAGAATACCACATTCAGGATTGGAAAGATAATTTGTACTTGTGAACATAATTTATTAATGCTATCACTACATGTGTCAACTTACTATATGGGGAACAACAGTAATTAGAAGTGAGTTGTTCTTTCTCTTAATCATAGTAGCATCACTGGTAGCCAAATGTCGAAAATGACTCATAAGTTCTACAATTACAAATAAAATTAAGGATCACAGCTACAAGTACAACTCGGCAGTTGCACCTAAAAATCTTGTCAATGAGCGATTGGTTTCAGTAGAATGTTTGAAAAAGTTTGCAATCATGTCAAATCTAAAGCTAACGAAATATTTAGAATCAAGTAGTGTCCAAGAGGTGACAAAACTGTCTCGAGTCTGGGAAAAGTCTAGAGCTCAATTCTGCTTAAAAATCGAATACATCCATTAAAGCGTTTCTGCCATTGTGACATTCTCAATTTGTACATTACAGCGAACATACTATGGTAACAACCATACACATAGTAGGAATCTTTAGATTTTTTTTTAAAAAAAAAACAACTAAAAGACTAATTTTATCATAAAATGCCCTAAGCACAAGGACACTAAATTGCAACATAATGGGCAGTTATAAATTTTAAATTGAGTAACATGGATCTATAAAACAAGAAATCATCAAGAAAGTCAAGAGATTAAAAAGGGTACCTCCTCAATGCGAGAGAGATTGAGGTGAAGTCTAGTATTGACCCATGAAAGGATCTCATTCCTTCCAACAAAGTAAGCACCGTCCATCATCCCTATATTCATAGCCATAGAGAAATAGAGAGAGAAAGGGAGAGAGAGAGAGAGAGAGAGAGAGAGAGAGAGAGAGAGAGACGGGGAGAGAGGGAGAGAGAGAGAGAGAGAGAGAGACGGGGAGAGAGGGAGAGAGAGAGTGAGCGAGCGAGAGGGAGAGAGAAAGAGAGAGAGTCAGAGAGAGAGGTCTTATGAAAACAGAAAGAGGGGCAGGCCAAGTGAAGTAAAAGTGCAACAGCCGGCAAGTGAATGAATGAAGCAGGGGCTTTGTGTCTCTCTATGTTGAGCTGTTTTGTTTAAAGTTAAAGGCAGAAGCTCTCTGTATCGTGCCACATGTTTAGATGTTAATGTAGGCACGTAATCATCATTAGTACACCATTTCTGGCTGTGAGCCTAATTTAAACATGTCAGTCAGTCAATCAATGGCAGCATAATTTATTTTTTAACGTTTAAAAAGGCGCAACTATACAGGAAAGACAGAGATTCTCATCAAATCTAATTTTTAACGACCAACGGCCAGAAAAACAAGCACGGAAATTACATAGAAATTGGTAATGGGAAGTAGTTAGTTGATATATTAATTTAAAATTTATCAGTTCGATAGATTAATTTTTTTGATCAAATCGAAATATAATCTAAAAATTGATAAGATATTTTTCAATAATAATTTGAATTTTGATTTGATATATGAAATCTGATTAAATTTAAATTTAAAAAAATAATTTAAATTTGAATTAGAATATGATATCCGAACTATTCCGACTCGTTTTATACGTCTATGCTCGAAAAATTCATCTACTATTGACTCATCGAGTCCATATGCAAGTTGGATATTCCAGGGCCACGCTTTGTCATGTAGTCCTCAGCTTTTTCAGCATTTTTCTTGCTTTTGTCATGATTGTCAATCTGTCATACATGCTTAATCATCGTCCTATTTCGTCTTACTAAAATATTTCAGAATAATTATTATTATTGTGATTGTAAGAAAATAATTTATTTTTTCTAATCCTACCAATATTTATTATTTATTATTTAGAGTTAATATAAGTAATATTTGAGATAACATAAATAATATTATATAAATTTGACTTTCCCTCTCCGAAATTGTAGAAGGAAGTTTAATATAATTAATATTTGAGATAACATAAATAATATTATATGAAATTTATTTTAAAAATTATAGAGGCCGGTGAGTGCCACCGGTAATTCCTAACACTGAATTTTCTAGTATAATTGCTTTTAGACAACTATAAAAAAATAGTACAATGTAAAATCAATAATAAATATAATTAAAATAATTTTAGAATAATCAGAGAGTCTGCTCATTTACGAATGATCAGAATTACGGTGAACGGTGTTGAACTTTATTTAAATTTTGATTCGTAAGTAAAATTTGAATATATATTATGTTTTGGTTTTATAATTATAATATAAATTACTAATTAGTCTTAACCTCATGCGAAGCACATACAAATATAATGTAAAAAAATATGATATTTATAATTTAATTTTAACATGATTTTATTATTTTGTTTTCTTTTTGGTGCAACTTTATTATTTTGTTGATATTGTTGGATTTCATTGTTTTCTCACATTGGGCAATTTTATAACAATATATTAAAATTTTATTTAATATATCATATGAACTGATTAATATATTTTTCTATTAAAGTATAACATTTATAAAAAAAATTATAATATAAGCAATAAATATTATTGTTATCTATATATAAATAATTTTCTAATATTCATATACGAAATTATTAGACCTTAGCAAGCTTGAAAGTTGAAAGTAGTAGTTGCTTGCGACGACCATACTAGTCAGTCTTCTATATGAAAAGTAGTGGCAAGACAAGGTCAAGATGACACTTAAAACTTGTCATTGTCACATTCACTCTAATTACATCAATTCATGGTAGAAAAACTACATAAACTTAAGGAGCTCTTTGATCCAAATCAACCCAAATCAAATTCACAGATATGAACTCAATGAAAACAAACCTTCTCCATCGACAATCCTCACCGGAATTCCCCAAAAAGAACACCGAAAAGCCCTACATCCTCTCTTTAATAGTCTTGCTCATTCTCATAGTCGCTGGAATACTCACCGTCACTACTGTATTAATCATTGACGAGTCCAGTCCGAGCACTAGTTACGCATTTGTCGCGCCCACTCCCACCCGCTCCATTCGAGCCGTATGCTCTTTCACGCCATACAAACGTTTGTGCCGATATACCATATCATCATCCGTCTTTAATAACAAATCTCGGGATGAACGAGAACAGGACACTCGTCTCTCCCCGGAAAACATAATTGTCCACTCATACCAACTCGGTGTCAAGCAACTAGTCCATCTCTCTTCGCTTCATAACATCTCGGAGTCAGCATCAGTGTTGCGTGAATGTCAAGTCTTGTTGAAAAAAGAGGTACCTGGACTCAACGTCTCAGCAGCCTTAGCGAACAATTTTTACTCATTAAGACTCGAACTCGAAGAAAATGTAGCGCGATTCAACAGGATGGAGAGACATCAACAGGCCTGTTTGGATAAACTCGACGCGACTGCAGAATCACGGGTGACCGAGATGATTAAATTGAATGTACGCAAAATGAGAAGATACACTAGGAACACCAGAGCCATTTTGCTAAACATCGACTCCATTCTCGACGAAATCTATGGCGCTCCCTCCTTTAGTGTTGATCAGTATTCGTACTACAGCTACTATTTTGATGGCCTGAGCTACGAGTATATGATTGTTTGTGTTTCACAGTATACTTTCTTGATGGCGTTGCTTATTCTCATGTTGAAACTGTATTGATAAAAAACTTTAACAGTTAGTACTATTATCCGATAAATTGTCTGAGATGAAGGCGATGTATTCACACCACAGATATATAATCCAAAATTTTCATATTCTATCGATCATTATTTGATATTATCGACACAATTTACAATTAAACTTATTTATCAATTGGTACGTCACAACCGAAAGCAGATGGCGACAACCATGACTTGCAGAATATCGCGTAGTCTGAATATTAAATTTCAAATGCGCAATATAAAAAGAGTACGTCCACACATCAAGTCTCAGATCGAGTTGCTTCCGATGGATTCGACGAAAACAAACCTCCTGGAGAAAGAAGCCTCGGCGGAATTTCCAAAGACGAACACCGGGAAGCTCTGCATCCTGTCTCTGGTAATTTTACTCTCTCTGGTGATCGCGGGAGTGCTGTTCATAACTACTGTAATTAATCTCCGCGACACTCCTAATCCAAACGTCGACATGATTCAATTTATAGACCTCACTCCCGTACTCGTACCCACACCCGTCCAATCCATCCGAGCCGTCTGTTCTTTTGTAATATACAAACGGTTGTGCCACAACACCCTGGCCTCTTCCATCTCCACCAATATATCCGGTGACAATCCTCCGCCAGAAGATATTATTTTTCGTTTCTTCCAACTTGCGGTCAATCAGCTCATCCGTCTCGCGGATGTCTCAAAAGACGACTACAAGTTAGAAGAGTGCCAATTGTTGTTGAACAAGGAATTGAATGTACTCAACAACTCAATAGCAACTTCTCAGAACCTCGACGCCTTCAGACACGAAGTCAACGAATACTTGGATCGGTTCAAGAGGATGAAGGCAAATCAGCAGTCCTGTTTGGATAAGTTACAGGAGAGTGGATCAACAGCGATTCAAGTCGTTGGCTCGAACGTGAGAATAATGAGAAGAGTGATGAGTAACAGCAGAGCGGTTCTGTTAAACATCGATCCGATTATCAATAAAATGTATGGCTCATTCCCCAGCTCAGTACAAATAATCGATCATAACCCGATCCGCTCGTATGCTTTCTTCTTTCGAGGCGTGGGCTATGACTACATGATTGTCTTTCTTTTGCAATACGTGTTCTTACTTTGTATACTTGTTCTGATGTTAAAATTGTAGTCCTCAGATTCATCTGGTTTGGTGAAATTCTAATAATGCAATAGGCCAGAAAGAGATTTTAAATATTTTCGACTTGCAAGTAGGCGTTTCCAAATAATGCAGACATATTGTTGTTAGTCAAGAAGACCCGAAAGAACGGAACCTTCCATTACAGTTGACTTGGATTACGCAGGCTAGATAAAAATGCACAAACTGATTATAATCTTATATATCCGTAAATCAAACTAGAGAATATGGATTCCCTGAAAACAAACCTCCTGCAACAACAAGTTCCAAAGAAGAACAGCCAAAAGCCCTACATTCTGTCTTCAATATTCGTACTCACTCTAATAGTTGCCGGAATACTCACTGTCACCACGGTCATAGTCATCCGGCAGGCCAGTCCAGGCAGTATCGACATATATGTTGACCCCGCGCCATCTAAGTCCATCCAAATCATCTGTTCTTTTGCACCATACAAACACCTCTGCCGCTCCGCCCTATTATCTTTTGTCTCCACCAATAGTACCTCTGATGATAACCTCGAATCTCAACCCTCTCCACTAAATATGATCTTCTACTCGTTCCAAGTCAGCGTCATCCAGCTGACTCATCTCGCTTCGTTCCATAACATTTCCAAGCCAAACGACGTTGCAGAGCCCGTCTTGCTCGAGTGCCAAGTATTGTTTAACAAGGATTTGGCTGGCCTCAACAACTCGGTGTCCTCCTCCAGGAATTTTTACTATTTTACGAAGATTGAAAGGGACGAATATGTGGAGGTATTCAACAAAACGGAGACTAATCAACAATCCTGTTTGGATAGATTGGAGGAGAGTACTAATGGATCAACGGTGATTGATGAAATTCGATTCAATGTGGAGAAAACGAGACGATACATGAGCAACACCCGAGCTATTCTAGTGAAATTCGAACCCATTTTGGATAGCATATATGGTAATTTCCCATCAGCCGATACTGCTGATTATTATAGCTTTTATTTCGATGGGCTGAGCTATGAGTATATGGTTATCTTTGTTCCGCAGTATGTGTTCTTGATCTTGCTCTTTATTTTGATGCTAAAACAGTACTGATTTAGAAGCTACAATTCCGTCATCATGTTGTAAGTTGTGACATACACTACTAGAATTAGTGCCTACGACATCGGTGCTTAGACATCGGTTGGTCAGACGACCGATGTTAACATCATTAAACACATCAGTATTTTTTTAAACGATGTTACTGTGAAATTTAGACATCGGTTGAGAAAATAACCAATGTCAATAGTTATTTTCAAAAAATGAGAATCGTGAAGTAGACATCGGTTCAAGGCATAACCGATGTAGATATCTGACCGTTATTAAATCATATTTTTAAAAAATTAAAAAACAACAGCTTATTACTTTTGCCCCGTTTATTTCCCTCACTTAACAAAAATCAAAACCCGCCCCTCTTTTCCCTCCCGACACTTTAACCAAATACCTCCTCCCTCCCGAAATATTCCATCTCCCTCCTCCATCCCGACACATCTCCCTCTCCCTCCTCCCTCCCTACACTTCTCACCTCTCACTCCCCCACTCTGTCGCCTCGCTGTCACCTCCGCATCTCTCACATTTCACTGGTGTCTCTCACATCTTCGTCGTATCAAATTAGGGTTTCAATTTAACCCCAAATTGGTGCTTCGAGAATCACCTAATTTCTCAACCTGAAGCACCTAATTTCTCTCTAATTAGGTTTATTTCGATTAAGTTTTGTTTTCACTAATTTTTGGGTTTTTCATTTTTGAACAGATCTGGAGGTTTGAAGGCTTGAAGAAGTTTTACTGAACTTGAAGAGTTTACACTGAACTGGAAGAGGTTTGTCTTATTTTGTTTGTGTATAGCTCTGTTATAAGCTTTTGTTCAGTGCATATCAAACCTGAGGTTATAGAAGATGTATCTTCCTAAGTTGAAACCTACTTTTCGAGGGTCTTTGTAATTTAAATTGTATTTGTTTTGTGGAAATTGGATATTATAAAAGATTATGTTTGTGTATCTATAATTGTAAGGACCTGAGTTTGGTTATACATGTTGTTTTATATGGTGATTTAATTTGATTGGATTTTGTTTAAGATTGATACTAGCATTATTATGGTTTTAACGCTGAAAGTATGGCCCTAATATATGTTATTTGATAAAACTGCAGTTTTCCATGTGACTGACCTTGATGGGAATTCAAGGTGTGGACACACAATGGACGCATTGCATCGCTCATTTATGTTAAAGATTGTGATTCAGGGTACCAAATTTAAGCTGAAGACTGACCAAATATGGTATATATTCTTCAGCTTAATTATGCTTCTCTTGTTGCAAATGATTCCTCTGTAGAAAATTTTCTTTATACTTGTGTATGTCGTGAATATGTTCTATATGCTCAATTACAAGAAACAATGGTCGATGAATTGTTACAAGTAATTAATAAACCAAATTTGATTATGATTGCAGGAGTTCTTCACTGACATTTACAGTGAGACTAAATGCCTGAGCAATTGCGGAGAGCCCTCTCAAAAAATGGTGAGACAAGCTTTAAACAAGAGTTATATGTACTCTGTTTTAGGCGGTAAATTATTCGATTTTTTACTGCTTGTGGGTTTAGTCTTCTTACTGGAGTCGGTATCTTGGAACTTGAGGTTTATTTATGTTGCGTCTCTTTTAGTGATATGTAAAATGAGAAATACATGAGCCCTCCTGAAACTATATTCATGTATTTGTGTGGATGGTCTTTAATTGAAGTTTTTAATATTTTTTGGAATTGTTGTTGTGTCCCTTGAAAATGTATATTGATTTAGTTTTTATAAACGATCTGTGGTAATTGTGTTAATAGTTGTCATGGATGCAATTTGATTGGTCTGTACATTTGTTTGGGGTGGTACTATACCCGCTGTTACATGTCTAGAAAAACCATGAATGGAGAATTTAGGTTAAGATTAACTTTGAGTCAATAACTAATCTTTAGACATTTTCTTCTTCCTGGCAACCACTTTCGACTCGATGCCTGTGATTTTGCTTAATTTTGAGTTTTGTGTGTGAATTAGAAGTTGTGAACAGGGCTCAACAGGGCTCCAGGAATAACTGGTCTGCTACATATCAACTGCTGCATGGACAAATTTGAGGACCTGGAAAATCACTTAAGTATCAGCATTTTCCACTCGTTCTCAACAGCCTGGAGGGTATAATCTACACTCACCTATCTACTTACTATCTTCAATTCTGAACTAAGATAATTAACAGCTATTGTATATATGAGAACCACCAGTGTGTTCAGTATTTCACACAAATATTCATGCAACTATTATTACATTACCTTAGTAAATTCTTTTAGTGCAGATTAAAGCAGAAATGCCCTTGGCCGTGGCTAGCAATGACAACTTCATATGGGATCCTTGTAATTACGCTTCTCATTGCCCAAATATTTCATGCAACTATGAATAGAATAACCAAGGTTGAGGATGATTTCCAAAAGATGAGAGAGCTGAAAAACATGCTGAGGCAGACGATGCAAGCCTCGAAGGAAATGAAGCATAGTTTAGAGTCATTCTTAGCAGTTTATTTCTCAAGCTGTTATGTATTTAATTTAAATATGTTTTGCTTGGTTGGATGAAAGTTGGATTGTAGTTAGTAGGTACTTGGTTTTCTGGATTGAAATTGGAGAAGTGAATATATATAATGTTGTGATATGATGATTGTATATGGCTTGTTTGTATTTGATTTGGTATATATATTTTAATTCAGGGGTGCCCATTTTAATTCAATTCAAAACACATCGCTTGTATATTAAATTAACTGATGTTAAAAATCTTGAAATTACAATAGTTTAATGAAACATAACCGATGTCTAAAATGGGATAGATATCACGTACATCCTAGAAGCGTTGTGCAAGTCTATTTTAGACATCGGGTTTTACCCGATGTCTTTGCACATATATCTTTAACATCACACGCGAAGACATCGCTCTCTTTTTACATAGACATCGGTTTTTAGCCGATGTCTAAGGGCTTTTTTCTAGTAGTGATAATCGAAAGTCAGATAAGTTATCCTCAGTGGAAATAATGTCGTATTACAGTTTTACAGAAATATATATTCAGTTTCGCGAGATGTTGATCAACTCTATTCTGCTAGCTATACATTTTAGAATGCCAAGTTGAATGAACTTCAGTAGGCTTATAATCTTACATATCAGTATTTGTCATAATAATAATTCATAATAATAATTCTTGAGATGAGCCAGAGTCTAACTCAAGACTTCCGGACAAGAGAGGAAACTTCTCATAGTTTGGATCATTATGCATCCACCATCCGTTGACTTCAACTACTCAAGACGACTGGGATCAGAAGCACAATAAATTGTAAACTACGATTTTTCCAAACATCCGATCCAATCAAACCCGGAAATATGGATTCTTCAACCGAAACAACCCTCCTGGAAAGCCAGTTCTCATCGGCATTTCCAGTGAAGAACATTCAAAAGCCCTGCATCCTCACTTCAATATTCATAATCACTCTCTTAATTGCAGGAATAGTCACAGTGACCACTGTTGGAATCATCCAGCAGTTGAGTCCAAATAATTACACACCGTCCAAATATATCCAAGTCATCTGTTCTTTCGCGCCATACAAAGACCTCTGCATTTCAACCCTATCATCCTCCGTCTCCACTAAAGCCTCCGGTGATGATTCTGATACTCATATCTTCCCCGCAAACATCATATTTTACTCGTTCCAACTAAGTGTCTACCAACTCATCCATCTCGCTAATATCTCCAACCCCGACAACATCCGGGAGCTGCAGGAGTGTCAAGCCTTGTTGAACAATGAAGTGAGTGGACTTAACGACTCAGCGGCTTCTTCCAAGAATCTGTACTTCTTTACAGGCCTTGAGGTCGATGAATATCTGGAGGTATTTAAGAAGATGGTAACATATCAACAGGCTTGTTTGGACAGATTGGAGGAGAGTGGATCAACGGTGATCGATGAAATCAGATTGAATGTGCAAAATGCGAGAAAATACATGTCGAACAGCAAAGCTATTCTGCTAAATAAAGACACTATTTCAGATAGTATTTATGGGCGCTCCACGTCTTCTCGTGTCGATTATTTTCGTGAATATTTTGATTGGTTGAGCTATGAGTTTGTAATCATTTATGTTCCACAGTATGTATTCTTGGTTGTGTTGCTTGTTTTGATGTTAAAACTGTATTGATCCAGATCTGTTAATTGTAAGATCACCTTGTCGAAATATAGCATAAAAGCTGTCTTTCTCTGCACATTAAGATTTTAGATGGACTGGTTATCGATATTGGTATTAAAACTTTGGTTTGGGAAGGTCTCAAGTTCGACTCTCTTTATATCAATCAAAACTCTCAACAAGTGAAAGAAACACATGGAATCCAAAACAAATTTCATCAACGGCCACCAAGCCACCGCAATCACCCTCCTAACCCTCCTCACCATCGCCGCCATAACCTACATCTCCGCCACCAAACCACCACACACTCCCTCACTCTCCACCCAACTGGACCCCACAATCCTCTTCAACACATCTCTCTACACCTCCCTCTCCCAACTCAAACTCATCTCCTCCCTCCCCCAAACCCTAATCACCTCCTCCACCGACACCCCAACCATCTCCGCCCTCCAAGACTGCGCGGTCCTCTTCGACGACGCGGTGGCTCAGCTCAACAAATCCATAACCTTAACAACAGTACCACCCGGAGAGCTGGCTGTGCTCACCAGAGCCGAGATCAGGGCTCTGAATGCGTGGATAAGCGCCGCCATGACGGATCAGGAGACGTGTCTCGATGGGCTAGAGGAGATGGGATCGACGGTGTGCGATGAGGTAAGAGCGAAGGTGCAGGTGTCGAGACAATGCATGAGTTACAGCCTAGCAATACTTGCGAGCATCCAGGCTGTGGGGATGTTTGGTCGTTATCTGCAATAAGTTGCATGCATTATCAGCTGGGTCCGGGAGGTTGCGGTGGATTTTCTGCGTTTACTGGGTCATGAATAAATATCATCTTTCGTATGATATAAATGCGAGTTACGAACCAGTTCGAGTGCTGTTGTATTGGTGTGATTTTTTTTTACGTTGCATGTTTATGTGTATTTTATGTGAATATTTATACTGCGTTTGAGTAAGGCGATCAAGACGAATGTGTAGAATATCATTATCCGAAACATTAAAAACTCTATATATATAATGATAAATTTATGTATTTATATATTTACATGTATTTGAATTGATTATATTATTAATTTTAAAATGAAAATTTTGATTATGTCATTATATATTAATTTCAATGTATTAAATTTTTCGTTTACGATCTTGAAAATAGAGATATCACTTTCAAAATTAGTCTGGACATCCAAAATTTTAAGACTGGCTCTGATCAGAGTCTGAATTTTCTGAACCCATGGCCTGGCTTATATGTACCTAAGTTTCTACATGTATAAGATATTCTGCATTTTTTGTGCTAAAAAATATCTTGGTATGATAATGAAAGTATGTTTCGAAATAAGCATGTTAGCTTAAACAGAGTGATCCAGAGCTTATTTTCTGCATGGCGGCAAAGTATACGGTCTTTTGCAACGTATCTTGTTCTAATTGGATGCACTGATAAGGCTTGCGAGTGAGATCTTTCTTACAAGATTGTTCAACCGATCTTTCCGTGAATTTTTATCATTAAATTTTTTTGACGTAAACTAAACTAATCTGATTATCTAAAGGATTTCTGTGATTTTTAATCATTACAAATTTCAGAAACTAAAAAAAAATTATTATCTGGAGGACGAATCGGATGATGTGATCTGCATACACAATAATCAAATTTTAAATATATTAGTTATAAAAAACCATTTTGTTCGGTGGGCCAGGATAGTGGCTAGGCACATAAACATCCAATTAGTGATATTTACTAATTATTTCAAAAAAACGTAAATTTGACATATCTACCTATTTTATAAACCGTTTGAGCGATCGATGTGCTTTGTTTTTACTAAGAGTACTGCTAGTCAGTCGTGTATCGATACCAAATGCAAAACAAACTTAAGAATCGATAACACTACCCAATGTAATTATTCATTTAAGATCATAGGCACTACCCAATGTAATTATTCATTTAAGATCATAGGCTCTTTCCTCATTTTATATTAATTTTTTTCTCAATATTTCAAAAGAATGAAATTTTCATTTATAATATCTTTTTTTTAAATAACTTCATTTATAATATCTTTAGTCACACATTCATAAACTATACCTATCTAACACTCACTAATATTTTAATTTTTTGTGATATATTAAGTTAAATGTTCATTTTTTTTTAAAACCGTGCTAGTCAAAAGACTCATGCAAATTAGGATGGAGCCTGGAGGTAGTATTTGTTTCCAAGATCAAATTTTTGCTTCGCTCTTGATCATTATCAGTATTATAGATATTGAAGATCGTTAGGTGGTAGTACACAGGCAAAGCTATGCAGAACAGCTTTGACATTCTTATTAAAGATTTGCATTTCATCCACTGAAAAGAACGAAACTAGAAGTACATATAATTTTTTATTCAAAAAAAAAAGAAGTACATATAATTTCCTTCATTTCACCAAAAATTCAGATTCTCAAAGCCTTGTATGAAATGGTGCCACTCGTACCATGTTTCTCTATTATAAATCCAACAAAACCAGGGGAAACAAAGCTAGTTTCCGGATAGAGTGCTAAGTAAGATATGTTATATTTTCATGTTACAATGACCATAGAGTTCTGTTCTTGAGGAGACCGGGAGTTCCAGACCTAAATGTAAGATTGTTGCAAAAGGCTTCGGAGAGTCTCCACATCCACACTGTTACTATCCATGGAGTCTAGTAAATAAGTAAGTCTGGTGCTTAAATCATCTACCTCTTTGTGCAACTTCTTGATGTAATTGCATGTCTCTTTGAGAATCTTTGATGATGATACCTGGTCACATACATTACATGCACTTGTATTTGTCAGTGTTGATTAGCACACTTGAGTCGAATACTCTGTAAGACCGTACTTCACTCCAGTAAGGTCTTACAGAGCATTAGTCCTTGTCGCGAATCTCTAATTTGAAATATTGAGTATGACTATTAGAAATATATAGCAATTGTCATGCATATTCATTATGTATCAGATAAAAGGAACTTGAATTAATAATGAAGATACCGCACAACTTACCCTTGTAGTGCTCCTTGAGCTAGACTCTGCAGGTACGAGTGCTTGTAATTTCAGGACAAGTTCCTTAAGTTCATCATCTGTGATTCGGGTGGCTCCTGTTATTCTTTTAGACATGCCTTAACTAGGTGGTTTCTCTCAACCTGTCGCGTCTCTTGAACAAGTCTACTGAGCAGGAGGTTGATGGGGGGAATGAGCTGCTTAAAAAGAGCAGGGTAGCGTTAGGTGGCATAGTAATTGGTTTTAAGATGACATTAATCGCGATAGATTAGAAGTTAGAACCTAGAAATTATTTTGCAGGCCCCAGTTGTCTCAATCTGCTCTAGTACATGGGCCATGGTTCATGGAGACTTTAGTCTTCTAATAAGGCCCTGCTGATTAATTAGTTTCACATATCTGGTTTGAGTTTCAATCACTGAGCAATTTTCTTAATACAGAAATAGTAAAGCGGGTTTTCTGTCATACAAGTGTACGATTGCAGATGTGTCGAGAGAGTTACTTATATGGATGTTTACATCCTACTGATACCTTGTTGCACAAGTAGTTTCTTTATTCATAATTCATAGTAGAATACCTTCAGGTTCTTGGCTTTCAAATGCATATAATATACATTTTGTCGCGTATCCGTCTAAACTGGACTTCTGAGTTTTGTCCCACCAAACTGATATTTTAAGCCTGTGATGTATTTGGGCTGCAATTTGTCTGCTCCAATCTATTTTGGTTTGTTATTAAGCATTTGCAGCTCTGACAATATGTCGCGACTGCTTAATTTATTATTATATGAACTTCAGCTTAATCTAACGCAGGGCCTCACTGTCTCTGAGTCCTGATTTCAGTTGTTAGGAGCTTAATTGATTAATCATTTGCCATGTATATTGATAAGCTATTGAAAATACGTCAGATACCTGGAGAACGCAGTAAAAGAATTATTATGTAATCGGTCTAATGAAACAATAAGTACCGGGATTTCACCTGATATCTTTGTTTTTAGTTCAGCACCGATGCTGAAGGAAATATCTGATTATCTATTTAATTTTGACTTGCAAGAAATGGATGCCAGGGAAGCGACAGCCTTAGCTGTCGGAAATTGGCAATTTAACACCCTGATGCTGATGGTAGTGGCCCTTGAAGCTTAGACTTCTGTTCCTTCATTGATGGCAGCAGCCAGCATGGTGTGACTTATCAACAGTGTTTGTAAGAACCTTAGCACGCTGGGTCTGGATCTGGACAGCTCTGTCTCCAGTTTAGATAACGCGTACTTTTATTATGTTATTCCAACATTTGCATATGGTGAAACTTGATACTAAAGAAATTATCATGAGCCAAAATGAATGGAGACAACGAAACAGTCTCGGGTGCAGGATGCATTTGAAGACCCCTCTTGGCTTCATCAAATGCATTTGAGTGAATGATAGCATTAGCTAAGTTTCAATAGTCTTTCCCTAGATGAGAATCTCATTGCCAAACAAATTGCAGAGCCACGGCCAATAATTAAAGTTTCTGGCGTCTAAGTTCTACTAACCATTTATACCGTGATGTCAACGCCAGAAAACGATCTAATGTTATTTTCCAGGGCCCTTTTTAAGGAAAATGTAGATATGTGTGCTCACAAAGTGCTTTGAGCTTTTCTGGAATATTTTCGGATTTTTCTAAAACTCAGTATATTTTCACTTTTAACAATTACCAGTGGTAGTATTAATGATTGACCCAATTATGAAATAATTAAGATCAAGGTCACTCCCCTCCATTGATGTTCAATCATCATTTCTCGTGTAGCTACTTTTTTCGAGGCTTGAACTATATATTAAATCTCTATACTACTGTTACTTATTCTGATGCTAGAATTGGATAAGTTCTCTGTGATGAATACATTACTTCATTTGTTTAAAGTAAAAACTAGCCCATCCAGCCAGACACCGTACTCTTATCATTTTGTATCTCATTTTCCAAGCTCCAAAAAGTCACTTCACTAGCTCAAACCCTCGCTGATGACTCAAACAACCCTCAAGAATTGCAGGACTGCAATGTTCTATTGCTAGTTGCAAAGAGTCAACTTAACGAATCAATCAACTTGCTGACAGTAGGCCAAGGAGATCATGAGGCGTCTGGAGCGCCTGATATTTTATCTGTGTATCTGTTGATAAAAGCGTCCTTGGATTTCCAGGAGAGGTGTCTGGATGGGCTGGAATATAAGGGATCGACGGTTCTTGATGATTTTAGAGTGAGGGTACAAAGATCCAAGCAATGCATGATCAACAGCTCAGAGATATTAATTTGTAAAAGTAATTAGAACCTAATTTAGCTAATCAGTCTGCTATATGAATAACATCCTGTTTCGTGTTTAATAGTAAGTTAGACTTATCAAAAAAGTTATGTAAAAGTACTGCAAGACTGGCAGAATTTGTTCCTCAGAGAGATACTCAGTCATATGTTTGAACCATTTGATCATGAGATTATTTATAGTCGCGGTTGTCTGTTTTGGGAAAATTTTGCTCCAGCTTTACGGTGCCCAATATGCAGCAGATTACTAATCACTCCTTAACCATGCATTTTCATGGAGACTTTTAATCAACCTAAAACTTGTCAAGTCAATTAGGGTGCAGATAGCTAACAGTGACTAACTTATAATACAGAGAAGCTAATTAGGGTGCAGATACTTATTTATTGCCTGAAGCTCTGAACTCAATAGCAAATTTTCAAACTGAATTATAAACTCAACATGATCAGATATTTTTCAGCTAGGATCTATGCACATACGCATATCGTCAGCCATGGCCAATAATTTAAGCTCTCGGCTTCTGCTAACCGTTTAAATTGTGATGCAGACACCTACAAAATAATTCAATGTGCCCACTCCAGGCCACTCTTTAAGGAAAATGTGGATAGGTGTGCATACAAAGTACTTTGAGCTTTTATAGAAGGTTTTCAAATTTCTTCTCAACTCACCATACTTTCACTTTCAACAATTACTATATTGCATTTTAAGAATTTTACAAACTTGCCCCCTCATCATCCAGCCACTACTATATATAACTCTATTGTCTATTGGTGCATATCAAGAGCATTACAAATTAGCAACATGGCATCTAAACATGATCTATTTCCCAACAATTTCAAGTTCATTCACCAATCAAAATTTGTCCAAAGCCCTTTCTTCCTCGTCTTCAGCTTAACTTGCTTTGCCATCCTCTTAAATTACACTACCTATACTGTCCTCCTAACTTACGTTACCTATTCCTACGAATACACACTCGAAAGACCAACTGAGGTTATCCCACGAGACGACCCTGTACTCCTATCACTTCATATCTCCTTTGCAGAACTCCAGAACATCTCTTCACTAGTCCAAACCCTGAGCGACGACTCAAAAGGCCTGCCAACACTGCGCGACTGCAATTTTTTGTTGCAAGTTGCGACGAGTCAGCTCCATGAATCAATCAAATTGCTAACAGTAGGCCAGGGAGATCATGAGGCTTTTATTGCGCCTGATATGTTAGCTGTGAATTTGTTGATAAAAGCTTCCTTAGCTTCCCAGGAGAAGTGCTTGGAGGGGCTGGAAAAGATCGGATCGACGGTTCTTAATGATTTTAGAGTGAAGGTGCAGAGATCCAGAGAATGCACCAGCAACAGCTCGGCAATATTTACTGAAAAATATCCTCTGACATTTAAGGCCTTTAAGCGTAGGGCATGTTTGTTTAAGTATATTTGTGCTACCAGTGATTTGTAAACTTATTTAGAACCTAGTTAATTACTGCCCAGATCAATATTGAATAACATTCTGTGCTGCAAGATGTAATTTAGATTTATTAAAAGATCTATGTAGAAGTACTGCAAGACTGGCAGAATTTGTTCCTCGAAATAGAGAGATTCTGTCATATATATGAAGCACTGGTTTTATGTTTATCGGTGAGATTATCTATTTTAGGCAAGTTTTGCTTTTTCACGGTAAAATATTAGTGATGGACTCTTTTAAATTTTTAAAGTTATTGATCGGTGAGATAATCTGTTTTGGGCAAGTTCTGCTCCTTCACGATAAAATATTAGTGACAGGCTCTTTCAAAACTTCAAAGTGCTTGATACGAAACTTTACCAAATGGGTCACGTATGTCATTAACATGGCAAAGTATTTTTTTATGGGTGGTCTTTCTCTCTGGAAAACAGAGTTGGAGGTCTCAATCTGCTGTAGTATATACATGCACCATGGCTCTTTGCAATTCTTGGCTCTTCCATAAGGCTCTACTCATTCATTAATTTCACAATCTAGTTCAATTCGAACAAGATTCTTAAATTTACAACAAAAATAGAAAGGTTCATTTTCGTTCATACAAGTGTGCATCTTAAATTTGTGCGCACACAACACTAGTTGGTTAATGCGAAGTGCTGACAGAATTACAGAAGATACCTTGTAGCAACTTAACAAATTTAAACTCAGTGTTTGTAACAGCTTAATTATTTGGGGTACTGGACAAAACATCACCCAATTTTGATGAGGCATTTGAGGAACTCTTCTGGCTTCTTGATTCTAGCAGCAGTGACTTGTAGTTTGTACTTTGTGATTCTATTAGAATGACATATATATCATAATGATAATAAAAGATATATATTTGAAACCAGTGATATAAAAATTTTAATTATAATATATCATTGATAAGGTTTGAGTTTGAACTTCCGGTCTTTAATAATAATATTAGATTAAAAAATATGATTTTTTATTATCAATTTCTTTTAATTATATAATAAATATTAAAGTAATAAATTAATTAAGCAGACTATTATTTCAACTTATTAACTATAAATATCTAGCTAACGTTAATCATTTACGTTTAAAATCTTTTTCCTCCTCCTCCCATGACCAAATACCTTCTTCCCCTCTAGGGTTCATGTCACAGCGGCACGGGCATGCCAGATTGGGCATGCCATACTGGGCATGCCCTAAGCATGCCTTTTGTCCATTTTGCATGCGTTTTTACTAGTTTTTTATATAAATAATAAAATTTATATAAATATTATATCTTATAGATATTGAAAATTTTAAATATTGTCCAACTTCATAGTTAAATATTAGATAAACTACTAATATAAGTTAGTACTGTACTAAGTTCTGTTCTCAATATTTACTAAATTTTGTTATATTTGTAAGTGCACTTTAGTATCAATCCGTATCAATCCTATAATGATGTGGCAATTTTTGCTATATTTAATGGAAAATGGCATGCCATTTGGACATGCCTTTTTGTAAAATACATGCCTATAGGCATGCCAGTGAGAACTGCCGTGACACATGTACCCTATTCCCCTCTCATCTTACATGTTTTTTGTTTAATTTTCACATGCATATTAAAATATAAAAAAGTATTTTTGATTATTAATTTTAAATTTTAGATAAGTAAATATCCATTATTCATTTCTTTAGTCAGAAATAGAATCCAAAACTAATAATCAGAAATATATTTTTTTAAAATTTAATATCAATATTATAAAAAATGGGATTCAAATTTTTTCGATAAAGACATGAAAAAAAAATTAAATAGAGATTAACTGGATTGATTGAAAATTAAAGAAATAATTAATTACATAATAGAGAATTTAATCAGTTTAGCAGCGACTCCAGCGAGTTACAGATCATCACGATTAAACCACCAGACTCGCTGAGTCTCAGACGAATACATACAAAAATTCAAAGAAATAGTAGTAAGTAACGTTTATGGAATGGGTTTGTCTAGTGTGGACATGCTAAGCACAGAAACTCATAAATTTGGTGTGTTTTCATTGGTGTGATTAGGGGTGTACATGATTTGGTAAAACCGACCAAACCAATCCGAACCGATCACTTTTCGACCGAACCAACCCGAATATTTTGAACCCGATATGTATTTGGTTTAAAAAAATATAAACCCGATTTAATTGGGTTGGTTACGGGCTTGAGTTTTTTTTGGCCGAACCAAACCAACCCGAATAAAAAATAAAATATTTTAAATATTATATATATGCATAGCTCAGCACCTCGAATATATTTTTTTATAAGCAAAATTTATTTATTAAAACCATCTGTTAGAAGAGAGTAGCTACATCAACGACCAAACATAGGAGCCATTACTATAACCTATTAGTTTATTACAAAGACCCTGCATACTACTACCAGAACAACCTAACACACATACTGAAACATCCAAAGGGACATACAGAGGTAAAGTTTCTTAACCTGTATATATCAAAAAATTTATTATGAAATATTTAAATTATTAGCCGTACATGTTTCAGTTTTACATAGTAATCGGATATGATTATACTAGTATGCATAGGAGAGTTAAGCATCTGTTCAATTATATATATATATATATATATATATATATATATATATATATATATATATATATATATATATATATATATATATATATATATATATATATATATATATATATATATATATATATATATATATATATATATATATAGGGCATTGCTCAAAACAGAACACCCTTAAAAGAAGAACAAAGAAGAACACTTTGGAATCGAACATAGAATCTCATCTAAAACTTGAATTAAATTCTAACTTTAAGCTAATTAACCATTTATTATGAATAATAATAGTATTTAGCATGTTTAACAACAATTATGGATTAAAAATAACATGATTATATGTGATATTAATCATGTAAAGAATATATACATGTTTCTATTCTGGATTCTGTTTTGGATTCTGTTCTGGATTCTATAATATTTTATATTAATAATTTGGATAGATTTGGATGTTAGATTTCATATATTAAGTTTAGTTAATGCTTAACTATGCAATTATAATCATAACAAATCATTTTTTATGAAAGAAAACTAGTGAAAAAAGCCGCGCTTCGCGGCGGCGTTATAAATTTTTTATAAATTTAGACAAAAAATTATTTTAACCGTTTTCCCGTCAAACATAATAATAATAAAAAAATTATTATTATTTAGATAAAAATTAATTTGGGCCGCCCTCCCCTCAAGCATAATACTAATCAAGAATCATTTATATTATGATAAAATTATAATTATAATTGGATAAAATTATGTCTCTTTTATTTTAAGATTTTTATTTCTTAACTACTTAGAATTTCATAGATTTTAGTTATTATATTTTTTTTAAGATTCCTATTTCTTAACGGTTTAGAATTATCAGTATATAAATATATACAGAATTGTATGATCTTTAGAATCCGATAAGAAAAGAATTATATTACCTTTAGAATTCTTAAACATGATTTTTTGAATTGTAACTATATTTTCTATCCGAAATTCAAGAAAAATCAGAAGACTGAATCGAACAATTCTAGAGACGCCTGCATCCTCCTTTATATATATATATTGAAGTGTTATGATAGTGTTCTGTGTTGTTCTTTTTTTAAAGTGTTCTGTGTGGAGTGCAACCCTATATATATATATATATATATATATATATATATATATATATATATATATATATATATATATATATATATATACTAGCTTATAGCCCGTGCAAGGCACGGGAGCTTTTTAATTATTTATAAACTTTTTAAATATGTTTTAAATGGTATTAAAAAATTTAATTTATAAATAATAAATTAAAATTTTCAATAAAATAAAATTTGAAATTATGATTTGTTTGTAAGTTAGAATTGTTGTAAATACATCATCACAGTCATTAACGGCTTCAAATAAATTATTGTAATCAAGTCATTCCTTTTCTCGTATGTATCATGGCAAAGTATTAATTTCTTTCTATCAAATTTTAATATATTTTGAGTAGAATACGTTACACCAACTCCTATTAGATTATATTTATAAATGTATTTTATATTTTTCAAAAAATTTATATGGTTCTAGATTAAAATTGATAAACATAATTTGTTTTGAATTAAGAAAAGGAATCATAAACATGCAGTAAGAAGGTAGAATCTATTTTGAATTAAAAAAAATTGTATTCGTTCCTCACATAAATCCGGCTTATTAATTTTAAAATATATTATAAAAAAATTGTGACGATGCGATTTATATGATTCTGCAAATAAAACTGGTAGAAAATATTTATTTTGGATTGAAAAAATCATAAACACGTGAAAGACAGAATTCGTTTTGGACTCAGAAAAAGAATTATAAACATGTAAGTAGATATCAATTGCCTTATAAAACAGAAGTTAATTTTGTTCTAATCTAACGGTGCTTATCTGTTCAATATATGATCCAACGGATGATAAGCTTTTGGACCTTTGGACCATAGGACCATGCGACCAAATTATCTCCCTTGCGCTTATTATATATAAGTATATAATTAGTAAACCGACTAACCGATCCTAACCGATCCAAATTGATCAAAACCGAAACACTACAAATTGGTTTGGTTTTAGGGTTTACACGATTTGGGTTTACACGATTTGGGTTGATTTGAAATTTTGATAACCCGATTTAATTGGGTTGGGTTGTTAAATTCCGGTAAACTGACCAACCCGAACCGTGTACACCTCTAGATGTGATTGGTGTGAATGTAGGAGAACCATCATTATTAAAAGAATGTAAGCCAATTAAAATATTAAAAAATTATCAAATTTTGTGCTTATTGTGTGCTATGGACATACAGGAAAAACCGTTATGGAATATCTGATTCCATTCTTCTTTTTTAATCAAATCTTGTTCCATTCTTATTCTTGCATTCAAATTTATACCGGCTTTGTCCCTCATTCTATTTTCCCGAAACAAAAATAAAATAGACTATACGCTGCACAGACAGTGTGTGTATATACATGTATCTATCTCCATCATACACATAACGAGAAGTGCGTAAACGGCGGGAGTGTCCACTCCTCACTCTTTTCACCGCTCAAATTTCACACTCTAATATATTCATTCATTCCCTTTAATCCATTTCTTTATTTTATTACTATGGTGGGTGAATCGTTCGCAGCTCAGAAACGAGCGAGTTCAACTCACTTACCCACCGCCGCCACTCATGCCGCCGCCGCCCGCCGCCCCGCCAATCCTCGTAACCGCCAGATCCACAAGACCTTCAACAACATTAAAATCACCATCCTCTGCGGCTTCGTCACCATCCTCGTCCTCCGTGGCACCATTGGCCTCGGCAACCTCGTCGCCGACAGTGAATTGGATAACCAGAGTCTCGTTGAGGAGACGAATCGGATCCTGGCGGAGATCCGGTCCGGGTATGACCCGGGTGATGCCACCGACCCGGGTGATCAAGAACGAGAGATGAGTGTTAATGAGACTTATAGTCTTGGCCCGAAAATTAGGTCCTGGGATGCTAGTAGGAGAATGTGGTTGAGGAAAAACCCGGGTTTTTCGGCGTCGATTAATGGGAAGCCGAGAGTGATGCTGGTGACTGGTTCACCACCAGGGCCTTGTGATAACCCAATTGGGGATCATTATTTGTTGAAAGCAGTTAAGAATAAGATTGATTATTGTAGGATACATGGGATTGAGATTGTGTATAATATGGCACATTTGGACAGGGAGCTATCGGGGTATTGGGCGAAATTGCCTTTGATTCGGAAACTAATGTTGTCTCATCCTGAGGTGGAGTGGATTTGGTGGATGGATAGTGATGCTTGGTTTACTGATATGGTGTTTGAGATTCCGTATGGGAAGTATGATCGGTATAATATGGTGATTCATGGGTATCCTGACTTGTTGTTTAATCAGAAGTCGTGGATTGCGTTGAACACGGGGAGTTTTTTGTTTAGGAACTGTCAGTGGTCTTTGGATTTGTTGGATGTTTGGGCTCCAATGGGGCCGAAAGGGCCGATTCGTGACGAGGCTGGGAGGGTTTTGACAGCAAATTTGAAAGGGAGGCCGGCGTTTGAGGCGGATGATCAGTCTGCCCTGATATACTTGTTGATTTCGCAAAAGGATAAGTGGATGAAGAAAGTGTTTGTTGAGAATACGTATTATTTGCATGGGTTTTGGCAAGGGTTGGTTGATAGGTATGAGGAGATGATGGAGAAGTATCATCCGGGGTTGGGGGATGAGAGGTGGCCATTTGTGACGCATTTTGTGGGTTGCAAACCTTGTGGGAGCTATGGAGATTACGCGGCTGAGAAGTGCTTGAAAAGTATGGAGAGGGCGTTTAATTTTGCTGACAACCAGGTTATCAAGCTTTATGGTTTTAGGCATAGGGGTTTGTTGAGCCCAAAGATCAAGAGAAGTAGAAACGAGTCAGTTACTCCATTGAAGTATGTAGATGAATTTGATATTCGACATTCAGCACATAAAATTAAACATAGGGGATCAAAAGGCTAGCTTGTAAGCTATCTTCGACCAAAGATTATCTTAGGTAATCTATTACATTTATTCACCTTCAGAATTTACTTTTAATACAGTCAAAGTTTGTTCTTTATGTTTTTTTGCTTTGAATTAAGGATATAAGTAATTGTTTGTTTACAAATTAGCTTATATAGAAATATTTGTTAATAAAACGTAATGAGAAATGTATAGAAAGAAATTACGTTCATCAGTTTGGCTCAAATTGTTTCTAGATATTACATTAATAGCATTTTCCTGTTAAAGGCGTCTGATGTCAGCCTACTCTTCAATTGTTGTACAGAAGTCATTCTAGCGTCATTTAGTAGGAAATAACTTTGAACCTGTATATTGTATATGAAGAGAGTACATAACTTAAACTACAGGTTTTCCATGAATTTCAGCTCTTTAGTGCATCATTAGTAATTTAGTATGTCAAAGTTATGTATCTGCCAATGACTCGCTCTCACTAATTGCATAGTGATAGTATGTAACATTTCTCTCCCGCTAGTCATCGATTCTTTGAACAGGGACTAGTAGATGAATAGAAGCGTAACTGAATGAAAATGATGCATTGGGCATGGTTTTCTCACTGTATGTCAATCCTTTATTGCTTAATCACATGTTTCCTCAAAATGTCTATATGATCAAATTGATTTGCATTTCGTTGTTCCACATTGATTGGTTTTAGTTAGTTTGAGAACAGGCAGCAGTGACTGTAGTTCTTTTTTGCTCTTCCACTGTAGTCTTTCAGTGTTCGGTGTTGACTGTGTGTGGCAGGAGTGAACATGAGCAGTTTTGTTTATTTTATATAGTGCCATTAACTTAATATGTTTCTGAGTCTTGGAACGGAGAGTGGGGAAAAAGGGAAAAGAGTGTAACTACAGTTCTTCATGTCATGTTCCCTGATATTTTGAGAGAGATGAGCAATTTGCATAAGATTCCTTTCAAATCCCATCTCATGCATCATGATCTTCCTATATAATGTCATTTTCTGTTTTATAACAAATTTTATATCCATGCCTAATACTCCTGCGGCTGATAAAATCCGACACGACCCGAAACCCAACAGGAACCTGACTTGAAAAATTATGAATTACTAGCCTTTAACCCGTGCGAAGCACGGGCGGGTATGAAAATTCGTAATTTATTAATTATAATTTAAATTTTAACATAATCTTATTAGTATTTTAGTATTAATGAATTAGATTTTAACCAGATTATATTTACCAACTGATTACATTTTTTGGATGATTACGAATTATACCAATATCGGTTTATTATAATATAGTATATAAATAATATATAAATTATATTTAAAAGAATAATGATGGAGTTTTTATCTTGTATGACATCACAAGTGTTTGTAATTTGAACGGTATAAAACTCTTTAATATTGTAAGAGTAAGAGAAGTTTACACGTGACCGACTTGTAGTTATAAAACAGATGATCAAACCAAAATTTTGTACGACTACAAATTAAACCTATGTTGGATTAATCTTATTAGTATTATAGTATTAATAAATTAGATTTCAACCAGATTATATTTACCAATTGATTACATTTTTTGGACGATTACGAATTATACCAATATCGGTTTATTATAATATAGTATATAAATTATATATAAATTATATTTAAAAGAATTCTTATTAGTATTATAGTATTAATGAATTAGATTTTAACCAGATTATATTTACCAATTGATTACATTTTTTGGACGATTACGAATTATACCAATATCGGTTTATTATAATATAGTATATAAATTATATATAAATTATATTTAAAAGAATAATGGTGGAGTTTTTATCTTGTATGACATCACAAGTGTTTGTAATTTGAACGGTATAAAACTCTTTAATATTGTAAGAGCAAGAGAAGTCTACACGTGACCGACTTGTAGTTATAAAACAGATGACCAAACCAAAATTTTGTACGACTACAAATTAAACCTATGTTGGCTTATTATATTATAGTATAGAATAGTATAGATAGTATAGATGATCGGGGATTTTATATTTTACGTCAGGTTCGAAACCCGACCCGAAAACAGACACACATGTGATATTATGTTAATTATATAAATTTATATAAAAAATTACATACATTTTATGATATATTTATATATTATTTAAATAAATTTATTCATATACAATCTCATAAAGTTATTATATATATGTGTATATATATATATAATTTTTAATAAATTTTGGATCATTTTCGGATTATTCCGTAACTAAACAGGTCAGCTTCGGGTTGATCCAAAAACTGGACCAGGGTAAGACAACCCGACCCAAACCCGAAATTGCCACCATGCATCCTCCCCTTCAACTTTAAAAAAAACAGCAGGGCTTCAACTTTAAAAAAACAGCAGGGAAGGCAGCCAATTTTGGGATCTTTCTTTACTGCAGGCTTCTTTCCTTTTTTTCCTTCACCCATCCTAAAAAGTTTCTGAGCATCAATTCATAAACTCTTGTTTGTTGCATTTATACTTTTGTACGTTGCGTCCTGGTCCCTGGCAATTGGTTGCCAGGAACAGGTTGTTTAACACACACTTCCAGGGCCGTCGGATCTCTATTTCAAGGGTCCAGATTAAAACTTCGTTTTTTTAAGTATCCGCTGTAATTTTCCGCGGACAGGGACTCTTTTCCGCGGACAGGGAAAGTCCCTGTCCGCGGAAAACAGGTTTCAATCCCAACCCTTGAAATACAGATCTGATGGTAATGGAGCTGTGTGTTACATAAGAGCTCCATGACAATCGATTGTCATGGACCAAAACCCTTGGTTTTAGTATTATGTTTCTGGTCAGCTATAGCCTATAGGAGCAATGGGTGCACAAAAAGAGCGTGTAATGTGTCCATCAAATTTTAGGAAATTGAGATTCTTGTGTAAGCAACAGGACTGTACGATGACCTAATCTATTGATGAGCAAAGAAATGAGCAACCTTTCATTCACTCATCGGCATATGAGTTGTGATACCTGTATATCAATTAGCAATTTTCAGTGAATCAGTTATTCTTTCAAGTAGCTAGAACAGATTATGCATTGTCGTAGTTGGCATCTCTTTTAGCAATTTTCATCCAACTACAGACCAGTTCTTGCAACTATACTAGTACGTTGTTGGTGTAAATTCTCATATACCCTGCAACACGGTACCGGTATTCATAAGTGTTTTTGATTTATTTGAACATCTTAATTACTTGTAACATCAGTTTCTCAAACTGAGCACCAAGATAACATTTCTTATTTTGTTTGATTGCTCACAGTATTAGTGTACATACCAACAAGCCAACAAGGTCCCAGACAATTAGTTTTACCAGCTATTATCTAAGGTCCCAAGGCATTAAACCATGGAGGTGTTAAACCAACCTCTCCATGTGGAATATGATGCATACATATTTAAACCGAGCACAGGGACATCAATGGATAAAGTTGCAGTGTTCATGCTTATAGTACAATGCTATATACAATATACTTGTATTAGTTGGCAAGGGTTCAACTTGTCGATACTGATATGATTATCAAACCAAGCTTGATCGGTTTATGATGCTGATATATCAAACCAAAGTTGCTTACTTATAACAATCATACGGGGTTTTAGGAACAACTGAAAGGTCGAGAATTAGTAATAGCAAGATTGTGATCTTTGAAACTTCCCCCGGAATTGGGGGTCCTAATATACAGAGAAATGGAGCAAAATGTTGAGCTAACAAGTAGTTGTGCATTACAAAAGAATTAATCAACAAAGCAGACACATTGCATTCACCTTCTTGTTGCGATTTAGCAAATATATAAATTATGCACAAAATTAATACATGCTCAAACACAAGCGAATCGCGTACCCCAACAGCTGAATAACAGAATCCTGCAATGCTTATGTTGATGGCCGTCCTTTGGTGGTGTATAACCCCAGCAAAATCTCATTCATCTGGGCAACTTGCCGTAACAATGTGCTTATCTTCTGCAAAACCAATTATAAATAAGTTAGTTAGTTGTGACATTTCAACAAACACCTCCACGTCAATGTTCTAAACTTAAACCAAACACAAACAAACCTCATCTTTCTCCTTGATCACACGAATCAATTGATCCCTACTCTCTTTAACCATGACCATCCGCCTTCTCCGCTGCTTCTGCACCCTAAAATACCACAATGCCAGCATTGCAGCCGCGCCGACAGTCAGCGCCCGAGAGCAAAAGCCCGTAGAGTGGATACGCCAACCCGAAACAAGGCAATAAACCTTACACCGCAAATAATTAAACCCAAAATCCCTCCAGGTATTCGGTATTTCATCTGCAGCCAATTCAGCTCTAAACGACGGAGACACCTCGGAATCCTGATCAGTCTGCGCCTGATCAGGAGATTCTGGACGCAGATTCTCGTGATTAACCGGAGGGAAAATGTTAATCATTGCGCTGGAGCTGCCAGGCTCACCCGGAGGAACGTAATTAAGATTAAGATCAAGGTTAAGATTATAATTATGATTATGATCAGGAGTTGAGGGGTTTGATTTGATTAAGCTTTGGGGTACAAGGGGTATTTCAGTTACTTGCTTTTCTTCTTCATCATCGTCTTCTCCCTCCTGATTTTCAAATGTTGCCATTTTCTTTCATTTACTCTATTTATTTATTTATTCCTTAACTAATGATTGTTAAAAATAAAACACTTTCCAAAAACATGAAGGAAAAGAAATTAGGGTTGCTATAATTTGTTGTACTAATTTTGCAGAATAAATCAAACAAAGGGCTGAGCTGCAAAGCCGTCCCACTCTTCTTAATTTTGTGCGTCATCAAATTTCCGTTCTACGTTTCTTATATTTTGAAATGTAATTCTTCTTATTTTTCTTATACGACAGAGGACTTTATTGGAAGAAAATTTAATGTTCAATATTATTATACAGTATATACTAATCAAACTTGCATGATTATTATCTTCCAATAAAACGGATCAACTTAATTTGATAATAAAAAATATAGCCAATATCATATTAAAATAATATATTCTACTTATTACATTAAATAATCAAAAAATGATGCAGATCATTTATTATCATATTAAAATAATATATTGTATTTATTAAAATTTAAAATAATAACAGCATGTTATTTATAAAATATAAACATATAGCCAGTGATATCAAAACAAAATGTCTCAAATGTTCAACAAATCTTACATAATATATTAAGGTTCATTTTAGCCATCAATTTTAAACCAACACGAAATATTCTGAAATATTATGTAAATTTTTTTAAATTTGTACGACATTTCACTTCGACAATTGCCTGTATTTTTAAAATGTTGTGTTTTAATTTTATGAAGTTAATGCAAATATATTAAAATGGCTTCTTATGATAACAGATAAAGTTGAATATTGTTGGCGGTCTCTAGAAATAGTCAAATACCGCTATTTATTATATTTTTGAAGAATAATACATGATTGTAATTAACAAAATTTACATGTCAAATATAGTCATTACCGGTGACTTCAATACTTATTATATTTTTAGAAAAAATAATGCATGATTGTAATTAATAAAATTTATATGTCAAATATAATCAGCACAAATGATTTGATTATATTTTCATAACAACGTTGCACGATTTAATTTACCAAAATTTATATATTATTTATAATTTTTATTTATGATATAAATTATTAAATTTAATTCATGATTTCGGAGGGTGGGAGTGGGAGGAACAAATAATTTCCCTTTACCACTACACATCACACAAATGTAGATCAGTTGATTGGGCCTGCCTGCTGGGCCAGCTGCCAGAAATTTCATTTTATCATAAAAAACCTGCTCATGTTATGTAATTAGTTTATTTAGGTGACCTTTGGCTTGTGGATCACTTTGTCCTTTAACTTACTCTCATTAATAGGAGACTCTTGACCCTCCATTATACTTGTAACCTATATCTCAGGGCCTATATAAAGGCATTTTGTATTGCTTGAAATCATATGAAAATCCTCACCATTCTCTTAGTCATTTTGTTCTTCTATTTGCTCTCTTTATAGTATATATTATATAACACGTTATCAGCACGATAGTGTAAATAGGTATTGGAAATCCAAGAAGTGGAAGGATTCTACGAAAATCTTGTTATTTCGTTTTGCCCATCAAGTAAGTACACTTCTTGTAGTTTACTTTGTTTTGCTTGCAAATAGTATGATTTTTATGTGCTTATTATGTGTTTGAGTCTTATAAATTTCGTATTTGGTTCATTGTTCATCGGAATACATTGATCTTATATTCGTTGCAAAGGTCTTTTGATCCTCTACAATTTTTCTTCTTCGCATATTTCTAAAATATGCTCGTAAGTATGTCAAAATCTGCATTTTGTGTAATCTGATTGTATGATTCAAGTTGATATGCTGTCACTTCTAAAATTCATAGTAAATTGAATATTTTTCCAAATATCATGAGCAATACCATTCTGGAAACCTCTTTTCGATATCTACGTTTTGTCTTTACACTCCATTTCGATCTTCTGTGATTTCGATGTCTTAAATATCAAAATACTATCATAATCAGAAGCTGATTTTGCATCTGCAGTCCACAAATATTCGTTTTCTGAATTCGTTACTTGTTCGTTTTTAACGAGCCTTACCATTCTGAAAAGATCTCGGAATATTCTACGTTTTTCGTGTTTTATACTTTTCCAGATAAAATCGTCTTCATAGAGTAAATTGACATTCTTTGAAACTGATCAGATTTGATTTTATCATAGAATTATGCCTTATCATAGAGTAAATTGCTATTCTTTGATTTATGATATTGGATTAATATGTTTTGAGGTTATTCTTGATATTATTCTTAATTTGGGAGATTTAAGATATTTGAGCATGTGATTTTTGAGTATGTGTTTTTGGTATTTAACACAAATAGGATGTTTGGTTAGTATAGACCTATTTGTGATATACATAATAAATTTATTAAAATCTTACCTTGATGTTTACTCTCTAGATAATTTGTTTTAGTATTTGAAATATCAAATCTTATAAAACTTGAGTTCAATGTACTTTATGTCACCCGAAAAAAAAAAGAAAAAAAATATTACTTGACATAAATTTTGGATGTGGAAATCCATCTAAGTGCCATGAGCCTTGGTGACACAATAAATGAGGATAATAAGGCCTCTGAGTAAGATAAAGCAAAGGCTATGATTTTTTTTTTGAAAAGATCCACACTCTTTGGATGGATCTGAAAGAAAAATATGACAACACAAAAAAAAAAAAAAAAAAACCGGAAGTGATACTTCCCGAGGCTCGCTATGATTGGCATCACTTGCGCTTGCAAGACTATAAAAGTGAGAGCAAGTATAACTTTGCAATGTTTAAAATTACATCCCCACTAAAGTTGTGTGGCGAGAATATCACTGATAAAGATATGTTGGAGAAAACAAACTCCACATTCCCCGTCACATGCTCTTTCATCAACAATATCGTGAACGTGGATTCATAAAATATTCTGAGCTTATTTTAAGTATTGCTCCTTGATGAACAAAACCATGAACCCGATTGGTTCAACACCATTCCCTGAAGTGAATGTTGTGTCTATTCATGACTGTAATAATAATAATAATAATAATAATAAGACCTTTTGACGTGGTCATGGACATGCCCGTGATTGTGGTTTTGGGCATGGTCGAGGTCATGATTACCACAGTTTCTCCATTTTTAATAAAATTAAAAAAAAAATGCTCACCTCTAGAATTGGAGGAAAAATGAGGAGAAACCAAAGAAAAATGTGATGCCTTAAAGGATCACATCAGAATTAGTGATTTCTTTGAAAATGTGAATGTGGAGATGACCGAATTTGATGGTGGCGATAATTAAATCATATATTTAAAAGCCTTGCTTTGCTTATTGAATATAAAGATATTTACATTCGAACTCTGAAATGATTGCTTGAGTATATATTATAAAATCTCCTTCTGTTTAAATTATTTCAAATATTTTATTTTCTAAAATATTTATATATTTTTCTTTTGAAGAAATATGGCCGGTAGCCTTTCATTATGTGACATGAAAGATGAAGAATCATTTTGTTTGGCGGATAGTGCAACAACACATACAATTTTGAAAAATAAAGCATATTTTTCGCATCTAACATTAGCCAAAGCTAATGTTAATACAATATCGGGTGCATCAGATATAATTGAAGGCTCCGGAAGAGCAAGTATAATGCTACCTAATGGTGCATGTTTATTGATTGAAAATGCAATGTTTTCCCCCCGGTCAAAAAGAAATCTTCTGAGCTTTAAAGATATACGCCACAATGGCTATCATATTGAGACGACAAATGAACGTGATAATGAATATTTATGTATCACAACTATAGTCTCAGGGAGAAAACATGTGATAGAAAAACTCCCATCATATAATTCTGGATTATATTATACTTTCATAAATCCAGTTGAGTCACATATGACTATTAATAAAAGTTCTGTTGACCCAAGAAATTTTATTATATGGCATGATCGTTTAGGCCATCCGGGTTCAACAATGATGCGAAGAATTATTGAAAATTCAAATGGACATCCGCTCAAAAATAAAATTGTTCCATTGTCCAAAGATTTTTCATGTGTTGCTTGTATTCAAGGAAAATTGATAACAAAACCATCTCCTGTGAAAGTTGCCATTGAATGCCCAAAATTTTTGGAGCGAATTCAAGGAGATATATGTGGACCAATTACCCCATCTAGTGGGCCATTTCAGTACTTTATGGTACTCATTGATGCATCAACAAGATGGTCACACGTTAGTTTATTGTCCACTCGTAATGTTGCTTTTGCACGACTCCTTGCTCAAATAATTCGATTACGAGCACAATTTCCTGATTATAATATAAAGAAAATACGATTGGACAATGCAGGAGAATTTACATCCCAATCTTTTAAAGATTATTGTATGTCTATTGGGATTGAAGTGGAGCATTCTGTTGCCCACACACACACTCAAAATGGTCTTGCAGAGTCTTTCATTAAAAGGCTACAACTAATTGCGAGACCATTACTTATGAGAACAAATTTACCAACTACTGCCTGGGGACATGCAATATTACATGCGGCTTCTTTAGTTCGGTTAAGACCGACTTCTTATCATAAATATTCCCCACTACAACTGGTAAATGGTCAAGAACCAAATATCTCTCACTTGAAAATTTTTGGGTGTGCTGTTTATGTTCCAATATCCCCTCCCCAACGAACAAAAATGGGACCCCAAAGAAGATTAGGGGTATATATTGGATTTGATTCTCCCTCAATTATTAAATATTTGGAGCCCAAGACTGGTGATTTATTCACGGCAAGATTTGCCGATTGTCAATTTGATGAGACAGTTTTTCCTGCATTAGGGGGAGATAAGACAAAATTTGAAAAAGAAAAGCAAGAAATTTGTGGAATGCAGTATCCCTGTCTCATTATGATCCTCGTACAAATCAATGTGAACTTGAAGTTCAAAAGATTATCCACCTACAAGAAGTCGCAAATAGATTGCCTGATTCATTTACTGATGTCAAAAATGTGACAAAGTCACATATACCAGCTGTTAATGTTCCTTGTAAGATTAAACTTCCTGAAGAAGATAATAAAATCATGCTAGCAAATGAGTCTAAAGCACGCCAGAAGCGTGGTAGACCTATTGGATCCAAGGATAAAACTCCAAGAAAAACAAGGAGACTTGATAATAAAGTTGGAACATCAAATGACATCGTAGAATTGATCACTGAAGAGACGTCTTCCAAAGATGATCAAACACCTGAAATTGTTGACAATGAAGAGATCTCGATAAATTATGTCATTTCAGGAAAGAGGTGGAACAGAAAAGAAATTGTCATGGATGATATATTTGCATATGCAGCTGCACTTGACATTTCTGAGGAAATCGAGGATCATGAACCTAGATCAATCTATGAATGTAAAAGAAGAAATGATTGGCCAAAATGGAAAGAAGCTATTGAAGCTGAACTGAAATCACTTGAAAAACGCCAAGTTTTTGGACCTATTGTCCAAACACCTGCAGGTATAAAACCCGTCGGATATAGATGGGTATTTGTGCGTAAAAGAAATGAGAAAAGTGAAATTGTGAGATACAAGGCACGCCTTGTTGCTCAAGGCTTCTCACAAAGACCGGGAATCGATTACGAAGAAACTTATTCCCCGGTAATGGATGCAACAACATTCAGATTTTTAATAAGTTTATAAATTCTAGAAGGGCTCCGAATGAATTTAATGGATGTTGTAACTGCCTACTTGTATGGATCACTCGATAGTGACATTTACATGAAAATCCCTGATGGGTTAAAAATGCCCGAAACATATAGTTCAAGACCCCGAGAGATTTACTCAATTAAATTACAGAGATCATTATACGGATTGAAACAGTCGGGTCGTATGTGGTACAATCGTCTCAGTGAATATCTCTTGAAAGATGGATATACCAATAATGTAATATGTCCATGTGTTTTTATTAAAAGGACAAAATTGGGGTTTACTATCATCGCAGTATATGTTGATGATTTAAACATCATTGGAACCCCAAATGAACTTCATGAGACAATTGGATATTTGAAAAGAGAGTTTGAAATGAAAGACTTGGGTAAAACAAAACTCTGTCTTGGTTTTCAAGTTGAACATTTATCTAAAGGAATCTTTATCCACCGGTCTTCATATATTGAAAAGATTCTGAAACGGTTTATTATGGATAAGGCATATCCTGTGAGTACACCTATGGTTGTACGATCCTTAGAAAAGAATAAGGATCCATTTCGCCCAAGAGAAAAGAGAGAAGAACTTCTTGGTCCTGAAGTACCATATCTTAGTGCCATTGGTGCACTAATGTATCTTGCCAATTGTACACGTCCCGATATTGCATTTTCTGTTAACCTTTTGGCAAGACATAGTTCTGCTCCAACTCGAAGACATTGGACTGGCGTGAAACAAATATTTAGATATCTTCGAGGAACAATGGATATGGGTTTGTTTTATTCTAAAGACTCAAAAATTGAATTAGTTGGTTATGCAGATGCTGGATATCGGTCTGATCCCCACAAAGGTAGATCTCAAACAGGTTATGTATTCACATATGGTGATACCGCAATATCTTGGAGGTCTACAAAGCAGACTCTTGCAGCAACTTCTTCGAATCATGCTGAATTATTGGCACTACATGAAACTAGCCGGGAATGTGTGTGGCTAAGGTCTTTGGTCCATCATATTCGAGAATCATGTGGTCTTTCAGTTAATAAAGGAACTCCTACTATTCTTTACGAAGATAATGAAGCATGTATCACTCAGACCAGGGAAGGCTACATTAAAGGAGATCGAACAAAGCACATTGATCCGAAATTCTTCTTCACTCACGAACTTCAGCAGAGGGGAGATATTAATGTTTGTCAAATTCGCTCATGTGAAAATCCAGCAGATTTGTTTACAAAAGCACTTCCAACATCTTCTTTCGAGAAGTTAGTACACAAGATTGGAATGCGCAAACTTCGGGACATCTTGTAGTTATGTTAAAATGAGGGGGAGACATTATTTTAAACTATGTAGAACACATGTACTCTTTTTCCTTCACTAGGGTTTTTCCCACCGGGTTTTTCCTAGTAAGGTTTTAATGAGGCATGATGTTAGTACAAGTCATCCAAGGGGGAGTGTTATGTAATTAGTTTATTTAGTTGACCTTTGGCTTGTGGATGACTTTGTCCTTTAACTTACTCTCATTAATAGGAGACTCTTGACCCTCCATTATACTTGTAACCTATATCTCATGGCCTATATAAAGGCATTTTGTATTGCTTGAAATCATATGAAAATCCTCACCATTCTCTTAGTCATTTTGTTCTTCTATTTGCTCTCTTTATAGTATATATTATATAACAGCTCATCTTATTTACCAACAAACAAAATGGAATTCAACATTTATTTTTCACAACACACAAAATATTTATATTTATCTTCAAAATTTAATATATTTCATTATTTTAATATGCCCTGTTCGATTTTCAGCTAAAACTTTTGTAGAGTACTCTTACATGCTCGTTAGTCGTTACTGCTTTGAAACATCTTCACTTGTCTACTTTCCTGGGAAAAAATGGAATGAATTTTTATAATTTTCACGTGATTAAGAAAATAGATTAACATTATCAAACATGTTATTCGATTATTTCGACCCCGAATACAAATGAAAGATGCCTGCTATGCTACGAGCCTATGATTGCTATCACAGATATTTGTCATCAGCTCGAATCTGGTAACGGCAAAATATACGTAATCAAGTAATTAACTGATTCGATTAAATAAACACGGGAAAATACATACAGTATGTATAATTATCGTACGGCATCAGTCTTTGTGTTTGCATAATTTGATCCGAAGCGGTTGGGAGTTGGGACTAAAGACAAATCTCGTCCACTGTTACTGTTACACAATTAACGTGCCGCATTAACATAAATTATATTTTAAAAACAACTAAATATTAAATAATTTTCTCAAGAAAACTAAATATTAAATAATTCGATAATCTTTGTTTTTTCTTTGTTTCTATGCATGCACCGTAAAAGTGATCAGCCGTAAAGTATTACTCTCTCCGTCTCATTCAATTGTATATGGTACTTTTTGGTATTTTTTTAAAATTCGTTTAAAATATAGTTTCATAATATTTTTTTTATTTTTTTTTCACGAAAAAAATTGGAGATTAAAATTGTTATTCGAATTATTTTTTTTGAAAAATATTATAAAACTATATTTTATTAGAGTCTCAAAATACGTGCAAACAGTGAACGTATATAAATGGCCGGGACGGGGGAGCACATTGTATGTACCTTTATATCTTCCAAAAACAAAATAAACTTTAATTATTATTTATTTTTATATTTTAACTAAACAAAGTAGCATTATCTGGTGCTCTTTGAGGCTTAGTTAGTCGTAGATTCGGCCGCCATTTTATAATGCTTAGCCGTTTGACATGTGTCCCGTTATGTTGGTGCATCATGTTAGATTCGCTTTGCCGGAGTATTATTCTAAATTTGAGAGTATTTAACTGACTAAAATTATTATTTAAATCAGAAAGAACAATCCTTCCAAATTATGCTGCAGTTCGCCTCCCTCAGATAGTTTGAAAAACGTGGCGCAACCGGCCGTGCACCTTGTGTTCAAGAAAAATAAGTGAAAATGTATCTGCTGAGAATTTTGGTTGAGCAGCACATGTTAAATAATTAAGCATAAAAGAACTTAGAAACGGAACTTCACTAAATTCTATGCAGCAGAATCTCAATAATATAATAATCTCTATATTCATGCAATATTAATTAGTATTATAGTATATTATAAAATAATTAGAGGTTCATGTAATTTTATAAAAATTATGAGTTATAAGTTAATTTAATCTACAATAATAACTGGTAACACTGATGATAGTTATTGACATCAATTACATAAATCAAATAGTTATCTCTATACATAGCTCGGATCTAATAAGAGGCATGAGGACACGTGCGGCCTGCCCTCTCTAAAAAAAATTTTGACATTTTTTCATCATTCTAAATTTTATAAAATTATATAAATGTCCTCCTGATCTGAAATTATATAAATAATTTTTTAAAATTTACTTGATACTCTCTTAAGAAAATATTTCTAGATCTGCCTTGCACATTATCTGTTCAGAGGATCGTCCAACGTGAAGTATATATGTTTCCAACTCGAACTCATTTATACGAGTCGAACTCATCAGATAGATACAAGTTCATTTAATAAACGGTTCGGTTCATAGAGTTCCACGTACAACAAATAAAGTACATGGTTATAGTCAGGGATGAGGGTGGCTGGGTTTGGTGCAGTTATGAACCAAAAATTAGAAAATTAGAGCCTATTACTCCCTCCCCTAATATTAGCGATACAATTTCTACGTAGTCGACCATGCATGCTAAGCTAAGTAGCCGACTTACATAAAACTTAGCTCGAAACAAAGCAGACAACTAGACTGCAAAGGAGGAAACAATGGAGTGAGCAGTCACTAATCATCAAACGGTTGGTTCCAGCCCTAACCTACCATCTATCGCATAGGAAAAAACTCTTCCACAAAATCTTATGCATAGACTTTGCCTACCAAACAAACTATTCATCACCAACATATTGACACAAATAAGGTGGCAACAACCTTAATCGGTGCTGTGTCTGCACATATATTCTTGCATGATCCTAGAAGAAAGATCATGAACAACAAAAGATATGGAGTCGGGGACTTGTAGCATGTTTTGTCTTAACCTAACTGCCAAAACACTAGGACTAAACAAAGGGTTGAAATTGTGGATTTAATGCATGGAACGTGGCTCCATTACAAGTTATAGTAATCAAAAGTTTTTTTGGCTGTCTTCGGATCACTCCTGCTTCCTTGCTTCCTATCCGGTTCATTTTGTACTTATGGTTATGCCGCCAAAATTCTGGACGCGTTAAAAATTATACCGGTCTTTCTATATATAATGGCGACTAATTTTAATCAATAAAAATATTGCTATACACTTATAAACTTAGACTGAATATGCTCAAAATTTAGTTGTCACATTTTGTTTTTGGCGGGTTAAATTGACCAAAATTTGGTTGAAATTTATTAATGTTTTATTAATTGAAAAAATTAAAAAAATATGTCATAGGAAAAAACTTTTATTCTACTTTAAGATGTAATTTTCGGATTTTTGAAATAATGTTTTTGGTCAAAAATTAGTCAATTTGACCAACAAAAATATAAATATGACAACTAAAAAGAGACGAAGAAAGTAATTTTGAACACTAATTAAATTATTTTTTTGAAACAAATAATTAAACTTTAGATGATCATTTGGTTTAATTTCACAACTAAAGTTATAAGTAAGCATATGAATATGCATTTTCATATGTTTTGCTCATGTTTTGACAGTCAGAGTTGCCGTTTTCGTGGGATCTAGACGGCCACCTCACTTTTGTCTTATGGTTCATAGGTCTGTACGTACATGTAAATTCCTAAACGGTCTAGGCATCATTAAATTTGTGCTTTTGAAATATAATATTCTCGAATCCCACAATCAGGATGAGTAAACGGTACTGTAACAAGTAAATTATCACGATTTAGTAGCTGGTTGGGCTTATCCTCTGTCATCTCACTCATGAGTACTTTGACTCTAGCTCATCTCAAATCTTAGAACAAATACTAATTTTATAAAATTATAAATCATATTAGTCAATAAAAACAAGTAAATTGGAAATATCCACTTTTCTCAAAACGGACCTTCTCATTTACAGAATAACGCCAAAGTGACATGTACTTTAGTGAAACATAGAGTTACGTTGTTTTTAATTTATTAATATTATACAAAAAGAATAAAATTTTATTATTTAAATTAAAATGATGTATTTGATTAATGATAAAAATATTAAAAAAATAAAATTATAACACACATCTTAATTTATTAGTTTTTAATAGGGATCTTTTTAAAAATACCCATCTGTAAAATCATTTTTTTAAAAATACTACCATCTTTTTCATTGTTTTTAAAAATACCTTTTCATAAAATTTTTTTTTCAAAAATACGATTTGCAACTTTTGCAACCTCATTTGCAACCTTGGGCGGCGCAGCCGTAAAAGTTGCAAATGAGGTTGCAAAAGTTGCAAATAAAAATGGAAAGTTGCAACTGTTGCAACTGTTGCAACCTTGGGCGGCGCAGCCGTAAAAGTTGCAAATGAGGTTGCAAAAGTTGCAAATGAGGTTGCAAAAGTTGCAAATAAAAATGGAAAGTTGCAACTGTTGCAACTGTTGCAACTGCAATTGCAACTAGTTCAACTGAAAACTGTAAGTTGCAAATGAGGTTGCAAAAGTTGCAAATGAGGTTGCAAAAGTTGCAAATGAGGTTGCAACTGCAGTTGCAACTTTTGCAACCTCAGTTGCAACTAAATGCAACTGAAAACTGTAAGTAACAACAGATGTATGGTGTGCCCCTGGCGGGGCCATTAGATTACAATAGAATCAACTGAATGCAACCATATGCAACTGAATACAACCATATGCAACCATATATGCAATTACAAATCCTGATTTCAAGTTCCAGTTTTCAAATGTCGTTTTCGACCTCATTTTCGGAATCGATATATATATATATATATATATATATATATATCGATTCCGAAAATGAGGTCGAAAACGACATTTGAAAACTGGAACTTGAAATCAGAAATTCAGTTGCAGATGAAGTTGCAAAAGAGGTTGCAACACGGCTGGCTAGTTGCAAATGAGGTTGCAAAAGTTGCAAACAGTATTTTTGAAAAAACAATTTTATGAAAAGGTATTTTTAAAAATAATTCTGGAAGGTAGTATTTTTGTAAATAATTAAAGAAAAGGTAGGTAGTTTTGTAGATTTCCCTTTTTAATAATAATTCATATATATATATATATATTAATTAATTATATAATTGGATCTAATTAGGATAAGTGTTAAATTAAAGACTTGTGGACCGAATTACATTAATTTATATAGTGCCTTATATTTATTATTTAAATATTATTTATTATTTATAAGTAATTCTAATTTAATTATCACTTAATCACTAAAATTTAATATTAAAAATTATTAAAATCATTATTCTACTTAATATTTAGATAACAGAATATAAATCCCAACATAATAGCGGTCATACATATTTAATTTTGATTAATAATAATATTGATATATTAGTTAGACTAGGTGGTCTAAAACGTCATTAACTTATAGAGATTTTACTCAATGTTATGGGCTATATTTTTATGAAATACAAAATAATTATCATTTATTTAAAGTTTACTCTTCACATCATAAGATTATTAAAAATATTATAAAATATAAAGGTTTAAAATAACTTAAATAAGTGAAATAGATTCTATCAAATGACATGAAATGAAATTTTACAAATACATATATATATACTTGACGTTGAGACAATCTTTTTGTGCTTTAGTCACTAAATGACGAATAACTTATTTGTGTCATATTTTGATGACTTATAAATCAATTTTGATTTACAAGTTGAAATATGAGAAATTTAAAAAAATAACATCTCTTGATGATTTATTTTAATTTTTAAAATTTAATTTCATCAATATATATAATTATTATAAAAATAATTTATATTAATTTATTATTATCTTACCCATTTTTATATTAATAAATTTCTCCAAAACTGATAATTCAAAAAGATAATTTACTGTCCAAATTTCTCCTATATTATATGTGAAAAGTTACTTGAAAGTGAAAATTAATAATTCTTTTGATAATTCTAAATTTATTAAATATAAATTAAAAATATAATAATAATATATCTTAAAATATTTTTTAATGATTATATACTTTTCTTAGGATTTACATATAGTAAACCATTATAGAAAATTATATTTTTAACATCTCATGTTTCAACTATAAGTAAGTTCTTTTTTTTTTAGAATAAGTAAGTTCTTATATTATAAAAATAATATAAATAAATTTATAAGTCAGAAATTAACCAAGAAACAACATCTAAAAACAAACCCTCAAATACATAATAGGTGCTTATATGTATTGAATGAATACTATAAAAATAATATATTAAAAGTATATATATATATATATATAAACTGAAATAAATTATTTAAAAAAACTTTAAATGGTTGACATATTGATTTATAATATTAAAAAATCTAAAATATGTTAGTGTAATATATTTCTTATAAATTATTAAAATATAAATAACAACATATTTATATATGTATAAACATGAAGTTGAGTGATATACATAGGATGCATATATACATATATACATATAGACACACACATTTATGTAAATATGTGTATATGTTTGTATGTGTGTATATTTTATATAATCTTTATATACATGAATAGAATATTATGATATTATGACTACAAAATTATAGTCAGTCAAGATTAGAATTTTTATTATAAAAATAAATTATAAATTTTTATCATAAAATTCATCTTTTTTTGTATTGATTAGTTTACATGTTTGTCATTTTTATCAGATTGCAGGTCTTTCCAGGTTTGTGGGGTTTTGTCAGATTGCAGGTTTTTTTCTGGGATTCTGTCACAGATTATTCAGACTCTGTCAGGGTTATGTAGCAGTTTACAGATTCTTCAGGTAGCTAGTCAAGCTGCAGATTACAGATTGTGTCAGATTATAAGTGTGTCAGTTTATAAGTATAAGTTGTGTCTGATTATTATTGACTGTGTGTTTACAGATTTGTCAGATTACCGTTCAGTAAGAATTTTGTCGGATTACAAGTTTTCTGAAGGTTAGACCACAAGATTTTCTGATTAAGTACTACCTCCGTCACTTTTTACTTGTCACTTTGATTTTTTGCACGTAACTTAAGGTGATTGAAAAACATAGTTCCGCTCATTATTTTTTAAATTTTCTTTTTGTGAATAAAAATATAAACTCCAAATTTTAATTCAAAAAAAGAAAATTTTAAAAATAATAAGTAGAAGTATGTTTTTGAATCACCTTAAACTACGTGCAAAAAGTCAAAGTGACAAGTAAAAAGGGACGAAGGTAGTATTAAACATGATAAAAATGCATTCAAAATTACAGTCATCTGTGAATAGATAAAATAGTTGTTAAATATAATAAAGACACATCTAAAATAATAAAACTTATGTTTTTTTAAGATAAAATAAAATAATAATATAATAAAAATTACGTTTACTACATGCTAAACACGGACAGCTGTACTGGCAGTAATTATCAATACATACAGTCGGAAGTTGACTCATGTGTGCATTTCAAGAAGATTAGACGAGGGTTTAAAGAGTTAGATAGGACCCACATCCCCGGCCCTGCGTTTGAGAACGAAAGCTCTCCAAACAAAAATCTCTCCAGAGAGATAAGCGAGAGAGAAACACAGAGAGATAATAAAGAGAGAGAGACGAGAGAGATTGAGGGGGTAAACTGAAACTAACAAAAACTAAAACCACCACGTAAACGAATAAGGTCCGTATAAACAATGAAGGATACAGGGCAGCACACGACTCATCCCAGCCGCTCTCTCTTCTAATTACGGCGTCGTTTCCTCTTTCCACCTTATAAACTCTCCTTCATCTTCTTACTTTCTTTTGTTTTCTTCATCTCTCTCCAACACAAAATAATGTCAAGTGAAGCTTCTTCTTCTGGATTCAGCTTGGAAGGAGTTAACGATGTCGAAGACTTCATATGGGTAAATACTCTCATATATTAATTTAATTTAAATATTAATTGAATTATTTACTTTTATTTACCATATAATCATCTTCATCATCATATATTCATGTTTTTTAACTGTATTTTAATGGCGGTTTGGTGACAGTTTGTGTGATTTGCTGTTTCAAAATGTTGATTTGGTAGGATTCTTGAATTTTAGTCGATGAATTTGTGCGTTTGTATTTGTGCAGGAAAATGAAGAAGAGAATATGTCGTGGGAGAGATTTAGTCATCTTTATGATCTTATGCAGATGGGGAACAAAGCATTCTGTGCTAATCGCTTTGAAGAGGTCGCATATTTTTCCCTAGTTTGCTATTTCAACCGCTAATTACTTGTATTTATAGTTCGGAGTTGGGATTATTAGCCTAGTAGTTCTAATTATTGTGTTTTCTTGATTATTTCGTAGTCATTATGATGTTAAAATTCTTGTATTAATGTGTTCATGTTATAAAATTGATGTTAATGGTTTGCAGTTTGCGAGCGCTTATGTATTAATGTTCTAAATTCGATATAGAGAGGTGATCGATACTTTTATAATTACAGTTTCTGTATGTGTTTCACTATGTATAGGCATTGAATGTTTCCTGCTGGCAGCTGCGTCATGCAACTGTAATTATACTGCTTTTGAATTTTGCTTGAGTGGTAAACAATTACAATATATGGAATCTGAATATTATGTAGGTCATTGTTTATTGGTGATTCAAGCTGTGTAGTGATGCTACAATGGTTGGTTGTCTTAATTAATATTCATTCTGACAAGGATATAAGCTCCGCAACTTAAATGATGGCCGATTCTGTGTGTATTACCTCTATCTTATATTTATTGCTGATCGACTTTCCTTCATGTCAGGCAATCAATTGCTACTCAAAAGCCTATAATATCAAACCAAATGATCCTGTTATCCTCCGTAATCGATGCACGGGTTACATCAGGTAGAGTCTTATCATAAGAAGTTCACATGCATCGCTGCTATATGTTTTTCTCATAATTTGTTTTATATTCAATGCCTTTCTCATGGATATTCTAACGCTGTTAACATAAATCTAATTTATACTTTTCACAGAATCTGCCAATTCTTGGTACAAAGACAATCATCAGATTCTGAAAATAGACCATTAAGTGGCCTTGATCCTACAATACATGCTGGAGTATGTATTCTGTTTGTTTTAATGAATAAAGGTTCCAACAATAGTAATGCAACGAATACTGATTAAATTTAGTGGTAACTTGTTTCAGCTTGCACTGAAGGATGCTGAGAAGGTGATGAACTTACGGAACAATTCATTAATCTCATATATTTTGAAGGCCGATGCACTCATATTGGTGAGTTAATCACTTGTATCATGGCCTTGTAATTTAGATATTGTTCTTTTATGAACCTTGGTATTTGTATGATGAGGTATGCAGAGCTACTGTTGTTTCACAAACATGGAGTCAATGTTGTAGTTTGAATTTTAGACTGAACACCGCGATAAACATCCTCAGAAAGCTTTCACATTTGTTTCATTTGTTTCATCTGTTTGTCTGTTTACATAATTCAGGTTTATGTTTATCCCCTTTTATTTGGTGCCAAAGTATGTGCTCGATTATCTATTCCCGAATACCTGACTGATAGGCTCATAGCTAATTTGTTGATTTTTTATTCAATGATTATTAATAAGCTAACCATTACTCTCGTACAATTTGGCAGTTAGAAAGGTTTGAGCAGGCCCATGATGTAATCTTGTCAGGACTCCAGCTTGATCCACAAAGGTATCTTTGGTTGTTGCTTTTGTATTGGAAGTTTGAAAGTAGATGGAACTTATATTATATAGTCTATACTTCTGCAATTTGAGTGCGAAATCTATGTATTCTTCGAGTATTGGCTATTTCCTTAAACTTTTTTTGTTTGGTGAAATTAGCATTCCTCTTCAGAATCTAGCAAGAAAGACTGTTAGTACGATTGGGAGGAGAAGTCATGGGATAACCTCACGCAGTGATGATTTTGATTGCACTCTTTGCTTAAAGTTGCTATATGAACCACTTACAACTCCTTGCGGACACTCTTTTTGTCGTTCTTGCCTGTTCCAAGCAATGGACAGATGTGAGTTCTATAGCTTTCCCGTCACTCCATTATATTACTATTAAGCATGTTGATAGTCGACGTCCCTCTAACACTTTATTGTAAATGCTAGGCAACCGATGCCCGTTATGTCGTACAGTTCTTTTTATTAGTCCCAGAACATGTTCAATCAGGTGAGTGATATTTTATGGTTTTATGCTAATGAATGACATATTTGCTCTTTGAACTGCTATACATGATAAACTTCTCCACATACATGCTGCGCTCAATCCTTGTGTTTGAATAGCAAATACAACTTATATAATAGCATGGAGGAACTATTTGAAGATACCAAACACCTCTAGTTATTGAACTGCTGATAAGTTCTTGCTTCAAGTTACTTTTAAAATTGATCAAAATCGATATTCAGAGAAATTTGTAGACAAATAGATAATTATATAGAGTAATGCGTAGATACAGGGAAGTAAAACCCTAGTGGTGTAAGCCCAAAACAGGTGGCAAATGAGATAAACAAAACGTAACTATGTGAACAGTCCATAATACTAATAATAATGTAAACCAGAGCTGATCCCTATTACTGCACTAGACATTCTTTTTTTTTTTTGGCCATAGTTGGCAACTATGCTTTGACAGAAAGGTACTCTGTTATTATTATTGGATCTGTGCTGTAGTTGCTATTGGGATTACCATCGGCACTGAAAACCTCTTCTTTTAAGTTTAAATATCTCCAGTGTTATCAGTATTTTTATGTGTTTCATTAGTTGTTTCTCTATTCTGAATTTTTTCTATATATAACATATTGCTTTTCTCATATACAGTGTCACACTTAACAACATCATACAGAAGAACTTTCCTGAAGAATATGCTGAAAGGAAATTAGAGAATGACAATTTGACAAACATGGGTGTTAATTTGATCCCTCTGTTTGTCATGGATGTTGTTTTACCATGCCAGAAGCTGCAACTCAACATATTTGAAGCGCGGTATAGACTTATGGTGGGTTGGTCTGATTAGATGGCCCTCTTTTAAGTGCTATACATTGCACCCTATAATTGAGTTACAGATGGGTTAGTGCTATGAGTTAAGAACCTGCAAGCGACGATCAATTTTATGAAAACTGTTTTGATGATTTGTGTGAATGGGATATTTAATCTTGTCAGAAAAATTTAGACATGTTGTAGGAACCTGTAATGAGTGTAATCCGAAGTGGGTTGAAGTTGAAAAGTAGGCTGAATATTAGTAGTTTCTCTTTTGTGTTTATCAGTCGGTTTCAAGGAAAGTGCTCATTGCTTGTGTTCTTAAGGGTTTTAGAATTTTTTTAAAAATGCCATATAGACCTGTACCAACTACCAAGTACTATTTAAGAAATGAAATATGATATCTTTTGAAATTTGATATGCATGTACTTGATTTATTTAATTGTACTCTGCTTGCTGATATTAATATTCCACATTTAGTGCTTTAATGTTACTGAATTAATTATTGTATTCTAATGGTAATAACGTTGCAGGTGAGGAGGATAATGGAAGGAAACCGAAGAATGGGAATGGTAAGATACTGTGACATACCTTCATTCGATTTTTTTCTTCCTATTCTTCCCTAACAAAATCAGGACACGTTGCATCCCTCTCACTCCACTGTTGGCATCCTATCTATGATTGCTTTATAGGTCATCACTGATCCTACCACAGGTTCTGTAGCTGATATTGCTTGTGAAGTGGAAATAACTGAGTAGGTTTTTTTCCCTTATTAATTCTGGTGATGTAGAATGTTAATCCCAAGTAGATTTAAAGGTTACCAGCTTATTTTCATATTTTGTAGGTGTGAGCCACTTCCAGATGGGCGTTTCTTTCTTGAGGTAAGATATAGTTACGCAATGTTGCTTATGTTCATACTCCTCACTGTTTACATTGGCTCATATATTTCTTCTGCAATAAATCTACTGTTTACTAACTAGTTAAGACCTTTTTAGCGTTCACTTTTATGTTAATACTTGATATAAATTAAATGGTGGCTAATGTTAATGGGGAGAATACCTTTGGCTATATACGAGCTTTGCCATTTTAATGTTTTTTTTTTCCTATCTTTATTTATTATGTTCTTTAGTTTGGGTGAATAGATGCTATTATGCTTGGAAAATGGCATATTCAATATTGAAGCCATTGCTCTGTCAGTTCATCATTTGTGTACTTTTGATTGGTCAAATATTTATAAGTTTGGTGGCTTCATAAGTTTCTGAATCTTACCCATTTTGGTAAAATTAGACTACTCATGGAAATATGTAGCAAATACCTTCATAATCTGACAGTAGTAGCAAACCGTTACTTGTTATTGTTTTGATTACATAATTATGGTAAAAATTGGAGTAAGCATCAAATTTAACTATTTTAATTGACTCCAACTAATCATTCGATATCGGACCAGCCACAATTGCTCAAGTTAACTTTGTATTTTGCCATTTCAAGTTTCTTGTAGTTTGTACTTTGTATCTTCCAGAGTTGTTATTAGTAGCTAAGTTCATCATGCAATGTGTGTATGCTTAGCTTGTCCTGTAATATGCTACTAGAAAACTAAATGGATAGGTTTTAAGTGTTCAACATCTTTTTTCGAGCATGTTCATATTCTTCAATAACATTGAACAATAGAAGAGGGTTATGAAGAAATATATATAAGAAAAAAAGTTAGAGATGCACGGAGAAGAGAAGAAACAACTTATCTTCTTTAATTGTAAGAACATGTACAGATAATTCGATATTTGATTGATTAATCGAATAATTTTTATATTCTTGTTTAGGTTGAGAGTCGCAGGAGATGTCGCATCCTTAACAACTGGGATCAAGATGGGTTAGTTTAGCTAAACTTATTTTGCCAGTCTAGTTTCATGCATGCATATGGCTTCTAAATTCTAATATTGGTTGTATACCTTTTGTAATATACAAAGTTATCGAGTTGCTGAAATTGAATGGGTACAAGATATATGTCCAGCAGAAGGAACACGAGAGAAAGCAGAGGTACGTGTATTTCTATTTTAACACAAATCCATGTGTTCTGTTAATTAGTTCAGACCTTAAGAAACAATTAGCATATCAGGTTATAGAGATGAAACTTTTATTTGGGGGTTCGTTAGTCGTTACTGTGTCAGTTTAAGCCAGGGGAAAGCTTTCGGTGCCTTGCTGCTTCGACTTGTTGGGGCGTAATCTATTAGCCATTGTAAAAGAAATTACTTCCTGTATTTATGCGTAGATAATATGAATAATATAGAAATCTTGTTTGCTGTCAAGGCTTGCAGCATACAGCATAGAGTCTAAGACCTGGTAATGCTTGCTAAGAACTAGAATCGATAAATGTAGAGGGGGTAATGCTTGCTAAGAACTAGAATCGATAAATGTCGGGGGGGGGGGATTGGATTTGCTGTTTGTCTGAAATAATTGGTTAACTATTTTACTGTTTACCCCTTAGTTCAATGGGTTTTTTCTGTGGAATATAGAACTTATGAAATTCATGGCCAACCTGTTTCTGTAACCACATTTCTGAAATTATCTAACTGAATAGAAATTAATATATAAAAAACCTACAGCTGCAGGAGATGACAACTAAGGCAGCAGCATATGCTCGATCGTGGTTGAAGGCGTCACAAGCGGCAGCACGAGGAGGTAATAAAACATTTACCTAGTAGGCTAGTACGTATAGCACATACTTTCCTAGCAATCGATTTGTTGGGGGTGGGCGCGCAGTGGGGAGGTGGGTTGGTTTGTCATTATCATACGTTTAATCACCTAAAATATCAAGCTTGCTAGATAATAAGTCTTTTCCCTAGACCTCTGCCCTAAATTTTGCTGATACCATTTTCAGAATTAACTCTAAAACCCCAGGTCATGCTGCTTTTATAATGTTTCTATTGCTGTCGAAGGATCCTGTAAACAACATTTTATATGTTTTCATCTACAATTCCAGAATTACTTTTCATTTCATGGCCACTCTATATTTAGTAAGAACGCGGGGGGGGGGGGGGGGGGGGGGGGGGGGGGGGGGGTTGAAAAGTAAAATGCAGACCTCTGCTAGCACTCGAAGCACACCACTCAGACACTCCATGATTAGTGATTTGTAATTACTTTGGCTGACACTGAAATTTCTTTTATCATTATTCAGACCAAATGCGACTCTCACAACTCTTTAAAGCTGAAGGTCTGATGCCATCAACTAGGGATCCAGAGCGTTTTAGTTTTTGGGTATGAAATATATATGTGCTTTAGTCAATCTTTACGAACTTAGACACTTGAGTCTCCATTTAATCTCTATAAGCTGTTTCTGATTGATACCTGGATGCAGCTAACAACTCTTACAAACCGGAGGCCGACCGAACGATTGAATCTCCTACGCTTGAGAGATACAAATGAGGTATGCCCATTTGAGTTTATTATTGCAGTTAGTTACTACTGGCAAGCTCTTATACCAGTAAATGTTTGTGTATGTACGTACTTAAGTTATATGTAAGAATGTTATTCTGTACCATTATTTTATTTACAAAATTATAATCTCCCAGGTTATTTGTGTGAGATTAAAATTATTTAACACAACCATTTTATGTTGAAAACAATTTAACAAAGTAGCTATTTACACCGCGCGCGCACACACACATACACTCTTTTGTAGTATTCTAATTGATGAATAAACGAATACAATTATTTGCCAACTTGAAATTAATCATGTATATTCAGTTGACAAAGATCAATATAGCTAACATAAAGCATACTAAGTGATTGTCTGTGCCTGAAAGTGAGGGGAATAGTTCTTTTGTCTTGGCCTGTATACCATTTTGCTATATGCATATTAATTACATAAAATTGATTTTGTGCAGAGATTACAATATGCCGTCTTCTTTATGCAAGCAGAGGAACAGGGTTGGAGGGTGCGGTGATAACAGTATATCATTGTAAATGTTGTAATTTACAATTTTTTGTAGTAGGCAATTTTTTAATTTTTTTTTTTGATGTGATTAAAATTTTTTGACTTACCACCCCCATGTAAAAGTCTTGTGCTAAAGAAAAAAATAAGAGGAAAAAAGATATAAGATATATGATACCCCCAAACTACAAATAAGTAGAAATTTAGAACTTTTCGAACTTGCTATTTGCAAATTGATTTTGTAACACTAAAAAGGTCGGAAAATACAGGAGTATAGTGTATTGCGAAACGGTGACCAAGGTGAGAACCCAATTCATATGAACGAGAATAATTGTTCTGTACACTGTTTCGTGAATATTTTACTTTTTTAATATTGTCTTGTTCTGAACAAGAATAGTATTTTCATTTCTTCAAAAAAAAAAAAAGAAGAATAGTATTTTCAGTAAAATGTGTTTTTTTATAGTGCGACTGTGAATGTATTGTTTAGATATTCGATGGAGTGTTTTTAAGAAAGGAAACAAAAGGAGAAACTGAGAGAAATATTACTTGCAAGTGATATGGTACGAATTTTTTCAATACCACGATTTTAGGATGATCTCAAATTGTTTAATTCAATTCGATAATCTTTGAAAATTCAAGTATCTTCTTTTTTTAATACATATATTTTTGGAGACTTTTAATTCTAAAGTGTATTGGTAAATATTATTGCTCTAAAATTTGGGGATTAATCGTGATTAATCATTGATCTGTAATTCCCTGAACTGAATAAATTTCTTATTATTAAATTAATTTTTCAATTAATCTCCTTAATTTCTGCATTAATCTTGTCCATTCTTGTTTTCTTTATAATAATGATAAATACAAGTACAAAGATAAATTACATGTTAAGCAAGGAGAAAAATGAAATATTACTGTTAACTGTCGGCTGAGCTGCTATTTCGGGAATCCAAAGTCTTCATATTCTACCGATAAAATCATTCAACAATGCTTTCTGTCCGATAATTGCACATATCTTTGAATGTATTTTCCTGAAAACGACAACCAAATTTAGTAGTTCGATAACCCCTCAATAATGTAGACAATTTGCACGAGATTACATCCCATAATTAACTATTAGTAATTCAGAAAAAAGGACGACTAGATGGAAATGTTTCACGAATATTGAAAATGACCAATGACCAATTTTATGCGATTCGGAAATGTTTTTAAGAATCAATATATTTGAAGTTAATTATAGACACGATATTCTGTTCACATTACTGTATAAGCAACATATATTAAACTGGAAATCAATAAAAATTCAAGTGATTTTTTCGTCAAAAAATATGATAGTCCCAGCACCGTCTTAATAAAAAACATCACTATTGGTAGTTGATAGTATGTTGCACATATGTATGTCACGGACCCGAATCATTAATATTTAGTAAATTGAATATATAGTACTCTGTTTATTTTTATTATTTTTTATATTACTAATTTTTTAAAATATTTTTTTTCATACTTATCAATTATCATTTAAGAAAAAAATTACTGTTGAATACATTCTTATGGGTTTAAGAGCAAAAAATTATCAATCTAACATAAATATCAAATTGGATCATATTTTAGAGTAAGCAGAATTATGAACGGAGATAATAATAACGAAACGGAAATCAACCCATACAGGCTGAAATATTTTATTATTTGTTAGGCGAGGGAACAAATTAAAGTTCGTATTAACTAGTTAATTAATGTGAAAATTAATAAAATAATTATCAAATGTCAACTTTATCAACATCAAATACTTGTACAATAAATTAAAAACACATAAATGTAATTAGCAAATAGACCAATCATTAGTTGTCGGCAAAGCTCTTACACAGTACACTAGTAACATATCTTGCTGGCTGTACTATAACATAATCATACACTAATGGCAAGATTTAGAATAATCCACACTTATTTTACCATAAGAAACAAAAAAAGTACCTTGTGATTTCCTTTTTTATTGCCTTTTCGGATTTACAGATGCATAGAGATGCGTAATCTGGAAATAATTACTGTACGATTACCATATAAAAGTATGGATTAAGTTGTTAGATTAATTTTTGACAAAAAAATTTGTTAATTATCCAAACCTCGGGTTTTGAATTATAGTTATTTGCTTAATAATTTGGTTGCAATGATTGGTAATGCTTCCATTTGATCCATAGTTTAACCAATAATGTGCTATTATATAAAGTGGTTACTTCGAATAACGCCCACCTTCTATAATGTAATTAATTAATCGGATTTATATATATGTATAGAAATATGTATTATTTCTGAATAAGTCACAGTTTAATAATATAAAATATTGAACTTATTCATATTACAATATAAGGAGTGATTGAGAACGGTTTATTTGTGAAAATATAACAAATATTTTGCAATCTGGTTTGGAAATATTTAACTTTTAAATATTGCATTACACGTTAGCAAAATGCGAACCTACTAATATATTATATACTTCAGCTTGCCCGCTCACAAAAAAAGTGTGAAATATGTAAATATGATGTGTTTGATCATTTTTATTTATAAAACTAATAAGTAAATCTTTTTAAAAATATCAATATCAGTATTTGATACTAATTTCAATCGGTATAATATCTTTTTAATGATTATGTGGAGATAATAGTGAATAAGCATATATAAAATAAAAATATAATATAATATTTGTAACTTAGTACTTTTTACTCAAAGAATGTTATCACATTTTGCAAGTGCTAAATAAAGCGAAACAACAATCAGACTGGTTTTGTATGCATTGTAAGGAATGTAGGTTGTAGCTCACTTTGACATTGTATCATAAAGTCACATTTTTTCATATTCTCCACCATTGTCACATGTCTTTGGAAACACCCTAGCTAATGGTCACTATTTTTAGGACTTGAACCTATTTTCAAATATGAATTTATTGAAACATACCCTACAGAAAGGTGAAATGATAGCCTTTTTAAATTTATTTTAAATCAATTAAGTACTCAATTGACATAATTTAGTTAACATGTATACATCACAAATTAAAGCGGACATTGATTTTTTGATAATATTTGTGATTCTTAATATTATGTTATTTTATGAATAGTCTATTCCTAGAATTTTAAGTTTCACATAAAAGAAGAAATCTATTATTGGTAGGAGGTCCCGAATTCTAATATGGCATTGACCCATTACCTATAGATAAGATACAACTGAACTGTCCTATATGCCTTCCAACCTAAACAACCATGTCAAGAGAGAGAAATTTATGTATACTCATAGTCTCATGTGTGTGATAATTTTCTCAACAGATTGTGTGAAATAATTATTGAATAATTTATGGTCAATGAATTATGTACCAAACATAAACTTATGATGTGCCCTAAATTATTGAATAACAGGAGGAAAAAGCTATAATGAAGTTTATTTTATGAGTGATATATGTCCAAAATATGAATAGATTTTGGTTATATTATACGATATTTTTTAAGAAAAATCTTCATATATCACAATTTTTATAGGTATTGTCTAAAATATCATAATTGTGAAAATTAATGAAAATATCACTTATGAACGTCAAATACTCCAACATTTTAATTTTTGGGAAAAATTCTGTATGAGCGTTTAGGTCTGAAAATCACTACGAACACTAGATGATCTGGCGTTTAAGGATTAAAACATAACATGAAAGAACGTTTAGGGTTATAAAATGAGAGACAATCTAGCATTTTTAAGTGGTAGGTTAGGGTCATCTTCTCCGACAATGATACTTGGGACAAATTTTCTGGGAAAAAATGGTAGTGAAGGTCAGCATCCCATATTTTATAAGGTGCGAGATATAAACATATTTTATTTAATTAAGATTGCAGTTAGAAACTAATTATTTTGTTAATTGTGCGTAAGATATATAAAGCCCGAGATCCTAGTCTTAAGCTTGCAACAAAAAAAATAAGATTTGATACATGAACTTATTTGGCAGGTAAGTGATCATTTCACATAAAGGGTCCACTTTGCTCTAATAAAACTCTAAACAAACTTAGCTCTTAATCTTGTGATGGTTGGCATTAATTAATTTCAAGAAATCTGATTAATATTAATTATTGTGGTTGTGAAGTTGTTTGTTCTAAGCCACCTAAAACATCCCCTTGCCCTCTTTGCATTGTACTGCCATTTCTTTACCTGGAGTATATTCTATCAACATAATTTAAAAAAAATTTAGGAGTTAATAACAAAGACACACTCTTTTTTGATAAGTCCAAATTAAACTCATAGTCATAGGTGAAAACAAAGAGGAACAACTGATCCACCTCATGGTTTGTTAGAATTTAGTTGGTGGCTCTATCTTTTCACCCAAATCACCAAACTCTCCTAACTCCCCAAAATCTCTAAACTACCATGGACTCAAACACATACATTAAACACTCATTCCATTTTCATATATAAAGAAACTACCTTTAAAGAAACTTTCAAGAAAACAGAGAAGAAACATCAATGCATGATTGCCTTATACTCTACTCATTCATATAAAGCAGCATCAGTATCATCCTTGGAACAAGATTAAAAAGACTCATTCACTAGCCTTGTTTCGAAAACCATCCAAAATGGAAGAATCCTCAGAATCCTCAGGAGCCTCAGCTCTTCCAATGTTGAAAACTGGCAGGATTCTGAGGAGATCAATCTACAGTTTTCTGTCAAATTATCAGTATTTTACTAGCACTGCTCTTGTTCTGATTCCTTTTTCAGCTGCAGTTCTTATGGCACAGCCTCTTGTGCCTTATGCATCCATCTTGCCTTTGATTCACAACAGGCTACAAGCTCTTTTTTATGCAGCAGGCTTTCCTCCATCAGCAGAATTGTTCAAGATCCTCAGCCTGAAACTCTCTCAGACCATCACTTCGTCGATTCTTGTTCTTCCTTTCACCCTGTCCTTTCTCCTCATCGCGAAAGCCTCTATAATCCAGGCCTTCCATCATTACCATAAACAATCTTCAAGGCTCAAATTTTCTTCTTTTCTTTCCCTCTACACCTCACTTCTCAATACTCAAATCTGCAACTCAATAGTCATTTTATCCGCGAACGCTACTTGCTTCTCAATCCTGTTTATTGCCTTCAACATCCTTGAGGCCTTTGATCTTCTATCATCCCCCACATCAACTCTCTTTTTATCAGCAACTGCAGCTGTTTTTTATTCCATAATCCTCGCGAATGCCATCATTATTAGTAATTTAGCATTGGTTTTATCCGGTATGGAGAAAAGTGGAGGCTACATGTCAATAATTAAGGCCTGTGTTCTGATCAGAGGGAGAAACTCAACAGCTTTATCATTAGCTCTGCCCCTGAATCTAATTCTGGCTGCAATTGAAGCCTTGTTTCAGTACCGTGTTGTCGGAGCTTATTACAACATAGGAAGTCCTACTCCTCCCATGGCTCTAGAGTGGATGTTCATCGCGTATCTGTACTCTATCTTCGTGGTTCTTGATACAATAGTAAGTTGTCTGTTTTACAAAAGTTGCACAGCCTCTTCCGCGATTAAAGATCAGCCAGGGAGATATTCTTATCGGATTGATATTGCAGAATTAGAAGAACAGAGTAATTCTCTTGCAAATGTAAAGACTTGTGAATGAGTTTTCTTGAATTTTCTTTGTAATTACAATTTTTAGGAGGTAGTTTCTACAATCATTCGTTTCGATTTGGGGAGGTGCCAAAAGGACAGGTACAGAATAAATCAGACAAGTCGAGCCAAGAAGCTACGTTACAATCACATGAAGGAGCAAGCTGGAGATGGAGCAAAGGCATGATATGATCTATGTTCCATTCACATTTTTTTCTATACAATATCTCCTCTGTTGAATTTGAGGGTTTTATACATTGTAAAGAATGTGCAAATGTTATTGTATTCCGTTCCTAGTTGTATTTGTAATGGAAATGCAATGTCGATAGGCCTAAGACCAGATTGTTCTTGGTATGTCATCACAGTAGAAGATCCGTGAAGTGCACTTGGAAAATTCAACTCTTTAACTAGTAATAGCATGTTTGTATTACTACAGCAACTTTTTGCCTTATGACAAACGACTGATTAGTTAGTAGACGATGCTAATGATCCTCTGAAGCATTGATCAGAAGTCTGGTTAGGTGTAGTTTGGACCGAAGCAGGGCAGGATAGACGTATAATGTACTTATCAAAACCTAATAATCTGTAATTGAACTGATACCGGACAAGTCATCAGAATTGACACGTCGGATAATATAGATCAGATGACACCCTGGATATGCGACATTTTAACTTGCTGTTTCTGACAAGACAATACAACAAAGATATGTAAAAGAGTCGAATATGCAATCATGCAATAAACTGCCCCATTTCCAGATAGTTCCTGTCAATGAGGGCCAAGCTGAGAGAATGTAATATATGGCCACAGGCAACATATGGTAAGAGTTGGTGTAAATCCATGAGAAGGTTACAAGACTTTTTAACTCTTTTTGAAAATTGAAACACACAGCTAGACAATGTTTGTTTGGACAATATTGAAAATGCATACAAGTTTCTGATATCTTGGCAAGTTACTCTACTAGAAGCTTTCTTCCAAAATTTTCAGAATCAGCAGTATATTCCTAAAGCCTCGAGGTGTAAAGCCCGAGTTCTCGTACCATATGATATTTCCTAAAACCTCAAGGTGTTAGGAGCCTGAATTCTCGTACCATATAAAGTGTTATCGGTTCTTCCAAAATCTCAAGATATCATGAGTAGGCTTATGAGATACCGTGTTAAGTGACCATTTATACTAGAATACTTTTTCAAATCTCATTGCCCTCTTAGGAGACACTCTCTCTCACACACACGTATTCCTCTATCAAAAACTGAACTCAGAACCTTTTGATACTCGAACTCTCGACCTCTTGTTACGACAATCGGACTAGGGTACCTACAAACCAAGATGCTTTGCAACATGATGTCAACTTGGTAATTTCCACAACACAAATACCCCATATAATTCTTACAAGGCATGGCATTATAGGGAGTTACATTGGATTTTAGTCAGTGTCTGTTTCTCCAGTTATTCATTAACAAGTAAACCACATGCAGTGTTCTGCATAGTAGCCCACAACTTTATATGATAATATAGCTGGATCAATTATCCCCTAGCTTTTCCAAAAACGAGCTCCTACTTGCCACTAACTTATGAAGTGCCCAGTTAATCAAATAACATGATTAGAAGATATTATTTATGTGACAATCATACTTCGTTTTCATTGTTTTTTGATTTGTTAGTATATGGTTTAAAATGGAGAATGGAGCATGTTACTTGGCATCAGCTATCAGTTACAAGGCTCATTGAGATTTTGACTCTTCTTTTATATAATTCAAAAACAAATTTGACTTTCAAAAAATAAAATATAAGGGAAGAACAATAAAATCCACACTTCTTATAGAGTAGCTGCTTACTACATTCAGAATGTAACATGTGCAGCAAGTTCCAGTAGGGTATTTATATATTATACAGCTTCTGATATCAAAGTTCAAAATTGTTTTTCTATATTATTTTCTTTCAACAACTTGATACTTTGATAACTGATCAAGAACATTATTTTTTTTCTTTTTTCAAAATTTTAGTCCGAGTACCAAATGGAATATTGTATGTGCAGTATATTCTGCTTAATTACTAAATATTGTCAAACATTGACCAAACATTTAGCCGAACATATAGTTTTAAGTGAAGGATATGTCGCTACTTACTGTAGAACATATAATTTCCTCGGTACACGAGGTATAATTATAAACAAACAGAATATAATAAACAATAAATATTATTTTGAAAATAATGGCCAATACAACCAATTGGATATCTCATTTTGTCTGGGATAGTCAAGCATCTACATAGGGAAGCTATTAGCTTGAACAAGTAAAAAGACTAATAACAAGCATGAGAATGATTCAGACAAAACTAGAAAAGCAACCTATAATCCCCATGACACCAGATACAAAAGCAACAATAACTTCTAACAATAGCAGGGAATCTTGTATAATATATATATTGCTTGCTTTTCAATGATCTATCTGATTACACTATATAGACTGTCCTCTTGAAGTTACCTCGCTATACACTAAAACTACCCATCTAGTTCTTCTGTGCTAATCCTGAATCCTCACTACATATATACAACAATGTATCTTCTAGCTTCCTATTGAATTGGTCAAGTGAAATCTAACTTTTTATGGTACAGAGTAAATCATCAGACCAGATAATCTACAATCCGTATAGAGAGCTCTGGGGGTTTTGTACATGGTTTCTAATGGTACAGCATGGTCTTGTCATTTTCTTTTTACAATAGCATTGTCCACTTTTCACAAATCCAAGATATGATCGAGGACCCCAGGCAAGCGAAAATTGTGTTCCAGGCTCGATCCAAATCAAACCTCGCATCGGGAAACAAATAAGACTGGAAAGATTGGATTTCTTGAATAATTCATTTGAAACCCAAGCTCAGACCGCATCAAACCCTCATTGCTGTGAAAAGCTGACATGCTGTCTGAATGCCGACCAGCCTTATAAGCAAGCCACCCACAAGATTTTCCACATTTGCAAGTTCAGACAACTGGCTTTTGCAATTCATTTCTTGAATTGCCATGTTATGTACACGCCAACAAGGGAGGCTTCTGGTCACCGAGGCAATCTAGACGTACAGCATAAATCACCGAGGGGAGGGGTCATTTGAAGTATCAAAACCCCGTGTATGGAACCACGTAAACAATTACTAGCTATTTCTTAGCTTTCTCCTGTGCTTTCTCCTTTTGTTCCTTCTCTTTTTTCTTTCTTTCTAGTTCTTCCATTTTACAGTTCTCTTCGTAAGCTTTTTTGAACATTCTTACAAAATTTAAGAGTGTTGCAGTAACTGCATGGCAAATTGTTAAAAGGAAGTTAGCTCTTGACATTCTTGCATATGAAATAGAAAAACTGAATAAGAAAAAAACCAGTAAAAGCAAGGAATGACTACTTGATAGTTGTTATAACACCAAGTTCTGATGGTCCGAAGGTGTGAGATAAATGACTTACCAACATCTCAGGGAAAATGGTAACTAAATAGATAGAGAGGGAATGAACCCACAGGAAAAAGACCAAACTACTTAGAGCCTGATTCATTTTTGTGTGTGTACAAAATTCTAAATTATGCAGTTCATACATTTGTAGTGTGACACATGCGAAACAAATATATAAACAAGAAATAAAGAAAACAAAATCAATAATTCTTAAATACTTTCCACGCATAGCTTCCTAGAATACTGTAATGAATAAAAGATATAACCTAGCAGTACTTGGCTTTTCTAATACTGTACTTCTATGTTTAACCAGTTATGCAGATTGCAATATCTCAGTACTGATTGCGGATTCACACTCAAGAGGCCATACAACTAACAAATTACATGAATCACGAAACGTTTCTCTCTCATAATATGTACATGTCTTAACAGGAAAGTTAAACAAAAATCTAATGTTACACAGAACACTGGTCGGTTTGGCACGTGATGCGAGTATGGTACGGGGAGTGTTGGCTCCCCAAAAACTGGATAGGAGGGTTGACGAGATGACTCTGTTAATAGTTACATTTTATATTTTGGACATCATAGCACCATTTTGTCACCTTGGCAACACTATGAAAACAATTATTTTCTTCTCTTTTACATTTTCAAACAATTTCCGAGAGCTGTCTTTGATCTTAAGGTGGTGTTCTTATTTTCTTTCTTCTAAAACTTGAGGTTCACCAAATTTGAATAATCAGGTCACGTTTCGTACTTGATCAGTTCAAGATGATACTGTGATCAGTATAAATTTCACTCTTGTAGTGTCATTCATTTTGCTCAAAAGACCCAGTTGACCTTAAAAGTCTGATAATTACTCAAGACACTAGGCACTCTTGGAATAAATTTCCTCATTTTCAATTTTCAATTTTTATTTACTTATTTGATTATTTAAAATAATAACAAAGCCTCAAATAAATTCTAAACTTCTGCATTATTAGAATAAAATACTGGAAATTGATATTGATCCAAGTCCTTTTCGGTAGATTTGGTACTTGCTACATTATACTAGTTGTTCAATCAGATTTGTTCCGATTGCGCGAACATGAAGTGATGAAGGACAGAGTTGAGCTGACATGAAGCGGTGAATGACACACAATCTAGTATGAAGTTTATAGACTACATATCCTCATATATAAGAGGAGAACTCTAAAACCAATCTTTAATAAAGAAAAACTAATTCTAATCGATCTGTGCTTCTTACGACTAATTCATCACCATTTAAACACATGAAAAAACTCCTCCAATACTCAATAATGAATCAATACATCCCACAAAATATAAAGACTTATTTCAAGGGAAGAATAGTCTTTTAAGTTTTAGCAAAGGGGGATAAAGAGGAGACAGCAATAGTTTAGTGCATGAGATGTGTATTGTGTCTTTTATCTTGGTAGCTGGGATAACATTAAGTCTCTGGAATTACTCCATATCTATGTCTTATCTATTATCTGATCCAATATTCGGGTAAATTCAACTTTTATTATTATTATTATTGTTATTGTTATTGTTATTATTGTTGTTGTTGTTGTTGCTATAATTTAGGTTTACCCTACTAGACCAGGATTTTAAAGCTTAAAATTATTCTTTTTAGTGTAAGTTCCAGCACATCTGTAGCATTTACCCTATCCAGCCAAAATTAATTGAATAAAGCTTGTCACGAGTGGCCAGAACGATAATGATTAGTGACTATATTCCTGTATGTTGTGATTTCCTTGATTCCTGTCGCTAAGCCTTAAAATACACGAGAAATAACCCAAAGCCCCAAACTATCATAACTGACACCTTCCCTAGTATGTAGATTTAGATATACTGTAGAAACTATCAAATGACTGACATTACCTTGCTCAAACGGGCACTTGGCAGGATCCTCATTAAAATAAAGTGCCAATGCATCAGCATTCCTACCCTGTTCACCAACAAAATTTTAGAAGCTAACACCATAATGTTATCAATTTGTGCTATGAGGAACCAACACAGAACAGAACATTACCGACACGGCATACAAATTTTGTACAGCCATGACTTCTGCTTCAGCAACACCAATAAACCCCTTGAGTGTCTAGATGACAAAGAGCCGCTAGTATTAGAGTGGTTTGTATAACACAGAATTAGAAGCATGTTTTCAAGATGCAAATCATACAAATTAATAACTAGATTTACATTTAGAGAAAATGTTGTCTACTTCTGCATACTTTAGTCAACGAAAGAGTTCGAATCAGAAGAAGTCTGGAGCTCTCACTTATACAAGTAGGAGTATAAAGTCTTAAAACTAAAAAAATTGTGTCCATCACAATTTATAATTAACAATTTAAAATTTATTTTTTTAAAGTTTGATCCTGATTTTAAGTTTGTTTAGGTTTATATATGTATGTATGTATGTATGTATGTATGTATGTATGTATGTATGTATGTATGTATGTACATACCAAATAGGTCTTTATGATTGAGTATATTGAGTCTAAAAATGTAATGACTACTGAGTTGTGATAATCTACGTACAATTTATGTCCAAATTAAAATGCCAATGGGTTCAGTAGCTCAAAATTTATTTATTTTAATTAGTGAGGGAAAACTGGAGCTCAGCCTTAAGCCAAGTGAATCAAGAGTCTGAACTAGTTTATTATCTCTGATTATCATAGTACACAACACAACTATGTGTGAAGGCTTCATCTTGGCCAAAAGTACGTAGAATAATAGAATTGTAGTTCCCAAGATAATCGAGATAATGTATATTCAAACTCGATAAATTAATAAAATTTGACAGTACCAATGCTTAATTTATTGATGTTTAACTGTATATAAAGGATTTGGGATTTGAAAATTGTTGTCCCAGGTAGTGTACTTTAATCCAGTTCCATCTCTAATACTTTAAATGAATGGAAGGTGTCTTACATTAATTTAAACAATCATTCAATACAAGAGTTTGATAATTTTTATTTATTCACTAAACCGGATGTAATTGAAAAAGGAACCATGACACCTCAAAGGAACCATCTCCACAATCTGGGTTGATAGAAGTTGGCAGTGACTACAATATAGATGAAGAGAATCAAAAGAACTTCCCTTTGATAAACATCGAAGATGTGAATAAGGTGCTGGACAATTCTGGGGGCATGCTTAGAACCCAATATAAATCCATCTTGTAGCTGAATTTTGAGGCAATAAATCGAACTAAAAGTGGTTTTAAAGGTATAAACTGACAAAAAACCCACTGGATGTACTGAATGTATTATGCAGGGTAGGATTCATCTGAAAGGCATGATCTCAGAAGCAAGGATACTTAGGTCGCCCCGCATATCCCGGTGTCGGATACTTGCGCAAACCCTGATTTAAACTTTTCTGTTCACAAATCTTACTCAATAATTGTGAAGTAGCTACTTTCGCCAAAGCAAAGTATTGACAGTATTTAACAATTATAAAGTATTAATGGTAATATTAACTTTCGCAAAAATGAAATTTCTGATGTAAATCTTTGTATTTAAATAAAAAACTTGTGATGTGACAAAAAAAAAAAAAAAAAACTTGTGCAAATATGAATTTTGCACAGGGTGTGTAGTTTTGTTAATTGGTTTTTATAACATCAAATAAATAATTTGTTTTATATATGCATGCCGTATCCCACCATGCCCGGATCCCCATTTTTTCATGTATGTCGAATCTATGTATCACCATACTACACACCCCTATTTTTACTTCCTAGGTCACGTAATTATTTGCAGGATAACCATCTTAAATTAAGTGGATAATTTTCTTTTCTTCTTGCATTAAGCGAATTATCGATGGAGGAAATATTACATTTGGTACAATAACTAGCAAACTTGTCTCACCAAACTCTTCTAAATATTTTTTGTTGAGGAAAGAAGTTTCAGTCAGCCATTTTATACTTGGGTGTAAATGTAACTAGTTTAAAACGGATTTCAAATTTTTTATAATTCTTTTGGTTTAACCTCCCTGTTGTTTTCTGGTTATTTTATTTGTACCTTTAGCATCTTTTAGCGGCCAGAAACTTTAAACATGGTTATCATCAGATAAAGGGTGGAACTGTCTAAAATCGGCAAAATTATAGGTCAAGTAATTTCTTTCAACGAGTTTTTAATGTTTTTATATTAGATAGCTATGTAACTAATGGCTACCGCAAGGGACCCGGGTAACCAAATTTCCATGTTTTTAGTAAATAAAAAACCTTGGAATTTAGGTTTCTCTTGTCTAATTCAAAATTTAATGAACCAAGCACAATAACCCTCTTTTCATCCAAGGAACTCCTAGCTAAATCGAAACAAAAAAGGCCCATGGTTGATACAGGTAAATTATAAATACTAAACAATATTAGGTAACATCTCATAATCTTTTAACTTGTTCTTTCTTCTGAATGAAATGTTGAGTTGTGTTGACCTTTTTTTGGGAAGGGATGCAAATAGTTTTATGTTTTTCATTCAGATTTGGAAGATAGCAGCATTCAAGAAATTGGAATGGTGTCCTCCTTGGTGATATAGATAACAAAGAAATACTAGAATGAAAAACTTACAACATATGTCCAGATACCTTATGGAAAATTTGTGATACAGCGCCGTCATTTCCACATGCACCCAGTTCCTGCCTTATTTGATCTAGTCCCTTGTTAATTGATTTCATTTCTTCTGCTAGGAACTTGAGTTGAATCTGCAAGAAAGACTACTTAGAAGACATGTCTATTCACAATGCTTACTGTTAGTAGTAAGGTAAGTAGATTATATTTAAACCTTTGATGCAGCTTCCAGAGTACCAAGATCCTCATGGAAGTCCAGTAAATGTGGCAACTTATCCGAGAAAACCTGAAGGTCATGCGTATAAATATCACTAAATTTAAATCGCAGTAGAATATATAGAGAAGTACCAGCAGACAAAGGTATCAACTAACTGGCAGATCCTTAATGTTAAATAAAATAATAGCCCATGGGCCTGTAAGTCTAAAAAGTCATACTATTAATATTACAGGATAGGGCAACTTAGCCTTAATCCTCTTTTTCTCAATATATTTACTATTAATCTATGCCAGTTTCAACAAACGCAAGAATCACTCAAAAACAATAAACCATAGAGAAGATGATAACCTACCGTGATGATGCGAATATATATACATAAAATCTGAAAGTGATTAATCTTTATTAATATAGATGGGCGACATTGAAAAAATTAGGACTCCAGATTATGTATATTTTATATCCTAACAGAATCTACCAAGAATGCCAAAGAAAGAGCTCAATTACATCTCAAATCAGTCAGCATTATCTCAACTAGAAAAAATAGTCAGTGCCACAGAAAATTTCTTAAGAACAATTAGAAGAATTGCTGGCCTACATTTACTCCAAGCTTAACTGCAACATGAAGACAATTTCAACCATATCTAAAAGGTTAAAAAGAAATGGTTTGGTGATGGAATCCTAGAGATATCATCATATATGCAGACACACAAAATTAAGGTCACCCAATTGCAAAAGGATGAATATATACTGAGGTATGATGGCAAGGTACTTGTAATGCAACAGCAAATTGGTATCTCAAGTAATCAGAATGTTAGATATTTTAACATTGATGTTTCCAGAATCTATAGCAGGGAAGTATGTCCACCTTTCTGTCTATATCCCTTAAGAATATATAGAGCAAGATATTTAAGTGAACTGCAGAGCAGATAAGATTTTCACCACAAAAGTAATGCTGGTTGAATTACGAGAAGACGAAGATGACTCATACCTTGCAAAGATAATGCATTAACGTCATCTTGTTGTTAGTTGCACGAGTGTCGCTGAGTTTTAGAAGACTTTCCAACTTGAAGCCAACTGCAGAACCTTTGTGATTCGAGACATAATGAATACATTAGTCCTAGTAATAAGACAATTGCCTTCTTACATATACCAACTTGTGAAGATAAAAATATACATCTTCTTAAAAAATTATGCATAATAATTTAGATGAATGAAGCTCTTATGTGAATATTCTACTAGTTGTGTTGCACACGTTTAAAGTGATTATTGTTGTTCCTTGTTGATTGTCTGTGTCTATTCACCAGAGGCAAGACACCCTTGTTATTCTTTTACCTTATTATATTGTTCTTTCATTCAGATATTTTAGTCATGTGATTATCCTGCACCAACATTTTTCCACTATATCAGAGCTAAGCAACTCGAGCAAAGTTTTGAATATGCATTACCAAATTATTTGTAATACAAAATCTAAAAAATTGGAAAGCGCACGTGCACTTCTCATCTTCTTCTATTATCATCCACACTAGAATAACACTTTGGGACCGTTTGTTTCATGGTTAATGAACCCGGTTAATGGGAATCGGAACCTCATACACATACATTGTGTTTGGATTAGCAAAATTTTTGTGTGGAATGGGAACCTCATTCCCCCTTGGGAGGTAAATCATTCCCTTCACACCCCTTGGGTTACCCTTTCCCATATACCCACATTCCCATACCTCTCATTCCCATTCCCGATTCTCATTCCCACCAACCATCCAAACACCCCCTTTATGTTTAAAATTAACGATATATAAACGTTAAGAATAGTTTTCTAGGCAGGTAAAGGTATTAGAAAAAGTCGCCCATCAAAAATTCCAGTTTACTAAGACTAATGCGAAGTGCTGTAATGTCTATGGGAATAAATATGAATCTTAAGATGTTTTAATGCCCAGTTAATTGCAAAACTCATCCTTTTAGTTCGGACAAATTGCACTTTGTTACCTAAACTTTGGACAATTGCAAAATGCATCCCTTAACATGTTTAGGCGCCACATTTTGAACCCTTTTGGCCCATTTCTGTCTATTTTGACCCATCACCGTGTAAATTAAAAGGGTAAAATAGACTTAATAATTTACTAAAATGTAATGTTATAGGTTCTTAAGTCTATTTTAACCTTTTAATTTAACATAGTGATAGGTCAAAATAGACGAAAACGGGCCAAAAGGCTTCAACATGTAGAGCTAAAATATGTTAAGGGATGCATTGTGCAATTACCTAAACTTTAGGTCATAAAGTGCAGTAGATCCAAACCAAAGGGATACGTTTTTCAATTAACTCTTTAATGCCTAACATGTTGTAGAATTAACATGACAACCCATTTAATTTTCTTCGACAACTCTCAATTAAAAGTATATTATCGCCTCCTGTATGTTGGGATTTCTGAAGAACTTAATGCTTTAGGAATTAAATTATTCTGGAGAGATGATTTATTTAGTTGCAAATAGAACTTGTTTTCCTGAAAAAAGATAACAAATTGAATTTTTCAAATATGTTATGACAAAACGATTCAATTCAAGTGGTTTATTTAAGTAAAGGGTAAAAAACAGAGTTAGCTGGAGCATGTACCTTTGTCATCTCTCACCCTATAGTTTGTACTTTTTAATTTGTTAGCCTTTAGTTTAAATAATAAGCTTAAATTATATATAAAGACACACACACACAGACACGCCATATGTCACATTTAATAGTAACTGAGTAAGTTTGTTGGTTATTAAACTATTATTCCTTTGGGTTACACAATCCGAACCGATGCCTGCCATATAACTTATCAGGTTGTCACGGTCTAGTATACTTTCTGGAATTTTTTATCACAAATCTGCAGCATGTTTGAAGCAAGATCATTTTTTACCTTCTACAAATGGAACCACTGAGATCTGCATGAGTCAACACAGATTATAAAAAGATATTCTCCAAATTAACGGTGAGCCGATATTTAAGACTTGCAACATCCGAATCCTATTTTACCCTGATATTTTACTGCATTTCTTAGTATGTGATGTAGCAGGTGATATATTCTCAGTAAATTTCAAAGAAGACATAGTATTTCTAATGTCGTCGCAAAAAAATTAATTTTTTGACAAGTCTTTCATCCGATATTAACCGATGGGGAATGTTTGGCATAAACATGTAAGCTAGACGAGTAATGGTAGGAGATAACTAAAACAAGTAACAAGCGATTAAAAATAAAATATATCAGGTTGTGGCAGTCTGAAAACTGAGACCTAGAGAAAAAGTGTGCATCTTAATTGCTTACCCCTAGCTGTTCCTTGGTTTAAGGTATTTCCCAAAAATAATATTTTACTCATGATTTCCTTCAGCTTTTGTGAATTCCGAACCTAAAATAATGAAAAAAACTATATCAGCTGCATACATAGATCAACGTGATTGCTGCTTCAGTGGTTAATTGAGTATGCATTAGATGCTCGTTAATCTTTAAAACTAACCTCATCACATGCAATAATTACAGCATTTAGACTCTTCTTAAAATCTGCAATCTGAAATAAAATTTAAACATGTAGCAGACTTACAGAATTTAGTGACAGAGAAGAACAAAATATATATACAAAGTTTATATCAAAATAACCAAACCTGGGAATTAAACTGAATTTTGAAAAGAAAAACCTTCAACTTAGACTCCACCCTTGGAACTTTCATCAACTCTAATAAAAACTGGAAAATGAAAGATTGTCAGTTCTAAAACCAGCATAAGAAATAAGATATTAAAATCAAAATTTATGCAGCTTACTGTTTTTAAATTTTAATCTTTTAATAGCATTAGTCTCTATATGTATATATAAGCATGATTAAACTATGTTTTTTCAATTTCGTGCATGTATGAACTATGTGATAGCAAAGGAAAAGAAAATCTTTAATTGCCAATAAAAATGTGTCTCCAACTAGGTGAAACAGAGACCACTATTGATGAAAGTCCGTGACAAAATCATGTTATACAAGTGACCAGTCATATATTTAATGTAAAATATGATTAAAGCTGCATGTAAAAAAAATTTGAGTTCGTATGTCCTGTCTATCATTAAAGAAACACAGCACAGTAAGCAAAAGTAGAAGAATAGTTAATACGGACCTGTTCACACTTTCCCAGTTTTTCTTTGTCGCCTTTGTAACCCTGAGGTGTCATGATACAAAGGAAAAAAAAAATAAGAAACATGAATTGTAGAACATTCTGTAGCCTTCATCTAGAAAGCAAAAAAAAATCTTATGTGAGCAAAAACATCTTATACACTGGCAGAACTGGTTAACAAAAAGACGAGAAAAATGAGTGGTATATTAAGTGAAGGGTTCACCTTTAGGAGTTCTATCTCTTCTTTTGCAGGACAGAATTTTATAAGATTTTCGACTTGATCACAGTCTAAAATCGACTCATCCATTGCTAAAGCTGCAGCCTAAGGAATTCAGACATAATTTCTACTAATCAATATACTGATAGAGAAACAAACAATACTTATAATTTTCAGCTATACATGCATCTAAACTACTGTATTCGTCGCATTGAAGTATATGATGTATATATATTGGCACCTTAAAAAAAATTGAGTAAGAAATTCTAGCAAGCAGATACACAAAAAGAAATTCAATACACTTATCCAAAATGATAGAAATTCAAGAGCACCAGTCTACCTCCAAATTCATTATAAACACCATGGAATTTAGTGAAAAACTATATAACTAAGTTTTTAGGTTATTGACAATTTTTCTGGAAGGTAGAGGTAGAATTACGTATGAGCCTAAAGTTACATCTTAAGAAAAAGGACAAGCAATGCACGCAAAGTATTCTTATGATCATGGAACAAGGTTTTCCGAAAACAGATGATAAGAACATTAGGGGAAAAAATACGTGATAGACATGTAGTAGAAGACCAGTAAGCATCTAGGGGTAACATGAGAAAATTTTAGTAGATAGAAACAAGAAAGCAGAGGTATGTTTTCTGTTCAGCTATGAAGTCCTTCCAATTAATTTGTTCAACATAAAGATAACAAAAAATTTCACTTGTATGACCTGCAAAGAAAGAAATTCATCTAACTTCTAGAGTGATGATCCCTCTATGAAAGCAATTGTTTTGGTACCAGGAAAACACATTCACCTAAAGTCACCTTCAAATTAATTGACAGATCATAGTATTGGCCTATTGGGCAACGAATAACTTCATAAACATGAGACAGTAGACACTGTAGTAACTTACCGTCATCTCAGGAAGAGGCATTTTAATCTTTGTCAGCATAATCTCAGTGTTATAAGCCCTCTTATGATCAACCTACAGTGTATCATCAGAACATAAATCAGCGCAGCATAAAACTTTAGTATAATTACAGTCACTTTAAAAAAGGTTCATAGAGATATTTAGATGAACCTCGAAGGAACTAAACAAAAAATATAAACATAATACTATCTCATGTAAAGATAGTACAAGTACATAACAAAATCATGAAAAAGTACCAGATTTTTAGTTTTATATCATATTAACTGTGCAAGTGTTTACTTAACTGGCAAGACTTATTATGTTGTCATAACAGTAAATGCTGGAAAATATCTACAATAAAATCTGCACATAAATTGTGCATCCCTCACTAAACATTAGGGTAAAAGGACAAGCTTACAAGCAAGTAACAGAAACATGAATAAATTATCAGTGTTTTGCTATTAAAGAAAGAACATGTATTTTATAGGAATGAAAGATATTAGTTTGAAGGTGCGGAAACTGAACTGCTATATTGAACTTGATCATTAAAATAAAAATATTAAGGAATACAAATTAAATACATGACAATATCCCCTTTGACCATATACTATGAACTAACAATCATAACAATAATCTAAGTAATTTACATACCATGCAACCAAAATTATAAAATAAGTAATTACCTACCTTTCACTCATATTCCCCAACAACTAACTGTATATGTGAAATAAACATATATAACAAGACACTTTTCATAGTTCAGGGTGGGCCAATGCACACACTCGTGTGTATGTGCGGCTCAGGGTGGGCCAATGCACACACTCGTGTGTGCGCGGCTCCGCCCCTGGACTTGCACACACCAGCTGCCTGAAACAATATTAGTATGACCAGTTTTAAAGAAAGAAATAAGAGAAGTCCAGAAGATAATGTAGCTTTCTCATCCAGCACCAGGATTGTTCTTGCTAACACAAGCTCTTGTATCATGGAAACTATGAGCATGTTTGTCTGGGCTTTAAGCACAGACTTTAAGTCATTTACAGCTTTAAACTGAAAAATGTCTGTTTGTGTAATAAGTCAGAAGTCGGCTTAAAGTCAGGAATAAGCCACAAACTGACTTGAAGCCAGAATTTAATTTGAGGTACTTTTTTCAGTGACTTCATTTTTTTAAAACATTTTTTTGACAAAAATTATCCAGAAGTCATAAGTTATCCATAAATCCTTTTTATTTTTATTATTATATTTTTAATAACAAAAATAAGTCACTTTAAGTCATCAGTTAGCTTATCAAATAAGTCACGTTAAGCCATAAGTTATAAGCTCAGCCAAACGAGCTCTATATCTTAGCTTTAAGTTTTCTTGGTCTAGGTAGAGTCTAAAATGGTTTTTTGTATAATTTTTATCATTTGAATGAAACCATTTTAAATCTAGAAACAATATTTAGAAGATATTTTCCAATATCTCCTTTCCAATCGAACTTTTTAGACACTCTTAGTTGGGAGAGTCATGATACTTGAAATGTAGATGCAAGGTTATACTGAAATTAAAAGGCAACAACACAAAATAAGCATTATCCAGCATGCATTTAATCAGGGGATAAGCACTCATATGAAAACATAACAGTTGATTCTCTAATTCAGAAACAATATGTCTGACATGATCACAACAGTGAAATTTCAATATGTAGGCTAAATATGCAACCATTACCAGTGTAATTACTTCTGATTTGGGAGCAGCAGCCTTGGCTTCGGATTTCTTGGTTTCCTTTGGCTTTGTAGCGGCAGAGAAAAGGGTCTCGATTTCAGACATATCAAATTCCCGTGCACTACATTTAGAGAGTAAAACATATCAATGAAATGTAGTAAACTAAGGTGATTACGTGAAATAGGACAAGGTGAAAATTTAGATCCCAAAATACCAATACTATGCTATGTTACTTGGACTCGGCTAGAAGTGTCCGACATGGATACGTGTCCATGTGTCGGACTCGGTAATATTTTGTAAAATGTCCATGTTTTTGGCCTAAAATAAGTGTCCGAGTCCAAGTGTCCATGTCCAAGTGTCGAGTGTCCGACACGGGTACTTCGAGGCAAAATGAAGGGTCCGAGTAACATAGATACTATGCAGTTTGGCCCATTTAACCCAACATTTGTGCATTTGGTTGAGACCCGTCCTATTTTATTAGGTGGAACATTTCACACATCTTTTAAATGTGAGACCTACTAAAAAAAGCATTACACTTGTGGGCTGTGCGATGGTTGTGGTATTTTGAGCCACAATTTTTACTAGTGCTTTTCCGGCTTATTAAGTGATTGTGGTAATTTGTGCAATGTATCTTACAAGTACAAGTCACACACACAAATATGTTGTTATAACTAGTTTCCTTGGCACATACAAAAGCAAGGTATTTAGTAAAGATTAAAACAGAAGTACAAAAAGTAAAACAAACACTTCTCTCGAGTGATTTCCATGCATGATGTAGTAAAGACCATAGAAATTGCAATTACTTTTGAGGGTCTCCGCGTCTTTGTAGTTCATCCCATACGCTTCCTTGCAATGCCCTGGTTACCTTGCTCCAATGAAGTGGCTTTAGGTTACTCTTCTTAGGTCCTAAAGCTCTTCTTCCAACCTGCAAGCCTCTAGTAAGAAAACCAATAGGGCCACCACTAGAATGACCAGATCCCGGAGGTGGAGGAGGGCCACCGCCAGGGCCAGGAGGTGGAGGAGGACCAGGGCCAGCACCAGGGGGTGGAGGAGGTCCAGGGCCAGGAGGTGGGGGAGGTCCAAGGCCAGGAGGTGGAGGGGGTCCAGGCACGTTTCCTCCCATAGGAGGGGGTGGAGGAGGGGGTCCAGGCATATTTCCTCCCATAGGAGGGGGTGGAGGAGGGGGTCCAGGCATATTTCCTCCCATAAGAGGGGGTGGAGGAGGAGGTCCAGGCATATTTCCTCCCATAAGAGGGGGTGGAGGAGGAGGTCCAGGAACATTTCCTCCCATAGGAGGGGGTGGAGGAGGAGGTCCAGGCATGTTTCCTCCCATAGGAGGGGGTGGTGGAGGAGGCCCAGGCACATTTCCTCCCATAGGAGGGGGTGGTGGAGGAGGAGGTCCGGGTTCATCAGCTCCAGGGGGAAGAGGTGGTGGTGGTGGTGGTGGTGGAGGTCCAGGCCCATTAGCTATGGGCGGTGGTAGTGGAGGTGGAGGTCCAGGCCCATTAGCTATAGGCGGTGGTGGTGGAAGTGGAGGTCCAGGCTCATCAGCTCCAGGAGGAAGTGGTGGAGGTGGAGGTGGTGGTGGTGGTGGTGGGAGTGCAAGCTCAGACTCACTAGCTCCAGGAGGAAGTGGTGGATGTGGTGGTGGTGGTGGTGGGAGTGCAGGCTCAGACTCACTAGCTCCAGGAGGAAGAGGCGGAGGTGGGGGTGGTGGCGCTATGCGGACTGATGGAGCAGGAGATGGAGGCACAGGAACCGACAGAGTGGGAGTATGAGCTGAAGAATCAGGAAGCGGGGAAGGATCATTAACTGGTGGAGGTGGCAGAATCTGGGGTTTTGGATCGATTTTAGGTGGAGGGCCTGGGGGAACTGTTGGTTCAGAAAATTTTTGATGAGAAGTTTGGATCAAAGGAGGTGAAGGAGTTGGAGGACTAATGATGTCCAAAAGAGGTGGAGGTGAAATCTGCCTTTTTAACCTCATTGAGCGATTCAATTTGTTCTCCTGTTCATTTTTTGTCTCCGAGCCAGAGACAGCGTGTGCAGTGGTGTGTGTCTCTGGAGGACTTGAGGGAGGTGACTGAGTTGGAGGAGTAATCATTTCCAATAGAGGCGGAGGTGAATTCTGCCTTTTTAACCTCACTGTGCGGTTCAATTTGTTCGCTCGTACCTTTTTTGTCTCCGAGCCAGAGACAACGTGTGCAGTGGTATGTGCTTCTAGAGGACTTGAGGGAGGTGACTGAGTTGGAGGAGTAATCATTTCCAAAAGAGGTGGAGGTGAATTCTGCCTTTTTAACCTCACTGTGCGGTTCAATTTGTTCTCCTGTACATTTTTTGTCTCCGAGCCAGAGACAACGTGTGCAGTGGTGTGTGCCTCTGGAGGACTTGAGGGAGGTGACTGAGTTGGAGGAGTAATCATGTCCAAAAGAGGTGGAGGTGAATTCTGCCTTTTTAACCTCAATGAGCGGTTCAATTTGTTCTCCTGTAAATTTTTTGTCTCCGAGCCAGAGACATCGTGTGCAGTGGTGTGTGCCTCTGGAGGACTTGAGGAAGGTGACTGAGTTGGAGGAGTAATCATGTCCAAAAGAGGTGGAGGTGAATTCTGCCTTTCTAACCTCAATGAGCGGTTCAATTTGTTCTCCTGTTCATCTTTTGTCTCTGAGTTGGAGACAACGTGTGTAGTGGTGTGTTCCTCACCATCGATGTTATTCAAAGTAATTGGTTTCAGTTCATGGAAAGATTCAGAATCCACTTCATTGTCTTGCTCCTTTCCTAGATGTGCATCAACTAAATTACTGAATATCTCTTCGGCTTCAAAGAACTCGTCAGGTGAAGATTTTTGTGTCTCAGTCCCATCGTCACTTGGTGCATCATCACTTGGTGCTGCTGTGTGTATAATAGATGGAAGAGCATCAGGATCCGCAAAGAGTACCTGATACAGATATGAGTATGCTTTCAACTCCTACAGCTCAAAAAAAGAACATGTCACATCAGTACAACAAGATTTTACCTCTGCAACAAAGTCTTCTGGAAACCGGACCTTTACATCCCACAGAACGTCAACTTGATCACGGTTCAACATCAATACATTTAGCCGAATGAATGCAGTGTGAAACATGACTCTGAACATCATTTCCTCCCTTATTAAATCTTCTCCTAAATGAACACACTCAAGAATAACATCTCCTTGAACCCGAACATGTAAATCTAGCTTCACTAAGTGGCACTCTTCCTGCATTTAGGAAAGCAATAACAACTAAAAGATTAAGCCGTTTACTCTTTAAGTGTCGTGATGAATATATTTCTTTACCTTACTGTACAAGCGAGCATGTTTTCTGGTCTTAAAAGTTGAAAATAAAAGCTTAGAACTCTTATTGCCACTTGTGGAAGAAGGGACCCGCCCGTATACACGAACAACTGGTCTGCAACCTGCTCCCCCATCAAACACCGGAAGGACTCTAAATATAATGCAATCTAGAGCAAAAGGTGTATCCTCAGGCGGCCAATGTGAACCAACACTTTTTCGAGATATGTACTCAAGATATCTAAGCTGAGATGACTGTGGATTTAAAGGAGACAAAAGATAAAGAAGTTCCTTGGAAGCTTGCTTGTATAACATCTCGAGAGTCTTCTTTTCATCACTGTATTGTTTACGATATATAAGTAACCCCGCAATCATAAAAGCAAGTATAGGCCAACTTCCCTTTTCACAGTGCATCAATACCACATTTTGGCCCCCTAGATTCAACCAGCCATCACTGGAATGCAAAAAGTGTTGGAACATCTCCAAAGGTAACAACGGACTACCCTCAAATTCTCGAGGATATTCCATGACTGTCATATTTTGTTGCGACAAAAAATCAGAAACAAGGCTTCTCTGCTCCACTTCTTTAAAATTAAAAACCATATATGCTGCATCTTGATAGTAGTCACGGAGTTGTGATACAACAACACCTAGGTATTTTTTATACTCTTCTTCTCCCATAGAATTATTTGTAAAACAGCAATCAAACACTGCAATCACATAAACAAAACACAACCCCATACACATATTCAAATCAATACAAGAGAGCAAACCAAAATTTAAACTACCAAGTACGTACAGTCAAAAAACCGCAATCAAACACATCAAATTCATAAACAAAAAGATGCACAAGTTCATATAAATACAGTATGCGAGCCTAAAACTAAACCAACAAGTACAATTAACCTCCAAAAATGTGCATATACTCTTGGAATTGGAATATTCTATTCATTTATGGAGGTCATAAATACATGCCCTTACTATGTTGGACCAGAAACAATCATTATTCATTTAATCAGATATATAGGCACTCATAGCATTACTCAAAAAACAGCAATAAAAGTATAATCACCAGAGTATTATATTCATTTATCGAGGTTATAAATACACTATCTCTGTTATGCTGGGACCGTCATTTATCGAGGTTATAAATACATTGTCTCTGTTATGCTGGGACCGTCATTTATCCAGGTTATAAAATACACTATCTCTATTATGTTGGAACCGGAAACAGTTACTCATTTACAAATATTCATTATTCGAGATGCGAAAAACATATACTACTCGTCTTAGTGGATAAAATTGCTCGAAAAACAGCAGCAGAACACGAAAAACAGTTAACACAAAGGCAAACAGTGAGAAAAACACAAGCAATTAAACACGAGAAACAAAATGCAAGTAGAGCAGTGAAGTTGAGAGAGAGCATCGATACCGTAGATCTTCTCGGAGATTTCGAGAAGCCTATCGGGCGGCTTCCTATAAAAGAATCGCCTGAACAGCATCTAAATTCGTAGGACCTTTGTTTATAATTATAAAAACCAAAATATAGTATATAATTACAAACACGTTGAAATCGAAATTGAAAAACATAGAAATTGTATTAAGTTACACGTGGAATGTGATTCGAGTGAGATCAGAGATGAGGAGATTGATCAATTAGGGTTTTTTGTGTTGTGATAGGATAAATAAATGAATAATGTATAATGTAGAGATGAGTGTGTCAAAGCCGGAGAGAGGAGAGATTGTCGACGGCGATGAAACGACGGCGTCAGGCGGCGGTTGAAAGTCCGGCGAGTGTTTGTAAGATACAGGTGGAAGAAACATGGAGGATACGACGTAGCTGGACGAGAGGGAAAGTGCAGTGCAGAAGCTTGGTGTACACACAAGCTAATTAAGTGTTACAAAATATATTTACCTTTTTTTTGTTTAATGATTTATATGATTTTTTTGGGGACATGTTTTATGATCTTGATATCAATATAGAAATTAATAATTAATAATAATGAAGTGCTTGTAGATTATGGTAAATTTAGTTTATGTTCAATATATTTTTATTAAAATTTTTGAATTTTAATTGCATAATACATATTTTCGAATTAAAAAATGTGATAAAATTAGAAAAAATTTCCGGAGTTCCGAAAAACCCAACTCTATATATATATTGTAATATTTATATTTAAAAAAAATTCAAGACTCTTGAATTTTGATTACCGGTTGATTAAATTAAATAATATTTGGTTCCAGTCATAGTTTTGATATTAACATATATTATTATATCTTTGTAGAAATTTTTATAAACCAAATAACAAGAAATTATAAATGCAATAAATACTCCCTCCGTCCCCCTCAATTGTTTACATTGGAGGGGGACACGGAGACCAAGACAATATACGGAAAATGAGTAAAGTTAGATGAAAAGTGGATAAAGTGGTGGGACCTACCAATATTTAATAATAGATTTGAGATAGTGGAGGGGAGTAGTGGGTGTAATAGTAGTTTTTATTGTTAAATATGAGATAGTAGGGTAAGATAGTGGGTGTAATGATGGGAAAAACTTACTATTTATAGTAACGTAAAGAAATGAGAGGGACATTCCAAAATAGTACTCCTACTGTAAAGAAATGAGAGGGACAGAGGGAGTACTAAATTAACAAAATTATAATATTCTAAACTTAATAACAACATATTATATCAAAACAATCAATATAAGGATATTATGCACACAAGAAGGGAATCAATGCCTCGGTTCACTTTGGGGTCATTTGGTTCCAAAAGATTACGAGGCCGTTTGGCTGAGTTTAAAAGAAGTGACTTATTGCTTAAAATAAAGAAGTGGATTAGAAATGAGAAGTTGGTTTGGATTTATAAGTTATTATAAGTGTTTGGATACCGTGACTTATAAGTTATTTAAGTGTTTGGATGACTTAACTTATAAGTTGGTATAGTTTCATAATTTTATAATATAATAATTTGTTTCTTTTAAAAAATAAATTATAACACTATAAGATTTATTATTATTTATATTTAGACATGAAATATTTTATAGATACAAAATTTTAAATTCTGCATTAAAAGAAAAAAATTAATAAATATAGAAAAGTTCTTACAAGATAACTAAAGACCAACAATTGTAGTTAAGGTAACTACGCCAACACTGTACTACCTTGTCTCTTATCAAACCGAACAGAGAGCCGCAACAAGAAGAGAAGCTGAGAAGTTGAGCTAAAAAAAAAGCCAGTTTTGATAGCTTTTTTTACCGGCTTCTTTTACTTTAATTCTCTGCTTTTTAAAATTTGTCAAACAATCATGAAATAAGTGAAGTTGGATTTTACCAATTTTAAGTCGAGAAGTGCTCGAGCCAAACAACCACTATATTTTTTCTTGTAAAAAAAATCTTAATATTTTTAATATTGCACGTGCTCGTTTTTTTGCTACACTTTTTTTTTCAAACTGTCTAGAAAATAGTAAATGAATATAATCTTTCTTTTCATCGACAAAAAAAAGAAAAAATCTATATGTATCTTAAATATCTGAATATTATAATTTCAAAATGCTGCGCGTCTGGTTTAACGACTACTGGATATATATATTTTAAAAGTCTGCTGCATGTCACAGGAATTTAATACATGGGTAGCAGTCCATAGCATACCCCCTTATATGGAGTTACGTAGCACACCATTATAAATATATACATGTTCTATTATATTTTTTATAAAATATAATTGCAAAGTTTGATTATTAAACTGAAAACGAAGTTATACAATTTTTTTATTCCAAAGATCATCTAAAATTATGCAATATCTCAACATGATTCTATAACAGAATAATAATCATCCAGAATTATACTGTGTAGAATCAGTTTCGAAAATATACTTTTTTTAATCAAATTTTAAGTGTTAAATTACTTAAAATAGATTTATTTTATAGTATTCTATATTAGAATCACGTTTTATATGTATTTTATAACAGAATTTATAATAAAATTGATGATTTATAGTGGCGCACTATGTAACTCCATATAAGGAGTCCCTCTCTGGAATGTTCCTTTAATACATATCTATCTTTCAAGTACATACTTTGTACAAATTCACGACAAAAAGCTCCTTATACCATAAATTCACAAAAATGTGCAAAATAACAGTGTTTGTAGAATTACCCAAAATGTAATTTATTAATATAAAACGATACAAAAGCAGTATATGGGGACCGTAATATTTGGAGCCTTTTTTAAATATATATAATATGAAGTCCTTTTATTGAAAATTGTGGGAGTACAGACCCAGCACCCCAAATTCGGTTTCTTGCTGTTGCGTTGCTCAGATCACAGTACTTGAGCTGTGACACGAATCTAAAAATGAACCATATAGAAGTACTTTATCATTGCTCATTGCTCTTATCATTTCATATTTTCATGAGTTGCAATAGAAAATGCAATAAAAAATGAATGCCCAAGAGGTTTTTAATTTATGCTCTGAGCTCATCACTAACTGAGCCTGTACAATGCCTTGCTCAACGTTAACTACATCTGCTGAATTCCGGTGAAAATAAGTAGAACAAAACAGAGCATGATCATCCATAAATCGTTTCCCGACTTCTTGAATCTGCGAACTACCTAGTTTCATTTGATCATACTCCTTAGCAGTGATGACTGTCAAAGCCTTCAATTTCAGATGCTTTCTCAAACCGTGATTCTATTGACCAAGTAGTCATGTCATAGGCTTTTGTTATGATTGCCGTTCCCAAATTATCGAATTCCAGTAACAGCTTCTGTTTTCTTCCCGTGTTTCTTGCCTGCAGAAACTACCCCCAACCATTTAGTATGAACGTTTACTAGAATGACACTCTCAATTTGAAAAATGGATTAATGAGAACATAGATTATGCATCTTAATCACTTATTTGACTAGAATGAAATACATGATCAACCAACACTTGTCGAAATTAATAAAGTCTTCTCAAAAAAGGGAATTTGGGTGGGAAATACTTTCATGAGGATCAAGCATGATATCTTGATAAGCAACATGCATGCTACCACCATATCAGTTCTCTGACTAGGCACAAAAGGAGTTTAGTTCATATGGTGAGATAACTTCTTCAATACTAGCGTCCTCTAATGAAGTTCTGGTTTGCTTCCTACTAAACTACTACTCACCTCTTATACTTATACCAACAAATAAGAGAAAAACCAACTCATTTAAAAGGTGAAATATTTATGCATGATTAAGAAGCAAACAATACTATGATAGCCATATAAGTTTATTACTTCCACTTTCAATAAATTGTTTTTCTTTCAAATTGTAAATGATCACCTCTCTGGAACCATGTTCTGCGGACTGCCTGGCGGATCTGACGTTCATGTCGCTTTAGAAGTTCATCGATTTTATGGGATTGGGATAGTAAAGGTCCTGAAAATTCAACCTTATCCTCATGATCCTGGAAAACCTGTCTCAAGTCAGACTAAATAAATTAGAAGGTTTCACTTGGAATAGAATTAAATTACAAGCTAGTAAATTATGATGAAATATCAAAGTCAGAATTAAGCTAATTGAAATTAATCTCTCAAGTGTGAACGACAACAAAAAACCCAAAATCATTATCTGAAAAGAAATTTTAAGCCTCAGTAGGAATAAATAGGATAATAATATTTTTGATTTCAGACAGATTATTTTAGAACCAGTAAAAAGTATTTGATGAGCTTACCGAGATGAATCTCTTAGTAGCCAATTCTTCTCTCTGATGAAGTGTAAGTGACAGATCCTGGGAGTGGTATCCGTCTGAAGCATCAAAGGAATCAGGTCCCTCCAACTGAGACCAACTTTTCATCATAGAATGTTTGGAAAGCTCGTATGAATCGTATCCTCTAGAATTCCCACGACTCCCATGCAAGACTTCGCCATTTGCATGACGTTTTAAATCAACATCTTGGCGTGAATTAAGAGCAACAGAAGGTTCAAACATGAGACTTCTTGAACTAGACCTACTGCGCGAAGACGCACAGGAATCGTCTAATCGTCTTTTTGCCCATGCAAATCCACTTGAACCAGAAACTTCTAACGGCCCTGAATATGGAATATCCCCATGAGATGCATTCTTAATGTGGGAAACCTCTTCCTTCAAATCAACAGAGGCCTTGCGTGGCTGCAACCCCGAGATGGTATCTCCTTTTTTATTATCCAAACCACCACTTCCCTTGATTTTATATGAAGTTTGATTTCTGGCGGGTAAGTTCTGATCAAATTAAGAACAACCAAAGTGTAAGAACAAGTTTGTTTTAAAACCAAAGCATAGACACCAAGCTCTGAAAGCAAGCTAAGCATGCCAAGAGGACTTGCAAGTTCTTAATATAACTATACTAAAGCACATATAAGAGAGGGTATGTACTTATTCAGATTTATACCTCCTCTGGCGCCAATTTGCTGGCATTCTGTTTTCTACTTAATTTTCTTAATGTTTCCGGTCCACGTGATCTTCCACTAGGCCTTTTCCTGAAACATCCGGGTGCGTTTATTTAAGTATATGAAAGCACAAGGACTCCAATTGGTGGCAACCCACTATCTTCAATTAAGTCTGGAGATCAGATCTCCATGAATCACTTCACAAGATTAAAGCAATTAAATAAAAAATACCTTCTTGCATCCTCGCGGTGTTTTGCATCTATCTCTTTGCTTGGCTGGTACTTCGGCAAGCTTGATGGATCACATGCATAAGGCTTTGTAGTGAAGTACTATAATAACAGGTAGAGCAGTAAGCATCATTAACGTTATATGTGCTAAGTGTAGTCCATTAGAGTGTGATGAGCAATCTGTTAATACCTAATGAATATTACAGCAACTGAAACACGTCATGTTTTTCTAATTAAATGAAAGACATGACAGCCAAAATAAAGGTCATATTTTACCAACGGGTTTTACCATCAATTTCATGCACATCAAAGACACTATATTGTGATACATGTAATGCAAAAAAAATAAAAATATCATCCTATATTATCAGTACCTCAGAAGCAAGAGCAGAAGTGGCAGTCCCGCGCTTATTTGGTTCAACAGAAAGTAAAGTTTCTATCAGAGTCACAGCAGTTTTAGGTAGTTCTTTGAAGGTCTCCAAAAGGCAACTTTCATAAGGTTGATGTGGCTTAAACAAGGTCACTTGAGTAAGCTTGTTCTTTTTCCAATAATCATCATTTGGAGACCCACAAAGCTTGAAAATTTTGTGCAATTGTTCAACCTTTAGTAAACATAAGGCATAATATTAGCATTTCAAGAAACTAAAATATGTACGCTACACAATTAGACATACATATTATTGGACTATAAACAGCAAGTTTTTGACTATATTCAGCATGCTTTTGGTGATGATCACACTGCATTTTATTCATAGAAATTCCAAAAGTACAGAAATAATTTGTTAAATAAGAACTGTTGGGTTGCTTAGTCTAGAAAACCCTATAGTCTTAGGATGCATATCATTTAGATCATGTGCATTTTATTATTTTCCCTTGCTTAAAGGCCAAACCCTACTTTCAGCATGGAACTTATGACCTTAAATATTATTGCCTCCGACTCCATGTTTAGTGATGAATCTCTACACATAAGGTGTTAAGAAAAGCGCCTAGCAAGTGCACCATGCTCTCTAACCAAGATACATTAAAAATATGATAGAAAAGACAAATGTTAATATACTTTTAAGAAAGTGGCAAATTATTAGTTAAGTTATTAACTTCTTCCTTTTTGAAAGGTGCATATATGTACATGAAATGTGTTCTTATACAATATCCGGAGCAAGGAGGCCAAAAGATGTAAACAATTAAAAATAGGCTCTGAATACCATGGGCGACAAGCCCACAACCCAGATCAAATTCTGAGCCTAACCCAAAATAAGCACAAGGTACACTGGGTCAAATGCAGCAACCTAGCTAAAATCCTGAGCCTTATTCGATATTCTGGTCTATTTCGAATTCGAAATGCAAAATAAGCACAAGGTACACTGGGTCAAATGCAACAACCTAGCTAATCACAAGCCGGCCATGGTTATGGTCCCAGAAAAGATCATGATGTGTTGGTGCACTTGGTAAGCATTACTAAGTCTAAGATCATGATTCTGAAATAATTGTCCCACATGTTTCGATGTGAACAAGGTTACACGTCTACAATGAAACAGTACATACATTCATTATGAATGACAACTTCAAAGTATTACTCTTAAAATAACGAAAACGATGTTTTCAGATTTTTACCTCAGTTCTTCCCTGGAGAATAGGATTTCCAAGGAGAAGTTCTGCAAATAGACAGCCAACACTCCATATATCAACAGATGGTCCATATTCTGTAGCCCCCAACAAGAGTTCGGGAGGTCGGTACCACAAAGTGACAACTCGGCTTGTTAGTGGTTGCTTTTTCCCAGCACTACAGAAGTTTGCCAAGCCAAAATCAGCCACTTTTAAAACACCCTCGTTATTAACCAGGAGGTTGGCACCTTTGATGTCTCTATGCATTACTCCCCGAGAATGACAATGTTCGAGTGCAGATAACAATTGTTTCATGTAGCATTTAACCTATAGAGCACATGCAACTAAATCAGTTGTGAGACGACACAGTTTTAAACAAAAATTTCAAGTACACAGGCATATTAAACATTTCAATCCTTTAAATTTAAATGGATCTACAATTATAGTCTTATTTACATTTATTTAACAGGTATTATAACTTTTCTATGCATGTGTCGTAATGTAAGTATTTGAATTTCGAGAGTCACAATCAGTTACATTAACCTTGTGGTGATGCTTCATTTTTTTCCATATCAAAATTGTGAAGGGAACTATAAATCTTTATTAGAATAACAAGAGACCTTCATACATTAGAACAAATATTTAAATTTGAGATTGAAACCAAACCTGCGCTTCGCTGAATTTAATATCAGGGCTAGACAAGAGTCCAGATATATCGTGCTCCATGTATTCGAACACAAGGTATATGCTACATGATAGCCTTGAAGTAACTATACCCTCCAGCTTTATGATATTTGGATGGTCAAGCCTACGCAGAATGAAAATTTCGCGAGCCATAAAGCGAACACTTTCAGGCTCAAAATTGTCGAACCGCACCTTTTTTAAAGCGACTATCTTCCCATTGTTCAGGTCACGTGCTCGGAAGACACTGCTATATGTGCCTTGTCCAATCTATATAACCATAATATCATGATTAGTTTTTTGTGTGATAGAAACTAGAAGTTTATAAAACAACGATAATTGAAACTATATATAATCTACTAAATTACATGAGAATAAGGATGTAATCATTCTCAAAGTATACTGAACCGCTCTGATGAACACAGTATATCAAAGACAAGGTCACTGATATTACATCTTTTAACATCAATACGATATAAGAGCACGGCTCGGAAAATATTCGAGTCACAGCGTGGTTAACATGTTAAACATACTAGTTTGCATGAACACTTAAATTAGTTCTGGTGACTATCTTTAAACCCATTTACTCCAGAGTTTTTTAACACTGGTAACTTTGGGCATCTAATTGATTAGACAAGAGAGAATTCAAAAGTGGAGCATACGAGTTCTAGGCTTCTAGCAGATTGACTTCACTGCTGAAAAACACTGGTAAGTTTGGGCATCTAATTGATTACACAAGAGAGAAGTGGAGCATACGAGTTCTAGCATATTAACTTCACTGCTAAAAAAAATTGCGAGTTGAGGAACAATAACGAAAATTTTGAGTTGGGGACTAATAAGGTCACTGACATATAATCAAAGGTTCAGAACATGTTGCAAAGCAATGCAAATAATGAAATGCCCAAGCTTGCTATCAGACGTCCGTTGTCCCATGCATGTTCTAGATTCAATTAATTGGAACACTCTATACGACTATAACTGACTGAACACTGAACACAATAACAAAAAATATCTAGATGAGTGAGCAGCTTAAGCTGGTTCAGACACATTTTCGAATCTACCACTACATTACAATATTAAGCATATTAGTCCAAACTAAATCATCTAAACTAAAAAAATAAATTTTGTAAAGATTGAAACTTTAAATAACTTTATATCATTATGACACTTTTAGTACAATTACTTAGTAAAAACACCATTAACTACCCTATGTAAATTTATTGAAAGAACATAAATATTAACCTTCTCCAATTTTTCAAAAGAATCAGCTTTGAGTGGGACCCATCCCTGAATAGCTTCACCTGCCACAGCACTGAGCCAGGCAGGCCAACCAGCAGCAACTTGTTCACCTTCCACATACTTCTGCAAACTCCCCAACCTAAAACTCGCTGACTCAGCACCTCCATTCGAACTCGCTCTCCCTGACTCACTCAACTCACTCCCACTCACCCCCAACTCACTCCTCTTCTTCTTCCTCTTACTCTTCTTCGCCTCAACTTCCACTCCAAACCCATCATTCCTACCCGCATCCAAACCCGAACCCGACCCGGCATTGTCTCTAAACGCCCCGGAGTGATCAAACGCCGGCGTCACCGACACGGCCTGCTTCGAGGTCACACAACCCATGTCTTACACCACTTTTCAACACAAACAAACCTCGACTCAGATCAAGATTGAGCCCATTTCATATAAATCCCCATCTGGGTCACGCTCAATCTTCCTTTTTTATAATCCCAAAAAAAATCAAGAAAATCAATAAGCTTGAGCTTCAAGAACACTTTTTTACCTACAATTGTCCAAGTATATAAAGAAATATAAGTATATAGACCCAAGTTATAATGGGTAGTTAACAGAAATGAGCGAAATCAACGGGAGATATGAGAATTGAATGATATGAAAATGTGGGCACACAGTTAAATTTGTGACTTTATTTATGTGTGCTTGTCTATGTGTTGTCGACCAAAAGTCTGTGTACAATGAGAACTGAAAAAATGGCAGTCTTTTTTGGTGCATATGTGAACTTGGACTTTACGAAATTTCGATTGATTTTAAATTCCAATTTTTTGTTTTTATCCTATCTAATTTTTTGTATTTCACTATTTCTATCCCAAAATTTGAGTTGGGGAAAATGTGGAAGTGAAAATAGGGAAAAATATGTGAAAGTCGGTATTTTAATAATTATAGATTTATCTAAAAAATGATTAATTTTAAAAAATATCTTCAAGTAATATTTAATTTGATCAAATATTTTTTATTTATTTCAAATATATATTCTGATAATTTTTGTTTATCGCATAAACAGATTAACCGATTAATTTCGATTTATTACGAGAGCTGTGGGAAGGCAAGAGTGCAAGACACAATGCTGGCAAATGTTTAAATACAGGAGGTCCTACGGTTGATAATGCAGTGGTTGAGACGCGTGGATGGGGTATTAGGACAACATTTTAGGTTGGTTTGGTGTTGACTAATTTATCTACTTTCTTTGGATTTTTTCTCTTCTTCATTTTTAATATTTTTAAAATTATAAAATTATAATTTTAGTTGTATAAGAAACAGTTGTCATGGAGGGCATGTACTGGTTAAGATGAAGAGGGAACTGGGAAGTACGCGTCATTGCGTCAAGGTGGAAAGATTCTGCGACCTTGTTGTTTAAAATAATGATTATATGAAATCTGTTCAACTAAAATATTATAGTTTTATAAGTAATATTATTATTATTTCAAATATTGAAAAATAAAATTTATTATTTTATTATGATCGTAATTTATTGAAATTTTTCTGAGAATCTTAAAAAATTGGAAACTATAACAAATATGGCGACCTGACTGAATTTTCGGATGAAAAAAATATACGTAATCTCGTTATCGGTTCCGCCATGTGTGAAAAACCATATTGACCGTTCCGCCATAAGTTGCTTTTAAAAAAATATTTCTTTTTTGAAAAATTTGTTTGAAAAAGATTTGCACGTTTAAAATTGTGCATGTTCAATTCTTTGTATGAAATAACGGGGATTTTGAAAACTTTTGAAGTTTTAGAGGTCAGATCATCACTCAACCAAGTCAATTTATATGAAATGATTTATGCCAAAAGATTGAATTTTTTTTTAAAATAAGATCATTAGTGGATCTACTGTATTTTACATGGGAAAGAACAGATCGATGCCATTTTTCCTTATAAAAATTTATGCATACGTGTAACATGATGCATCAGGTCAAGTGTATATTTGACTATTATACCTTCGATCAATTATAATAATTTTGAGCATAATTATCGTCATTTACCACTTAGCTAATTTTAGATTTATTAATACAGTATGTACTAATATATATGCTTATTCAAGAAAAATTATAATAACCGAAATCGCTTGGGTTATCTACGTGAGATATTTGTAAAGTAAAAAGGAAATTTTGTAATTATAAACTATATTTATATGAGGAGAATATGAAAAAAAAAGTTATTATATAATTATGTCCATAGATAATATATTTTATTTGAGGATGTTCTTTCATATAAATATACAAACACACAGTCATATAATCATACAAATCGGAAAACAAAATTAATTAAACGGTTAACTCATTTGATTCAGATAAAACTAAAAACTTAACGTACACTAAAAACTTAACGTACACTATGATGTAGATGACACAACGAGCATCCAAAATCTGGCGAATATCTAGAATTCAAAATGTACAAACTGGTGCAGCAGGGGTACAGAATGTAAGAGGGGATAAAAAGGAGGAATGATTGATTAAAGCAAGAAGCCAAAGGGTGAAAAGTTAAAGTAGAAAGGGCAAAAATTAAAGTGTCCGAAGATAATTAAAAGATGTAAAACGAAAATAATGAGGCTGCACTGCACTTTTTCGTTGGCCTTTCACATTTTATTGTGCCCTGCACGGCTGCACCGTTCCACATATAGAGTGGCACCCTTTTTTTAAGTTATGGGATCCAAGACAAGTTCTCATGTTTCGAGCTCAGGAGCTCCGATTGTGTTCATTTGTTGACTGAACTTTCTTAAATTCTACAATCTTTCTAGATGTAAAATGTATCTTTGGGTGTGATTCAAATAATAATGTAAATTAAATAAAAATATTTATTCATTTGTTTTGCTCCGCCTTTTTGCACACTATTCATAAAAATAATGTATGGAAATGAGTGTTGTTTTTATATGCCCGATTCAAATAAACTCTCATGATATCTGTAACCATATCCTCGTAACATTTATAATCACACCCTCGTGTTTTTGCACATAATAATAGTGATGTGCGGGAATAATTTGAACTTGTGTATTTTGTGTTTCGCTCCTTTTTTGCACACTATTCACGACGATAATGTGTGACAACAGTGTTAGCTCTCGTGATTCTCTGTGATAGATCTCATATTTTTACACACAATGATGCAATACATGAGGTGGTTGATATTTCTATGTGATCGGTTTATATTAAGCTACGATTTTTAGCAGTTACATTATATTACGATGATATGTAAATTTTTGATATGATCTAACTGCTCGTCCGAGTTCGTATTAAATTATGATTTTTAGTGACTACATTGCGATCGTATATTGATTTTCGATATGATATTGCCCTCCATCCGAGTGCCTGCAAATTTAGACAATTGATGTGAAACCATTTAACTTTTCTTCCTTTTACAATGAAACATGGATGTTAAATGGTTAATAATAGATTGTCCAAAAGAAAAATCCCTAATTTAATGCAAGAGTACAAAGGGTGGTACATTGGATATTAGTCTATGTCTGAGCAGAGGGAAAATGAGGCAGCTAGTACAGCTGCTCATAAAACAGGAAATGAGGGAATATGCATATGAAAGGCACAACACAGACATCCAACTCCTGTTTCAAGGCATTATTGTTGCCTCCCATTATCAATTCTACATTTTCCCCCATCGTACATTTCACTCGATTAAAGTAGCCACTCAATTCCAGAATGCTTATTATAATTATGCTAATCGCAAAGTGCTATATCATCAACCTTCTTTCCCTTTTCTAATCATGCACGCCCCACCGAACAAAAAATATATATATTTAATCGGGCCGAATTTGTTATAGTCGAGCTTTTAGTAATATCTAGTAAAACCAACTCGAGTTTGATATTTAGTAAATTGATATGTAAGTTTTAGAATCAAATCGAATTTGAACATATAAATTTTTGTTAAATTCACATGTATCAAATTTTAGGTCTTCAAGTTCGAACTCGAGACCGAATCATTTTTAGTCAGATTTAAGCTCAAGCACGACTCGACTCGTTTACGACCCTATCGCGTACCAGCAATTGCCAAACAAGTTGGGGGCTAGACCAATTATACATTTCGGTTGAAATGATATTCAACAAAATGAACCTTTGTGCTACTATTTCTAACATAGGAATCTTCTATATTAAGATTAAAATTCTCCTGCCTTACATTTGTACTTTTATATATGCTTCTTCTTTCATTTTTCATCAACAAATGAAGAAATTAAGGTATGAATATGGTGCCATACTAGTTGGTTGGTTGGTTGTGCAATAAAAGTTGACAAGTCAGCTATTAATAAGACCTTAAAATATTATGCTACTTATATAGTTATATCTGTATCAAGTACAAAGATTGTGCCCATGCATAAAGGGCAATAAAATTTATAATGATCAAGAGACACACATGACAACTCATCCCATCACTTTGAAAAACATTCATCACACATGCTAGGCAATCAGTCAATATTTTGCTTATTATCAATTATTAGTCTTTGTTTATGGAATGATGGGGTCATTCAATTTCAGATTAGATGACTAATTATTACAGGATTTGTGTCTAATTGAAGCTAATCTTAACTTGGTATGTAAATCAAGAAAAAACCAAAAATGGAGAAAAGATTATTAGCTTTGATTATGACTAGTCTGTTTTTTTTCCTCCCAGTCACTGAAAATTGGAGGAGAAAATGCCAAGGGGACCTTGTCAGCACTTCAATATTTCCTTTCAGTAGTTGCTAAATACAGTTGCCTGTCAAAACCTTCATGAATTGAGAATGTCAATTATCAATTAAATGAAACATTGAAAACACATACTGTGTTTCACAACACCCTCTGTATCACTTCTGGTTTTTCTTTTCCTCCACAGAAAGTCGAAACCTTTTTACAAGTAAACTCCGGTTTAATGGTACAAACAAATACTATATTTCAAATAGTATAACCGGGCTTGTATATTATTAGTCCACATCCCCCGGCTTAGGGGGACTTCAACAATGCACAAGAATTCACCGGTTTCACACAATAAATCCCTTTAAATGCAAAATGTAAGGACTCTTGGGAAGGCAGACACAAATAATATGCAGGCATACAATAGGGCCTGAATTTTGATGGCGCATAATGTAGCAACAACCATATTAAGGAATGCATACGCATTCACTTACTGCTTATGTACGAGGGCCATCATTAGTGGGCAACTTGCAGGCAGCTGTGCGGTCTTTTGACTTTAGTTTGCCAAGCATTTCGGCAACAGTTCTGCAACGACATTCATTCCCAGGGCGAATCACATCACCATAAACAGCCATCTCAATTACATCAAGCTCCCTATCTGCAATTTCGAGTTACATGCACAATTATAATTTCAAGGACTAAATGATGCAGGACAGCTTGCAGACACAGTGTAATTATGTAATGAAAACACAAAAGGAAAAAATAAGATAAACCAGGGTGGAATACAATGCTTATTTAATATAAATAATCAAGTCTAAATATATTATGTAGCGATTACACATCTTATACAAGAAAACGACCCTAATTAAATAACCTAATGGACTAAGGGCCGATAACAATTGGGCTTATTTATATAACCTACAACATACTTAATAGCCAACTAAGTTTACTTCTCTCTGAGCTGAATACATATATAGAAAGTCTCCACTTCAATTACCCCAACCAAAATAATCTAGCCATATAGTAAACATATCTTTAAATATCTCACTGTATATACGAGGGAAAAATAGATGTAATTATATAGCAAACTAACAAAACAACAAATAGATGGAAGCTACATTCTTATTTTATGGGTTAGGCATATTGCACATCTCAACACATCTGATAGTGTATATCAGCTGTATTTATTTAACCTGTACTTTCTTGTTCCTTATTAGACTTGTCTCTTTAAGTTTTCATCATTGATCAGAACATATAGCAGGCTGCCAAACAGCATCTTTTCATATCATCACTTTTCGTATGCCATTTACACTGAAAGTAAGACTTGTGCCGTGCAAGTGCTTCAAAAGTCAAGGGTAACTGTCACCGAGTATTTCAGATTTGAATGTAATGAAACCTTCTTTATTGCCAAACTCAGAAGATATTAAGTTTGTTCTACACATTACAAGATACTACCAGCACCTTCTATAGACATCCTTGAGGTGACCTTTAAAATGGAAAAGAAGACTACACAGTGAAAAGGCAAATTCCATTCTCATTACACAAAAGGTCAAATAATACACATTATTAAGAAAAAGAAAAGAATACACGTTATTAGAATTGTCTATTGGTTCAGACATTAGTGCTCATTGATGCATATGTCATATGTGCATATTGAACTTAACGCAACATATCTTTCATCCACTATATTCATGTATTATTGCTTGCCCCCTTTACAGTCAAAGCTCATCAGTTTAGCAGATTACAACGCGCACACTTCTTGCTTTTCAATTGCAATCTAGTAAAAGACAAGATCATTGTTTACATTAGCATATCAAAGTTCACAATGTATAGTCAATTTTCAGATCTTTAAGACTTCAACTTAGTATACAAACCCGCTTTTAATTAATCCACCACATATTTGTTTCAGATTTGAAATATTGTTGGCCACTTGGCCTGTCAATTAAGATATTCATTTATACAGACTATAATCAAATGATAAATTTCTTTCCACATGGTGTGTCAGTGCTCAAAATCTGGCAAATATCATAACAAACATGTCAGAAAACCAAGCAGTCTTTAAAAGTGGCACAAAATTATAACCTCAATGACATTCCATTAATGAAAATCATAGAATGAAAGTAAAAATGAGTATTTACCACTGAACTTGATATCGCATGCATACTGTTGTAGCTCATCTGTGCCAACGGCCTCCTTATCGGATTTAAACCTATTCACCCTGGTTTGAAGAATCTGACAGTTCTCTGCTACTGATTCCCCACCTACAAGGCTATTACATCAATTCTCATTACTCAATAGTAATCTGGTGAGCATAAAAACAACAAAAAATAGAAAAAGCAAAAACAACAAAAAATTTCAAAGCATACAATCCGATTAGTGGCAAAAGCAACAACACTTTAGGAAATCAGGATTCAGCATTAAAAAAGGGTTGATATGTCTAAAAGTGTGGGGTATACAGGGCATCCATATCCCCAGTCAGTGGTAAAACCACAATGCTTGTTTAAAGACATATATGAGGAAGTTAAGCTGCTTAGCAGTTGGAGTGAGAGTATTTATTAGGTTTCTTTATGAGGCTGCTTCTCCTCCTCTGCCATCTGCTTCTTCAGGTCCTCAGCGAAGTCGACTGTGTCCTGACCAAATGGGATCAGGTCAAAGTCAGGGAGCATGTCAAGGAATGACCACTGCAGTCAATTGCCCCAGTGTCATAGGCCGCATTAAGAGAAGCTTAGAGAGGTTCAGATTTGTTATATATACGAAGGGCCTCTGATTAATCTATCTCAAAAAAATCACAACGGACGTTTGTTGCAGATATGAGTTTATTAAGATTGCTTTGCTGAAAGGTAGCAGGTTCGGGCTCATTGCAATTTCTCCATTTTGAGTTGTGTTTAGATGGGAAAGCCTATAAAAACGAAGTGTGTGAAATATGTATGAGCAGCAAAACTTCTGCGAAAAACTGTGTGAACTGTTAAGCAAGATGTGCTAGGCAAAGCAGGGTCACCATGCCCTACCTGGTTTGTACTTGAATTGAGTGCATCCACAAAAATATAAAAGTATCCCCAGTCCTGGCCCAAGTTTTTCATGTACCTAACTTTTTCCACGAATGGAGGGGGATTTTTAGGTCATAAAAGATGTAAGGGCTGATGTCCAATTATCACCATTGGGAGTACTCTGGATCGGGATGGCACTAAGGTACTCGCACAGGTCCTGTGTGATCAAGGTTGTTGACAAAACCATTGCAAGATATCTCAACCCCCCGCCCCCAAATTCAGGAAAATCAAACTCTTAGCATCTCATATAGAGCTGAGGACATATGAGATCGCCCTGGTCTCAAACATGTATTGGTCTATTGCAATGTCTACAGCTTCTTTTGGTTTTTGCAGGATGAAAGGCCGACACAAGAAAGTATTTTGTTGTCCTGGTTGCAAGCCCGCATCACAGCCTCTAAATCAAACTCACAAAGTTAAGGAGATGGAAGCCTCAGGGATGTAAATAATATCTTCATGGGTAATGCTAAACCTATAAGAGCTCGTTCAGATGTCATTACACTCTTCTCTACGAGAACTGCCCTCATCATTCTAGGAAACCTTTAGATTCATCATCCAGTTCATGGAAAGAGATGGTGCCATCATCTGGTTCGTATAGAGAGATGGTGCCATCATCCGGTTCATCATTATATGGTGTCCTCAAAGAAGATGATGACACTTGAATTTTTGAAACTCAGGTTTGTAATTGACATATACAATCTTGATATATTTGAGCTGTTTCAATTATTAATATCAGCTTCAGTCTTAGGAAGGAAAATTTTCAAAACCCGCCTAGATATATTTGAGTACCCTCGGACTTCTCCTTCAGGCACTAAACACAAAAGTTACTCCCTCCGTCTCAATTTATAGGTCTATTTTGGAATAAACACGTATATTAAGAAAAAAGTTAGTTAGATAGAATCTTATCTCATGTATTATTAATTAGTGCATTGATAAGTGAGAATATAGTTGAGTTTCAAAAAAATCACAATAAATATAGGGAGTCAATGCATTGAGAAATGAAAATAATGTTGAGTTTCAAAAAGTCACAATTAATATGTAGATAAATTTGTATTGAAAGAAGAGAGGGACAAGTGTTTTGGGACAAATTTTTTTTCCAAAATGGACCTATAAATTGAGACGGAGGGAGTACAAAAGAATAGCAACCTTTCCACAAGAAAACACTGACTAATTAAAATTCAAAACCCCATTTTGATAACCAAATCAAGCAAGCAACCTTAACAATTACAAGCCCCAAATCAATAGAACACACAAAATCAGAAAGAGAGCAAGCTTTCCACAAGAAAACCCCCCCTAAAATCCTAACTCAGATTCCATCTTGAAAAGTGAAGAAAGCAAGCAACTTTAACAGCTACAAGCCCCAAACTAACAAAATTATAGGTTATTTTAATGTGGAGAGAGGCGGGGAGAGAGGAGGGAGGGAGGGAGAGAGAGAGAGAGAGAGCAGGAGAGAGAGGGGGAGAGACTAGAGAGGGAGCGAGGGAAGAGAGGGAGAGAGAGAGAGAGGAGAGGGAGGGAGGGAGGGAGAGAGAGAGAGAGAGAGACCTTTGGAGTAAGGAATGATATGATCATACTCAAAGCAAAGACAACCCTGACAACTGCCAAAGCGTTTACAGACAATATTACCAGCAGCATCTTGACGCCATCTCTCAGGATGCCTGCCTGGAACAACTTGAGCATTGGCCCAGCACTTGGCTCTGGCCGTCGTGCCAAATGAACGGGGCCTGTCTTCTTTTCCGCCGGAGCCGGAGGCAGTACCACGGCGAGGAGGTGAAGTCGATCCTTCTGAACTCATCTCCTCCCCGCTCCTGTTTCTAATCTTTTGAAAAGCTTTCTCAGTTTAGTGCAAATATAACTGTGACGACTGAGGTGAATTAAATTTTTTCCACGTATAATAAAAGTACTTTATTCACTAAAATATAATAAAATTAATATATTTTTTATTTTGATTGATAACTTATCTTAAATGATAAATAAATTAACTGATATCATGAATAATAAATTGATATATTTTAGCGAATAGATAAAATTTCGTTTAACAAAAGACATTTTTGAAAATTTATTCTGTTCAATTTATTAAATTATTTTGATAATCGTGTACTCCTTTGTCCAAGCAAACATGCCCAATCATTCCTCTCTTTTTTCCTTTTAATTATCTCAAAAATAAAAAAAAAATTACAAACGACAACTGAACTAGTTTAACAGTGTTTAAACTTTTGCAGTATTTATGAATTCAGGCGCACAACCAAATTTATCAGATTATTGTTTGATATTTTTTTTAAATATTTACATAATTTGATTTATTACATAAAAAAAAAAGTTCTGGAATTTAATAATGAAACCTATAACCATTTTGGACAAACACTGAGCAGGGCATTGACAAAATTTTAAGGCAGCTTCCTTAAAAAACATAGGAAAACTATTGCTGTTATTCAGCTAAAAAGAAAGAAAAAATTATTACTGTTTACGACAACAATGTCAAATAGAGCTTCGGTACGAAAGAAAAATTCTTTTTAATTTTACTATCATCCTCCATAGCAGGAACCATAAGATACAGGTCTCATAGCTCTAGTACCTTGTGTCCATCAGTAATTAGTAACCATAATCTTTAGGGAGGTGTTCCAAAATTTAAAGTCCAGAGACTCCGGACTGATGATGGCTGGAAATCCAGATAATGCCACTTTACCGACTCAACTAAAAAAAAGGGGGTTATGGGTATCACAGGAAAAACCTAATATATGTTTTCATAGTTGTAACTCATTCAAAAAGAAATTAGCCCAGCTGGAACGGAAGAAGTTGGGACTGAAAAAACCATAGTGCTTAAACAAACCAGAGATACAGATTCCGTATAAATCCATATAGGCAGGCAGTCGCAGCTGCAATTTCAATACTATTGCAAAATTAAACATCTTTGCCGAAATCCAAACATAATAAATAGGAAGCTACTTTGAAATGTCCTTGAGAGCATTAATCTGCTCTTCTCCCATTGCGGACATCACACTCACAACTAAGTCTTTTCCATCAGCAAAACCATCCTTGATCTGACCAAGTAGCAAACATAACAATCAGCAATCAATTCCCAATACAAATACAATGATATTAGCAAATAAAGGAATACGGTAGAGGAAGACTGCAAAATTACAACTTTATATAGTACTGAGAATGCCCCAACAAACCACTAAATATGTATCAAGTGATACGGATTTGGTATTAGAGAAACCAGACACCTCATCAATGTCTCTGAACTTAACAGCAGGCATTTTGCTTCCATTTTTATAAAGTGTATAGTTTGTTGTTGTAGACCACGGCCATTGGATAATACAGTTATTTCTAGAATCAGGAATCCGGTAACTCCAAGAATCATATAAACAAATTCATTTGATTGGTGGCTAAAAATGCAACACAACACCCAGCTTGTCTAGATTGTTAAAAACAACTTATGATATACCTGACCGAGGAGGGTTTCATCAGTTGGGAGCTTCAAATCATCCTTAGTATTACCATTGTCAGTAAGCAAGCTCACCTAAAAAAGTTGGATCATAAGGATTAGTATGACATAAAGTACCTAAGAATGGTTAAGGAATGTCAAAAGAACCAACATACAAATCCATCCTCTGCGATATCAATCAGCTGGTAGTCAGTACGAGTGACATGGGGAACCTGAAAAAACAGATTTAGTGAGACATCCCAACTCTATATTCCAAAGCTAAACTTGGATATAAGAGTCTGCTCTTACATCACAATTGTGGGAAGATGGCACAATATCTTCAAGCTTCTTCCCATTAAAGATATCAATAGCAACAAAGTGACATTTAGCGTGACCGTGCTTGCCAGTCTTGGAGGTAGAAACTTCAACAACCTGCAACATCAATAAAATCCCTCTAAGCATGCCATAAAACCATAGCAACAAAATAACTACCAAAAAAGTAAACAACAATTACATCATAATTCCACATTAACTCGCTGGTACAAGTTAGCAAGTCGAAAAACTTATCACACAATTACAGAGAACCCAATTTACAAAACACAAAAACGAGAAGTGTTTCCGGGTCTCTAAAAAAAAGCATAAACATAAACAATCCCAATCCCAGATCACTCACAGATAACTTAATTACGCAAATAACATCGATGCGCATAAGATCCCAAAGCCATCAATTGCACACCAACAGAATCAAAACCCGTGTACAAAAACTCTATAAATCCCTAATTAAGCACCGCAACAATCAGATCTTAATATTACAAGACTCCAAAAAGCTCTAATTAAGCTGATCTCAACAACACACACAGAAACCCTAACCCTAAAACAATAAAAAAGTTGATTCAATTAAAAATTGACCTTGCAAGCGCGGCCTTTGATGACGATGTAGCCACCTTTGCGGATAGTACCGGCTTGTTGGGGGTAGGTCTTGGAGGCGCCGGCGTCGGCCTTGGACTCGAACTGGTGCTCCTCGTCAGACATGGCGATTGATGAATTGGGGGTTTTGGTTTTGATGAGTAAATAAGTAAAGGTACGACTACGGCTGGCTGCGCAACTGCTTCTCTTTCTTATTTATAGGCCCTAGCCTTCCACCCTTCCCAGGGTTTCTCTACTTTTATCACTTTTCTTCATTAAAAAAAAATAGTAAATTAATTTATCTTCAATTTATTTTTGTCAATTGAGCTATTTTATTTTGAATAAAATTTCTTTGCACCTCTTTTTATTTCATGTCAGAGGTTTTCATCAATTTTAATGATAATAACTAATAAGTCTAAATCGATTAATATTTTTGATTTGTTATTATTTTTCAGTGATCCTCATCTGTGATGGAGGATTATTATTTATATTTTATTGAGTAAACAATGAAGTGGTGGTTAAAGTTTTCTAAATTTTACGAAAAGTTGGCTGGAATTTAAAAACTGCATAGTGGTTGGAGTTTACTTCCGTCTTTAATAAGGTGGCTACCGTGGATCTTCGTTAATTTTCTTCCGTTAACTCCAAAACGTTAAAGAATAAATGACAAAGTGGTGGAAATTCAACCAACATTTTGTAGAAATTGAAAAACTATAGCCACCACTTTGTCATTTACTCTTTTATTTTTTAGAATTAACGGAGGAAAATTAACAGAGATCCACCGCAGCCACCTTATTAAAAGACGGAAGTAAAATCCAGCCACTTAATTTTTAAAGTTCAGTCAACATCTTGTAAAATTTGAAAAACAGCAGTCAACATTTATTCATTTACTCTATTTTATTTAGCATTGTCATTCTAAAAATGTGAAATATTTTAACGATGGTAATATTTTTATGAGATTGTAGTTATTGTCGATGGCCCGAACTCGTTCGAATGAAACACATTTACATGCATATTTCAGTCATGACAAATTATTTGATTGTGATATCTCGATAAAATCCGATTTTATAATACTACACCAACTCATTAAGTCAAGTCTTGACATTTTCCAAAGTCATAGTAATTATATAAACATACAAAAATATTACTATTATGTATACATTTTATTGATATAATATCAAGAATCTGACGAAAATAATTATACATATCAGCTTGTTATACCCGATGTCAACTAAAATCTTGTTAGAATCACATATATTCTTGACAGACGTGAGATCTTCAATGTTAGAATATTTTTATTGATAAAATTTGAGAATTTTTCCATCAAGAAATTTTTTTCGAAAATTTTTTCTCACAAAATATATTCTCGAGATAGAAATTTATTTTCAAGATGTTTTGTCCAATAATCTGTCCACAAGAAAAAATTCATGACAAATAATAATGTTTATAAAAATATGTTCACTTAAAAATCTCTGGATTTGAAATTTTCATTTTTATAAAAGTAAGAACTTGGAATTGAAATCTTGGATCTGAAATCCTTGATTTCAAATAAAATTTGTATAAACGGTTGATACAAGTCTTCATTTCGTTCCCATCAAAATCAAACCGTTAAATAATCTGTTAAATGAATGGATCTTATCAACGTCCATGAATGATAAATCATAGATTGGGTACTATTTGTATCTCTGGATTTGAAATTTTCTTTTTTATAAAAGTAAGAATTTAGATTTGAAATCCTTGATTTCAAATAAAATCTGTATTTTTTTATTTTTTTTAAGGAAAATCTGTATTTTCAAATTAGCTGTTGATACAAGTCTTCATTTCGTTTCCGATCAAAATCAAACCGTTGAGATTTCGTAAAAAAACCAAACAGCTAAGATCATTCCATTCCGTTTAGCGAGGCGAATCAAACGGCCCCTAAGTACGGATAAGAACTAATTTCTCAAACATGCACTCCTGTTGCTCGCAGATGATCCTGTTAAAGACAAGCTGCAAAAGTTGCAGCCTCTTGTTTATTCTTTCACCTCATGACACTCCCATGTTATTTGTCTCCCAGCCGTCTTCACTCATCAACCATCACTAATAAAGCACAAACCTTCGCTTAAAGACACCGGCTAAAAACAATTTACAACTCACAATAACCGTTTCGGGACGATCTCTACAAAGCCATGTCGAGAATATCATCCGAAACTCTTATCTGCTCCGCCCCTGCACTACTCTTCTGCTCAGCAGGCCTTCTTGTAGGTATATATTTTGTAGCCTCATGCTTATGCTTTTTTCACGAGCAAGACTAGGAGAATTAAACTGATACATTATCCATGGAATCGCTACGAGCTTCTGTTTACTTGACTGATCAGAAAAGTTCTTCCTACAAGGTATGCATCAACACAGCTTACAACCAAGGTGTTGGCTCCTTTTATCACAGTCTCAAGCAATAATACCTCAAATATCACGTAAAACGCTTATAAACCATAACACTACATGATGTAGTGTTTTGATGTGGTATGTGGGGTCATGTTTTGGGACATTTCAACTCCAAATTGTGATATCCAGGCCTTTTCTCTTACATCCATGCATTCATTTTTTAGCATAATTTTTTTACAGGATTTTGAGAGTTCTAACCTTGTCAAAGAAAATGCGGGTGCGTGAGTCTGTTTAATTATCAGTTAAAATAATATACGGTGTTAATTCACAGTAGGCCATATTCTATGCAGGTAAACTTGTAAAGCTGTATCTGCTAGCCAGGGTTTCGGCTTTCTGTTAAATTATGTTTTGATGCATTGTTTGTTGTTCTATTTTCAATCTGCACTCTGCAGGACTTTAAGACGGGAGAAATTCAGGAACTTTCGATGATGTTGGATAAGACTGAGTTTGAGAGAGATATTTATTCGAATGAATGTAGGGAAACTAAAGCAAAAATAGATGAACTCGAATCCAGGATAAAGGAAATGGATGAACAATTGTCAGAAACTCTGAAGTTCCGTGAGGAATATTACAGTGTTACAAGACAGTTGAAATCGGCACAAGAGGAGTTACATAAAGGCGAGGCAAAAGTTATAGAAGCCAAAGATGAAGGCCTTGAGGCACTGAAACAAGTGGAATTGATGGAAACCGCTTTAAACATAGAGAAGCAGATGACAGAAGAGCTCCGGGGGCATGTGTCAGTGATCAATGAGACTATTCTTTGTATGCAGCAAGCGGCTATGGAGGCGGAAAAAGAACATACTGCAGTTCTAGCTGAGAAGCAAGCTGAAATACTGTCATACGCGAAGTTAGGGAAAGAAGCAAACGGAGAAAGGGCAGGACCAAGGCAAGCTCTGGAGAAAGAGCTCGTGAAAAAGACTTTACTAATAGATTCACTCAAGATGGAACTTCAGAAGGCTAATGACCTATACAAGTCAGCTCAGAAAGCTACTTCTGAGGCTGTTAACGACATTAACCAACTCATAGCTGATATGGAGCTGCTGGTAACAGAAAATTCAGATAAAGGCGTTCATATTAAATTTCTGGAACCGGAGCTGACTCAGATAAGGCTCGACTATGAAAGTGCAAAGAAAGATGTTGAAATTGCAAACGAAGACAGAGAACGCCTTAAAAGAGAGGTTGAAAATGCAAACAAAGGCACAGAACTCCTCATCAGAGACGTTGAAACTGCAAACAGAGAAAGAAAACGACTTATCACAGATGTTGAAATTGCAAATGAGGACAGGGAACGTCTCAAAAAGGTTGTTGAAATTGCAAAGAAAGACGCGGAACACCTCCACAGAGATGTTGAAATTGCAAACGAAGACAGAGAACGCCTTAAAAGAGAGGTTGAAAATGCAAACAAAGGCACAGAACACCTCATCAGAGACGTTGAAACTGCAAACAGAGAAAGAGAACGACTTATCAAAGATGTTGAAATTGCAAACAAAGAAAGAGAACAACTTAACAAAGTTGTTGAGAATGCAAAGAAAGATGTGGAACGCCTGCACAAAGAGGTTGAAATAGCAAACGACGACAGAGAACGTCTCAACAAAGATGCTGAAAACGCAAACAAAGACATAGAACGCCTCAACAAAGATGTTGAAATTGCAAACAAAGAGATGGAACGCCTCAATAAAGATGTTGAAATTGCAAACAAAGAGATGGAACGCCTCTACAAAATTGTTGAAACTGCAAATAATAATAGAGAACGACCCGACCAAGATGCTGAAACTGTAAACAAATACACAGAACACGTCTACAAAGACGTGGAAATTGCAGACAAGGATGATGAAATTGCAAATGAAGATGTAGAGCGCCTCACCAAAGACGTTGAGACGTTAACTTGCAAGCTTAAAAGTACTAAAAATGAGTTGGATGTAATAAGTGGCAAAGAAACTGAAGCACAGGTGGAGATTGCATTACTAAAGTCTGAGCTAGATAAAGGAATATCAAAGTCAGCAGCTTCTGAGGCCGCTGAAGAAAAAGCCAAGCTTGAGAACCTAACAATCCGGCTCAACATTCAACGGCTAGAATCAGAAGCGGAAGAAGCATATGAAGAAATCAAAAGATTAAGAGAAGAAGCAGATAAAAGGGCTGACACAGGCGTGACTGATAATAATATTATAATTCCAGTTGAAGAATACAAGGCTTTGGTTGAAAACGCTAGCAAGGAGGATAAAGCCCGAGAGACAATGACTGATAATAGGTATGAGTTGGAGTCATTAAAGAAAGAGCTGGAGATCACAACAGCAAGAATCTCAGAGTTCAGGACACGAGCAGAACAGGCTGCATTTAGAGCTGAGGCTGCTGAGAAAGGTAAAGCAGCACTTGAGGAAAGTGTTAGAAGGTTGAGGGAGCAGAAGGAAAGGAGAAAGATTGCTCACCAAGCATTTAAGGAGGCGTCGATCACCCCAACATACAATTACAAACAAGATCTTGGTAGGCCTCCTAAAACACATCCGGCACTAGGTAAGATTCTTAATATGAAATTCTAGACCAGAAAGGGGTTTAGATAATGTACTTGTACTGAGAATGAAAAACAGGGAAACCTTAATCAAGTAGTATTTGATAAGCTTGTAGTTTTAAGGGTCTTAGAATTTACCATCGTTTCTATGTTCCTCAAAATCATAAAAGAAGTGTCAATGGTAGCAAGAACTTTAATTGTTTTCATAGTTAACATCGACAATTGTTGTTCTAGTCTCAGCCTGCCTGCATGTGTCCCCAGCATATCCTCAGTGTGGCTACTACGAAATATTTCAGTAACTGTAGGTTTCCAACACTCGAGCCAGAAAGACCACCAAATCATAGGTTGGTCTTTCATATGAAAGAATTTAACACAATGAAGGAAGACATAGGTTGGTCTTTCATATGCAAATGTATTTTATTTCTGTATTTTACGCGATTATAAATTGTTTGCTTAAACCACACTGCGCAAATCAGCAGTGTTCTTTCTCATCTTTTCTCTTATAATGTTTCTGGTGCTTCATAAACCGTCTGCTGCAAAATCATGTGTGACTTTTAACTAAGCCAAGCCATGTTGAAGGGAAATGTATGCATATCTAATTGCTGCATGTTGTATTGAGAGATAAGCATCTCAGTTAAGGCTGGAAAAAACAAGAAAACACAGATACAAAATCAACGAATTAGATTTGAAAAGACATAAAAGAATAATAAGTTCCCAGACACTGATGAATCCTAAATCCTACTAAGTTTAAACTCAAACAAACTTTAAATCCTGTATTTGAAATTAGAATGTTCAATTGTAAAAATAAATAATCTTCACAAACCAGATAGAACATAAAATTTTCTGAATTATGAAATTCTCAGATTGTAATATAAGTAATCAAGGCAAGAATATAAAAAACGACACAAACAACAAAATAAGTGTCAACTGTAGATCAGCTTGAGTAGGGTTGGTGCTGAATGTGAATTCAAAGATGCTTGAACATAAGTACTAAGATAAAGAAGTTATTTAATCGTATTGCAGACATTGTAAATCTTAAATGGACTAATTTCTTGAAATAATTCAGACAAAAGAATATGAAAATTATAAAATCAGTACGAATGCAAACGTGTGAATAAACTGCAGTGTACATGGTGGTCAACTGGGGCGGCCTTTGTCGATTCTTTCTCCATAGTCGTTAGCTGAGCTTCTTGATCAGGTCCAAAAAGCTGTTACTGTCTGTGTAAATGACAAGTATAATGCTACACACAACCTATGTCACCATTAGTTTTAAACACTTTTGTTAATGCTGTGCATGCAATCAAACAAATGCTCTAATCATTATTAATAAGTTTAGTCAAATTAAACTAATTGCGTACGTGCAGTTTGTTTATTCAAGTTTTGGTTTGGTCCATCTGCAGGCCTTGTGACATTCAATATATCATTCTTCTAAAAACCAACTGGCAATTATATATTAAAGGCATCTATCTTTGCTTGAATTTCGGGTTCTTCCATTTTTCTTAACCGAGATTGTACAGAATTACTTCAAATTAATTTGAGTTTGTGAGGGAAAAAACGAAGAGAGGAGAGAAACATCTGGTTATATACTCATTATGTCAGAAGAAAAAAGAATTGCTCAACTAAGTGTCACTCATTTGGTTATCTTCTTGATCTTATTAGCAGGTACATAGTACTTCTATAATTCCTACTTTTCAGCTTTTAATTGTCTAATATATTTGTATGATCGATGTACTCTGTTCCAACTGATCTACTTCCATGTCAATTTTGATGTGTTTCCAGAGGGTATGCTAGAAATTTTCTTTTAGGTTTATTGATGAATTTAACTTAACTAGTAATTTTCTTTAGATGTACTTGGTAATAACCTTGTTAATATCTCAGGTAAATATGGAGATTCGGTGGACACTGATAAAGAAGTTCTGCTACATTTGAGGTCATTTCTTGAAGAGAAAAATCATTTTAACCGAGGATTATACACCACATGGAATCCACTTGATTCTTCACCTTGTGGCTGGTATGGAATCTCATGTAACAACGGTCGAGTGACTGGAATCAACCTCTCCAACAATAACATTGCCGGCAACTTATTTGGAAACTTTTCAGCCTTGTCTGAACTCAATTATCTAGACTTTTCTGTGAATACGATAGAAGGCTCAGTTCCTTCTGATTTGGGCCAGTGTCAGAACCTCAAGTTTCTGAATCTATCGCACAACCTCATTCAAGGTGAGCTCAATCTCACCGGACTCAACAATTTGGAAATTCTTGATCTCGCTGTCAATAGATTTTCAGGAGATATTAAGTTAACTTTCCCAACAATTTGCAATAGCTTGGTGGTTGCAAATATATCTCTAAATAATTTGACTGGTGAAATTGGAAATTCCTTTGACGAATGTTGGAATTTAGAGTACGTTGATTTAAGCTCCAATTTTTTGACTGGAAATATTAATCTTGGCTTTGAAAGGCTAAAAGAGCTTGAAATATCCAATAACAGCATTAGTGGTACAATTTCACCGTCGGTTTTCTCAGTGAATTGCAGTTTGGAAGCTCTAGACTTGTCTGAGAATATGTTATATGGAGAATTTCCCAAGGAGATTTCATACTGTAAGAATTTGGCAGTGCTAAATTTGTGGGGAAATAGTTTCACAGGCCTGATCCCAGCAGAGCTTGGGTCACTAACGAGTCTCGAGGCACTTTTATTGGGCAACAATAAGTTTTTCAATATTATACCAGAGTCTTTAGTTGGCCTAAAGAACCTGGTCTTACTGGAGTTGAGTGGGAACAGTTTTGGAGGTGATATACAAGAAGTGCTTGGGCGCATGACGCAAGTGAAATATCTTCTTTTGAGTGGGAATTCATATACCGGTGGATTGTTTTCTTCTGGTATTCTCAATCTAACAAACATTGCCCGGCTAGACCTCAGTTATAATAACCTTTCTGGTCATTTACCTATTGCATTCACCGAGATGCTAGGCTTGAAGCACTTGTTTCTCGCTTTCAATCAGTTCAGTGGAAATATTCCACTGGA